>NC_057863.1:530286620-530904953 GCF_019393635.1 Dromiciops gliroides
TCAGTTTCCTCACCATTAAAGCAGGGATAATAATAGCACCTATCCCCAGTGCTATTATGAGGATCACATGAAAAATATTTGAAAAGAGCTTACCATAGTACCTAATACATAGTAGGCTTCCTCCAGTCGAGGACGACCATGGATCAGCGCCTTGAAGAGCCACAGGCCACAGTGTGGCTGTGCAGTCTGATACTGGAGCCATAGCTCCTGCCGCAATGAGCACATCTGAAAACTGCGCTCTCTGTTGCCTGTTGGTTGATTCCTGTGTCTCATTCGTTTTTCTTCCTCCAGAGCTTGGAGGCCCATCTCAGTTGCACGAAAGCTGCTCCTGAGTACTGAACTCCATCTGGCGAGGTCCTTGGCCATCTCCCAGCTGCTGGTGTCTATTCCCAGAGCCCTCAAGTCTCGCTTGCATACTTCTCTGTAGCGAAGCTGGGGGCGTCCAGCAGGTCTTTGGCCTGGGGTTAACTCGCCATAGAGTAGGTCTTTAGGAATGCACTTCTCTTGCATGCAGTGCACATGACCAAGCCAGCGCAGCTGTCTTTGTTTCATTAGTGTGTAGATGCTTGGAAGTTGCTCGCGTTGGAGCACTTCTTTGTTGGTGATCCTATCTGACCAAGGTATACCAAGGATGCACTGAAGGCAGCGCATGTGGAAGCTGTTAAGCTTCTTCTTTTGTCTAGTGTCTGTAGTCCATGTTTCGCTGCCATACAGTAAGGTACTCAGGATGCATGCTCAGAGTGCTATGTCTCCTCCATTGATACACATCGATAGCTACCAGTTGGATGTCGTAAGCCAATTCTCGTATCTTGGCTCTATTGTCAGTGACAATTTGTCACTTGATTCTGAGATCAATCAGAGGGTTGGGAAAGCTACTTCAAACATGTCTAAGCTTGCCAAGCATGTCTGGGCAAACAGTAAACTGACAAGACAAACCAAATTTGCCATCTGATACATAGCAGGTGCTATGTAAATGTTAGCCACCAATGATGACGACGATGATGATACTAGGTTTTAGGTTTAAACTGAAGTAAAAAGTGATTACTGCCCTCAAGGAGCTTACATTCTATCAGAGAAGACAATATAAGCATATTTGTGTGTATATATACACATATATCTGTTTTTTTTTTCAGGGAAATTAGGGTTAAGTGACTTGCCCAGGGACACACAACTAGTAAGCGTCAAGTGTCTGAGGATGGATTTGAACTCAGGTTCTCTTGAATCCAGGGCCTGTGCTTTATTCACTGTGCCACCTATCTGCCCCCAACATAAATCTGTTAAAATGAATACAAAATAATTTAAAGCATAAGAGTACTAGCAGCTTGGGGAGAGGGTCAACTAGAAAAAGATCTCCTGTAGAAGATGGCATTTGAGATGAGCTTTGAAGGAAACTCAGAATTCTAAGAGGTAGAGGCAAGAAGGGAGAACATTTTGGTTAGAGGACAACTAGTGCAATGGCATGGACACAAGAGATGAGGATCAGGTGTGAATATATAAAAATTAATAATAAAAATACAATGATAAACATAAATAATATATAATAAACAAAATAAATACAAATAGAAAAATATAAAAATTAATTAAAACTCTAAGAAAATGGAGAAAGATATATTTTGCAATTAAAACAACTCTGAACTGTCATATTTTAACAAGGTATTGAGGAGACAGAATGGGAAGTATGTGAGGAGCTAGACATTGTCAAAATTATAACAATTTTCTAAAGGATTTAAGTCAATGTAAATCAATTTCCATAATAGGAGACTAAAGGTGCTTAGAAACTACCTAAGACAGCAACCATTTGACCTTTTTTGCAAATGAAGAGATATGGTAGTCAAGTGCAAGAATATCTTAGTGAAGAGTAAAGTGGAAGATTATAAAAAATAACATTACCTCATATAGCAGTGAGCAGCAGTGGAATAAAAAAAGAAGTTTACAGAAAGGTTGCTAAGATTCAACTAAAGAAATTTATCATTAGGGCATTTAGGGAGCTATCTGGAAGGAGAGCAAGAAAGAAACAATGGAAAAATGTGTGAAGAATTTTACATTTTCTTTTTTTTTTAACCTTCAAGGACATTTGAAATTTGACATCTCAGGCCTGCATTTACTGTTTGAAGCAGGAGAAATGGTCTTGAAAGAAACAAAGATGGGAGAAATATCTGAAATAGGCCAAATTTGAGAAGTGAATAGCCGGCAAAGGAGATGCTTGAGATTTGTGGTCTGAGATTTAGATGTGAATTTCTGAAAGGCAGTTTAAAATAAAGTACTGAGAGGGTACTGGTCAGGAAGGGAAATATCTCTAAACATGGGCTTATGAGGAAGCATTTTTTTTAGTTTCATAAATCTAAAGTAAAGGATTTTAAGCTGAAAAAGTTTTGGGAGAAAGAACTCTCTTTGGGTATTTATCTCCTAAGCTAGATATCAAAGAAAGTCACTCCAGGTGGGAAGAATAACATTTGAGATACCCAGATATTTACAAACAAATTCCAAGAAGGGATGTAGTAAAGCCTATGGCTTTAAAATTTAGGCAACAAAGCAAGATGACCTAGACATTCTAATGCAAGGAGGTATCATTAATACTTGTAAAGATGAGCTCCATGATGAATATAGTTCTAAATAGTGAAACATGATTAAAAAGAAATAGGATAAGCAAAAATGGAGTTAATCTTGTATATTAGGAGATGGTATTTTATATATTCATCTTAGACTTGTATAAACTGATGTATAGTGAAGTGAGCAGAACCAGGAGAATGTTGTGCACAGAGATAGCAATATTGTTAAATGAAGAACTGTGAATGACTTAACTATTCTCAACAATATTATGATCCAAGATAATCTCAAAGAACTATTGATGAAACACACTATCAACCTCCAAAGAAAGAATTGATCTTGATATAACACAGACTGAAGCATGCTATTTTTGATCTTCATTTTTTCTTTTATTCACGTTTTCTTGTATAAAATGACAAATATGGTCATGTTAATCATACATGTATAACCCATATCTTATTGTTTACCACCTGGGGGGGGGGGTAGGAGAGAGAGTGAAGGAGGGATAAAAATTGGAACTCAAAACTATAAATAACAATGTTTATTACTTAAAAAAAGAATCCAGGAACCAGAGAAGGATAAATCTGATGGAAAGAATTAGATGAAGATCAATGGTGGGAGAAATGGAAATAATTTCATCATCAGAGTGTATACAACAGATCATTTAGACAGAAAGAGGGAATGGATGAGAAATTTGGGAAACATTGCAAACTTAGCAAAGAAGCATAATGCAATAGTGATAGGACTCAATTTATTCAAATGTGCTGGAGTGTTCTTCCTCTCTGTCTTTTTCTCTTTCTTCATCTCTCTCAACACTTGATTTGTCTTCATTCTAATTTCATCCTTCAAAAGGAACTTACAAGGGGAAATTCTATATTGGATATTATTTTCACTACTAGGGAGGAACTGGTGGATGAGGAGGAAAGTGAACATTCTGTCCTCTAGATTGTAATAGAGTTTGCATATAGTCTAACTTGTTACTAGATTTTGGGAGAGCAGGTTTCAGAAAATTTAGAGGAAGGAGAGGTAGTGTCTTACAGATGACAATTCTACAAGGGAAGTCAGCTCTGAAGGGATAGGGAAATCTTAAAAAATTATGAAGAACTCAAAGGGAAAAAATCAAGTAAAAAACCAAAAAAAGGTAGTTGTCTAAAGACGATAATATGGACGTACAAAAACTCGACTAGTGGCAGCTAGGTGGCACAGTGGATAGATCACCGGCACTGGAGTCAGGAGGACCTGAATTCAAATCCGGCTTCAGACCCTTGACACTTACTAGCTGTGTGACCCTAGGCAAATCACTTAACCCCAATAGCCTCACAAAAAACAAACAAAAAAACCAACCCACAAACAAAAACTCAACTAAATTACACTTAAAACTATGTTCAGAAGATAGAAGTAAGAGTATGTGACAGGATAAATATAAAAAAATGTACATGGTAATATAAGAATATTATCAGGGTGTTAAATCCAAAAATGATAAGGAAAACTACGAAAAAATTATATTGGAACAAGGAGGAGAATCAAAGAAAGTAGGACTGACTGATGCTCAGAATAGATGGGATAATAATAACTGACAATAAGAGAGAAGCCCATACTTCCCAATCATTATTTTTGCTTATGGTTTCTCTGCCAAATGAGAATCACCTTGGGATTGGGATTGGCAGGACAAATTTAACTAATGCATAGTTGACATACTGTATAACTAAAGAGTTAATATTAGAGCTCCTAGTTGACTCTGATGCATTTAAGTTCCCTCTACCAGATAAACTATATTTCAGGTTACTAAGAGAATGGGAAGATGTGAATGCTAGCCCACTCACTGTCAGTGATCTTTGAGAGAATAAGTACCATGAGACTGGAAGAAAGAAAATGTCCCAATTTTCAAAGAAAGGGAAAAATAGAGTATACAGACTATAATCTAGTGATTTTGACTTCTGTTCCTAGAAAAGGTCTAGCATATGTAATTAAAGAGTGAAATTTAGGAAGAGCCAGTATAGCTCCATCAAGAATAAGTCATATCAGGCTAAACTTTTTTTCCTTAAAACTTTTTTTTGGCAAGGTTGGTAAACTGGTAGGTCAGCAGAATTCTGTAGATGTAGTTTAATTGGAATTTTAGCAAAACACTTAATAAAGTAATTCATGCTATTTTGGTGTAGGCTAGATGATACTATAATTAGGTCAATTCAGAAGTGGTTCAACGCAAAGAGTATTTATTGATAGTTTTACATCAGTTTGGAAGAATAGGGAAGGGTCTTGAGTCTATGCCATCTGATAATCTATTGAAGGAATTGGGGATGTTTACCCTAGAGAAGAGAAGACTAAAATGGTGCTTAATAATTGTTTCCAAATATTTGAAGAGCTGTCATGTGCAAAAGGGATGAGACTTGTCATGTTTGGTCCCCTAAGGCAGAACTAGAATAATGAGGCAAGTTGTAGAGAGGATTTAGACTCAATGTCAGGAAAAACAAAGTTATTCTGAAGTGGAATAGGCAGTATTGTATTTCTAATTATTGGAGTTCTTCAAGTAAGGCCTGGGCAACCACTTGTTTGATATCTTGTAGTGAGGATTATTTTTTAAGTTGTGGTGGTCTACATTGCCACAGAGTTCCTTTCCAACTATGTAAACCTATGATTCCATGATTCTGCATGCAAGAGGGCGAGGTTCTGTCCTGGGTTTAAGTTTTAAGGACTTTGAAGCTTGCAAAAAGCCTTGGACCTTATTCTTGCCAAAAAAAGGTTGAGAAATGATCAATACCTACCAATTCATATGCTTACTTTCCCATCCCTACACAACATTTTTGAGAATAATTTACACACACATTGGGCATACTAGATAGAAGTATAAGAAGGGAACAGGCAAGTTATTTTTCACAGTCATACAACTCATTAAAAGATGTAAGAAATTCAGTATCTCATTATGGTTATTTGCTGATCATAATAACATTCAATTCAATAGAGAATATATTACCTTAAATACCCCTCTCCACCAAGGGGTCTCTTATGAGTATAGCAAAATTATACCATATTCCTTGCTTGATGGCTCTCTGATCATGAATATCAAGAAAGGCATAAAACAGGGAGATGTTCTTATGAAAGGTGTCTGCTTTTGTCCTAGAAGAGATCAAATGATGCAAGTAAAGTAGGGCTTTTTCCTTCAGTTGTTAAAATCTTCCAAATGTTCTTGTTTACAGATGAAGTGCTCATTTCATCATGCCTATATATCCATAGTCACTCTAAATGGTTTGACCTAACTATCCACACTGAAAAACGAGTTAGTGAGAAATGGTTTATTTTGTCTAGACTATGATAACTGATTGAATGGATAACCCAGATGATAACTGGATTATTCTATCAGAATTTATATCTTGGAAAAATGTTAGAAATTAATGATGACCTGGACCTAGGAACAGGAAAGGAGGTTGTCTTTGGGAGAATGGACAGTTCTTTAATGGTTCCAAACTTTTTCCTGATGAAAGAGCTCTTTACAAAAATTATTGTATTTTTATTACTATCTTTTGCTTTTCCTTCAGAAAGCCTAATGGGACATTAGAATTAGAAGAGTCCTTAAAGATCATCTTGTCCTTTTGTTGTCTTGGAGAAGAGGAAACTATGACCCAAGGAATTAGCCCATTGTTGTACATTGAATTAATGACTGATCTATGACTTTGTTTATTGTGTCAAAGCCACTCCTCCTCAACTTGAAATTGCTGTTCATGTAGTTTGCTGCATTTTAAAAGTTTAATCCATGTTCTCTGGAGAGGTTTGTTGTACAATATCTTGCCCTGAGCCTTGGGATGTTCCCTAGTAATTTGGATTGACAGGCTCTGATTCTCATTGAGGTGACAGAAGGGAACCACAAAGTCACATGTTCCATTTGGACTCTATTTGTATACCCCAAACATCAGATTTCCCAAGTACAGTCTTGTGTTTCTGCTGTTCTTTTGAAGTTTGGTAAATCTTCTGCATTACTCACCATGGGTCTGTCACTGTTTAGAAACCCACAAACACTTAGCCTTGGGCTATGTGGCTCTAGTGTTAATAAAGTCAGACATTTACAAATAGATTTCATTACTGTACTTTCTCTGTGATGCCTTCAGGTCCCCATTGAGAAATGGGAGGCAGGTGGCACAGGGGAACACACAGTAGATATGCTTAAGGGCTCAGAGAATGGCTCTGTCTCTAGAGGCTCAGTGCCAGAGGTTTGGTCCATAGATATGTATTCTTATTAGGAAACAGTTCTCTCAATGGATAATAAAATATTCGAAAGGTGGTTGTGGGAAGAGAGACAGAAATGTATTCTCCCCTCACCTTCGTAAATTGTCCTTTTTTCTCTTGTATATGGATAAATGCATATGAGTGATGCCCTTTTGACATAAATGGACAGTGGTAGTTATTGGTCTTTAATGAATGTGTTGATTCTTAAACTTTTTCACTCATTTAATTTATCTATTTATTCATGCAATGAATATTTATGTGCCTAGCACTGTGCTAGGAATAGAGGAGGATGCAAAAGAAATCCAAGATAGTCTTCTGTCCTCTAGAGCCTTATAGTTAGGGGTAGGAGGGAGCAGACAGTCCTATAGTATGTGAAGAAGTGATGCCAGGAAAAGGATGGCTGTCTCAGAGATTCCTTCAGGGATGGTTGAAGGGGTGTGCTGGTAAACGTTTAACAATCAGGCTCTTAGAAGAAAATGCTTGCAAGACACTTTGACGTTTAATATGTATTATTAACAATTTATCATCACTTTCTTAATTCTAGAAAATCAACAAAATAATAAATCAAGCTGTGATTCATCGCATTTCCTATTCATACTGAAAAATTAATTGGCTTTCCACCTTGTCCTGGGTCCAGCATACTCCTGGGTAGTTATCTGTATCCTCTCCATGTGAAGGACCACTCATATGAAACCCCCAGCATGCTGCTTGCCAGGGGAGAAAGCATAGAAGCACACCCATCTTGGATGGGAAGAATTCCTCCCCACCCTTAAGTACCCTTGAGGAAAGCTTCAATTCAATCACTCAGTTCTAGTAATAAGCTCTGGAAATGGGAAAGGAGAGGGCATGTAGATGGAGGAAACAGATTCATCTTAAAAATTCTCCCCTACCTCCTACAAGAATCTGCATGTTTATATTATTCCTAAAATACCACCACCCCACCAGCGACCGGAGCTATGCAACGATAATGGCATTACCCTCTCCAATCACAGAGAGAAAGCATAGAGGAAGCAGAAAGGAAGATGAGAAGATACAGGGGCAAACTCACCCGTCTCCTGTCATTTGTAGTTTGTGACCACCATCCTCAGAAAGTGAAGTGCTCCAGCCTTTTCATCCTCTTTCAGGGCTCTCAGGGGATGTCACTTGAAAATGGAGAATTGCTTCTAAGAGTTTCAATTTGGACCCTAGAATTAGGCCAAGGGGAAAATTAGTAGTTCCATTTGAGTCTCCTTAATGACGTAGTTCAACCTATTGTTAGTTTCATTGGAATGTGAACTTCCTGAGGACAGGGACAGTTTTGTTTTTATCTGCATCTTCTGAGTCAAGCATTGCTCTTTGGGTACTGGAGGCACATGATCCAGTTTTATTGGATCTAATTGATTCTGAGCCTTGACAGGCAGTATGATAGAGTAGAAAGAGTACTAGACTTGGAATTAGAAGACATTGGTTCAAATATTCATTATGATTAAACCTCCTTAAACCCCGGTTTTCTAATCTGTATTCTAAAATGGGCATAAGAATTCTTGGATTATTTACCTTACAGGAACAGGTGATTTGAAGATTGCAACATGCTCTATAAAATGGGAGCAATCTGTTCCAGAGAAGTGTCTGTGTGCTCTGCTGTCATAAAGCTGTGTTCTAGTTATGGAAGTGGGGGTAGGGAAGTCAGCTTAGGCTAGAGGAAGCACTGACAGAGAGCATACAGTAAAAGCTTGTTCCAGATTACAGGGATGAGAAATTTATTACATATTTAAAGTTTTATTTTTCCTCCTAGCTCAGAAGTATAGCACTGCTAGCTGTTTGATGCCCATTTAAGGAAAAGACAAAGTGAAATACTTTCTTGTATGGAGAGACCTGTATGGAAAGACTCTGTGGATTTGAATGGAGGTCAGGGCTTTTTACTTTAATATTTGAAACTTTTTGGGAATTAAAAAAAGATTGGTTATTAGAAAAATGCTAATCACTAATTAATTGATGCATTCATCTATTAATTCATCCAATAAGCATTTAAGTCCTAATTATATGCGAAGCATTGTGTTAAAACCTGAGTATGTAGATAACATAAACTTTGCTCCTAAGGAATTTATAATCTAATATGTATATGCAACATACTTTTCAATACTACTCCCTTCACCCTGCTCTTGCATTATCAGGCTGGGTGAATAGTGAATGGCTGGTATCCTTGGATTCTAGGTGTGGCCCTATGAATGACTACTCCTACTACAGTAGTTTAAAAATCCCTACTAGTGTGTTGCCTATTAATAAGCCAATAGTTTAAGTTGGCTTTTATCAAATGCATTTCATCAAATGGAATAGCATGAACATTTGGTAGAAAACATTGCCCCCTAAATCTTGGTTTGCACTTTCCCCAATATATACACAGGATCTATGGGGAAGCTAGGCTAGGCTTAGATTTGGAGGAAAATGATAGTGAAGCACATTTGCAGGAAACATCACAACTCCTGGTTCTTCAAGACTTAGAAGTCCTTTATTTCTACATGGAATCCTCTTGGAATTCTCCTTGGGGGCAGCATCTCTTATATTCTATGCTACATCTGCTTGTGCTTAGTATGCCTCTTTGCTTCTGGCAGGATATATTATCTCCTACTGGTCCACTTTCTCTGATGCCATGATCAATGAGAGTCGAACAATGAGGAAAAAAGTGCAAAAGATCCTTTATTCCCATCCCCCAAAGCAATTAACACTCAGGGGACTGGTTTTTCTCTTTTCTTATCTCCAATAAATGAACTAATGATTTCAGAACTGGTATTCTTCTCCTGTTGGACTGACCCAACTCCCAAATTGGCTGTTTTTTTACATAAGTTTGGGTACATGGCTAATTCTCTTAATCAGTAATAAGGTATTTCCTAGATAGCGTCAGTTGCTTTTTAGCCAATGGAAAAAATACTAAGAATTCTCTCATTTTGATTAAATGTTTATTCACACATTGTAGTGGATCTTACAGGGAAATTCTTCAATATCTATTTTAAAAAATTATATATTAGACTCATTTAATTAAGAATAATGACAATAGTAATTTATATAGCACATTAAGTTTTGCAAAGCAAAAACTCCATGATGTAGGTGCCATGACTATTCCCATTTTACAGATGAAGAAACTGAGTCTGACAGTTTAAGTGACTTGTGTAGAATCACACATATCCTAAGTATCTGGAGCAGAATTTGAACTCAGGTCCTCCTTAATCCAACTACAGCATTTTACCCACTGCACCAACTATTCTGAGACTCAGCCAAAGAGGTTTCACATCTTATAAAAGCATTATGGAATTGGTTCATCTTATTTATAAATTAAAACTTCATCAGACCCTTTTATTGAGTAATTGAGGTTGGAAGCATGGAACCCCCTCTCTTGCAATATGCATACAATTAACATCTTAGACAGAATAACAAGAAAAAGTGAGATAAATTAAAAGGAAATGTCAAAGGCAAATACTATAAGAAACAAAGAGAGGTAAATTTTTCTAGAGGAAGTAAGGGAAGGCTTCACAAAGTTAATGTCACCAGAATTGGATCTTGAATGAAGAGAGGGACATCAACAAATACAGATGGTGGCAGCAATGTTACTTCAAGTCTCAAGGATGGTATAAACAAAGTCACAGATGAGAGGGAAGAGGAGAACAAGGAACAGCAATTATTCTCATTTGTCTGCAATGTAGGGCATATGAAGGGGAACAGTACGAGTCAAGGATGAAATCAGATGGTAGAGAACATGAAATACTAATATCAGGAGGCTACACTTTATTTCGTAGGCAAGAGAGAGATGGTGAAGGTTTTACAGTGAAGTTACGTAATCAGAACAGTGTATCAGGAAGATAATGTGGGCAGCAGTGTGAAGGATGAATTAGAGAGAGGATATACTGGAGGTAGGAGAATGGTTGAGGTATTAAAATAGTCTAGGTAAAATGAGGTGAAGACCTGAAAAAGTGTGATATCGATGGGGATTGAGAGGAGGAGATGATATGAGAGATATTGAAGAGGCAGAATCAGTTGAGGTCAAGGCAAAGACAGACAACTTTAAGTTTATGAACCTGGGTAGCTTCAAAATGGGTGGGAATGGTGGTACTATCAATAGAAATAGGGAAATTGGGAGGAAAGGGAGGTTTTAGGGAGAGAATGGCTATTTTGGTTATGTTAAGTGTTACTAGTACATCCAGACAGGCATGACTGAAAATATTAATGTTCTTGAGAGAAGCTGGCATTTGAGACATAAATTTGGGGGCTACCTAACAAATAAGTTAAAACCAAGGGGGTGAATGAGATCACCAGGGGAAAGATCCTAGAGAGGAGAGAAGAGAGCCAGGAATAGAACCTTAAGGTACAACCACCATTAGCCAGAATGAGAAGGATAAGGAGCTAGGAAAAAAGACAGAAAAAATAATTATCAGGGAAAGAGGAAGAAAATCCTAAAATCTGAAGAGTACCATGGAAACTTGAGGAGGAGAGGGTATCAGGTACAAACAAAGGATCTACTTTATCAAATTCTTTAATAAGGTCAAAGAAGATGAGGACAGAAAAGAGGTCACTGGACTTATGAGAAATAATGAGATCATTTCCCACCCTGTCACTGTTGTTCCAGCCTCCAGATCAGAGCACCAGAGAGTGTGTCTGGGAGGAGGTGAGCCACTGTGCTCTGTGACAAGCCATTTTCTGCCTTGCTGCTTTCTGTATGCTCCTCTTCCCTTCTTTCTACTACTTGCTCGAGAACTGAAATTGAATCTTTGCTACCATTGCCTTTGGAAAGGTTATGTTAAGGGACTGCCCTATTATTTCACTAACCATCTTTGTCACTTCCTAGACCACAGTTTCCTTCTTTGGCCACCATTTCCCTACATGTGGGGTCTCAGGGATTAGAATGTTAATCTTTTTGAGAGTGGGGACTGCATTACATTTGTATTTGTATCAATAACACTAAACACAATGTTTCGCATATAGTAATACTTAACAAATATTTGCATTCATTCATTCATAAATTCAAGAAAGATATGCTAGTTTGTTTCCAAAGCAAGTACAAGTAAACATTGCTCCAGAAGGAAATAGAAAAAAAAGCTCAGGAAGGTGAGTACATTGGAACCTCCTCCAGGGCAAGAGATTTTGTCTTCTAATCAGTCAACAGGTAATTTAGTGAGCAGCCATTGTGTGCTCAACACAGTACTAGATAGCTGGGGGAGATCCAAAAGAAATATGAGACTTTTTCTTAGCCCTCTAAGAGAAAAACAAGAGAAACAATACAAGACAATATATGTCAGTGATAAATACTGCAGTACAGAATAAAGCATTGTCAGAGTTCCAAGAGAGGGGGAATGAATGAGGCCAGGAGAAGCCAAGATTGTTGCAGGAAGATGGGCTTGATTGGGGTCTCAAAGGATGAATAGGATTTGAATAGGTACAGAAGAAAAGGGAGAACATTCTGGTTAGAAGCACAGTAGACACTTAAAAATCATTTGCTGACTTGTTCATTTGAAGGATTTAAGGGACCGTCAGCTATTATTTATTATTTTTTTTTTGGGAAAATGGCTCTTCTTGGAAGAAAGCCAGTTGCTGAGCAAATGTATTTCATTCCAGCCGATTGATTAATGTAACCCCTAGAAGCAAAAATATGTCCTTGCTGACTGGTTCCCTAGAGCTTCAGGGGATTAAATCTACCACCCTGCAAATGTTTTACTTTGACTATCTAGTATAGATGGAGTTAAACAAGGCTTCCCTCCAGTTTCACCACTATCCCTTTCACCTGAAAATCTAGCTACATTGAACTAGCTCTTTTTTCCTCCAACATATAGTAGACTGTGTGAAACTACAAATCTCTTATGATGTACATCTTGCTAGGTCGTGCAGTGGATAGAGTGCGGGACCTAGAGTTAAGAAGACTTGGGTTCAAATCTAGCTTTAGATACTTAGGAGCTATGTGAACCTGGACAAGTTACTTAACCACTCTCTGCCTCAGTTTCCTCATCTGCAGAACGTGGGAATTAGTCTTGGTCTGTAAGGCCCCTTCTAGCTCTAAGCCTATGCTTCTCTACAGTGTGAACTGTAGAGTTCAAATGAGGCTGTTCGAGGGTTGACATTTAGCTATTCTCTGGTCATCTTCATGTCATACTGTTGCAAACCATCACCCCCTGGGTCTTTGAGCTTCTGATTTGTGTTCACCATATCTAGCTAGACCCAAACCAACCAGTTTGCTTCCCCTCAACACATACACACTCTAACTTTTAGGATAGTAGTCAAATGAATACCAGCATTCTAGGAGAGGATGTGTTAATTTGATTGTGACTCCACTCATAATCCCTATTCCCTCCAAGACCAAGACATAACCTCTCTTGCCACCACTACCCTATATGATTTATCTTCTCTAATTAAGACATAAGCTCCTTATGGTCAGAGACTGTTTTGCTTTTTGAATTTGTATCCTTATCATTTAGTATAGTGTCTGGCACATAGTGCTTATTAATCACTTCACTCACTCACTCATTCATCTATCTGTCAGTCAACTGGCCTTTCACTTTACCAACTACTCCCTCCCTCCATTCATTAATTTACCAATCAAGGACAGCTATTTAGATCCAGGCCTGGGAGACAAGGAATAGCTCAATGTCCTTATTGCCATTGCTTTGCTTGGATTTATACATTTTGCAGTGAAAATGTATATATTGGGAATAAAAGCTCTCATTCCTAATCCTGTTATTAGGAAGATGGGGAGTCCATGTTCTGGGCAGTGTTCCAAAATAATAAAATTTGAATAAAAATTTGAGTTCAGTCATTCAGAGCACTTGACATTTTAATACACAAAATATATCCAAGTTCTCTTTCCTGGTTTTCTATTAGTGTTTTCCTTCTCTCTCCTACAGACCCACAAAGTGATATAGGACCATTGTATATAAATCCAGAAGAGACCTTAGATTATGTTAAGGTGATCCCTGAACTTGTCTTTTTGAGTTGCTGTATTTTCCAGACACTGGACCCAGAGTATGCAGGAGGCCCTGAATGTATCAAGGACACCTTCCCCTCCCCATACTAGCTGATATAATTTGTTTGTATCCCAAACTGGACTCCCTGTGTGTTCTTGGGAGTCAAGATAGGTGCTAGTCAGTCTGCATTAGACTGGGAATTTTCTTGTGCAGCTGGGACCCTGGTAGATTAGCAGACCATCCTATCTTCATAGTCTAGCAGTTCATAAGGGAAAAGAATGGCTTTTGATGTCACCTTGATCCTCCCCTTCAGGAAGGGTTTTGTCCTTTCCCCACCTTTACTGTACCTTTCCCCATCCCAGGCCACACTCCTTTAGAGAGAGATTTATGTTACTTCTTCCTTCCTTTGTCCTGCTGTCATAAATATGCAAACTTCTGTATGGATTGTTAATTCTTTGGGTTCCATATATATTCATGCATATGCAGAAAAACCTAGTTTTCACATAAGTTTTATGAAGTTGTGATTGGATGTTGACATTTATAATAGCTCACATTTACAATGTGCTTTAAGCACTTTGCAAAGTGCTTTTCCCAGAACTCCCCTTTGAGGTAGGCAATAAGAGTGTTGTTGTTGTTATAATAATAATAATAATGATAATTTTACAAATGAGGAAACTGGAGGTCTGAGAGATTAAGTGACTTGCCCATGATCACATAGCTAGTAAATGTCTGAGGAGGGAATAATGCAGAGTGCCTCCAAATGCATAGTGCAGTTTGAAGCTTTAATAGCTTAAACACAGAATTTAAAGTTGGAAGAAACTTCATTAACCATGGAATCCTGACCATATACATCAGAACACATCTCACCAGAACTTGAGGTCAAGAAAATCACTTGTCCTGAAGCTGTGAACAATATTAGAGGGACAAATAGATAACCACACATACTGAGGCTTCATGGCACATGGGAAGAGAAATTATTTTCAAATCAGAACACATGGTTCTCACTTAGTAACTGTGTGACTGTGAGCAAATAATTTCACTAATTTTGATCTCAGTTTTCTTATTTACAAAATAAAGGAGGTGGATGTTGGTCTAGATAAGTTCTAAGATGTCTTCAAGCTCTCACATTCTATAAATCTGTCATTTATTTATTAACCATTTATTCAAAGAACAATTCTTATTGACCTAGCACTGTGCCAAGTACTATAAGGGATATCATAAATATATTTTTAAAAATCTTGTATTCTCTGACTTTTCTTTTAGCTTTGTGACTTTAGATAAATCCCTTAGTTAAGATGCCCTGGATTAGACAGATCATGTCAGAGTCAGGGCTTTATTTTTTGACCCTCAGGGTATCCACCGTTACCAGTTTCACCCAGAAATATGACATATTTCTAGCTATCTGGAAACCTAAGCCAACCCTAAGTTGGTTATAGAGTGAATGAAAAGGCATTTATTAAACACTTACTGTGTGAAAAAGCACTTGGCAAGGTGTGGAGGGTACCAATAGAAATCCCTGGTCTCAAGGAGCTCACATTCCAATGGAAGAGACAGTAAATATAGGTTTTGGCTGCAAGTCATATGGAAAAGCCAGGAAGAGAAATTATAGTTTATTTTCTACTCTAGATGTCAGTTCTAGTTGACAAAAATGTAGGCTCCAGGAAAGGAATACAAAATGCAGATGGTAAACAGATGACCACGGGAAAGACTTTAAAATGGGCATACATTTTATTTTTTGTTAGTTATATGACCAAAGAAACCATCATGAAGTGGTTAAGCTACCGACGATAAGCCTTTCCATTCTCCTTTTTTTTGGGGGGGGGGATGAGGCAATTGGAGTTAAGTGACTTGCCCAGGACATAGCTAGTAAGTCATATTTCTAGTAACTCAGGTCCTCCTGACTCCAGGACCAGTGCTCTATCCACTGTGCCACCTAGCTGCCCCAAGCCTTTCTATTCTTATCTGGGCTAGATCTTAGAAAATAAACATGATCTGTTACAGGGACTGTACTTCAAACCTTTCCATCATAGTAGAACTTGCCTTTGGGGAATTATTTAGTGCTTTTAATGGTCCCAAGCTTCTCTCTGTAACCAGGGTCCAACTTTTTAACTCCAATATGCCTCGGGTCATGTTATGAGGGAGTCATGAAGCACAACAGTTTTCAAAGAATTAATGGTGATGGTTATCCAAAGGGGAGAGATGCATGGTGGATACATGTGCTTACAGGTTACCAGTGAAGAATTACATGGGAGAAGTGATCTAAAAACTGTCATCAGGGGCATGTGACTAGAAGAGAAGTTTGTCCTGCCATGTAGCAAGAGTGAGGGATAACTAATGGACCAGCAGAAGGTTCCAATAGTAACTATATAGTGTCAAGAGGTCAAGAGGAAAGCCTCCATGTTAGATGGAATTATGGGAATATTTTTTAGGAATTATTGGAATACTTATGACAGGAGTTGCATAGGATGAAAAGACAGAGATGGATTGCAATCTGCACTATATGAGGGAGTACTCTCAGTGAAGAGATAACAGTTTGAAACACAGGAGCAAAGTCTATTTTATTTGGCACTTCTGAGATACCCTACCCCTAATTGAGAAATTCAGAACAAAGTGGGGAAAATACATATGTGAACTATTCTAGCTCATAAGAAGATGTGTGGGTTTATTGGAATAACACAAGGCAATCTGACAGAGACAGGAGGTTTTGATGATACAAGGACTAGAAATGTGTGGAAATGAAATAACTTCTATTATTTCCAATTTGAGCAGCTGCCATTATCTTGAGTCCCCTGTATTCTACCCAATGTCATTTTAAGTGGTAACCAAAAGGTAATCAAAGAGGGTATCTAGGTGGGTCAGTGGCTAGAGATTTAGCCTTGGAATTGAGACTGGAGTTCAAATACTATATCAGACATTTATGAGGTATGTGACCCTGGGCCCATCACTTAATATTTCTAAGCCTCAGTTTCTTCACCTTTGAAAAGGAGATGGTTAGATTTGATGGCCTCTAAGTTCTCTTCTAGCTCCAAATCCATGATCCTTTGGATAAAATCAAATTCTGCCTGTGATATGAGAAAGGTCTCATAGGGAGTGGAGTGAAATGACATTTGACAATCCCCATGGACAGAAATCAAGGGAACATCTCCCTTGTGGGGCTTCTTGTTCAATCAATTAAACTCCACAGGGGTATCCCTGGGATGTCAATTCCAATTTTGGTCTCTCACTCAGACTTTTGACCATTAACCCTGAGCTATCAGCTACTTACCCATGTTTTGACAATCATTACTTAGCCTAGCTAGCTCTTTCCTAACATTCTTGGGGAGAAAAGCCACATGAAAATAAAGTGCTGAAATCAATATGGTAAAAAATCTATAAGTCACCTGCTAATGTATATCTGACCCATTAAGCCAAATGGAGATTGGAAAAAGGGAGTTGAAAACAAAACAAAACAAAATTTTAAAAAATGGCATCATCACCTTGGCAAGTCATGTCCCTCTTTCCTCAGCATTTTTTTCATAGCACGTGCCAGTATAATTACATAGATTGGGGTAATGAATTCCAGATTCTTTAATAACATGTACTGTAATTAGCTGGATAATAATCTCCAATTATACAGGGAAAGTTAGCTTATGTATAAATTATTAGAGCTGTAAATCATATTCTTTCTGTTGAGAAAGTTTTGGCCTTTTCTAATCAGTGGTGGCATTCAGGATCCTCTGATGATTGTCTGGAGTTCATTGCCCTGCCTACCAGTCTCCTGCCAACTCCATCTGCCTAGGCTTCTTTCATTTCCTTTAGAGAGGCCTGATAGATAATGCTGGTTGGTGCAGACACTTCAGCAAGTGGCTAAGAGCCCAATCACAAGCTTAGCAGAGTCTTGAGAGTCTTGTGAAACAGAAAGCAGTGTAGGAGCTGCAGGAGCCAGGCAGATATGCAGCCTGGGTATTAGGAACCAGTCAGGTGGAAAGTCAAGCATCTTGTGGCTGAAGTGCCCTTTGGATCAAATTACCTCCCATGAGTCTCTCTAGTTGGAAAAAGCTTTCTAAATGAAACACCTCCATACAGGGCCAACCTTAGATAAACTTGTGGGATTGGAAAAAAGTTTGTCCCTCGTGCTTTTTGTATCCCTTTCTTGGTGCAGTCCTCTTTTCTTGCCCCTAGATATAGTGACACCCCTACACAGAATACCTCCTCTATGGTACAAGAGTGACTTTCTTTTCTGGCAATGTTTGAAAGTTCCAAAATTGTCCCTACTAGCCTTCTGTACAGCTTTTCCCTCATCTCCTGTCTCCCATATAAACTCCTAT
This sequence comes from Dromiciops gliroides, assembly GCF_019393635.1. Taxonomy (NCBI): domain Eukaryota; kingdom Metazoa; phylum Chordata; class Mammalia; order Microbiotheria; family Microbiotheriidae; genus Dromiciops; species Dromiciops gliroides. The sequence goes on from NC_057863.1 coordinate 530,304,616, forward strand.
TCCCATTGTGAACTTCCAGTTAGCTGTTTTAGGAGGAAATATCTGACACACAAATTCATACTGAAGTGTTAATAACTGATAATAGCTCAAGATATTATTTCTCAGAAATATTTGTATATTAAAGACGTTTGTAGAAAGCAATTCTTTTGAAATCATTGAAAGAAATGATTAGACTTGTGAAAATCAGAAGTTGTGGCAGGTGTTAGGGGACATATACATGTATATTAGGTAGGGGGGTCTCTCTGATGCTTCTTAAATCATTTCACATAAGGAACTGTGATAAGGCTATCTTTGGCTCTGTCTGTGATTTTATATCTAAATTGAGACATTGTTTAACTAGTATTCAGTTAATAAATTTTATGTAGGGCCTTGTTATTGCATCATCATTTTGGGACCCTTTGGGTTCTGCTGGTCTCCCCAAAACTAGTGGGTGGGGAAGAGAGATGAGAAATAGGTCACAGTAATTGTGCATTAAATCTTCCCTTCTGAAATTAGATTTAAAAAAAATTATCAAGTGGTCCCATTCAGTGGGAATCCTTGCATCACCTTAATGCCTTGCTGGAAATGCAAAATCAGTGTTGTGATCTCCATGATTACCAAAGAGTAAGTCACCTACTTTTTTTTTTGCCTCACCTCTGCTTCTTTCCACATGGTGATATCCCTCTTTGCCTAGGAGTGTCTGGAGTTGTGGATTTACCCAATTAAAATTAGCTTTGAGACTCCACCTATTAGCTTCCTTTTGCCCTTCAGTATTTCAAGGAATATTAGTAGTGTGACTTTGGCATAATATAGTTTATTTTGCTTGGAATCAGACACATATATGGGGATGCTAGACAGGTTATTTTTAGCCTTAGCATAGAATAAATAAATAAATAAATGAAAAACACTTAATTACCAGAGAATACAATTAATAATAAGACATATAGCCATCCACATAATGTTTATAGCTTAGTACTCCCCTGAACTCCAGAAATTAACTTTAAGACATGGATTCTCTCAGGAATTCTGGGATGTCTGTAGTCTGAGTACTCTCTAGAGTAAGCAAAAGAATACAACTAGAATTCTTTCAGATGTTCCACTCACACTTCCCATAAAACTGATTATCAGATGAAAATTTGCCACTTTAGAATCAGTCTTGGCTCACTTATTTATGCCTTGGGAGCCAGAAGTTAGAATCTTGTATGAAGTGAAATTTTGGGTGGAAAGGAGAGAGGTTGTGGTTTTTCTGATTGCTGGAGGTGATTTTATATCTCCTTTACACTTCCCCTCATTGTTCTCCCTTTGGCCTTGACCCCAATTCTTTGCCACCACTGAATCATGTCACTTTTTTTTCTCCTCTTAAAGCTCCCAATATTCTTTATAGGTGGGGAAGTTGAGGGGTAAGAGTGAAAAATGGTAAACTTTGTATTAAATTACTTATATACATGTCCAAGGTCGTTTGCAGGGCACAGCCAAGATGGTGGAGTAAAATGAACAATTTTCCAAGTTCTCCCAACACACTCCTTTAAACAACTTTAAAAGGCACATCAAACTGAATTCTGTGTGAGGTATCCAACAAAAAGTCACAGTGAATAATTTTTTTCCATCCCAGGAGAGTTCAACACACACACACACACACACACACACACACACACACACACACATCTATAAATACTGGGAGGGGGCTGATCCTGAGTGTGGCATGGTAGGAGCAACACTGGCTATGGGCAGTGGAGACAATGACAGCAATAACAGCAGTAGCAGTAGCAGCTACAACACTAGAAGTGCCCAATATCCAGGTTTGGTAAGGAAACTAAATACCTGATTAGAAAGAGATTCTAGGGGCAGCTAGGTGGAGCAGTGGATAGAGCATAGGCCCTGGATTCAGGAAGACCTGAGTTCAAATCTGACCTCAGATACTTGACACATACTAGCTGTGTGAGACCCTGGGCAAGTCATTTAACCCTCATTGCCCAGCAAGACAGACAGAGAGAGAGAGAGAGAGAGAGAGAGAGAGAGAGAGAAATAAAGAAATTCCAGGAGGACCCCTGTGCTAGCACCAGTTGCAGGATCTGATGCCATTTGGCAACTCCATTGCCCATTACCCAGTTCTGGGTCATAGTTCCAGGGTAAAAAAGGAGCAGTTGCTATCATGAAGGAGCAGGCATCCTACCTGAATTGAGGACCAGATCACTGACAGGAGGGCAATGACCACACTACATCCTGTATCATACCATTTTAGAAGCACAAAACACTTAAAGACCTCCAGATCTAGCTGTGAAAATAGCAGGACATAGCCTAAAGCCCAGGCCAATTATCCTGCCCCCCTCCTTAGAAGTGAACAGAGGCCAACCCTTTTTTTTCCATGTAAATATTTTATTATTTTTCAGTTACATTTAGAGATAGTTTTCAACATTTGTTTTTATAAGATTTCTAGTTTCAAATTTCTCTCTCTCCCCTCCCTCTCCCTTCCCCAAGACAGCACATAATCTGATATAGGTTATATATGTAAAATCATGTTAAACATATTTCTGCATTAGTCATGTTATGAGAGAAGAATCAGAGCAAAAAGTAAAAAATAACCAAAAAGCAATAGAAATAGTATGGTTCGATCTGCATCTAGATTCCACAGTTCTTTTTTTTTCTGGATTTGGAGAACATTTTCCATCATGAGTCCCTTGGAACCATCTTGGACCACTACATTCATGAGAAGAATCAAGTCCATCACAGTCAATCAGCACATAATGTTGTTGATACTGTGTACAATGTGCTCCTGGTTCTGCAGAGCTCAACTCTTAACAAAATAATCCAAAGTCAAGAAATAGGCTGGAAAAATGAGCAAACAACAAAAAAGAACTAAACCATAAAATGATACTAAGATGACAGGAGAGCTTGACACAAACTCAGTAGAAAACAATGACTTGAAAGCATTGTAAGGGGCTAAAATTCTAGCTAGTCTGTCTAAAATATCTAATGAGTGGTCACTAATAAATTATAAGCTTTAGCAAGAGTTAGACTTTTAAACATTTATTAAGGAGAATAAGAATTTGGTGAAGAGAGAGAGAAAGGCCTCAAAGTGAGAGTGCTTCTTTTGCTACGCTCTCCACCAGAGTCCTGATGAAAGAGAACGAGAGAACCAGCCTCACTCCTTCTTCCTCCCACAGGCAAATGTCTCTTCCTGACACCAAAGAAAAGCCCTCAGGCACCTTCTCCTCATGGCTGAGCTTTCCTACAGTAGCTCTCCAGCAGGTGGCATCATTCCAATCATTCCAGCATCTACAAGGAAAGCTGAAAAGAAAGACGTAAGGGAGGCAGTGGTCAGAAGCAAAACAGACTTTTGAGGAGGGAACAGAGTAAAAGATAGAATAGAATAAGACTTAGGGAAATAAAGAGCTAGTAATCATAAAAGTTAGTATGAGTGGAATGAACTCACTCACAAAATTGAAGATGATAGCAGAATGGATTAGAAAACAGAAACCAACAATATGTTGTTTACACTTGAAACAGAAAGACAGAGTTAAAATAAGGGGCTGGAGTAGAATCTATTATGCTTCAGCTGAAGCAAAAAAAAAAAAAAGCAGAAATATCAATCATTATCTCAGACAAAGCAAAAGCAAAAATAGACTTAAAAGATATAATCAGGAAAGCTACATTTAATAAAAATACCATAGATAATGAATTATTATCAATACTGAACATGTACACACCAAATGACATAGTACCCATATTTTTGAGGGAAAAATTCAATAAATTACAAGATGCAATAGACAGTAAAACTATACTAGAGTGACACCTAAATTTAGCCTTCTCAGAACTAGGTAAATCTAATCATAAAACAAATAAGAAAAAAGGAGAAAATTAGGATTTAAAAAATAGATATGATAGACCTCTAGAGAAAATGGTATGGAAATAGGAATATACCTTTTGTTTTGCTATACATGGCACCTTGACAAAAATTGACTATGTTTTAGGGAGTGAAATTTCAGAAACAGATACATATAAGCAGAAATATCATGCAATAAATATCACATTCAATAAAAAGCCTTTGAAGCACAGATTAAAAATCAATTGGAAACTCAATAATCTACTGCTAAAGAATCAGTGCATCAAAGAATAAATCATTGAAAGAAATATTTCATTAAAGATAATGACAACAATGAGACAACAAAACAAAATTTGTGGGATGCAACCAAAGTAGTACTAAGAAAAAAATTATATTTCTTAATGTTTACATCAATAAACTAGAGAAAGAGTAGGTCAACAAATTGGACATGTAATTAAAAAAACCTAGAGAAAGAACAAATTAAAATCCCCAATTAAACAACAAAATAGAAATCTTGAAATCAAAGGAGAGATTAATAATATTGAAAGTTCAAAAATAATAAATAAATATAACTAAAAGGTGGTTTTATAAAAAATAAAGTAGATAAACCATTGACTAACTTGATTTTAAAAAAGAAAGAAAACCAAATCACCAGTATCAATGAAAATGAAATTGAAGTAATCATTAGGAAGTGTTTTGCCTAACTACACACCAATAAAACTGACAATCTAAATGATATGGATGAATATTTGCAAAAAATATAATTTGGCCAGATTAAAAGAAGAGGAAATAGGATGCTTAAATAACTGTACCTTAGAAAAAGAAATTGAACACAACATCAATGTATCCCCTAACCAAAATCCCTAGGACCAGATGGATTTTCAAGTGAATTCTATTAAAAAAACCCAACCCAAAACAATTAATTCCAATCTCCTCTAAATTGCTTTTTTAAAAAAGGGTAAAGGAGACCTGCCAATTTGCTCCATGGCACAAATATGGTTTTTATACCTAAATCAGGCAGAGCAAAAACAGAGGGGAGAAAACAACAACCATAGGCCAATTTCCCTAATGAATATTGAAGCAAAATTTAAAAGTAAAATGCTAGCAAGGAGATTACAGCAATATATCATAGAGATAATATACTATGGTTAGACTAGATTTATACTTAGAATTCAGGACTGGTTCAATATTAGGAAAATTATAAACACGACTGACCAGATCAATAACAAAAGCAACAAAAATCCTATGATTATATGAAAGTGCAGAATAAAAAAATTCTTTTCAGTTTCCTTCTATTTTTGGCTGCATTTGGTTTTCTTATACAAAAAAAACCCCTTTTTAAAATTTTAGGTAATTAAAATTTTCCATTTTTCCATCTGTGAACCTCTCTAGAACATGAGAGGATTCATTATAAAACAATAAAATTTAATTTCAAGAAAACCCATATAATAAATACTACACATTGTTTTCCAAGCTACCCAGGTTTTCTTTGCTTCCTTGTAGGTTTTCTTTTGTTCTCTGCTGTGTACTTTTCCTATCTGTCCCCCCACCTCTGCATCTCATCCTAAAGAAAGCTACAAATAAATATGGATACACACACATGCACATCTATAGACACACACATATATGCACTCATACACCCATATGTAAGACTGTACTATGTATATTTCCACTTAGGATCTTTTTTTCTGAAGGTGGATAGCATCTTTATTCAAAGTCTTTCCATGTTTTTCAAAATCAACCAGCTTATCATTTCCTATACCACAGCCATCAGGGTCCCCCACACCTTGGCTACTGCATTCACCAGGTATGTATTAGCTCCTTCTCCTCCCAATCACAGGCCAGGATGCTATTGATCATCACAGCTGTGCTTGGCATCCATCTGTAGTGGGATGTCTATCAATCTTCTACTCAGCCTTTGGACCCTCACACTGATTGTGAGGTGAAAGTTCCTGAGGCTGCCTCCCAAGCTAGCTGTTCTCAGGGTTTGTTGTTTATAGATTCTGCAGAGTTTGCCTGGAGGTGTTTGGACTTAGGTGGCACCTCTTCCCCTGGAGGAGGGGGTCTTTCCTGAGGACTTCTTAGATTGTCTTAGAAGGACAACTGCTTTACCCAACTTCTTGTTTGTTTCCACTGCAATGTTTATTTTTTTGGAGGAAATTTGGAGAGCTCAAAATTTTTCTGACCTACTCTGCCATCTTCCCAGAAGAGTCTCCTCCTTTAATTTGCTTATAATATCAATCTTTATGCCTAAGTCATGTACCCATTTGGAGCTTATCTTGATATACAGTGTGAGAAACATTTTTGTAGCAAGTTTCTCTGATAAAGGTTCCGTTTCTCAAATATATAGAAAATGGAGCCAAACATAACAAATAAGATCCATTTTCCAGTTGCTAAATGATGAAAGGATATGAATAGGCAGTTTTCAGAGGAATTAATCAAAGCTCTCAATAGTCATATAAGAAGCTCTAAGTCACTAATAATTAGAAAAATGCAAATTAAACCAACTCTGAGGTACCACTTTGTGGTGATCAAAGGAAAATGGCACATGCTGGAGGGAATGTGGTAAAAATAGGTACATTAATTACTGTTGGTGGACTACTGTTAGTGATGTGAACTAGTCTAACCATTCTGAAGAACAATTTGGAACGTGCCCAAAGAGCTATAAAACTATGCTTATCCCTTGACTCAGCAATATCACTACTAGGTCTATACTCCAATGTGATCAGAGAAAAAGGAAAAGGACCAAGATGAACAAAAAATATTTATAACAGTTTTTTTTTTTGGTGGTGGAAAAGAATTAGAAACTGTAGGAATTCCCCTTTAACTGGGGAATGGCTGAACAAGTTGGACTATATGAATGACATGGAATACTATTTTACTGTAAGAAATTACAAAGGGACAGGTTTCAGAAAGAAAAGAGAAGAAATATGAACTAATACAAAGTGAAATGAGCAGGACTAGGAGAACAGTCTACATTGTAAGAGAAATATTTTAATGATAATCAACTGTGAAATACTAACTCTGGGGGCAGCTAGGTGGCGAAGTGGATAGAGCACCGGCCCTGGAGTCAGGAGTACCTGAGTTCAAATCCGACCTCAGACACTTAACACTTAGCAGCTGTGTGACCTTGGGCAAGTCACTTAACCCCAATTGCCTAACTTAAAAAAAAAAAGAAATACTCTGATCAATATAATACAATAATCCACCCTAACTCCAACGGACTCATAATGTAAAATGAAATTGACCTCCAGAAAGAGAACTGACAGACTCAGATTACAGATTGAAACATTTATTTATTTTTCTTGCTTAAAAAAAACCACAGTGTTTTGCATGACTGTATAGGTATAATGGGAATCATATTTCTTGCCTTCTCAATGGGTGGGGGAGAGATACAGGAAGGGAGGAAAATTGTAACTAAAAATAAAAATTAAAATTAAAAAGAAAAAAGTAAAATCATTTGCCTAACAGAGACCAGTTTGTCTTTTTTCCTTGTGTTAACAGCCCAGCCCAATGTTTCTCACACTTCTGGTACTTAATGATAGGTAGCACTTATACAATGCTTTCTACATGCCAGGAGTTGTGCTATGTTCTTTAAAATATTATCTCATATGATCCTCCCCAAAACCTTGGGAGGTATATTCTATTGTCCTTATTTTACTGTTAAGGAAAGTGGGGCAAACAGAAGTGAAGTGACTTTGCCAAGGTCACACAACTAGTAAGTGTCTGAGAGTAACATTGTGAAACCCATATTTTAGAAATATTAAGTACATATAAGAAATTTACACCTGGTGACCTACTTGGTTAGAGGCTGGAAGACTTGTAAATAACTGAAATCATCAGGGGAGGAAGAGATGGAATTTGGATGGGCCCTTAAAAAACTAGTATAATTTTAAAGTCAGATATAAAGAAGGAAGCATCTCAGTCATCAGAGATCAGGAGACAGTCATATTTGTGATGAGTGATGATGTGTAGCTCATTCTGGATGACTCAGAGAACACATGGAGGGGAGTAGTGCAAGACATTTATTAAGGACCAAGTATGTGCCAGATACTGTGCTAGGTGCTAGAGATTCAAAGACAAGAACTTAAATTATAATAAGTAGACTTTTTAAGGGTATTGAGAAAAAGTAATACAATCAGACTTATGCATACACACATACATACACACAGACATATAATGCAACAGCAATATCAGACTCGAAGGCATAGAGAGTAGATATTTACATCTACCAAACATCTTTTCACTGCCTTTGAGTTGTTTGTATAACTCTTCTGATATTTAGGTGTTTCATGATTCAAAGCCATATAGCATCACAAGGAGAATAATACTGTTAAAGAAATAGGCTTTTGTGGTAGTAAGACGTTTAGGATCAGTAAAGACACTGCAATTTAGCCTGAATTCTTCCTATTCAATTTCTGGTCTAGATCAGTGTTCATCTGCAGTGCCTATGCAAGATATAAGTGTGATGGACTGTTTTTTTTTTAAAGGTAGTAAACAAGAGGCTGTCTAAGAGTGATGTAGATGCATAGGAGACCCATTTATTTACTTGGATTTTAAAAAGACATTTACAGATGATGGAAGCAAGGGGTGGTAATTGACAAATAACACAAATGAGTAGCACAGTTCTGGGAAAGCAGAACTGAGAATGTTCCACCCACATTTAGAGCAGTCTCAAAGTTTGTGCATCTCACATTTGAGCTACTGCAATTCTGCTCTACTAATTCACTGGTAAAGCTAATTCAGTGGATGACAGTAAGTATTTAAAAGCTTTGAAAGGCTAGAACATTGGGCTGAACCTAATAAAACAATGTCTTGGGGGTGGATCTGGGCTTGTGATTTCATCAATCAGTGTGAGTAACTCCTGGTATGGAGACTGCCTCCATCGTTGTAGATCATTGACTTCACTGTAATTTATAATCTTATACAGGTGGCTTGGAAACTGAGAGGTAACATAGCTTGCCGTCCTCTGTGCCAGCAAGTATCAGGGGCTGTATTGAAAACCAAACTTTTCTGGCTCTAAGGTTAGGTCTCTGTCCACTTTGCCAGTGATTCTCACAATTATGGTCAAGGGACCATTGGGAACCCCATGAATCTTTTAGGGGGTACATCAGTTCAAAACTATTTTCATAATGATACTAAGATATTTTAATTTCTTTGATCATATAACCCACCTAAACAGAAGCTCTTTGTTTGGTCCTTAATAATTTTAAAAAATATATTAGGGTCCTGAGACCAAAAAGTTTGAGAACCACTGCACTATGCCATGTTAAATCTTATGGAAAAATTAATAGAGATAAAGTGATTTTGAAGCTATTTGAAATGCTTTACAAATATAAGGTAGGGGAGTCATGATTGGATAGTAATTTGTAATACATAAATCCATTTGCTCTAAGTTCCCTCCCTTTCTCTTCTCCACATTTCATGTCACCAAGATCCTTTCTAATACTATATCCTCCTTCACCCTGCCTCAAAGATGTGGCCTTTCTTTTTGCCAAATCAAAATACTTTTACATGCACAAGTGATACCATTCTATATTGCCTTCTCCAACAGATGGCTCCTTTTATTTCCCCCTCTCTATCACTCATCTTCATTCTTTCCCTGTGTGTTGTCTGCTTCTCTGCTGTCTAAACTTGCTCACCTCTTCCCCATTCTCAAAAAAAATCTGTCCACCCCCACTAGCTATCATAGCATATTTCTCCTGCCATTTGAAGCTAAACTCCTTGTAGGGAGACTATCTAAAATACATGTCTCAGGACAGCTGGTGGTGCAGTGGACAAAGCACTGGCCTTGGATTCAGAAGGACCTGAGTTCAAATCTGGCCCCAGACACTTGACACTATCTGTGTGACCCTGGGCAAGTCACTTAACCTTCATTGCCCCACCAAAAATAATAAAATGAAATAAAATAAAACACGTCTTCATTTCTTTTCTTCTTATTCTCTTGTTAACTCTCTACATTCTGGTTTCTGACCATCATTAAAGTGAAACTACCCTCTCTAAAGCTACTAATTAATAATCTGATCACTTTTTCTCAATTTTCATCCTTCTTGACTTCTCTGTTTCCTGAGTCTGATCATTTCCCTAGCTGTCCCCTATTCCTGGACTTCTTTCTCTCTCCATCTCCATCTCTTGGCTTACTTCATTTCTTTCAAGTCTCCACCTTATGCAAAAAGCCTCTCCCAGTACTCCGTCATCTCAGTGGTTCCCTCTGTGACCACCACTAATTGACCTTGTATCGATCTTATTTGTACATAGTTATTTACATATTTTCTCCCTCATTAGACTACGAGCTCCTTGAGAGCAGAAACCATGTTTTGTCTTTCTTTGTATCCCCAGCTCTTAGCACAGTACCTGGTACATAGTGGGTATTTGATAAAATTTGATAAAAAACTAATTGACAGAATACCTAGCTACTCTCAGGGAGTTTAAGTCACCAAACCTAGATGAAGTAGGAGTAGGAGTAGGAGTAGGAGTAGGAGTAGGAGTAGGAGTAGGAGTAGGAGTGGTAGCCACCGTGATAATGATGATGAAGATGATGATGATAGCTAACATTTATATGGTAAACTATCCTCTGTGTCTCGAATCACATTACTAGGACCTGGAACTCTTGAATTTCACAGGGAATGCTTGGAATCAGTGAAAATGTTGGGGTTATGCCAATCAGGCTGTGATCCTAAGACCTCCCTGTCCCTCAGGTGAATTTTCCCTGCCTCAGTTTTCCTCTCTGTTTTCCTTTAATGGCTTTCATAAAAGATACAAGACTCAATGATTCCCTTTTTATTTCTAGGCCTTAACCTAGTGCTTGGAACACAATAAGCAGTTATTAAATTCTTGTTGACTAACTGAGTTTGGCCCAAGGTCTCTTGATAGGTCTGTCCCTCCCTTTTCTAATTCCTACCTGAATTTACCTGTGGTATCAGAATTCCTACTTACAGCTCTACTCTATCATCATAGGCTTTTAAATTATAAGATGATAATAACAGCTAGCATTTATATGGCACTTAAATATTTGCAAAGTATTTTACCAATATCTCATCCTATTTTCAAATCAATCCTGAAATTTCAGGGCTATTGTTATCCTAATTTTACAAATCGGGAAACTGAGGCTGAGAGGTTAAATGACTTGTCCAGAGGCTATGGCTAGGAAACATCTGAGGCTAGATTGGAGCTCGGATTTTCTTGAATCCAAATCCAGAGTTCTGTCCAGTGTGCTATTGCACTTTGATAGCTTGCTTTCTGGTGTGTCATTGCAAATAGTAGTATGCCTTCTAGTAGGTGTACAGTAGTTGTCAGCTGTCTAGACATATGCATGGAGTGATGGGTATATCAGTGATACATCACTGACAAAGTGGTCATTGAAAAGGACCTGGCTCTGAGCCAACTACATTGCATTTTTAAATTTATTCATAATCCTGGGTTGCATAAATAGGAGGATAGCTTAGCAGATGAGTGACTATTTTGATGGCTGTCTTCCTTGATGTCCAGGAAAATATATTCCCTAAATGGATTTAAACAGATCTTTGCAATAAAACAAGACAAAACAAAAATCCTGTCCCTAGAATAAAACAGAAGTTCCATATTGTCATTCCTCATCTCACCCCCTCCTTCTCTTCCACCAGTTTCATTCCCCTCTTCCTTTTTGCATCCTCTTGCAAAGAGATCAAACAGAAATATGTCAAGACCTTTCAGATCCCTTTGATTTTAAGCCCTGGATTTGAAGTTTAAACCCATTCAGATGCGGCAACAGTTTGTGCTGTTGCTATTTCAAGCTGGTGCTTCCTTTCTTTTCTTAATATGGGCAGTATCTGAGACACAATTTCAGGCCCCCCAGTTTCCAATTGTGCAGCTCTCTTTTTCAAAATTATAATGATCATATTTCTGTTCTAAAATTGAAGCTGGTGAGTGATAGAGGGCTGGCCTGGTGGTTCAGGAAGACCTAGGTTCAAGTATGACCTTTGACAAATACTAGGTGGGCTGATCCTGGGCATATCACTCAATCTCTCAAGGCCCCGGGCAGCTCTCTAAGACTCTTTGTTGTTGATGAATTGTCCATCTTTGTCTATCCATTCCCAATCCATGCTTCATCATGACTGTGACCTAGCCAGGATCATGGGCCTGCTGCTGTGCCATGTATCCTTCCCATCTTGATTCCATCCTTTTCTCTGAAATCCTGCTCTCCAGTTTTGTCTGAGGGATCAATAATAAAATCCGTGTCACTACAATTTTGAATGGCCTGATTATCTGACTATACCCCTGGCTCCATTCACAATCCCTTGTAATTGCCTAGACCAAACTTCCATCCCTGGGTATCACTCCCTAATATGTGTTCTAACTTCCTAGTAGAATGAAAGCTAATTGGCACCTGTCTCATTTTTGTGTTTGTGTCCAAAGCACCTAGAACAATGCCTGGCACATAATAAGTATTTAATAATTGCTTGATTGATCTATGGGCAACTAGATGCCCTAGTAGATAAAGTGCTAGGCCTGAAGTCAGAAAAACTCCTCTTTCTTGATTCAAATCTATCTTCAGACACTTACTAGCTGTGACTCTGGGCAAGTCACTTTACCCCATTTTCCTTAGTTTCCGCATCTGTTAAATGAGTTGGAGAAGGAAATGCCAAACCACCCCCAGTATCTTTTTTTACATTTTTTTTTTTTTTGCAGGGCAATGAGAGTTAAGCGACTTGTCCAGGATCACACAGCTAGTAAGTTTCAAGTGTCTGAGGTCAGATTTGAAGTCAGATCCTCCTGAATCCAGGGCCAGTGCTTTATCAACTTCGCCACCTAGCTGGCCCCCACCCCAGTATCTTTGCCAAGAAAATCCCCATAGGAGTCACAAAGTGTCAGACACAAGTGAAAAATGATTAAACAACAAGAAATGATTGCTCTATCTTGGCAGAGAGAGTTTTCACACTGAAATATGAAATCACAAATCCACCTCTTTGCAGACTGCTTTCTCTCTCACACAATATATTATAGCTAGAACCAATTGTTTACATGAATAGGGGAAAGAGGAAGTCAGAGGACAACTGCTGAGAGGAAGTGACCTTTGGGAGTTTGGGAGGAAACAGATCTGCGTGACTCCTGTAGAATGGGACATACATTATCTCAGAGTCAGAGGATATGATAATGAACTATCTTCATAGGAATATTCCCATCCAATCCCAGGCCTTCCCCCTCACACCCAAGGACAGACAATGCTGCATTTCTATATTTGGAGAAAACTATAAGAAGTGGCTTTTAACCTGGGAGAAGCTATCATGGAGGCGTGGTGAATATGTTCTCTTCCTGGACAGTTTCCTGCATCAGTGCTGGTCTCATTGCTGTTGGTTTGGGAGTTATTTCTTTCAGACAAATTCCCACCCCTCCCCATCTGTGTTTAGAGCCTAATGCTCTTTGGTACACAGAGATGTATGTTTGATTTAATACACATCAGGCACTAAACTGAGTCAGTAGGACACTAAAAATGGTTTTCTCTAGGACAAATTCTCCCCTTGAGTACTACACAACTGTCATCATTTATGTTTTGCCTTTGGAACAGTAAAATGATTAGACTATGGTCTTTGAAAGAGCTCTATTGCCCCTACCAGCAAGTGTCTGAGTATTTTTTTAGTCAGATAAATGGTATAATGGAATGCCAGGCTAGGAGTCAAGAAGACTGGAGTTTGGATCCTGTGTGATACGGTGAGGCCACAGCCTCTCTGAGACACAGTTTCCTTATCTGTATCCCAGGGTTGTTGTGAAGATCAAATGAGGGAATATATGTAAAGTGTCTTAGGAACCTTATGGTACTATAGAAATGCCAGCTATTGTTAGTAATTTATGGAAATCTTCATTAGGATTAGAACTCCACTTCGTGTGGAAAATACATTCAGGATCTGAGACTCAGAGAATCTCTAATTTAGAAGGGACTGACCTCAGAAGTCAGTTGGGGCAACCTGTAACTATAATTGAAGCAGAATCTCCTATAGGAAAACCCTGACAAGTGGCCAGCTAGGCTCCCTTTCCTTGAAGATCTCCAGGAAGGACCCACTGCTATCTGAGGTAGACCATTATGCTTTTGAAGAATACAATTTTTTTTTTTTTTGGTGAGGCAAGTGGGGTTAAGTGACTTGCCCAGGGTCACACAGCTAGTAAGTGTTAAGTGTCTGAGGCCGGATTTGAACTCAAGTACTCCTGAATTCAGGGCCAGTGCTTTATCCACTGCGCCACCTAGCTGCCCTTATAAGAATACAATTTTTAAGAAGCTATTAATTTGAATTGGTCTACCTCTATGATTTCCACTTTCTTTTTGTGATTCTGCCTTTTGAAGGTCAAGCAGAACAAGTTTAATCCATTTCCCAGATGAGAGCTCAGATTCCTTATCCCCTAAAAGTATTCTCTTCTCCATCTTAAACTGCTCAGGTTCCTGCAAATGGTCTTTATATGGCATGTTTTCTAGGTCTCTTCATCCTCACATTGACAAAGTCCTACATTTATTTTGCCCATTAAGATTTACAAGATGATTTCCTCACTATAACCCTATGGCATAAGGAGTATAAGTATTATCCCCATTTTACAGTTGAAGAAACTGAATAGCTTTCCCTCAGTATTCATTTCTCTACCGATTCCAAGTCCACCGTTTATTCCATTGTACCACATGGGGCTTGTTTGTGTGGCAACCAGAACTGTTTATAATGCTTTAGGGTGGCAGAGGACAGCAGAAATATGTATTCATTCATCCATTTAATAAGTTGGTGATTTTTTTTTTAATTCAAGGAATTATAAACCTTTGTGATGTGTATCGAGCACTTAGCTTGTCATGGCCAGTGATAGTGTTAATGCATTTAGCTGGGTAGAATATCAATGGAAAGCATATACTACTACTTGTAAGAAAGACCTGGTTGACACAGAGGGAAGAGAACAGGAGGTTGTTGAGAAGAGATCCCATGAATCCTAAGGAAAGAGCTGTCGCCAGAATGGTAGCATAACATAATAAACAACGGATTGATCTCTAAGTCAAGAAGACCTGTGTTCAGGTCTTCCTCTTAATACTATCTAGTGGTATGGCAAATCATTTAACCACTGTGAGCCTTAGTTTCATTTGTAAAAGAGAAAATGGAGCTAGATGGCCTCTAAATCTCCTCTTGTTCTATATTTATGATCCTATAAATTTGAATTCTATCTCCGACACTTATTATGTCAGTGATCTTGGATAAATTGCTGAGCTTCAGTTTCATCATTTGTAAAATGGGGTTAATAGTACTGGTAGTATCTACTTAGCAGTACTATTATGAGGAAAATGCTTTCATGTACTTGAAACACCATATAAATATGAGTTATTATATATTCATTTGGGCAGGTGGGGGGGATCAAGTCTGTAAATTTATCTGAATTTGGGTAGGTAATTGTGGCCTAAAAATACAAATGATTTTATTTCCAGAGATCAAGCATGCATTCTTCCTTTCTGGACTTCATTCCTTTTAGTGCTGCACTCCTTAATCTCAGGACTTTGTCTGTCATGCATACCTCAGAAACCTCTTGAGGTTCACTCTACCCCTGGGCTTTTTACATTGGAATTGACCTTTGCCCCTTTGGCCTCTTCCTCTGATTGGCTGGTCCCTCCCTTTTCATTTTACTCCCCATCAATAATCCCCCTATTTTTATTTCTCTGCAGGCTGCATACCTCACTCCCTTGACTTTCTTTACTATGTGGGAATGCCCTCTCCCTTATTCCCTTGACTACCTGCCCCGCCCCCCCCCCCGCCCCCCCCCCCCCCGCAGTTTCCTTTTATGTGTTATCTTCCCCCCACTAGAATGTAAAATCCTTGAGAGCAAGAATTGTCTTATTTCTTGCATGAGTCTTTTCAGTGCTTAGTGCAATGCCTAGAACATAGTAAGTTCTTGGTTTGTTTTTGTTTTTTTTTGTTTTTGCAGGGCAATGAGGGTTAAGTGACTTGCCCAGGGTCATACAGATAGTTAAGTGTCTGAGGCTGGATTTGAACTCAGGTCCTCCTGAATCCAAGGCCAGTGCTTTATCTACTGCACCACTTAGCTGCCCCTACATAGTAAGTTCTTAATAAATGCTTATTGACTTATTGATAATCACCATACTTCAAAAATGGAAAATGGTATGTACTGTCAAATGACCTTCCTCATTTTGATTAACTTCAGGGAAAGTACTTATTTTGTGAAGGGCCTTTATTTGGGTGTTTGTTAGTATGTATCTGTTGTGAGGGGAAAATAATTTATTAATTATAAGGTTCAGTTGCAAATAGTTTTCAACATAGCCATAACTAGGAATTTTTGTAGCTGGGGCAAGCAAGTACCACAAATCTGGCAATGAAGTATATACTCAGTTAACAAGGTAGAGGGAGGAAGAGATGGGGAGGAGTTTATCTTAGCCTATCATATGGTACCTATTCTAACTAATTCTTCTGGCTGACTAGGTGTTAAACTGTTATTTCTATGCTGCTTGTATGACTCCAAGATCTGTAGGTGCCTTCTAAATTTGGCACCCTGTATTGAAGCTCTTCCCCACTCCCAGCTACAAATCTGATTTCCAAAAATCTTAATGCTGAGAACACACTATTTCCCACACAAATTTCCATTGGTAGCTCCCACTTATCCTAATGCTATGCCTATCTCCCTCTGCCCACTAACTGCTATCCCCAGATAAAAATTATTATTCCAATACAGATAATTCCAAGAAAATCAAACCAAAATGGAAATAAAAGAAGCCAAAACACTATGAATTCCTTTTAGGCACACTGCCTGGTTTTTATTAGACCAGTTCTAATTTCTCCTAGGCCCTGGGCATGTAAGCTTAGGCTTATTTATTTGATGACTTCAGGCAAAGCACAATTTTCCCTCTGCTTCAATCGAGTGTGGTAATCTTCTCATTCAACAGATGTATAAATGCCTAATTGGTTGGGAATCACTGCAGAGCAGGCACTGCTCATATTCCAGAAATTAAAACAAGGGAGACCACACCAAAGGAACATGTTCTCAGTGCTAGATGGGTAGCTCATGCAAACATTCCTCATCAAGGGTATTAGACTAATGGTTGGAGGATGAACCCTCCAGTCTTATGTCCATTACTAGGCAAACTAGCACCCAGATGATTTCATTTGATGCATACTATATCCTTTCTCTATAGATCAGCTGATGAAAAATGGCTCCTATCTCTTTCTTCAAATCCTTGAGGACATTGGTTGATTCATCTGAGGAAAGGGTGAGTGATTTCCATAGCCCAGTTTTCTATAATATAACCTACATTATTGCCCTGTGAATTGTTCTGTTGCTTTGGGGGATGGTGATTGCCTTATTCCAACACAAGGGACATTTTCAGGAATCTCTGCTGGGTAATTTGAGAATATTACAGTATTGGATGCAGAATTGATTCAAATACGGCGTTTTTCTTTTTTAACTCTCCCCTCCCTAAAATATAATAGCTCTAAAATGGAACTCTGCAATTCTGAGCTCTGCTTTATTCCTTTTTCAAGTTTAGACATATGAGCAATTGCTCAGAGGCACTTACACACACATGAACCTTCAAGGATCAAGGACAACCAAATTTTACAGAACATAATTTCTTTCTTGCTTGATATAGGTCAAACCAACCCTTTTGACCTCATTCGATCATAGTGAAAAGGTTCTTCTGTCTTTCATTGTTTAATATGGTCATTTGGAAATACGTGGGCATGAAAACTACAGTTTGAAATTCTCTTGACACAGCTTCAGGAGTTCCCAAGCACACTGCCAAATGCAGTAATGATCTCATATAATGACCTAACTTTGCTAGCTGATTGGGAGGAGCTCTTGATTCACATTCCTTCCTGCTACCTTGGAGCCAGCTTGTGGAGAAGGGCTCCACAGCTGGCTTATTAGTGACAGGATTCAAGCTACCAGGGTAGCTTATCCATTGATGGCATCTGGATTTATGCAACAAATTTTCTGACCTTCTTCTGCAGTAAAAGCTGGCTAACCCCAAAGGGGGTCCAAACAAAAAGATTTCTCTGGATAGCTCTGCCCAAAGAGATAAAGATAATAACATTTGCTGGTGGTTATGTAGCACTTTATGGTTTACAAAGTATTTTATATATGCTATCTCATTTCATCTTCACAACACCCTTGGGAAGTAAGGACTGTTATCATTCCCATTTTACAGATGAGGAAAGTGTGATGTAGAAGAATGAAACAAACAAGCATTGAAGGGCCTTTCAAATGTCAGGCATTATGCTAAGCATTTTACAAATATTATCTCATTTGATCCTCACAACAACCCTAGTAGGCAAGTGTTATTATTACCCTCATTTTACAGTTGAGGAAAATGAGGCAGAGGTTTTGACCTGCACAAAATTACACAGTTAAAGAGGGTGTGAGGCTGGATTTGAATTCAGGTCTTCCTGATTCCAGGCCTAGCACTCTGCACTGCCTACCTGCCTCTGATAGTGTAACGATTGGAATGACGCCACCTGCTGGATACTTACTGTAGAAGAGTTCTGCCCATGAAGCGAAGGTCTTTGAGGGCAAGACCAGGAGTCTTTTCTTTGGCGGGAGGAAGTGACGCGGACTAGTGGGAGGAGGAAGGAAGAGACTGGCGCTGACTCTGGGGCTCTTTCCTGGGGACGCTGGTGGAGAAGGGAGCTAAAAATGTGCTCTCCCTTTAATAGATAGAAATCTAGGCCTTTCTCTCTCTTTTTACCAAATTCTTGTTTTCCTTAATAAATGCTTAAAAGCCTAACTCTTGCTAAAGCTTATAATTTATTGGCGACCACTCATTAGATATTTTAGACAGACTGGCTAGAATTTTAACCCTTAACAATAGGTATTACTTTCTCCACAAATGAATGAATGAATGAATAGAACAATAAGTGGAGGGGAAAAACATTTCTTAGTTATTATGTTCCAGGCACTGTGCTAAGAGAGGAGGGGACTACAAAAATGAGGCATCTTTGCCCTTGAGAAGCTTATATTCTAATAGATCGAGACAACACATACAAGGAAGGGATAACCGTGGAGGGGGTTTTGTTCTGGGGAGTTAGAGGAATGGTGGATTAATCTGTAGGGTAGTCAAATGACATAGGCAAGAGTTGACCTTTGGATTGGAAGACAACTTTGATGATGTTTTTTATTCCAAAAGTTCATTATACAGTAGGGGCACGAATACTGATTTTGGGTTTGTGGAAATTTCTATTGTTTTTGTTTTTGCAGGCAATGAGGGTTTAGTGACTTGCCCAGGATCACACAGATAGTAAGTGTCAAGTGTCTGAGGTCAGATTTGAACTCAGGTCCTCCTGAATCCAGGGCTGGTGCTTTATCTATCCCGCCACCTAGCTGCCCCCTAATTTCTATTGTTTAGAGAGCCTTCCATAGCTGGCAAAATTTATAGAGTTTTATTCCATCTATTCTTCCTCATTGTATTTTCTCTGTCACTTTTTGGGGCCAGCTGTTTTATGGGTTAGTCCTGGATCTTTAGGTCTAGTCTAGGAGAGAAGAGGTTTGAGGGGATATGCTTTGACTATGTATGATGAGGTTACCCACCCACAATAGCCAGGTAAATTCTACATAGAGAAGAATCTGAATCTCAGAAGTACCCTGGTCTTAGAACCGAGAGTTGTTTTCATCTGTCTCATCTCCTGAGCAATGGGAGACCTTTGTACTTTTGAATGCTGGTTGTGGGATTCTATGAAGCTGTAGGGGGAACATGAGGATAAAGGGTGTACTGGGATATTGGAGAAGATATAGGAAGCTGTGCTGGGATGTTTTGGAGGAAGGAAGAGATATGGGGCAGGGGGAGGAGTGAGAACATTATAGACCTGCAGAACCAAAAAATTTCCAAGGTTTTAAAAGATGTGTTGAGAGGCTTTGGGAATATATCCTGGGAGTTCTGAATCTTCCTCTAGCTTCACAACCACTCAGAAAAGGTGGGGTCTTAGCTAGAGTTGATGTAACAATACTCTTGCTTCTAATTTTGTAGGGGGGAAAGGGAGGCAGGGGTGGGTTTGAGATGAGAGTGTTTCACTTACCTCATGGATAGACTGAGACTTTGAGGGATATTTTCTGCCTTTATTATTTAATTTTTTATTATTTATTTTTATTTTACTATTTACTTGATTATTTACTTTCTAGTGGAACAACTGAGGGCTCCTAAATTTTTGTTTTCAGGGAAACATGAGATTTGCTGTGCTGTTAATAAATCCCGTATTGCATTCTGGGGACCCACATTATTTTTTGTTGACCCTCCCACACCTTACTTCAAGCTGCTACTACCTCCATCCCCCCCAAAAAATCTACATTCTGAACCAAATTAAGTTTAAAATAAAAGACACTTCGAAAACAAGCAACCTTAGCTCGCATTTAGGATTCCCTTCTGACATGTCTGTTCAGAACATAGTGACTGAGGCCAAAAGGTTTCTGTTTTACTTGTTTTACTTGGTTGGCTGATTAGAGGAAGAGCATCATAGGCATTTTCTCACAAAATAGTTAAGCTCACTGGCCTAGTATTCTCCTTTAAAGCTGACTCCTGCTTGATCCTTTTCAGCTGAACCGACGGTGATTCACCAATTGTCCTCTCTTATATAATTTATCTAGCTCTCCAAGAGCTTCACTTGCTCTGGCTGGGCTATGAACTTGTGTTTTCATTTCTGACCCTCTTCCCTCTCCCCCACACTCCTACCCCAGAAGGCTGAATGAGCTTGAGAAGGAGGGAACTAAACACCATGGAACCATTTTTAGAAATTGCTCTTAAGCTATGAGGGGGCCCTTTTCCAGTATTAGGCTCAGGTGGCTGGATCCATTCCCCTGCTTTTTTATTTTGAAAAAGAGGAAAATAGCCTCCAAGCCTTACAGAGGGAAGCAAAGTGGAAAGAACCAGCTGAGTAAGTGAGAGGTCTGAGTTCTATGCTCTCTAAATATTGGAATCTGTGTTTTGGTAGCTACTGTTGTTTGTTCTTCATTCTCGAAGAGGACCATTACATCAGTAGGTGATGTCATGACTTGCACTGAATTGGATTTAAGTGAAGGAGAGCTCTGCAAGGTCACCAACCTTACTCTCTCCTCTAGAGCCATCTGGGTCCAGTGGCTATATACATCAAGATGATTGGAGATGGCCCTGGATGTTTTTAAGGCAATTGGGATTAAGTGACTTGTCCAGGGTCACATAGCTAGTAATTGTCTGAGGTGAGATTTGAATTTAGGTCCTACTGATTCCAGGACCAGTGCTGTATCCTCTGTACCATCTACTAGGCAAGAGTAGTGAGAGAACTTATACCTGGAAATCTGGGGTCTGCTTTGAAAACAGGCTCTCCTGTATCCTATAAAAAGATTATTCTTTCTGGTAGTGTAAATGTGTTATTTGGTCAAATTTCTGGATCTAAGTGCTTCAGATGAATAGATGAATTAAAAAATCAGCCTTATCAAGTCAATCGTCTATCCTTTTTTGTATCCTTTCCTTTCTCAGAGGCTGTCACTGATCTGAGGGTTTCTCTGCTCTGCTTCTTTGAATGTTTTTGGGTACAGTCCTAGTTGGTGTCAAACTGTTTTGGAATGGGGTGATAGGAGGTGAATAGCACACAGTATCATAACAATGATTATATCTTACATTTATATAGCACTTTATAGTTACCCATTTTTATTTTGTTTTTTAAGTTGAAACAAAATGATGGAATTTTGACCTTTTGGACGTAGGGTCTTATTAGTAGTATAAATAGAACCATTGCCATAGTAGATGGCGCACCATCTCCTAGGCAAGAGTGGTGTAAAATAGGGTTAATTATAGTACCTACCTCCCAGAGTTGTTGTGAAGGTAATATGAGATAATATCTATAACGTGCCTTGCAGACCTTAAAGTGCTACATAAATGTTGTTGTCATTGTCACTATTATTGACTTTGTCACCACTACTTCTTTTAATCTACCTGCTAACTTTGCCACTCAACTGAAGTTCCTCTCTCTAAGGAAATCCAGGATCTATTGGCTAAATAAAGTAGCCTTTTCTCAGTCTTCATCCTTCTTGATTTTTCTGTAAATTTTGACATGGTTGACCATTTTACTCTTATATACACCCTCCACTACCTCAACTTTCCCACCATTGCTTTCTCCTAATTGTCCTTCTCAACATTCTTTGCTGGACCATCATCTACATCCCTCCAACTAATGAGAGGTGACTATTAATGTCTTTTCTAGGGTCCTTCTCTTTTCTATATCTTCATTCTTCGTGATCTCATACCCTCCTGTGGATTCATTATCATCTCAGCATGGGCCACTTCTAAATCTATCAACCATCTCGGATCTCTTTCATGAGTTTCAGTGCATATAACCATTTGTCTATTGTGCATCACCACTTGAATGTCCAATTAGCATTTCAAACTCAACTTGTAAGAAATGGAATTCATTATATATTCTCAACAATACCCTAAACCTACTCTTCCTTTCCAGTCTTCTCTATAGCCAGGTCCCAATTAGTGCAAACATGAAATCTCCTGCAATGACCTTATTATTTGAATGCTGTCTACATATTTCCATTGGGCTGGAATCTATGACCATATTTTCTATAATTGTAACTTTGTACAGTTCTCTTGTTTTGGTGAGGCAATGAGGGTTAAGTGACTTGCGCAGGATCACACAGCTAGTAAGTGTCAAGTGTCTGAGGCCGGATTTGAACTCAGGTCCTCCTGAATCCAGGGCTGGTGCTTTATCCACTGCACCACCTAGCTGCCCTTAATTTTGCATAGTTCTAATTTGAATATATGAGACTACTTTAGGGATCCATCATTTTAACTATATTGCTTTCTTTTTTAAAGTTTAAAATTTTTTAGTTAATTTAATTTATTTTAATTTATTTTAATGACTCTTCCCTCTCCCTCACCCCTTACATCTAATTAGCTTCTAAGTCTTGTAGATTCTTTCTTCATTGAACCTCTTGAATCCACCCCTCCTCTTCTCTATTCACACAGCCACCACCCTAGTACAGGCCTTCTTCACCTCTCCTCTGCCCTACTGCAATCATCATTTATTGAATGCATGGCTTTGAGTCTTTCCTCTCTCCCATCTCTCCTTTTTCTAACTGCCAAAACAATCTTCCAAAGGCACAGGTATTATGCCGTCACTGCCTGACTCAAAAACTACTAGTGATTTCCTGTGGACTCTAAGAATCAAAGAAAGACTCCTAAGTCTGTCAGTCTAGTTCCAACCTCCCCTTCTAACTTCGTTTTGTATTGTTGCCGTCATGCGTTCAAAGTTCCAGACAAATTGGACTTCTTGTTCTTCATTTCTATCTCCCACTTCCGTGACTTTGCATAGGCTCTTCTTCCTCAGGCCTGGGATGTATTGCTATTCACCTTAGAATCCTTACCCTCTTTAATAAAGTGTGCCTTCACTTCCTCTTGATCCTAATTAAAAAATTCCTTGGGGCAACTAGGTGGAGCAGTGGATAGAGCACTGGCCCTGGATTCAGGAGGACCTGAGTTCAAATCAGGCCTCAGACACTTAACACTAGCTGTGTGATCCTGGGCAAGTCACTTAACCCCAATTGCCTCACCAAAAAAAAAAAAAAGCCTCATTATAGTTCCAAATATAAATTGGTATTTTTATACCTTTATGATCAGAAGGAATTGAGTTGGAAAAGATCTCAGTGGTTACCAGTCTAATATAGTCTTAGAATTCTTAGCTTAGCTTTCAAGACTTATTTCATGGACAGCCTTTTATGAGGAGCTTTTCTTGGTCCCCCAAGTAGTTAGTGCTTTTTCCCTCTTCAAATAATCACACGAAGACTTAACTGTTTACATGTTATGTTCCACAGTCGAATGTAAACTCCTTAAAGGCAGGGATTATTTTAAATTTTGTCTTCTGTGGTATGCCCAGTTCCTGCCACATCATCTTTTAAAATTAGTGTACACGGGGGCAGCTAGGTGGTGCAGTGGATAAAGCACAGGCCTTGGATTCAGGAGGACCTGAATTCAAATCCAGCCTTAGACACCTGATACTAGCTGTGTGACCCTGGGCAAGTCACTTAACCCTCATCGGCCTGCCAAAAAAAAAATTAGTGTACACATATATAATCTATACCAGATTGCTTTCCGTCTTGGGGAGGAGGGAGGGAAGGGAGGATGGGAGAAAAATTTGGAACTAAAAATCCTATAAAAACAAATGTTGAAATATATCCTTATTTGTAACTGGAAAATAATAAAATACTTTTATTTATTAAAAATAAAAATAAACTGTAGCACAAAACAAATAAAATAAAATAAAATTAGTGTACATTGAGTTGAACTGGATTAGTAGCCACCAGATGATCTACAAGGGTGAATGATTCATCTCCCCCTCATGTCTCAGGTCTTTATCTCTGCCCTACCTTCTCTAATAGAGTGTGCCTTTTCTTCCACTTGCCTTTAATTTAAAAAATTCCTAATTATGGTTCTAAAAAATTCATATTTTCATAGCTCTAGAATAAAAGGGAAATGAACTCAGTGGCCACCAGCCTATCCCCCCTCTGCAATTTTCCTCGGTATATCTTCCCTGCAAAAATTTGTGCCAAAATCTGGACCCATGCAGATAAATTTGACAAACTAAAAACTAAGAGTAATTAGCAGGAAAAAAAAAATTGAATGTAGAGTCAGAAAACTTGGGATGCAGTCTGGATTCTCTTACTAACTCCTTTGACCTTGGGCAACTCACAAATTCTCTGTCTCAGTTTCCTTATCTGCAGAATAGCAGGATTATACCAATTTGTCTTTTTAAACATTTTATTTTTACTTGTGATATATAATTATATTTTATACATATGTCAAACATAGATATAATATACATACACACATATACGGCGTATATAATGTAAATGTCCTATATTATTACATTTAGATATACCTAGATATATTCTAATACATATAACTTAAAATTTAAAATATTTAAATAATTGTTTTATAAATAACACAGATATATCAATTTATGGAAATAATATGTGACACATTTGTTTAAATATGATTTTTATATAAATAAATAAAATTCCATCTAGCTCCAAAAGTCTGTAATTTCAGTAATTGTACCAAGATGATGATGATGAAAAATCATAAGATAACAACTAATCTTGGTGTAACCTGAAGCTCAAAGCCATTTGCATGACTCTCCTCATTGATGAAAATTGGAGCTACTCACCCATTTCTAGAGTGCTTTGCAATTTTGTGAGGGAGACAAATATCAACTGACATTTATACAGTGCTTAAAAGATTTGAAAAATGTTGTACCTCTGTTGTTTCATTTAATCCTTATAACAACCCTGTCAGGTAGGTGCTACTCTTATTCCCATTTTACAGATGAAGAAACTGAGGTTGAGAGAGGTTGTTATTTGGCAAATGTTACCCAGCTACTAAGTGTTTTTCTATTCACTACACCATGTAGCTTCCTAAATGAATTCGGAAACTCTCCCCTTTTTTTCAGTAATGAGTTAGAGGCAGTTTGAACTGGCTCTAAAGAGCCACGTATTTTCAATGTAACTCTAATCTTCCATAATTCCATACAGAGTATTAGCAGTCTTGATTAGTTTTTTTCTGTATGGTCTTATTTTAAATTATTCACATAGTCTAGGAATGGTAGAGCTGAAAGAGACCATAGAGATCATTGAGTCAGTCCTTCTTTTCACTGGGGGTGAACCCAAGATGCAGGAAATTAAAGTGGCACAGTTCGCTTTGCCAGCACCTGAAAGCCAGGCTGAGGATTTGGGTTTGCCTTTAGGAGTGAGATACTGAAAAGTTGTGAGCAGGGAAGTGATGTGATAACTAAACTTTAGAATGATTAGTTTGGTTGTTAAGAGGGGGTTTGGAGAGATTAGAAATAGGAAAAAGGAGGAGAGACTAGTTTTATGCTACTGCCATAGCCTAATAAGCAGTAACAAGGGACTGAACTAGGGTGAAGACAATTAAAAAATGGAGGGGAAGGTTTCAGATACATGGAGGATGTAGAATGAATAACTCTTGGCAACTGATTGTTGAGTGGGAAGATGGCAATAGAGGAGTGAGACTGACAGTGTTTGGAGCTTGTGTGACTAGGATCATGGTGGTAGCATTAACAGAAAAATGAAAAGTCAATAGGAGGGCCAGGGTTTCAGAGGAAAATAATGAATTCAGTTTTGTGCATGCTCAGTTGGAAGTGCTGACAGGACATCCTGGGGGAGATGTCCAGAAATTAGTTAAAAATATGAACCTGGAGCTTGGGGGATAGTCTGGGGGTAGAGACCTATATTAATGAGTCATGTACATAAACGTACTTTGTATTTACCATCAAACATGAGATATCCTAGAACTCAACCCAGCGTATCTTAGCTACAACCTTGCCCTTTTACAGCAATTTCCTCCCCCATAATTTCGACATTTTACATTTTCTCCAGCGTGGTGCTTAATAGTTTAGTTCCAACTTCTTGGAAATCTGTATGGAGAAATTTGCACAGAGGTCATTTTCCTTTTATTAGAATTGTAATGCCATTTAAGCATTTGTGTTCTAAGTGCACAGCGTCAATTCCATTTGCATGTTAATAGAATTGGGTCTGTGTGACATGTAATAGAGATCTCATTTAGCCAAACAGGAGAACCAGCCTACCAAGTAGAATTCATGGTCCTGCATAACTGAAAACACAGTGAATCCAGGTTTGTCATTAACTGCTTCCAATTATATGCTGTAATCCTAGAGAAGGCATTTTGCTTGATTGTTCTCTTGGTGAATGTCACTTTCCTTAGTGCGTTATCTCCCCCATATCCTTTCTTTGTTCCCCTCTAGCCCCTCCCCCATTCCCACTCTTTATAGTGTCTTCCAATTTCATCCATGCTTCTGATAATATGTGTGATGGCAGCCATTCAATTTAATTCAATAAGCATTAATTGAGCACCTTCATTGCACCAAACATCAATTACTTTCTATGCACTTAGCATTTTGCTGTGGAAGCCCACAGAACCACAGGATTGTAGATTTAAAACTAGCAGAAACCACAGAGATCATCTACCTCAATCCTCTACTTTTACAGATGAGGAGATTAAGGCCCAGTCCAGTTTGCCCAAGGTCACACAGAGAGTAAATGGCTGAGGTCTGGATTTGAACCCAGGTCCCTTAAGTACAAATCTATCATTCTTTCCCTTGCATTATGTGTTCTTTGCCCTAAGGCACTTGCAATTTTGTTAGAGAGATGAAGGTCTTTTCAGAGCATCTAGGTCAAGCCCTATTCTCTACAGAATTCTGAGACAGGGCACATTGTTTCAATGTGCCACTCTTCTACATACTTCTTCCTATGAGGGCTGGTATTTCACTTCTGTTATCTATCAGGACCATATTTCTGTAGAGTGGTGAAAGTTCAGAAAAAACACACTCATTATATGTGAGAAACTACTCCATGGAGTGTCTTCATTGACACTAGGACACCTTTATACTACTGATTGTCTGTCATTCAAGCAGGTTATGTTGAAGATCCAGCCCACTAGCACATTGCTATAGGAGCAATGGAAATGAGATGTTATGCTGTGTCCCTGATGCTGTAGTGCAGCAGACCATTAGACTTTCCTAGGAATGACCTCTCTGTTGTACCTACAGTACTCTCTACTCAATGTCCTTGGAACTTGGTTCCTGAATATGTACCTAGATTGCCCTACTGTAGGAAGGTGAGACATGCTTTATAAGGATCTCTCTGAACAGCTCATGTCACTCCTGGCCTGTGGGTCACAGGTGTGCTCGCACATTTGGCAGAACACAGCACGCTCAGCACTCTTGGTCAAGAGCTGTGGAATCCATTCCAGGGCGGCCAGACTGCAATCCGATTCTCTGTCAGCAGACATTCACTTCTCATCTATTCCAGATCATGCTGATTAGCAATTTCCCCACAGCAAGAGCCTTTTGGACCATGGACTTTTTGATTAAATTCTGGCATGTATGGGCGCTCTCCTGCAGAAGTGAGCCCATGTTGAAGAGAGAGTTAGGGAGGGCTTGTGCTCCATCCCGCTGGCTCTCTGTCTTCCATAGTATTGCTCAGCCAAATGTCCTAGGTTTTGGGTGGTAAAGGACTCTGACTCAGGCCTGCCAGGAGGAAGAATTCCAGAGAGTTAATTTCATTCTCATTTCAGCCTGAGAATAGACTTATCTATGTATCTCTAGGCATTTGCTCAGAGCCATGGTGGCAGGGCAAAGTGAGCACAGAGGGTCCCTCAAAGGTAGTGGAAAGAGGTGGTGCATATTTGGAACAATGAGGAATGTTATGTTAGTTTCCTTTCTCTTTAATGGCACAAAGCACAAACAAATGAATCCACTAATAAATGGGACTGCACAAGGTTAGGCTGCTGTTTATGGCCTTTGTATACTAGGTCCATTTTGTGACCCATGGGACAAAAAAACTCTACTGTGTCAGAGAGACACATCATAATTATCTTAACTTCTTACATCATAATTATACTCTTAGAAGTGGAAAAGGTCATAGAGATAATAAGATCATAGGTATACAGGTAGAAAGGACCTTCGGGATCATCTGATCTTCCTCTATAGATGAGAAATCTGACGTTGAGAAAGTGACTTAACATTTCTACCTCCACAACATCTCTCATGTCCAACTCCTTTCCACTCACAGTCATTTCCTTAATTGAGACCCTCATCTCTTCTTGCCTTGATTGATGCAACAACCTTCTAATTTATCTTCTTGTTTTAAGTCTCCCACTATGTCACTCTATCCTATACAATACTGTCAAAGTAATCGTCCCTAAGCACAGATCTCACCATGTTACTTCCTTGCTCAATCAGTTCCAGTGACTTTCTATTGCCTCTACAATAAAATATATACTCCTCTGTTTACCTTTTAAAGACCTTCACCACCTGGGTGTAACTTATCTTTTTAGCTTTGTTAGTTATTACTCCTCCTTTGTGCATCCTACAATGAAGCTAAACTGATTCTTTTTCTCACATTTTTGGAGGCAATGAGGGTTAAATGACCTGCCTAGGGTCACACAGCTGGTAAGTGTCAAGTGTCTGAGACTAGATTTGAACTCAGGTCCTCCTGAATCCAGGGCCAGTGCTTTATCTACTGTGCCACCTAGCTGCCTCCTAGACCATGTGAATTCTAATGATGCTCATCCCAACTCCCAATGTCATCGGTAATTAGCATCCCCAGAACTATATCTTCTTTAATGATTCTGTGGGTACTTCTGAGGAGTCAGGAATGAATCTCTACTGCCTATAGCTACTGCCACTTGTGTACTTCTCTCTAGAATTATCAGTCCAAAATAATTTGGTCATGTATCCTGAATTAGCATTTAGTAAAAGGTATTTACTAAAAGGATGGCATAAGGGTAGTTGGTACAAAATCTGGTTTCCCTTCCAAAGTTTGTGACACCCTGCTTCCCTTGTACATAGCTAGTCTGGGGGAAAGTGGACTCAAGCTTAGAAAGCCCATATTGCTATGGAGTAGCTTACAGTTCCTACTTGACAGAAATCCTTTTTTCCCATTTGTGAAGTGCTCAAGAATTTTCCCTTAGGTAGACTAGAGTTTCTTCTCTGGACTCCTTGTAGAGATATGAGCCAAAACTGTCCCCCAGTAATATAGACACTACCTCCAGCTGTTCCAGTAATGCCATATTGGACATAAGAGGGAAAACAGAGCTGTTGCTGTCATAGAGTATGATGCTAGGATGATGATGAGAGGATAGGCCCAACATTCTTTGGATCTTTAGAACCTTACAAGCTCTTTTCCTTGTTAAAGGGGGACAAAGTCTTGGCTAAGGTTGAGGCTTCCTGCCTTCCCCAAGTAGTTATTTCTTTGGGGTTTAGGTAAAAAGTCACATGCTTATTTTCTAGAAAAGTCTGTCAATCCAGCAAACTCAATGCTTTTATCAGGGTTTAGAGAATGAAACAAAATTCCACAATCATTTGGAACAGATTTCTTGTAGGAGTCATTTCACTTTACCAAATAAGTTTCAAAGATTTACTTTGAAGTCTTTTGACTCATTGAGTAGTCCGACCTCATCAAGGTATCAGGCTAAAATAGGCTGACAGTGGTTTTGACTGTACCCTTATACTCAAGTTCCTTTGCTCAAATATGAGGAGAATGTACTCTCTAGAGTCTCAAAGATCCTTTCTTCCTTAGGATACAGTTCTAGCATGATCTTATTTCTCCAAGAAGTTTTTCCTGATTTCCTCAGTTGCTTGTTCCCTCTTTCCCAAACTTTAAATTTGAAAATTTATTCACTTTGTCTTTGTATCTTATGCATTTGTTGTCTTTACCATTAGAATTTAATAATCTTGGAAGGAGGGTTTGTTTTATTCTTTGTGTTTGCATCCTTATCCCTGAAACAGTATCTGACACATTTGTTTAGTTTTTCAGTTATATTTGACTCTTCGTGACCCCATTTGTTTGGGGTTTTTTTTGGTAAAAATACTGGAATAGTTTGCCATTTCCTTCTCCAGATCATTTCACATATGAGGAACTGAGGCAAACAAGGTTAAGTGACTTGCTCAGGGTCACACAGCTAGTGTCTGAGACCAGATTTGAACTAAGGAAGATGAAATCTTCCTGTTTCCCAACCTAGTGCTCTATCCATTGAACCATGTAGCATAGTCTAAAGTGTTTAATAAATGTAAATACTTATTGATTGATTGCCCAAGATTGCCTATGTAGTTTGGGGAAAGCTTGAGATTTGAACTCAGGTCTTCTGACTTTAAATCTAGTGCTCTTTCTATTATACCAAGTTGCATATGCCCTTGTCAGCTTTTGTTCAAATGAAGAATCTGGGTTCAAGGGGTTTCTGTGGAATCATATACCATCTTATTAGCAGTCACAACTAGAATCTGGGTCCCTTCTGTTCTGTACCCAGGAAGGCAGGACTTGTAAAGAGTGTTGGATTTGAAGTCAAAGGGACTGAGACAAAAAATAGGTTCAGATACTTACCAGTTGGCTGACCTTAGGCAAATAAATGAGTTTACTGCTTTGAATTTCAGTTCCCATAACTGTAAAATAGGTCTAATACATGCATTGTGTTATGAGTAGATCAAGTACTCTAGCCTTACTTTCTTAGAGCCAGGCCAGCTACATGTCTTCTTGGGGTTCTAGAGATAACCTTGAGGTAGAGGGGAGTCTTTTAGTTCTACTATCCCCATGCAGATATAGTCACCCCTCTGTTAACTTCAACTCACTAGTTCTCAGACTTCACCTAACTAGTTAACATCAGTTCACTTTTACAAAGGGATATTTACATTGAAAATGTATCAAAAACAAGAATACAATTTGGGAGGATACTCTGTTATGCCACCTTGTTCTCCGGGGCAGAACGGACTTAAAGTTAACACAGTTTCTACATAAGAATTGATTCCACCAAATGCACTAATGCCTAAATACATATCCTTAAATGGATGAGCTCATCCTAGAGGTTGCTTCTAGGGCCTCAAAGATGGTCTGGCTACAAAACCTGGTATAGACTCAACTCCTCTACTTCCAATATCTTGCTTTCCTTACCTCTCAAATTTTACAAGATAATGGTCATTTCTAATCTCCATCCTAAATGAAAAAAAAAATCCACAAACACCCAGGAAACCACTGAAGCCCATATTAATGGACAACATATAGGCATCAGATATGGAGGATCTAAGGCTTCTCTCCTTATAGCATTTGTTTATCACCAAAATGCCATCAGGCAGAAGCAAGTCAGCTTAAAGACTGATGGTTCTGGTGAATGAGTGTCTTCTAACTGTTTCCAGTTCCACATATGAAGCAAATCAGAGAAGCTTTTATTTGCCACATAGTTAATAGACTGGAACCAGTTATACAATTTCTAAACATGCTTCACATTTCTCAAAGGCACTTCTATTACATTTCCATGCCATAAGTCACAAGGGACAGTGAATTACGGCTCTGGTGAAAACCACCACCAAAACCAGCAGACAAACTTCCAAGAGTATATGTCCCACTAGTGTTAATTCAGTAACACCATCTTAGTATAGGAAAGACAATGTATTTGCATTCCAGAACTGTGGTTGGCATTTCTGCAGCTGGGCACTACTGTGAGTGGTTAGGGAAATAATTGATCTGGTAGTTGTCTCTTAGACACTACTAAAATTCCTTGGGCTCATTTCTTTCCTCAATATAAGAAAGTAGAGGTGCATCAATAATGTCTCTATGGCTAGCAACTGGTATCTTATTTTAGACCCTATGCTTATTAGGGAAAGTAGCAAAATTGCTTTGTATCAGTACTCCCTTACCAGCTTACTCACTGGTAAATTGCTTTCCCAGCTTATCTTCTCTCCCCCCACCCTGCTTATTTTCAATGCTCCTGGTGTTCTGGTAGAAATAATAG
This sequence comes from Dromiciops gliroides, assembly GCF_019393635.1. NCBI lineage: Eukaryota > Metazoa > Chordata > Mammalia > Microbiotheria > Microbiotheriidae > Dromiciops > Dromiciops gliroides. Next base: position 530,336,709 of record NC_057863.1, read on the forward strand.
CTACCTAGTATTTATATAATTCTTGGAGGTTTGCAAACATTTTAATTAATATTATTTCATTTTATCTTCACAGAAACCCTAGGAAATAGATGCTTTTATTATCATAATTTTATAGCAAAGGAAACCAAGGCAGACAGTATTTAAGTGACTTCTCCAGACCTGTGGATTGGGTGATGTCAAGAGAAGAACTCAATTTATCAACACATAAAAAAGCATGATCAAGTGGAAAGGACCTGAGCTCTAAACCTGGCTCTCTTCTTGCATAACTTTGTAGCATTGGGCAAATAAATCACTTAACACATTTAAGAAGTCCGTCTTCCTCTTTATCATCTGTAAAATGATATGCTTCACTAGCTTATGTCTAAGGTCCCTTCCTGCTCTAATTCTACTCTACTAGAAGGTAAGCTCCTTGAGGACAGGAACAATATTTCACTTCTGTTTTTGTATTCCACGCCTAGTACAGTGACTAACACAGAGTTTCTTCATTCATTGATCAAAATTCTTTTTGTGTGTGTGTGTGTGGGGGCAATGTGTTGTGTTGCCAACACAGAAGTGCTCCAACACACGCAACTTCTGAGCATCTACACGCTACTGAAACAAAGAAGGCTGCGCTGGCTCGGTCATGTGCACCGCATGCAAGACGGGTGCATTCCTAAAGACCTACTCTATGGCGAGTTAGCCTCAGGCCAAAGACCTGTTGGACACCCCCAGCTTCGCTACAGAGATGTATGCAAGTGAGACTTGAGGGCTCTGGAAATAGACATCGGCAGCTGGGAAGAGATGGCCAAGGACCGTGCCTGATGGAGTTCAGTACTTAGGAGCAGCTTGTGTGCAGTTGAGATGGGACTCCAAGCTCTGGAGGAAGAAAAGCAAATGAGACACAGGAACCATTGGGCAACAGAGAGAGCGCAGTTTTCCGATGTCCTCATTGTGGCAGGAGCTGCAGCTCCCATATCGGACTGCATAGCCACACTGACATGTGGCTCTTCAAAGCGCTGATCCATGGTAGTCCATGATTGGTGGAAGCCTACTATTACTACTGTGGGGCAATGTGCGTTAAATGACTTGCCCAGGGTCACACAGCTAGTACGTGTCAAGTATTTGAGGCCACATTTGAACTCAGGTCCTTCTGAATCCCGGGCTGATACTTTATCCACTGTGCCACCTAGCTGCCCTCATAGATTAAAATTCTAAACACTGTAGTCTGTGATAAGCAACAAAGCTACACTGGAGAGTTAGAGTCATTTTGATAAGTTGTTTGCTAGTCTTCAACAGCCACGTCATGTTGTTTCCAGTGGTTCCTCACCATGTCTTCATACTATTTCTTCCATACTCTCTGTTTACTGATAGCTGTCCATATTGTGTTCATTTTAGCTCAAGACTTGATAATGCCAAAGTGTAAATGACTCCATACAATCAATCACAACTCCTAGGAAGGACAACAACTCAAAACAGTTATTTCCCAAACAGAGGCTTTCTAATCAGTCACTAAATTCGCAAGTATATACATACACACGGATATATACTTGTGCATTTACATGTATGTTGTTCAGTCATTTTAGTTATGTCTGACTCTTTGCGTGACCCCATTTGGGATTTTCTTGGCAAAAAGATAGCTGAGTGGCTTGCTATTTCATTCTCTAGCTCATTTTACAGATAAGGAAACTGAGGTAAACAGGTTAATTGACTTTCCCAGGGCCACAAAACTACTAAGAGTCTGAGGTCAGATTGGTCCTTTATCCACTATGTCACTTAGCTGCCCCATGTACATGTATGTGTATATACACATATGTAAATATGTATCTATAATATAAATATCTATGTATAAATGTTAATATATCCTTATAAATGTATACATACATATACACACATATACATACACACACATGTATTAGATAACCTGCTGCCTTTTTCATATTTAACACCCTTTGGTTGTTTTGACTACAGATATAAAATGACAAGACCAACTTAATATTGCTTACCCCATCCCCAGTGAGTGAACAGATGGGTATGCAACACAGACAGTGCTATTTCATACCTCAAGCTTAGGTATTTGATATTCATAGGAACCTAAATACAGCTGGTATGGCAGCAATTACTGTCAAAAACAGAGAGTACCACACATCCTAAGGGGGTATTGAATGGAAGGAAACACTGGGTCGTGGTCATGTCTCTATCACTAACCCCCTATGGGTGGTTGAAACATGGTAGTTGATTTCTGTTATGTTTGATAGTTATAATACTAGAGATAGAGGAATGATAGTGTAAGCAGCAAGCTCCACTTGGAGCCAGAGGCATGGGTCAAATCTTGCTTGACACTTGCTAGCTGTTTCCAAAGGCAAGTTACTTGACTTGTGTGTCTCAAATATTCTCTAGAATTTATTAAGTAAGAGATGGGTGACTACAGGCAAAATGGAAAAAGTTCTCACACTAAGACTCCCCCAAAATTATAGATCATTTTCACATGCAGGAGATGATTTCACAGTTAGCCAAATGTTTTGGTCTTACCATCAGCTTGAAGAATCTCCAAGATATGAAATTAACACAAAGGAATTCATTGGAGACACAGACACAAGAGCTCTAACTGAATGGTAGTACCTTTATCTGGTGTATTTATACTTCTGCCTTCATAATTATCATAGCAACAATAGTAATAACTCATATTTCTATAGCATTTTATGATTTAGAAAGTATTCCAGATGTTTTCTCATACTTTTCACCTATATGGAACACCCCCATGTTTTTTCTTTAGTTTACTTAAATTTTACTCATCTTTTAAGACCTAGATTAAGGTAACCTCACCTCATGATTCTGACCTAGGGGGGTAAAAATTAAGTGTCTAAAAACCAGATCTCCAAGAAAAATATGTACACAGTACCCACTTTTAAGTTCTGTCTGTATTATTCAGATTATTTCCATCAGTTTCTCAAATCTACACAATCAACAAACCAAACCCTGATTTGTGGTATTTTCTGAATTCTGAGATGTAAGTGTTCAAGTTAAAAATTTAACCATTGTCTCAGTTCAAGCTGGATTCTAAATGTTCCTGCTTTGATCCACCCCAATTTCACCTTCTTTCAACTTCAGTTGCTTTTACATTAAGAACTACACAGGTTAGAACATATTTGCCTAGTGTCCCAGTTGTTTCATTTGTGTCAGCAATAAATCAATTAACAAGAATTTTTTTTAGGCATCTACTATGTGGCAGGTAATAATGAGAGAATATAATGCTATTATATTAATAACTAATTATTAATTTTTGACCTTCCCTTTTATTCCTATTTCTGTTAAAACCCTACTCCTGAAAAGGTCAGTCTCTAAAGGGCATGCCTGAGTGATGAGATTGCTCTTAGCCCCCAAGGCACACACTCCTTAATTTGAACAGGACCCAACTCAGCTGGGGAAACTAATTTCTGTTTAGTGTATAACAGAATCCCGTTTGGGCAAGCCTTTACCTGAGGGAAGAATCTCTTGTACTTCATCTCCTCCATTAGGGTTTAATGCAACCCAGCTCAAGAAGGAGAAAACTAATTAGAGAAGTCCATATGGAAATGGCTTGCCCAGATGCCTTGAGGTTGCTGAGTCTCATGATCAAGCCACATTCTCAGCCGGAGGAGCTGAAGACTTTTAGTCTACCTCCTTATTAAATGTCTATGAATAAGGGTCGAGTTTCACTTGTCAGGGGAGTTCCCCTCTCAGAAGGAACCTAAGGCATTCCAGAGTCTCTCTTGGCATTTTTGGTTACTGAGAGAAACCACTGACCAGCAATTTGTTGTTTACAACATAGTCTAATTAATAAATTGATTGTTAATCACCCTGAAACACTGTCTCTTGGAGGTGTTCATAGAAAGACTGTAATGAAAAAGCCCCTGCTCTCAAGGTGCTTGTCTTCTATCAAATTGTACTAGAGTAATAGTAAACTCCTTGAGCTTATAAGGACTTTTCCTCTAAACCTCCCATGGTGCCTATCAGAGTCTTGAGTGATGAATTACAGAATCAGGAGATAGAAAAGGAAAGGAAAAGCTGGTCTGTGAAAATTGGTATGAGTTGTAGGCATGTAGCAATACTCTGTCTATGGCCTATGTATATGGCAAGTCAGGGCAGGTAGGTGGTGTAGTGGATGGAGTGCTGGGCCTGAAGTCAAGAAGACTCACTTTCCTCAGTTCAAATCTGTCTTTTGGCACTAGCTGTGTGACCCTGGGCAAGTCACTTAACAAAGTTTTCTCATCTGTAATATGAGCCAGAGAAGGAAATAGCAAACTATTCCAGTATCTTTGTCTTTTTTTTTCCTTTTTCTTTTTGTGGGGCAATGAGGGTTAAGTGACTTGCCCAGGGTCACACAACTAGTGTCAAGTGTCTGAGACCAGATTTGAACTCAGGTCCTCCTGAATCCAGGGCCAGTGCTTTATCCACTGCACCACCTAGCTGCCCCAGTATCTTTGTCAAGAGAATCTCTGTTAGGTCCATGAAGAGTTGGACATGACTGAAATGATTGAACAACAACAAATATGGCAACTGAATTCCTGAGCTTTACTAGTGTAATGATTGGAATGATGCCACCTGCTAGAGACTTACTGTAGGAAAGCTCCACCATGAGGAGAAGGCCTCTGAGGGCAAGGCCATGCAGCTTTTCTTTGGTGTCAGGAAGTGAAGTTTGCTTGTGTGAGGAAGAGGGGGTGAGGCTGGCTCTCCCACTCTCTTTCCTCAGGACTCGGGTGGAGAAGGGAGCTAGAAATGTGTTCTCCCTTTAATAGATGAATCTAGACCTTTCTCTTTCTCTTTACCAAATTCTTATTCTCCTTAATAAATGCTTAAAAGTCTAACTCTTTCTAAAGCTTATAATTTATTGGCGACCACTCATTAAATATTTTAGATAGACTAGCTAGAATTTTAACCCCTTATACTAGTATGGTCCCAATTTCAAGCAGGATATACTTTTATGGAGGTTTTGCAAAACTATTATCCTTTATCAGAATATCTGTCTCTGTTTTTGATTGATTAATATGGTCAGTGTTTGATTAATAAGGCATGCTGTTTCCCTGGGATACTTGGGTCTACAGCTATCAACATGAGACCTACAATTCTTCCCAGTCTGAACATGTCCAGTCATTAATTAGTGACTATAATTGCTTTTTCAAGCAACATACCATAGAAACTTTGCCTCATACCCTCAATGAGCTTGAAAAAGTAACCCCATTTTATTTAACGCCTTGCTTACCAGAATGACCATGCTTACCATTATGTGTTATAGTATAGCACCTGCCTATAGGGATGGACCTTTCTTTAATAGTTCATAGCTTATGTACCTGTGTGCCCTTGCAAGCAGAAACAGAAGGTTAACAAAGAAGTACTTCAAATAGAAGGTGATCAAATTGTCAGGTATTGTCACATGGAGGCCCATGAAACACTAATGACCTCTGTGACAGTTTCATGGGAAAGCTTATTTATATAACATACTTTATACCACTAGTATCAAACTCAAATAGAAATGAATCAATGGGGGCCACATATTGACCTAGAAAACCACAAATGAACATTATCAGTGTTTTATATTTTTATTTATTTTGTTCAACATTTCTAAATTAGATTCAGATCTTGTTGAAACCAACTCAGAGTCTTTGGTGAGGGGCAGGGGGTGTAGGTTTCTGGCCTACAGGCCATAAATTTGCCACCTTTACTTTACAACTCTATATTAATTGCCAGACCATCACCAAACTCAAAATCCATTGAGATCAGTTATATCATCCCATCACCTTGAAGGCCTGTTGACTACATCTCAACTTGATGAATTCTAAGGATAGAAGGCAAACCAATGTATGGATTGGCATAACTATAAACCCTCAAAACATGGCATTGAGGTTAAGATTTTGTTCCTTTAGTTTTAAGGTTACCTCAACCTATCAAAAAAGCTGCTTCCCAAAATAAGCAAACTTGCAGCCCTGGTTCCCCAAATTAGTTGGCCCAGTTACTACATAATACCATATCTTACCTTATAGTGTTTTTTTTTTTTTGGCGTGATATTCTCTCTGTGACTGTAACTTATAAAAGTCCATGGTTATTACTGATCCCTCCAAAATTTAAGGATGGGGACGGGGAAAGGGAGGTATACTGCCATCTAAAGTCCTTGTGAAGATAGGGGTATTTCTTCCTGCCAAATAAGCCAGGATCAAGATTAGAAAGATGAGTAATGGAGCCAGAGACCAGAAACAAGAGGTGAAATCTGAAGGGAAGTTAGGAAAGGAAGTTTGGTCGTTTGATAGTGTCAGAATTCAAGCAGTAGCAGGGAAATAAAAGGGTATTTAGCTAGACAAATTTGATACTCATTTGGTCTGTGCTCCCATGTATTTTTTTTATGCCTAGTTGTATACTAGGTGCTTCAGTCTCCAGAGCTGGAGAGCTCCTTTGAAAGTTTCTTTATTTTTCTCCATAGCAATGTCTCTGATTATTCCATAATCCTGAACAAACATTTATCAAATATTATTAAATAAATTAAAATATATTTACTATATACTATATACTACTGTGCTACTACTTGGGCACAGAAAAACAAACAAAAAAATAGGCCCTGCCCACAAGCAGCCTACATTCTCAGAAGATGCAATAGCTACATGAATCAGTCAAGAACAAGAGAAATTAAGGAAGAAGGCACTAACAATTGGGGATATTAAGGCTTCTCAAAGAAGGTGGCACCTAAGTTGAACCTTCAAGGAAGACAAGGATATTAAGAAGTGGAGATGAAGCGAAAGTGCATTCCATATGTGGGCATAGTGGTGAAGGGAATAGTTTGGGGAAGATGTGGACCAAGTTTAGAAAAGGGCCAGTAGTTCAATTTGACCATAGCATAGTTTATAAAGAAGAGTAGTATGAAGTGAATTCAGAACTAGATATAGCTACTGTTTATTTTGTTCTATAGACAATGAGGAGCTGCTGGAGAGTTTTTAGAATCCTCCTTTTATTGCCTTTTGTAATCAAGCATTTATGTTTTTTTCCTTTTCCATCTACTCTTCCCTTTAAAAATGAGAAACAAAACTCTCATAACAAATATGCATATTTAAGTAAAACAAATTCCCTCATGGGCCATGTCTAAAACTGTTTCATTTTTTATATTTAGTCCATCTTCTTTCTGTCAGGAGGTCACTGGAGGTTTTTGAGCTGAGGGAAAGGGTATCATGTTTGATGCATTAGGAAAATTATTTTGACAACAGTATGAAGAATGGATTGGTGAAGAAGGGGAGAGTACAGTACTTATTCTTTCTTCTTTTAAAATTAAAATAGATTTAAAATTCTTTAAGATATCATACATTTTAGAAAAAAAGGCATTTTTATTTAAAGCTTGGATTTGAGGTTCTAGGCAGGGAGTTGCAGAGTTGAGGGTATGGTGAGTTGAAATGACATTCCCCTTTGCATTCCAATACTAAAGCCATTCACTGTGTTTTTACAAAAGGTAAATATAGCCAAGCAAAATGAATTAGAAGGTCATTGCAATAATATAGGCAAGCAATAGTAAGGGCCTCAAATAAAGTGGTGGGTCTGTGAAAAGTGAGAGAGAGATGGATGTGAAAGATGCTGTGGAAGTAGAAATGGTAAGAAAAAACGACTATTTGGATATATGAGGTGAAATTGAGGAAGTGAATGTAACAGGCACACTCTGAAGTCCAAAGTCTGACTACATTTACCAGTAGGTCAGCCAATCTCAGTATGCCACTTGAGTCATACAATATATTTAATTTATTACTCTCAAGTTCTATATTGATCTAGGGGAATTGTGGACATTTTTCCTCATAAGTAAATTAACAATATCTTCTCATTAATTAACTTGAGCCCCCACTCCAATTCATTATGCCAATTATTCAGCTTTCACTAAAGAGACCTTCTTTCCCACTAGCAATTAGTCTGATTTAGCTATTTTTAAAAAAATAAATTAAAATCCCTATATATATATAATTAATGAATAAATAGAAACAATAAATTATCCTTGTGTGTACAGTATTTACAATATTTTGGCTATGACCAGTGTCATTGTTGAAGTCACCTCAAACATTCAAAATATTAATAGTTGATTCCTCTTCACTTGTCAGGAAATATAGTCCTAAATCTTTCTACTCACTCAGATCACAATGCAAGTCTCCTTAATATCTTAATAGTTCTCCTCAAGATTAGTTCTTTTTCCTCTTTGTCATCTTTTCAGTAGTGATAGGAAAACATGTTTCAGCTTCTCAGGATTTTTATAGAATTCTCTATCAACTTCTCTTCAAAGGATTTCCTTAGGAAATAAAATATTTCTATTAATATATAAGTTCATCCTCACATCTTTCTTGCATGGATTTTGTATTGATTTTCATGGATCACAGATAAATGTATGCCTTCTCTGTGACTCAATAGGGAGAGATATTGCCTCAAGTGTCACTTCCAATTGTCAACACAAATTTCCCTCTTCCCTCATTTCTTCTGAACTCTTAAAACTCAGAAGCTTAAAGCTGCAATGAAATATCTGCATTCTTAAAAAGATAGTAACAGTCTCCATGAGGTAGGTATTCTATAGAGGAATTACAGGAGAATAACACTGAAGTGGTCGACTTTGAGACTAGAAGGATGCTGGTACCGTCGACATCTCTAGGAACATGTGACAAAGGTATGGGCTTTGTGGAAAAGATAATGAATTGTGTTTGGGATATGGTGAATTTTAAAATGTCTTTGGGACATCCTGTTTGAAATGTGGTGCCCTCAACAGTAATAGGCAAGTTAGGAAGAGATAGTTGAGGAAAAGATAATAATTTTATTTTGGAAATGTTCAAGATATCCAATAGGCAGTTGAAAATGTGAAACTAGAGGTTAGCTGAGAGGTTAAAGCTAGAGAAACAGATTTGAAAATCATATGCATTGAGGTAATAATTTAACTCAGGGTAGTTAAGAAGTCACCAAGTAAAAAAAAATAGTGAAAGAAGAGCAAAGGATCCAGGTGAAAGCCTTGTTGCTTACACCAACACTTAAGGATAGTGAAATGGATGGTGAGCCAATAAAGAAGACTGATATGGAGTCAACTTGTAGGTAGGAAGAGAAACAAGAAAGAATAGGGTCATGAAAATCAAGAGAGGGGAAAGCTGTAGAAGAGGGTGGTCAACTGTGTTAACTGCCTACAAGATGATCAAGAAGTCTGGGATCTGAGAAAAGAGGATCAAATATGGTAATGAAGAAATCATTTATTACTTTGGGAAGAACCCTTTCAGTTGAGTGATGATATTGTAATTAAAAGGCTAAGAAATGAGTGAGAGGAGACGTAGAAGCAAAGAATGTAGACAGTGTTTTTTCCTCCTAGGAGTTTGTCTGAGAAAAGAAAAGATATAGAATGATAGCTTGTGGGGATGGTAGGTTTTAGTGAAGGTCTTTTATTTATTTTTATTTTTATTTTTTGGTGGGGCAATGAGGGTTAAATGACTTGCCCAGGGTCACACAGCTAGTAAGTGTCAAGTGTCTGAGGTTGGATTTGAACTCAGGTCCTCCTGAATCCAGGGCTGGTGCTCTAACCACTGCGCCACCTAGCTGCCCCTCCTCACATTTTTAAAAGGGAAGCAGCAGTCAAGTATATCTTTGCTTTGTAAGAATTTCCTGGCAGCTAGGTGTCACAGTGGATAAAGCACCGGCCCTGGATTCAGGAGGCCCTGATTTCAAATCCAGCCTCATACAACTGACACTAGCTGTGTGACGTTGGGCAAGTCACTTAACCCTCATTGCCCAGACCAAAAAAAAAAAAAAAAGAATTTCCCAGTTGTGAGTTCCCACTCATAACATATTTTACATTTGAAGTTGGGTTTGTGTTATTTACCCTGATGTAAGGCCCATGTATATAAATAGAACCCACATCATTGAGTTCTCACTCTTATTGCAATTGCATTTTGTCCAATTTAAAAAGGGGACATGATTATTTGGATTAAGGGTGCAAATAGCCAGTGGACACAAGTATGACCAGATGATGAGGATAGATGAGTAAAAAATGATGGCCAAGTCTTGTCCATGCAAAAGGTGAGACATAGGCTGGAAGTGAAAGCTTAGAATGATTGTAGTGCAGAGATGGCACGGACCAAGATGAAGATTTTAGCAGCAAAAGCCTGACTGACTTCCTCAGGTTCAGTTACCTGTGAGGGAATCACTCACTAGCTATTTTCCAAGGTTAAGAGAGAAATTAATAACTGAACTGAGACTGGTAGCAGCTTTTTTAATCTGTCAAAACTCTAAACCAGTTGTGTCCTTAATTCTCTTTTTTAGGGAGGCAAGAAAAATTGAATGAAGATTTGACTTGCATTTGTGCTGGTCGCCAGAAGAAGTAATAGCTATCTTCCTACAGGTTAGGAGAATGTTATTACCTTACTATTCTATTCCCTTAAATCATTTTGCTATTATTTTATTAATGTGCTATCTGGTATGTTCTGGCAGAGATGTATATGACGGGGGCTCAGGGATACGAATTTGAAAAGATGGGGGACTCAAATAGGTATGTGAATTCCTATCTTCTCTAAATCTGAGAAAAGAGATCCTTTTCAACATGGTCATGTTTTTCTGCTTTCTTTTGAGATGAAATCAAGAAAGTTAGCAATTAAATTGCTTTGAATCTTGCCTTGCCCTAATTTGGGCTTTTGTATTCACTTTATAAGTACACGCATACATAATTGAACAAGTGTGAATGAATTGAACAACTGTGAATTCCAGGATGCAACTATTCGCAACCACCATTAGAATTTTTAAAAAGGTAACAAATTTGCCTGGATAAGGTATTTTCATACTTTTTCTTAATTTCTTTTCACTTATTATCACCTATATGAGAATGTGAGTATCTGTGAATGTCACAGCTAGTAACTACGTTTGCCCCTCATTACCATTTCTAAAAGGCATCAAAAGTGTATTTAGAAAGTGTTGGTTTTATCTGCAAGTCCTGAATAATTTAAAACTTTAGGAAAGACATTTTGAGAGAGGAAGACCAGGAAGAAAGAAGTTTCTTAGAGCTCTTCAGAAATGAACCTCCTCTCAAGGTCATTACCTTAATCTTTCTAGAAAATGTTGTGTGTGCGTAAAGAAAATGTAACTATAGTCACAAATGAAGTTGAGTTCATAGTCAGATTCTAGATCTAAAGCTAAAAGGAAACTCAAAGGGCACCTAGTGTATCTACCTCATTTCAGTGATGGAGAAATGAAGGCCAAAGGAGGTTAAGTAACCTGCCGAAGGTTACACCTGTAGTACCCAAGAAAGGTAGGATTTGAACCCAGGACCTTTGATTCTAGAGCTGGTATTTTTCATCTTTATTAACTGATTAATTTGAAAATATCTGTACATGTTTATTTCTAGTGGTTACCATGTAGAAAGTAAATATGGACGTAAAACTCACATGGAAATATTTGAAACTGAGATTAGACTAACACAGACATTCTTTGATTACTTAAATTGAGGATATTTTTTATAGTCTATCTTTTATGTACCTGTGATATCGTGAGTGTGAATGCTCCCTCCATTACTAGAGATTGCAGTTCCTGTGTGGTTCTTGCTTCTATCTGCCTACATGTAGAAGTCATTCCTCTGTATTTCAAATAAGAATATTTTGTGTATATTCTTGTAATGCTTGGGATGTCCACCTTTGTGGCTAGATTAATTCCTTTCTTTTTCATACATATCCTTGCTAACCACTTTTAATATGCAAGTCATGATTAGTAATATGCTGGGATATCTTGAAAATCAATACTTTGTAATTTTTCAATCATCAACTAAAATGCTCTAAATTATGAATAGAGAAATGCAAATTAAAACAACTTTGAAATTTCACTTCACACCTATCATAAGGTAAAGATGGCAAAAGAGGAAAATGACAAATGTTGGAGGGGCTGAGGGAAAACAGGCACACTAGTGTATTATTGTTGATGAACTGGTTAAGTGGTCCAGCTATTCTGAAAAGCAATTTGGAACTATGCTCAGAAAAATTGCCAAACTGTTCATACCCTTTGACCCAGCAATACTACTAGGCCTGTACCTCAAAGAAGTTAAAGAAGGGTGGTTATTGCTCATTCATTTTTCAGCTGTGTCTAACTCTTGGTGACCCTATTTGGGGTTTTCTTAGCAAAAATCCTGGAATGGTTTGCCTTTTCCTTCTCAAGCTCATTTTACAGATGGGGAAACTGAGGTAAACAGGGTTAAGTGACTTTCCCAGGTTCATATAGCTAGTAAGTGCCTGAGGACAGATTTGAATTGAGGAATATGAGTTTTCCTTACTCCAGGCCCTATAATCTATCCACTGTACCACCTAGCTGCCCAAAGAAAGAGTAAAATGATCTATATGTGCAAAAAACATTTACTAAAGCTGTTTTTGTGATAGTCAAAAATAGAAACAAAGGAGATGTGTTCCTATTTGGGAGTGGCTCAGCACATTGTGAAAAATGTATGTAATGGCCTATTATTGTGTCATAAAAAATACAATTTCAGAAGAATCTAGGAAGACATTTATGAACTGATGCACAGTAAACTGAGTAGAACCAGAACAATTGATACAATAACAATATTTTAGAGAAATGCAACCTTTGAAAGATTTTAGAATTCTATTCATACATGAGTCCAGAAGATGAAACACACCACTCACTTTCTGACAAATGATGAACTTAAAATGTAGAAAGATATATATCTATATATCTATATCTATATCTATATCTATATCTATATCTATATCTATATCTATATCTATATCTATATCTATATCTATATCTATATCTATATCTATATCTATATCTATATCTATATCTATATATTTACACATGCCTAATATGCTAAACTATGTATATTATATATTGTAGGATTTGTTTTTTAAACTTTAAATTTGTAAATTTGTTTTTAAATTTAATGTAGAGAAGCAGGGAAAAGTAGGGGGAAGAACAGATTAATTTAAAAAATAATACTTTTTACTTAAAATTTAAAAAAGATAATTTTACATGTGACAATAATGAAGACAAAAACCAAATGGGAATAAAAGTGTGCCATGTATCTATTAGTGTTGTTGTGATGCACAAATTTGAAAATGTGTATAAAGTGTTTTGTGAATTTTAAAGCACTATGTCAATGTAAAAATAAAGAAATGAAGGAAGAAAATGAGGAAAGAATGAAGGAAACAAAGTTAACCCTTGGATGCTTTAAAACCATATTTTCTCCAGGATGGATTCCTTTTGTTATTGAGATCCAGCTTCAGTCTCTAATTTCATTTTAAGGGCAATAACCATTTCTTCACATGAAGCATTCTAAAGGTAATACCCCATGAGTGCATCAAGTGGGTCATGGATGTAGATTACTATTGATATGCTTGCAGATTTATTCAATTCCATGTTTATTTGGAGAAAATATATGTGATGTACTTTGCAAACTTTAAAGTCCTATGTAAATTTCTAGAGTCTCCAAACCCCCTCTTAATGACCAAATTAATCTTTCTAAAGTTTAGTTATTGCATCACTCCCCTGCTCAAAACTTTTAGTATCTTTGAAGAGTTGCTCTGAGCAAATCATTTTCTAAACCTTCAAGCATTCTATAAATGTGAGTTATTATTATTATTATTAGTTGTTGTTTAAGATTAATAGCCATTTCATCTCATAAAACAGAAACAAGCAGGTGAAGAGACAAGCCTGCAGAAAGTTTACGATAAGACTCAGTTAACCCAAGAACATTTGTTCACATAATCTTAGAATGGTAAAGCTAAGAGAGACCATAGAGAAGATGGAGTCAGTCCTTCATTTCACAAAGGATGAACCTGAGATGCAGGTTAAAGTGGCTCATCCAAAGTGACACTCATGCCACCGCCAGGGGAGAAGACCAAGAGACCGTGTTTCGGAAGTGCCCTCTGCCTCCCTTCAGGGAGCGTTCAATCTTTCCTTCCTCAAAAGGGGAGGTCCTTCAAAAACTGCCTATGGAGAGTTCTCCTTGTGACCTCAGTAGCATACGTAACCTCAGAGTGGGCCAGGTGTGGCCCCTCCCAAATGAGTCAGCTAAAAACAGCAATATTAATCTTTACCACAAATAATTTTTACTACACAATGATCATGCTTTTTGATGTCAACAAAATTTATGTAGCTTTCAAAATGTGGATTTCAGTGTCCTTTCCTGTCCTGTTTTGTGCTTCCTTATTTCCTGCCTCAGTCTCCAAGGCCTACTCGGGTTTCTTTGCTCTCTCTATTTTAGCAAAAATCACTAGCTCACTTTTTTCCATTTGTTCTTCCCTGGCCCATTTTCTCTTTTACTGTTCCCTATGTCACCTTCTTTTTGCCTGTCCTTCAAATGAAATTCCATTCATCCTAAAACACATCAATTGCCTTCTCAGCAAGGACCCTTACAGACTCAGTAGAGCAGCCTATAAAATAAAATAAAAACGATAAAAATAAAAAAAAAATAATTTATAGCTTAACTTGGTAGGATTATCTCAACTTCATATTAATTGATGGGCTAATTTGAAAGTTCTTTGAAGGCACAGCATATGGTCTTTTTTTTTTTTTTTTTAGTGAGGCAATTGGGGTTAAGTGACTTGCCCAGGGTCACACAGCTAGTTAAGTGTTAAGTGTCTGAGGCCGGATTTGAACTCAGGTACTCCTGACTCCAGGGCCGGTGCTCTATCCACTGCGCCATCTAGCTGCCCCACAGCATATGTTCTTATAAGCATTACATTTCTATCATGAATAGAGGTCCACATCTACAGTGTTTACAGTAGGAATGGATTTGAACAATTCAAGGCATTGGTTGAAAACTGGTGTTTCTTATTCAATCAAAGCAGACTTCTTAGGGAGGTCGAATATGGGAAAGTCTTTAAGGGAGATAGAAAAGGAACTTTGCAAACTATGAAGTGCACATTAGACTAACATGGGTAGAAAGAAAGGAAAAGAATTATAATGAATGGGACATGAAACAAGTTAGATAATCTGAGGAAGATGGAATGAATGAATGGAAAAAAAATATTAAATGTGAACCAAGCATTATGCTGTTTTGGGAATACAAAAGCAAAACCAATCTCTGTCCTCAGGGAGTTTGCATTCTTAAAAAGAGAAACTACAAATGTCTGTGAATGGTTGGCAAGGAGATCTACTTTGGTCCTGAAAATAACAGAAATAGTGAGTAGGAGGGGACTAACAGAACTGCTCTAGAAACAGTTGATTTGATCATGCTTCTAGAAGTGGAGAACAGGGAGAGAGGGCAAGAGGTTACACATAGGTGGCAAGATAGTGAGATGGCCTGGAGTAGGGAGTGAAATGAAACATGATTTGCACCTTTCTGAAAGAGTGGAATAGATGAAATAGTCACCAACAATAAAGACAGCAGGATCCGGGGCAGAAGTTCCAAAGATTATAGAACCATTTATTTGGATCTGGAAGGTACCTCAGAGGTCATGTAGTCTAACCCTTTCATTTTACATATGAGAAAACTGAGGCCTAGTGAGGTGAAGTGACTTGTTCAAGATCATATAAATAGTATCAGAAGTGGGATTTGAAGCCATATCCTCTGACTTTAGAGTCAAGACTCCTTCCACTGTCCCAAAGGGTTACAACCACCAGAGTATAATCTCTGATCTAGGTAGCAAGATTATAAGATGGCAGGGGTATAAGGAGTATAAGAAATGCTAACCAGAAAGAGTCAAGACCTTTTTAAAATAGTATTTCATTTTATTTTTCCAATTATATGTAAATATAGTTTTCAACATTCATTTTTGTAAGATTTTGATATCCAAATTTTTCTCTCTTCCTCCTTTCCCTCTCCCTCCTGAAGCCAGCAAGCAATCTGATATAGGTTATACATTAAAATCGTGTTAAACATATCTTCATGTTTGTCATGTTGTGAGAGAGGAATTATAACAAAAGCAAAAAACACAAGAAAGAAGAAAAAAACCAAAGAAGTGAAAATCATATGCTTCAATCTGCATTCAGACTCCATAGTTCTGGGTGGAGAGAGCATTTTCCATCATGAGTCTTTGTCATCTTCTTGGATCTTTGTGTTGCTGAGAAGAGCTAAGCCTGTCACACCTGATCATCACACAATGTTACTGGTACTGTGTACAATGTTCTCTTGGCCAGATATTTGATGTGGGAAATACTGTGGGTAAATTGCCTTAGAAAGGGTGGAATTTTAGTAATAAGAGAATAATTACCACCAACATCGTCAATAATTGTTATGTACATAACATTTGCAGTGTCCTGTACTTGGTGCTGAGGGAGACAAAGAGACAAATAGCACATGGCCCCTTTTCCTCAGTGGGTTTATAATGTATTTGGACTAATAGACATATATATATATATATATATATATATATATATATATATATATATACACACACACATACATACATACATACATATATACACACATACATACATATATATACACACATATTATATATGATTTTTAAAAGGGTAGCATGGACTGCACATTGAATGAATGGTATAGAAAGCAAGACTGTCAGGAGCAAAGTTTGAGACAGGATGATCATGGGCTATAGGGGTCATTGATGGTTAAATGAATTAGGTGAGACTTAAGTTGTGCATTGAAAGAAAGATAAGACCTAAATGAGCCAAAGGGATAGAGTAGGGCCTTCATTCTAGGCTGTGGGATCCAAAGCACACGCCATGCACATGGCATTTTCAGGGAACAATAACTAGACAACTTTGGCTATATAGAGGATTAGTGGGAGGCAATATTGGAGAAAATGAGTGTGATAGAATGTGCATGTAAAATGGATTCCAGGTGTATGGTATTGGTGTCACAAGGCTGGCTGGAGAGAAAGAGAGAGAGGAAATTATAGTAATCTAGTCAAGAATTTATCTGATGCTATCTTCAGGATTTGGCTATGGAGATGCAGAGGACAGGTCGAATGTATGTTGTCATGAAAACAGTTTAAATCTGTGTCCAGAATCCTTATTTAAATTTTATTTAATGTCTTCTGTTTTAAGAGATACATATTTCCCCCCAGAAAACTATTTCTGAAGAACTCTCTTGCTGATTCAATTTTCAAAAAACTACCTGTTACTACCTTTTCTCTGTTGGGACAAATTGCCTGAGAACCTATTATCAGGCTCTGATTAAACAAGTCAATAGTTGTGGGAGGAGGATTGAGTAATCCTCAAGCATTTATTAGACACTTTGTGCTATACATTGTAAAGTTCTGGTGATACCAAGAAGGGCAAAAAACAGTCCCTTCCCACAGATGGCTCACATTCTAATGGGGAGGAGACACCAAATGAAAACAATTATGCATATACATGATATAAAGAGGGAAGGCACTAGCAGTGGGAAGAGGGACTAATCAAGGAATTTTGAAGAAGGTGGGTTTTGAGCTGAGTCTTGAAAGAAGCTAGGAAAGCCAGGAAATGGAGACAAGGAAGAACATTCCAGTGAGTCACTAAATGAGTCAGTCAGTCAGTCAACAAACATTTATTAAGTGCCTGGCACTGTCCTAAGCACTAAACTGTCATGGAGATCAGTCAGTGACAAGGTAAGAAGACTAATGTTGCTGGATCATAGCATTTTATTATTATTATTTTTAGAATATATGGAGAAGAGTTAAGTGCAAGGATACTGGGAAGGTAGGAAGGGCCAAGGTTATAAAGGGCTTTAAAAGCCAAACAGGATTTTATGTTGGATCTTGGTCAAATAGGGACCCACTGGAATTTATTTATCAGGGGAGTGAAATGGTCAAACCTGCACTTTAGGAAGATAAGTTTGACAGCTGAGTGGAAGAAGGATTGGAGTGGGAAGAGATTTGAGGCAGGATACCAACCAGAAGTCTATTGCAATAGTCTAAGTGTCAGGTGATAGGGAATCAATTGCACCAGGATAATGGCTCCATGAGTGGACAGAAGGGAGCATAGAAGTGGCGTTGTGAAGGTAGAATCAGTAGAATGTGGCAATCAGGTTAAGAGCCTGTGTGAATGAGAGAAAGTGAGGAAGAGTGGAGGGTTTGGGGGAAAAGATAGGATCTGTATTGAACATGTTGAATGTAGACATCTTGATGTCTATAGCATCCAATTCAAAATATCCAATAGGCAGTTGGTAATGTGAGAGAAACTGGGGTTGGATAAATAGAGCTGGAAACCATCCGTATAGAGATAATTTAGAATATGTGGGAATTGACAGGATCAACAACCAAGATACTATAGAGGGAGAAGAGAGCCAAGGACTGACTCCTGAGGGACAGCCATGACTATTGAGCATGTCCTGGGTAAAAATCCAGCAAAATAAAAAGAGGAGGAGCAATTAGGCTGGTAAGAGATAAATTAGGTGAGAACAGTATCACAAAAACCTAGAGAGCAGATAATATCCTGAAGAAAATGGTTCTTGTTAGTCTCACAGGTTGCAAAGAAATCAAGAAAGATGAAATTTGGGAAGGGCCATTAGATTAGGCAATTAGGATATCATAGGTGACTTTTGAGAAAGGAATTTCATTTCCATGATGGGGTTGGAAGCCAGACTGCAGAGTGTTTGGAAGAGAGTAAAGAGAGCAAAGTGAGTTAGAAGATGGTTAGATCAAGGCAGTTGTTTTTTTTTTTTAAGGATGGAGGAAACATCCTTGGTTTTGGTAAACAATAGGGAAGCAGTCAGTAGACTCACTGAAGATTCAGGACAGAGTGATAGAATGGAGGGCAATATGTTCCAGAAGATGGGAAACAGAAATACTAAAATGTAAATGCCTCCACATGGTTTGATGATGCTGCTGATGCTGATAAATGCCCTGTGTAGCTTCTTATGTCCCAGTAGAATGGAAAGAGTACTGAATTTGGTATCAGAAAATCTGGATTTGAATTTCTGTGTTGGGACTGCCTGACATTGTATAATCCATTTTATTTCTCAGGGTCGTAGTTTCCATATTTATAAAAAGATGGAGTTTGACTACAATAGAGGTCAGCCTTTAATAGTGGAAAGAACCTTGACTCTGACTTCTGATTCCTAGCATTAATATACTACTTTTATTTATTAATTTTTACATTTTTTTCAGCAACAAATATTTATTTTATTTTCTATTTACATGTAAGGATAGTTTTCAACATTCATTTTCATAAGATTTAGAGTTCCAAATTTTTCTCCCTCCCTCCCTCCCTTTCATCCCCCCTCCAGAAGATCGAAATCAGGTTATATATATAAAATCCACAAGTGTTCTTTTTATCAGTTCTTTCTATAGGGGTGCATAGTAAGCTTCCTCATTAGTTCCTTGCGATTGTCATTCACAATTGCTCATTGAACAATACTGCTGTCACTACGCACAATGTTCTCTCAGCTCTGCTCACTTCACTATACATTGATGTTCATTAGTCTTTCCAGGTTTTGGGGGTATCATCCTGTTTATCATATCCTGTACCACAAGACCATTCCACTACAATCATATAACACAGCTTTTTCCATCATTCCTCAATTGATGGACATTCCCTTGATTCTCAATTCTTAGCCTCCACCAAGAGTTGCTATAAATATTTTTTGTACAATTTTTCCTCCTTGTCTCTTTTTCATGGTTACTAATGTTAACTGTTTCCCTTCTATCCTATTCCCTTCCCCATGATATTTATTCTATTATCCATCTTCTTTCATCCTATCACTTTTCAAAAGGGATTTGCTTCTGTCTGTCCCCTCCCCCACTCTGCCCTTCCTTCTTTTGCCCCTCTCTTTATCCCTTTCCCCTCCTATTTTCCTGCAGGGTTAGAGAGACCCTGCAGGGTTACTCTACCAAATTGAGTGTGTACATTATTCCCTCCTGGAGCCAATTCTAATGAGATTGAGGTCTTTGAGTCAATTTTGATGAGTGTTAGGCTCATTTACTGCCCAGATTAAATAGATTACTCCACCCAGTTGGGTATCTCTATTAGTCCCTCCTTGAGGCAGTTCTGATGAGTTCAAGATCTTTGAGTCTTTTCTGATGAGTGTAAAATTCATTTACTGCCCTGCTCCTCTCCTATCTCTTCCCCTACTCCATAAGCCTTTTCCTGTTACTTTCATGAAGGATTTCACTTCTGCCCTTCTCCCTCCCCCAATGAATTCCCTTAACCCCTCAATTTAACCCTAAAGATGTTATCATCTAGCTAAGTGACACAGTGGACAAATCATCACCACTGGACCCAGGGGGATCCCAGCCAAAACCTGGCCTCAGACACAAGGCAGTCACCCCCTGTACGACCCCAGGTATGTACCCCAGTTCCAATTTTTTTTTTTATGGTTCTCTAGGGTCTTGTATGTGAAAGTCAAATTTGCCATTCAGTTCAGGTCTTTTCATCACAAATATCTGAAAGTCTTCTTTTTCATTAAAGTCCCATTTTTTTCCACTGAAAGATAATGCTGAGTTTTGCTGGGTAGGTGATTCTTGGTTGTAATCCCATTTCCTTTGCCCTTTGGAATATCAAATTCCATGCATTCTGGTCCTTTAATGTAGAAGCTGCTGGATCTTGTGCTAGCCTGACTGAGACTCCACAGTACTTGAATTCTTTCTTTTTGGCAGCTTGCAATATTTTCTCCTTGACCTGAGAGCTCTGGAATGTGGCTATAATATTGGTAGGAGTTTTCTTTTTGGGATCTCTTTCTGGAGGTGATTAGTGGATTCTTTCAATTTCTATCTTAGCTTCTTCTTCTAGAATTTCAGGGCAATTTTCCCTGAGAATATCTTGGAAGATGGTGTCTAAGCTCTTTCCTTGATCTTGGTTTTCAGATAGACCAATAATTTTCAAATTATCTCTCCTGGACCTATTTTCTAGGTCAGCAGTTTTTCCCAGAAGATATTTCACATTGCCTTCTATATTTTTTTATTCATTTGGATTTGCTTTATTGTGTCTTGGTTTCTCATAAAGTCACTGGCTTCCATTTGTTCAATCCTAATTCTTAGGATTTTTTTTTCATCAGAGAGCTTTTGTACCTCCTTTTCCATTTGACTTTTCAAGCTGTTGACTTTTTTCTCATGTCTTTCCTGCATCACCCTCATTTCTCTTTCCATTTTTTCCTCTACCTCTCTAATTTTATCTTCAAAGTCCTTTTTGAGCACCTCTATGGCCTGAGACCTATTCATATTTTTCTTGGAAGCTTTAGATATAGGGGCCCTGATGTTGACATCTTCCTCTGAGGGTGCCCCTTGGTCTTCCTTGTTACTGAAGAAACTTTATCCCCTTCCCCTCCTATTTTCCTGCAGGGTTAGAGAAATTACTCCACCCAATTGAGTGTTTACATTATTCCCTCCTGGAGTCAATTCTAATGAGATTGAGGTCTTTGAGCCAATTTTGATGAGTGTTAGGCTCATTTACTGCCCAGATTAAATAGATTACTCTGCCTAGATTAAATAGATTACTCTACCCAGTTGGGTGTATCTGTTAGTCCCTCCTTGAGGCAGCTCTGATGAGTTTAAGGTCTTTGAGCCTTTTCTGATGAGTTTAAAATTCATTTATTCCCCTGCTCCTCTCCCATCTCTTCCCCAACTCCATAAGCCTTTTCCTGTTACTTTCATGTAGGATTTCACTTCTGCCCTTCCCCCTCCCCCAGTGAATTCCCTTCACCCCTCAATTTAACCCTAAAGATGTTATCATCTAGCTAAGTGACATAGTGGACAAATTATCACCCCTGGACCCAGGGGGATACCAGCCAAAACCCAGCCTCAGACACAAGACAGTCGCCCACTGTATGACCCCAGGTATGTCCCCCAGCTCCAATTTTTTATGGTTCTCTAGGGTCTTGTATTTGAAAGTTAAATTTGCCACTCAGTTGAGGTCTTTTCATCACAAATATCTGAAAGTCTTCTTTTTCATTAAAGTCTCATTTTTTTCCACTGAAAGATAATGCTGAGTTTTGCTGGGTAGGTGATTCTTGGTTGTAATCCCATTTCCTTTGCCCTTTGGAATATCAAATTCCATGCATTCTGGTCCTTTAATGTAGAAGCTGCTGGATCTTGTGCTAGCCTGACTGAGGCTCCACAGTACTTGAATTCTTTCTTTTTGGCAGCTTGCAATATTTTCTCCTTGACCTGAGAGCTCTGGAATTTGGCTATAATATTCCTAGGAGTTTTCCTTTTGGGATCTCTTTCTGGAGGTGATTGGTGGATTCTTTCAATTTCTATCTTAGCTTCTTCTTCTAGAATTTCAGGGCAATTTTCCCTGAGAATATCTTGGAAGATGGTGTCTAAGCTCTTTCCTTGATCATGGTTTTCAGGTAGACCAATAATTTTCAAATGATCTCTCCTGGACCTATTTTCTAGGTCAGCAGTTTTTCCCAGAAGATATTTCACATTGACCTCTATTTTTTTTATTCATTTGGATTTGCTTTATTGTGTCTTGGTTTCTCATAAAGTCACTGACTTCCATTTGTTCAATCCTAATTCTTAGGTGATTATTTTCATCAGAGAGCTTTTGTACCTCCTTTTCCATTTGGCCAATTTGACTTTTCAAGCTGTTGACTTTTTTCTCATGTCTATCTTGCATCACCCTCATTTCTCTTTCCATTTTTTCCTCTACCTCTCTAACTTTATCTTCAAAGTCCTTTTTGAGTGCCTCTATGGCCTGAGACCAATTCATATTTTTCTTGGAAGCTTTATATATAGGGGCCCTGACATTGAAATCTTCCTCTGGGGGTGCACCTCAATCTTCCTTGTCACTAAAGAAACTTTCTATAGTCCTCACCTTTGTCTGCTCATCCTGCCTTTCTTTTACTTGACTTTTAGCTCCTTAAAGTGGGGCACTGTTTCCAGGCTGCAGTAGCCCAAGCTTAAGAAGTCCCAGGTGGTATGATTTAAGGAGAATCAGGTTCTTCACTCGCCCAGCCTGTTCCCTGGTCCTTAGATGACCCCAGACCAACTTACTAATCAACCAGCTTTGTGTGTTGTGGTTGTTAGTTCCAACGAGCCTGTGCACCTCCTCCACCTGGGCCACTGCTACTCAAACCTACCTCCTGGTTCTCAGCAGGGGCGTAAAATCCAAATTCTGCCTTAGCACCAGCATAGACCCCTGTAGTCTCCCCCCTGCCCAGGGCTCAGCCCACTCACCAGATTGTGAGCTTAGTTCCAGACAACACTGGCACTTCAGCTGATTCAGAGGCTCTGGGGGTCTCCTTCTCTGGTGAGGCCTTCCTGGTACTGGATCTGTGTCAGGGTGACTGTGGGGTTGGACTTGACTCCTGTATCAGCACAGCAGTTCCCTCCTTCTGACCTTCCAAGCCGTTCTTGGTTAGAAGATGATTTCAGCACATTCTTCTGTGAGTTTTGCTGCTCCGGGCATTTTCCTATGACCTTATTTGGATGGTTTTTTTGGAGCAATCATGTCATGAAGTTGGGAGTTCACTGCCTTTCCATCGCCATCTTGGCTCCGCCCCCAATATACTACTTTTAAAACCCTCTCTACCTGTGTGACCATGGAGCAGTCATTTAACTTCCCTGGACCTTAATTCCCCCTTTACAAATGTGGTAAAAAACGGAAGTTTCAGCTGAATCATTTGAGAGTTGAGCGCATGCTACTGAAGTGGCTTTTGAAGGACTGCCCTTTTGGGGAGGAGATGGCGATGAAAGGTGGTGTGCCTGTTGCTGCCCGGAGACCGTGGCGAAGCACGCCGTTTTTCTGGGACACCAATTTAAAACTGAGAGTGGGAACGGAAGTTCATTCTCTGTCTCACACACTCTGGCTTCTCAGCTTAGCGGTGACGGCACACGCTTTGGTGATTGGCTCTGGTTCTCGGCCTGTCAGGCAGTTTTGGGATTCGGTGAGTTTTATAAAATAATATAGACTAAGCTTAGATCTAAGATTATTAATTTGTATTTCTACTTTCCTATTTCCCTAATCAATATCACATGTTGTCTAAACAATAAAAGCTAATCTCTCACTGATTAAAGCTCAGAGGCTTTTTTTTCTTAGTGGTCTGGAAGATATACAAGGGAAAAGTTAAAGGGGGAGTTTAATGCTTGTATATCCAATTTTAAATCTCACACAAAATAAGGGAGCTGAATTAGATGATGTGAGGTTTGTGCCAGGTCTACACCTAATGATCTTATCTATGGTATAGTGTTTTTTTTTGGGGGGGGGGGCAATGAGGGTTAAGTGACTTGCCTAGGGTCACACAGCTAGTAAATATCACGTGTCTGAGGCTGGATTTGAACTCGGGTCCTCCTGAATCCAGGGCTGGTGCTTTATCCACTGTGTCACCTAGTTGCCCTTGAAATGATCTATTTTACATTTTGTTTTACTCTCTCTTTTTCTGGGGGGGGGCAGGGCAATGAGGGTTAAGTGACTTGACTAGGGTCACACAGCTGGTGTCAAGTGTCTGAGATCAGATTTGAACTTACTTCCTCCTGAATCCAGGGCCAGAACTTTATCCATTGTGCCACCTAGCTGCCCATAATGATCTTGTAATCTTTAATATTCCTTCTACTATTATAGCTTGTGATCTTTTCATTTTTAAAATTCTGCTATGTGCAAATGTGGAGGAGAGTTCAGTTTAGGGAATGTGAGGAAAGGAGGTGACTTTCTCTTTTCCACCAGTATTTGATAGAGGTGGAGATTAGGAAAATAGAAATCATAGCAGGTGAATGAAGCAGCCTGGAGACAATTTGATAATACCTAAAACTGAATTCCTAATTAAGATAAAAAAGTATAAGAAGAAAACTTCTAATCAAAGAATGTGTATATGATTAACTTAAGGAAAGTTGATAACAGAAAAGTGAAGAATAAGTGAAATGGTACAAAAAGTACTTTAAATTTTCATCTAAATAAGACATACCTATGACTTAAAATTGATGCATATCATGACAACTGAGTGACAGCTCCCTAAATTATTTTTAATTATAAATTCATTAACTTTTTCTTATCTGCAAACCTATAATTATGAGGTGACTATCAAATATCTAAAAATCAATGTTATGAAGTTTTAGTATGTTATGGCATTTAAATGGTTAAATTGTATGGGAATGAATGGGGTGAAGGAAGCAGATATGAGTGAAATTGAGCACTTGATCGTTTGTGCTTTCTTTGAAAGAATGAAGCCTTGATCATTGGCTCTGATGATCTATCTGGTGTCCTGGGCCTATTTCTCTATCAAAAAACCCCCCAAATCTTTGTCCTTTGTTATTTTAATGCTTGCTTTTCTCAGTAAGGTTGTGTGTGTGTGTGTGTGTGTGTGTGTGTGTGTGACAGAGACAGAGACAGATAGACAGTTATTCCCCCAGGAGGGTGAAATATAATCCCCGATGCACTGCCAATCTGTATAGGATTTGATTTCAAAAAAATTTCTTGGGGGGGGGCGGTGCTTTATCCACTTAGCCACCTAGCTGCCCCCCTGTATAGGGTTTAGAAAGAGAAAATTCCAAGGAGGAAGGAAAGGTGGGATATTGTATCACTGGTCCCAGATCAGAGTTAGAAATGAAGAACACAGAAGTTACCTATAATACTGTGAATCAAAAGGAGAAGTCAGTGGAAGAGTGGTAGGAGAAATTTAATAGAGAGGAATGAACAAGTAAAAAGGATTTAGACAGCCATCAGGTTGCTGTATTTGGGAAGTATGGTAACAGCAGTCATCATCAGTTGGGCTATGTTGTTGTTCAGTTGTTTTCAGTTCTGTCCAACTCTTTTTGATCCCATTTTTTTTGGGCAAAGATACCAGAGTGGTTTGCCATCTTCTCCAGATCATTTTACAGATGAGGGAACTGAGGAAAACAGGATCACAGAGTGAGTGTCTGAGGCCAGATATGAGCTCAGGAAGGTGAGTCTTTTTTGACTTTAGGCCAGGCACTCTAATCCTTATGCCTCCTGGGTGTTCCAAATTGGAGTCAAAGAGGAGGCACCTGTAACACTAAAAGAAGCCATCATCCTCAGCTTTAGCTTTCATAGACGTTTTGCCAAATAAAGGAGGCATATAAATTCTGTACAGAATTTAATTTGGAATCCTCTGGTTTATTTGGAGATGTTTTAAGTGACAACAGTGGTACAAAAGTTATAAGGATTTTGGCAGTGCCTTAAATGTATACATGATAGAAGGTCACAAGGTAGTGACAAAGTAATTTCAACCTCATTGAATGAGAATCAGGAATTTGAAATGCAATAAAAGCAATGCTAAATCTTTGCTATACTAATCTCAAGGTTAGATAAGTAGGTTTGACCTAAGACTGTGAGGGAGGTTGGTTTGAGGAATGATAGATCCTTACAGACTTACAGAGTTTTGGAGCTAGGAGGGGTCTCAGAAGACATCTAGTTCACCCTATATACAAAAAAAAGCATTCCTTCTATAGCATATCCAAGAAATGGAAATCCAGCCTCTGTTTAGAGACTTCCATTGAGGGGCAACCCACTTTTTACTGAGGGCCTTGTTCCATTTTTTGATAGATCTTATTGTTGAGAAGTTCTTCCTGACATCAAGCCCAAATTTGTCTCAGCAACTTTCACTCATTGCTTCTGGTTTTTCCATTTGGAAAACTGAACAAGTTTTACTCTCTATCAACATAAAAAAGGCCTTAAATTGCTTAAAAGACAGCTATAAAGAACCTCCTGAGTTTTCTCTTCTATGGGCTCAGCATTCCCACTTTCTTACTTTGATCTTCATATAGTATGTACTCAAGGCTCTTCATATTTCTGGGCCTCTTTTTTTCCTGAATGTTCTCTGATTTGTTAGCATCCTTCCTAAACCGTGATGTTCAGAACAGGACAAAAATATGCCTGATGGGGTATTAGCAAGGTAACATGCAGCACGATTATGATCTCTTTTGCCTGTCTTGCATCCCAAGATTTCATTACCTTTTCTTTTGGCTTTTAAATCATTTATAGACTGTTATTGAGTTTGTAATCCAATAAACTCCAAGGGTTTTTTTTTTTCCAGACAAACTGCTTTCTTTTGACACCTCTCCACTTTGGTATATGATATGAAGCTGATTTTTTTCTTTGATCCATGGTTTAAGACTAAATTTATTGAATTTTGTTTTGTTAGATTTAGTCCAATGCTCTAAACCACCAAGAAAATTTTCATTTTTTAGGTGTTTGTCCAATTCATCAATTTGGTCTTTCAACTGTTGATGAAATAATTGAGAGAGATGGGGGAGGGGAGGCAAGGAGAGGGAGAGGGAAGGAAGGAGGGAGGAAAGAAGGGAGGGAAAGATTTTCTGCTAAGGAATGCCTTAAGTTTATCTAAATTTTTGACATGTTGGCTTATTGTTGTGATTTATTCTGATGAAATTTTCTATTGCTTCTATTCATGATTTGTTCTTTGGCTCACCAATTCCTTAGTTTTAAATTTGCTTTTAGTTTCCAATGAATTTTTAATCATTATCCAAGTGTACTTATGACATATAAAAGTTCAAGAGACATAGTATCTAGGTAATTAACAGTCATTTAATTAATTATGGCTAATGAATAATTAATAAGGGTCATTTGGCTTTCTCTAGTAGACAAAAGACTTCTCATGGAACCCACTCAACACTAATGTGCTCCTGGAAAAGTAGGAAGTAGGAGCTCTGAAGGGCGGATATCAATTCTGCTTTACAAGTAATGGGAGAATGAATATTATAATGTGAAGTGGGCTTATTGTAATGCGTATCTGGATGACTCCAATCAGTCAGTCTTGGACAAAGATATTTATCTATACCAGACTACCCCAGTCTATGGTAATCTAGGAAAAAAAAAGGGAGAATCCACTATCACTTAGACTAAAACACAATGGGTGAGAATTCATCACTTCCTCTATACTAAAACTTCTTTGCCTTTTGATAAGATCTAAGTTTTCCCATTTGGGTGTGTCTCACCCAATATTTCATCTTATCATTAGCTCTTCCTTTCAAAGGCTGACTGACTATATTACCTACAAAGGCTGATTTCCCTTTTTTTTTCCTTTGGGTTCGGCAATGAAGGTTAAGTGACTTGCCCAAGGTCACACAGCTAGTGTTAAGTGTCTGAGGCCGGATTTGAACTCAGGTACTCCTGAATCCAAGGCCGGTGCTCTATCCACTGTGCCATCTAGCTGACCCCAATAGTATTTCTTTTAAAAGATGACACACATAGTTCAGAAATAGCTACAATCCTTTCTGCTTATTGCCAAAAATCTATTGTACCTAAATTTCCCAGAATTCTATTCATGTCTTTAACTTATTTATTTTCTTTGTGTAAGATTTGTCTGGGTTTGAAAGAAATACATTGAACTCCTCCACTATTAAGTTTCACTGTCTATTTCTTCCTGAAATTTGATTAATTTTTCACCTAAACATTTAGGTGCTATGTTTCTTTCATCATGATCATGATTGTTATTTTCTTCATAACAATAGCTGCCATTCATAGTGCTTTAGGTTATGTAAAGCACTTTTATACATTATCTCATTTAATTCTCACAACAACTTTTGGAGAAAAGTGCTAGTATTATCCACATTTTAGAGAGGCGGAAACTAAGCTTCAGAGATTTGCTTAGGGTCACTGGTCTATTATTCCTATTTCTGCTTTGCCATGTGTTTTTTTTTTTTTTTTTTGCAGCGCTGTAGGGGTTAAGTGACTTGCCCAGGGTCACACAGCTAGTAAGTGTCAAGTGTCTAAGGCTGGATTTGAAATCAGGTCCTCCTGAATCCAGGGCCAGTGCTTTATTCACTGTGCCACCTAGCTGCCCCTGCCATGTGGTTTTAATAGTTCTGGAAATTTTTTATTTAAGATTTCTTGAAATATAGCACCCAGGGGGTTTTATTGACCATGATTTTGATTTTTCAGATATCTTTTCTTGACCTATTTTATCTCCCTAATATTCTTTGATGATGTGGGCAGTAGTCCTGGTTGTCTTTGCTAAGAGTAAGTTCAATCCATTGCAGGGATTCTTACTTTTTGTTCTCATCTCCTGGTGGCTGGACTTAGATTTTGGCCTTGATGCATTTTGTTTTTCTTTTTCTCCTTGCCTACCTCTAAACCTGGAGTTGACTCTTTCTTACTATGAGTCTGACAAGCTCCTCTGAATGTTGTCAGTTGAGCTGTTAGAAGGACTCTTATAAGATACCAAGTATCTACCTCATCTCTGCCTGAGTGCTGCTCTGGTCCTGTGTTACGCTATCATTTAGAGGATGGGAGGGGGTGGGGGAAGAAGAGGCTTCCTAAGCTCTGTGTTGGGTATTTATTTGATGATGTCTTCTGCTGTGGGTCCTGGCCACTAGCATGATGTTCCTTCTGTCAGTTCTGACTTCTCTCTTTAAGAACTTCCTTGGTTTCATGGTAATCTTTTTGTATAGTTCTTGACTAGATGGGGGAACATATAACTATTTCTATTTGGTTTTCTTTATCATTGTTCCTTCTGGTGCATTTTTCTAGCTTTACTAGGATGTTTGTAGGATACCTGGGCTCCTCTAGGTCTTAACAAGCCACCATTTTAGTTGAAGGTCTTCAAGGTCATGTTGGACCCTGACTCTGTAATCCAATGTATTAACTTTCCATCTCAGATTCTTCACATTTGCAAATTTGATAAGTATCCAAATTAGGCCTTTTATAGAAATTATGATGAAAATGTTAATTAGCACATAGCCAAGCACAGATTTTTTGGGCATGTCACTATGTGTACCTCCTTCCAAACTGATATATAACAATTAATGACTACTTTTTAAAAAAATCTGGACATTGAGTCCATCTATACATACTGTTATATGCCCCCCCCCAACTCTCCTTCTTTTGCACAGAAAGAACATGAGAAACTTCATCATTTTTTAAAAATCTATATAAATTATACTGAAAAGCATCTTCCAATCTTTCAATTTTGTTACTGTTAAAAAAGAGGAAATAACATCAGTCTGATATGGGCTACTCTTAGTGATGCTATCTTGGCTCTTTGAGATCACTCCTTCCTTTTATAGATGTCTCTTTAATAATCAGTTCTAGAATTGTGATGGTGAATGAAACTACAAATAGATCCTTGATGACACAGACACAAATGATTCATTTTAAGAAGAAAAGGAAGAACTATCTAAAGAGACCAATGAGACTGCACATTTACCAACTGAGAGTTTTTTTAGAAGACAAAAAGGGTAGGTTACTAAAGATGAATTCAGAGAGTGGCATACTCCTATAAGAATGATGTCAGGAAGTCTAAGGTGGAGAACAGTTTTTGATGAATCTTAAGTAGGATTAAAAAAAGTGTTTTTATAGTTATGTTAGGATCATAGATTTAGAAGTGGAGGAGACTTTAGAGATCATCTAGGCCAGTCACCTCATTTTATAGATGAGAAAACTGAGTTGTAGAGTGAGGTTCAGTAGTTAGGCCAAGGTCACACATGTAGCAAGTAATAGAGCTAGGATTTACATTTGGGCCTCCTAGACTCCTGGAAAAGATAAGACTTCTTTTTGGGGAGGATTGGATGAAGATAATGCACCACAGAGAGAAGGCTAAGCTACTAATTTCTTTCATGACAGAGGCATAATATAGTCATGACAGAGAACTTTTAGATGTATGACATATGAAATGTATAAGAGGTGTGATAGAGGTATGATGTAGTTACAATGGTGGTGTAGGTGTGATACAGCCATGACAGAGGTATGACAGATGTATGAGACTACATATATGTGTAATGAAGTTGTGACAAAGGCATGAAATATCTCTGACAAAAATGTGACAGAGGAATGACAGAGGTGTGGCAGATCCATAAGAGTGGAACAACATAGGTATGATGGTGGTGTGATAGAGACATGATATAACCGTGACACAGTCATAACATAGGAATCACATAGGCACGATGGAATAATGATATAGGTGTGACAAAAGCATGGCAACATGTGATGGGGCATGATGCAGACTGATATAGGCATGCTAAGGAATGAAATAGTCACAATAGAGGCATGACAGGTGTGATGGGGGCATAGCTTTGGTGTGGCATAGGATTGATAGGGGCTTAACAAGGCACTAAATAGCTGTGGCTGAGGTATGACAGGTATAACATACATGTTACAGAGGTGTGATAAGGCATGGGATAAGCTGATAGGCATGATGGTGGTATGGCACAAGTATGTCTGAGGTCTGGTGGTGGCATAGCAAGACATGATGTAAGCATGATGGATACATGATAAAGGTGTGGCAAGGCATGGCAGATTGTGGTGGAGGCATGACAATTATTTATAGAAGACAGACCTAAATAATTGGAAAAAAATAATTAGTCATTGATGGGCTGAGCCAGTATGATAAATGAGAGTCCTACATATATTAATCTACTTATTGGATATTGTATCAATCTGCTAAAAGATCATTTTATAGAACTAGAAAAATAATAATGAAATTTATAAGAGGAAAAAACCAGGAATTGCATGACAAATAATTAAAATGGGAATGAAAGGGACCTAGCAGTGTCTGATTTCAAATTATACTACAAAAGCAGTTATTAACACAATCAGTTATTGATTAAGAAACAGAGATCAGTGGAACAGGTTGGCATATGGCATAGAGTAACAAATGTATCTAATAACCTAGTATTTGATAAGCATATTCTACGCCCCAGCTACTATGATAAGGACACATCATTTAATTTGAAAAATGCTGCAAAAATTGGATGGCAGTATGGAAGAAATTAGATTTAGACTAATATCTCACACACAAAGATATGGATAGATGACCTACAGAAAAAAGGTATTCTCTGGTAAGAAGAAGAGCCAAACTACCTTTGACCATGTACCTTGTACCTTCTATCTCCTTCTGGGTACAGGATGTCCCATGAGGGAGGGCAGCAAGGGTTCAGCCTGGGCTGGTGGGCTTCTTCCATCTGCTCCAAAGCAATAATTTCTTTCTCCATGCTTCCATCTCTTGTTGCCAACCCATATCCCATCGTGGATGTGTAGAATATCCAGTGCAGATCCTGGTAACCTACACTTTAACCAACTATCTCCTGATGCTCACCATGCTTGAGGAAAAAGGAAGAGGAAAGTTAGTAAGGAATGGAACTTCTTTCTTCAGCTATCTGGGTGCACCTTCCATCTCTGGCTGCACCCTTTTCCTGCCTAATAGCTACCCTGTAAAAGAAATAGGAATAATGAAACAGGGCCTCCCATCTGACTGTATGCCTCCCATCTATTACTGCATTTGCAGCCATCCTAATCTCCAACCTTCAAATGGAAGATGAATGGCACCCTCAAATCAATAATGAACATTTGCACAACTGGTCATATCCCTTATATCCCCTTCATTCTGAATCCCTATAGATCATCATCCAAACCTAATTCCTCACCCCTCCCACCTGATTCCTTATTCCCATACCTCTCAACCCTCTCACTGTATAGTTTGAACCAAATGTCATTGAACCTTTCCACTGTGCCCTCTGGAATGCTTGTTTCATAGGCAACAAACTTCCTTACACTCTACATCTTTTCCTCTCATTCTTTCTATTTGCCAGTTAATACTGAAATCTGATTCCACCTGGACAACACAGCTTCACTGGTTACCCTTTCCAGTACTGACTGTACTTTCACTCATTCTCTGTACTCCTTGCTCCCCATTGGCACTTCTAAGTTTTCCTCCTACTTCTGAAACCCAGTAATCTTGCTTCTTTTGAGCTATTGTGTACTGACTTTGAGGTAACTACCCTTCTTTCCTTAATGAGTTCAGTAGCTGGCCCACAATTTTTCTTTCCTCCTCAATGCCTGCCCTTATTCTAGGAGACTTGAACATATATATTGACTCTTTTTTAAACACTTTAGTCATTCGGTTCCTCAACATACTAATTTCTGACAAACTGCTCCTCTGTACCACCTCAGCCACATACAACTTTGACATTGTCAAAAATACCACCTGTGGATTCAAGAATTGCAAAATTTCCTTATCTGACCACAACCTATTGACTTCTACCACTCTCTCTGCTTTCCTTTATAAAACTCTGTTCTTTACCTACACCATCACCTTTAACTTCTTGACCTCTTAATTTTCTCCACATTCATCTCCCCTGCAATCTTTTCCCCATCTTGACTTGGAGAACCAATTAAACTTGACACTATCCTCCTTTCTTGAATCCCTAGCTCTCTTATTATATTGCTGATTATACCCTGCCAAGCTTCAGCCTTGGATCACTTCTGTCATTCACTGCCTTCATTCCTACACATGTGCTGTTGAACAAAGGTGGCAAAAAATCACATATCCATTCTGACTGGGTCTACTAAAAAATTATGTTATACAACTTCATCTAGGCTCTCACTCCTGCTAGGCAATCTTACTATATACCTCCTTCATCAACTTACTATCCCACTTTCCACAGCAGTTCTTCCAAATCTTTTCATCCCTCCTTAAATCTCCCATGGTTCTCCATTCCCACCCTCTCAGCTGAGACTTGACTCATATTTTTACAGAAAAAATTGAGATCATTCACCATGAGCTCTCACTTCTTTCCACTTCCTCATCTCCTATCACTCAAAAGCCTTCTGCCACTATCTCCATCTTTACTTCTGTCTCAAATAATGGATGGCTTTTCTCCTTAACAGGGCTAATCTCTACCTGTTGAAGTGATCCTATTCTAGAATATCTCCTACAACAGATTGCTCCCTCTATAATCCTCACATTATTACTTATTTTCAATTTCTCTGTATTTGTTTTTTCCCTACTGCCTACAATCATACCTTTGTCTCTCCTACCCTAAAACCCTCACTTAATCCTTCCATCCCTGCTAGCATCTTATATATTTTTCTGCCCTTGTTAACTAAACTCTTCAAAACAGCCATATATAATACATGCCTTCAATTTCTCCTTTCACTATGTTCCTAACTCCTTACAATCTGGCTTCTGACATTATCATTCCAACAAATTTAATATCAAAGTCACCAATCATCTCGTAGTCACCAAATCCAATAGCCTTTTCTTAATCCCCATTCTCCCAACCTCTCTGAAGTCTTTGACACTGTTGATCACTCTCTCCTTGATTTTCTATTTTCTCTAGGTTTTTGGGACACAACTCGGTTGGTTCTCCTACCTATCTGACTGCTACTTCACAGTCTCCTTTGCCAGATCATCATCCAGGTGAAGTATTCTAAATATAGGTGTTTCTAAGAGTTTTGTCCTGGGTCTTCTTCTATTCTTCCTCTATACTACTTTACTTAGTGATCTCATCAACTCCCATGGATTTAACAACTATTTCTATGCTCATGAATGTTAAATCTCTCAGCTGATTTCCAATTTTGAATTTCCAGCTGCCTTTCAGACATTCCAAAATGTATGTCCATTAGACATTAAACTAAACATGTCCAAAATGAGCTCGTTATCCTTCCTTCTAAAACTTTTACCCTCCCACCTTTCCTATTACTATCAAGGACAACATTATCCTCTCAGTCTGTCAGACTCACAAGCTAGGAGTCATTCTGCATTCCTTAGCATGTCTCACCTTCCATTTCTAATTTGTTGCCAAAGCTTATAGATTTTATCTTCACAACATTTCTCGAATATGCATTCTTCTCTTCTCTGACATTGCCATCATTCTCATGCAGACCCTAATCACCTCGTGCCTGGACTATTGTGATAGTTGGTGATTGATGTACTTGCTTCAAGTCTTTCCTTACTCTAATCCATCTTCAATTCACTTACTAAAATGATTTTCCTAAAGTGCAAGTCTGGCCATGTTGCATTGACCTTCCTTCTTAATAAACTCCGTTGGCAAGGGACAGTTAGGTGTTTTCGTGGATAAAGCACTGGCCCTGAATTCAGGAGGACCTGAGTTCAAATCTGACCTCAGAGACTTGACACTTACTAGCTGTGTGATCCTGGGCAAGTTACTTAACCCTCATCTCCCCCCTTTTCCCCCAAAATAATAAAATACCCAACAACAACAAAAAACCCCAACAAACCAAAACAACAACAAAAAAATAATCTCCATTGGCTCCCTATTTCCTCTAGGATCAAATACAAAATCCTCAGCTTAGAATTCAAAGCCTTTCATAACCTAGCCCTATCGCTACCTTTTCTATTCTTATACCTTATTCTCTGCTACATATTCTTCAGTACAGGGGCATTAGCCTTTTTCCCCCTGTTATATGATAAAGACACCCCCATCTCTCAGTTCCAGGCATTTTATCTAGTTGTCTCCAACAACTGGAATGTCTTCCCTCCTCAATTCTTCCAATTGATTTTCCTGGCTTTATTTAAAGTCCCAACTAACAGAGGAGGAGCCAAGATGGCAGATTAGGGGTATCCATCCAGTTGAACTCTCCCAATATTTCCTTCCAAAAAACTTTAAAATAATACCTTAAAACAAATTTTGGGGTGGCAGAACAAACAAAATATCAGGGTGATATTTTTCTGGCCTAAGAAAACTTAAGAAGTAGACAGGAAAAATTTGTAACACCAGAGTAGAGATCTGTCTGGAGCTTACACATGTGGCAGTTGCAACATCAGCAGCAGCATCTGTTTTCTGACCAGAGACAGTTAAAGGGGTAGGTAACTGCTCAGAAAAAAAAACATCGTAGGAGACCCTTTGTTGACTCTGGGTACAGCCAGCACTGATTGGCAAGTCTTTTCCCTATACACAGTTCTGGGTCTCAGTTCTAGGATGGATAGGAGTGCTGGTGGTCAGTCAAATGGAATAAGGGTTCTGGCCACACTACCAAAGTAGAGATGGGTGCTAGTGCTTGTGAGACAAGAAGTCTTTCCTTAGTAGAGACCAGAGCATAGATAGAGCAGTGACCACATCTCTCCCAGGATCATGCCTCCTTGGAAACAAATTTGCAGACCAAATTTGAAAGCCAAAATTTTAGAACTCAAAGGTAGCTCTGAAAACAATAGCACAAAAAAAGCCTGAAAGTTGGGACAGTACATCTTCACCCCCAGGGTGAACAGCATCCAACTTTAACATAAAGTTCAAAGTCAAGAAATAGGCTAGAAAAATGAGCAAACAACAACAACAACAAAATTTGACCATACAAAGCTGTTATGGTAGTAGGAAGGACCAAGACATAAACTCAGAAGAAGGCAGACTATGAAAACAGCTACAAAGAAAGCCTCAAAGAAAAATTCTAATTGGTCCCAAGCCCAACAAGAATTCTTAGAAGAGCTAAGAGTGGTAGAGGAAAAATTGAGAAAAGAAATGAGAGTGATGCAAGAAAATTATGAAAAGAGAATTAACTGCTTGGTAAAAGAGACAAAAAATTTGGAAAAAAAAAATCATACCTTAATACGTAGAATTGACCCAAAGGTAAAAGAGGAATGAAAAATTCACTGAAAAAATAATTTCTTAAAAATTAGAATTAGGCAAGTGGAAGTTGATGACTGTATGTGACTTCAAGAGACAATAAAGCAATGTCTAAAGAATAAAAAAAAATAGGAAATGTGAAATATCTCCTCTGAAAAAATTTGACCTGGAAAATAGATCAAGGAGAGATAATTTCAGAATTATTGGTCTACCTGGAAATCATGATCCAAGAAAGACCCTAGACATGATATTTCAAGAACCTATTAAGGAAAAATGCCCTGACATCTTAGATCCAGAAAGCAAAATAGAAATCTAAAAATCCATAAATCACTTCCTAAAAGATTTCTCAAAATGAAAACTCCTTGGAATCTTCTAGCTAAATAACAGAGCTCCCAGATCAAAAAGAAAATACTTCAAGCAGCTGGAAAGGAACAATCCAAGTACCATGGAACCACAGTCAGGTTCATACAAGATTTAGCACCTCTCACCTTAAAGGAGTGGAAGGCATCAAACCCTATGTTCTGGAAGGCAAAAGAGCTGGGATCACAACAATCATTTACCTAGCAAAATTGAGTGTAATCCTTCAGGAGAAAAATGGATATTTAATAAATAGAAGATTTTCAACCATTCCTGCTGAAAAGCCCAGAGGTGAATAGAAAATTTGTCATTCAAATGGAAGATTCAAGAAGCATAAAAAAGGTAAACATGAAAGAGTAATCATAAGGGACTCAATAAAATTAAACTGTTTTCATTCCTATATGAGAAGATGATACATGTAACTCCTAAGAACTTTATCATTATTAGAGCAGTTAAAGGAATATATATATATAGATAGAGGGCATGGGTGTTAATCACTTATGTTGGGAAGATCTCAAAAAAAATGAAGGGGTTAGAAAGAAGGTTGCACTGGGAGAAGGGGAAGGGAAAGGTAAAACACAAATTTTTGTCACATAAAAGGTACATGGAAGAAAGAACTTTTCTAGTGGAGGGAAAATGGGTGGTGGTAGCTGGCAATTCATGAACCTCATTCTCATTGGAATTGATTCAAAGAAGGAAAAATATCTATACATACTTAGTTGTGTATAGAAATGCAAATTACTCAGTAAGGACATAGGAGGAGAAGGGGATAAGACAAAGGCAAGGGGTAGGGTGGAGATAAAGGGAAGGCCAATTAAGGCAGACAGTAGTGGTGATTAGAAGCAAAATAGATTTTTGGGGACTGGGTACATACAGAGAGAGAGAGAGAGAATAGTGGAATGGAGGGAAATACACAGTTATCATAACTGTGAATATCAATGGGATGAACATACCCATAAAATGGAAGCAGAAGAATGGATTAGAAACAAGAATCCAACAATAGTTTGTTTACATGAAAAACATACACAGAGATAAAATAAAGGACTGGAGCAGAATATGATATGCTTTAGCTGGAGTAAAAAAGACAGGGGTAGCAATTATGATCTCAGACAAAGCAATATAAAAATAGACCTAATAAAAGAGATAATTAGGGAAACTATGTTTTGCTAAAAGGTAATATAGACAACAAAGTAATAAAATAATTTACAGCAAATTTCTCTGACAAAGACCTCATTTCTCAAATATATACTAAGTATTGAATTGAGTCAAGTTTATAAAAAATGAACCATTCCCTAATTGACAAGTGGTCAAAAGATATGAGCAGGCAGTTTACAGAAAAGGAAATCAAAACTATCTATAGTCATATAAAAATCCTCTAAATCACTATTGGAGGAATGCAAATTAAAAGAACTCTGAGCTACAATCTCACACTTATCAGAAATGACAAATGCTACCAGGGAGAGTGAAAAATAGGTACAGTCATGTTGGTGGGGTAGTGAACTGGTCCAATCATTCTGAGGAACAATTTGGAAATATGCCCAAAAGGCTAAAAATTGTGCACACTCATTGACCCAGGAATAGCCCTACTAGGTCTGTAGCCCAGAGACATGAAAGAAAAAGGAAAAGCACCTATATGTACAAAAATATTTATAGTAGTTCTTTTTGTGGTGGGGAATGGCTCAAGAAGTTATGGCATATAATTGTGAATACTATTGTGCTATAAGGAATGACGAATACGTGGGGGGAGCAGTTTCAGAAAAAATATATGGCAAGACATATATGAACTGAAGCAAAGTGAAGTGAGAACTGGTGATCATTTTGTGCACAGTAAGAGTAATGTTATAATGATGTGAAAGATACATTCTGTGAAAGATAATGCTCTGATCAATACAATGATCAAACAA
The DNA here is from genome assembly GCF_019393635.1 of Dromiciops gliroides. Lineage (NCBI taxonomy): Eukaryota > Metazoa > Chordata > Mammalia > Microbiotheria > Microbiotheriidae > Dromiciops > Dromiciops gliroides. The sequence continues at coordinate 530,375,059 of NC_057863.1, forward strand.
TTCCAAAGAACTCATGAGGAAATAATGCTATCCACATCCAGAGAGAGAACTGATGAACTCTAAATGCCAACTGAAGTATAATTTTCTTATTTTCTTTATTTTTTTTAACTATGGCTAACATGGAAATATGTGTTGCATGATTTCACATGTATGGTTTATATTATATGCTTGCCTTTTCAGTGGGTATAGGAGAGAGGGTGAGAATTTGGAACTCAAATTTAAAAAGAAAAGAATCTTTAAAATTAATAAATAGCAAATAAAAAAAATAAAAAAGTGAAGTACCAAATTAAATCTAATTTTTGGAAACTTTTCTCTTTCTTATTTCCTATTCATGCTGTATATAGTTTGTTTGTATATATTTATTTGCATGTTGTCTCTTCAATTAGATTATGAATTCCTTGAGGTCAGGTACCATTACTTCTTTTTATATTCCAGTACTTAGCATAATTCCTGGCATATAGTGGGTGTTTAATAAGTGTCCATTGATTGATTGACATCATAAACAAATGAGGGAAATGTGGAAAAAATTCTTATCAGATCTATGAAACAGAGAAAATTTCATGACCAAATAAGAAATGCAGAGGATCACAGAAGATAAAATAGACAATACCAAAGACACAAAATTAAGAAGTTTTTGTACAAATGTATAATAAAGCTAAGATTTAAAAAGGAAAAAAAAACTGGTAAAAGATCCATTCAAATTTATACAAAAATTATCCAATCCCTAATTGATAAATAGTTTAACAATATGAACAGATACTTCTCAAGGGAAGAAACCCAGGATATTTATAGCCATATGAAAAAATTCTCCAAATTACTAGTAATTAGAGGAATGCAATTAAGTCAATTCTTGGATTCAATCTCATATCTAGATGATGAAAAGGGAAAATATTGAAACAAATATAGAAAAATAGGCAATTGGTGCACTGTTGGTAGAATTGTAAATAGGTACAATTACTGAAAGCAATTTAAAATTACACATCAAAACTTGCTAAAGTGGCAGCTAGGTGGTGCAGTGGATAGAACACTTGTTGTGAAGTTAGGAGGACTTGAGTTGAAATCTGGCCTCAGACACTTGAAACTTACTGTGTGACCCTGGGCAAGTCCCTCCCCCGCCCCCCCCCCCCCCCCCCCCCCCCCCCCCCCCCATTGCCTCAAAACCCCACCCCCTACTGTGTTCCAGGAATTGTGCTGAGTAAGTACTTTACAAATATTATCTTTGACTTCTCACAATAAAATTGGCAGTTGGGTGCTATTACCTTGCTATTTTTCCTCTTTTACAGTATAGGAAATGGAAACAGAGGTGAATGACTTGCCCAGGATCAGACAGCTAGTAAATGTCTAAAGCAGGATTCAAATTCAGTTCTATCTGACTCAAAGTCCAGCATTCAGCCAGAGGCTGAATAAATTGTTGTATATAAATTATTTTGTTATGAGAAATGAAGGAATATCTTTCAGAAAGTCACAGATAAACTTATATGAACCAATAGAGTGAAATGGGCAGAAATTATTGTCAATATTATAAAAATGAAAAATTTGGAAGACTTTAAAATGAATTAATGAAGAATGAAATGAGTGGAACCAGGAGAAGAATTTATAAAATAACAAAAACCTAAAAGCAGCTAGTCAGTCAATAAACATTAAAGAAAGACTTACTATGTGCTATGCATTGTGCTAAGTGCTCTGTGGGGGGTGGGGGTGAGAAGCTAGGTGGTGTGTTGGAAAGAGTCATGGGCCTTGAAAAGTTCATATTTGACCATCAACACTTATTAGCTGTGTGAAACTGGGCAAGTCACTCACTCCTGTTTGCCTCAGCTCCTCATCTGTAAAAATGAACTGGAGAATGAAATGGCAAACGATTGCAGTATCTTTGATAAGAAAACCCCAAGTGGGGTCACAGAGAGTCAGACAGGACTTAAGTGACTGAACAACAACAAAGTGCTGGGAATCTAATGGGGGAAAGGTAATTCACAAATGGAAACTAGAAAGGGAAGGCTAGTGAAGTCCAGTCCAAGTAGTATTGTTGATGGGACATGAAGAATTACAGGCCTGGGAGTCCTCTTTAAGTGGAAGAATTGAGAGGTCTTTGCTCTGTCCCCACCCCACCCCTTCAATCAGAAAGGGAGAGAGATTACTAAGGATACTGATGAAGGGTGAGTACCGAAGTTGATACAGTGTCTGCAGATAAGCAGAAGTCAAACAGACTTTAGAGGAAGCGAAGTGCATACAATCTCAAAGAGTGATGACAATTTTGAAATCCTTGAGAACTATGATCTATAAATTGAACATTCATAATTCCAAAGGATCAACGAGAAAACATGCTCTCCATGACAAATAGGTGAAAGATTTAAGGCATTTAATGAAATATATTTTTGCGTACAGCCATTGAGGAAATTTGTTTCACTTGACTATGTACATTTTTCCTATATAAATATTTTATTATTTTCCAGTTACATTTAGAGATAGTTTGCAACATTTGTTTTTATAAGATTTCTAGTTTCAAAATTTTCTCCCTCCTTCCCCTCCCTCCCTCCCCCCTCCCCAAGACAGCAAGTAATCTGATATACATTATATATGTACAATCACATTAAACCTATTTCTGTATTAGTCTGGTTGTGAAAGAATCAGAGCAAAAAGGAAAAACCTCAAAAAAGAAAAAGAACAACAACAGAAAACAATAGAAATAGTATGGTTTGATCTGCATCTAGATTCCACAGTTCTTTTTTTCTTTTTCTGGATTTGGAGAGCATTTTCCATCATGAGTCCTTTGGAACTATCTTGAACCATTATATTGCTGAGAAGAATCAAGTCTATCACAGTCGATCAACACATAATGTTTTTGATACTGTGTACAATGTTCTCCTGGTTCTGCTCATCTCACTCATCATCAGTTCATCCAAGTCTTTCCAGGTTTCTCTGAAATCTACCTGCTCATCATTTCTTACAGCACGATAGTATTCCATTACATTCATATACCACAACTTGTTCAGCCATTCCCCAATTGATGGGCATCCCCTCAATTTCCAATTCCTTGCCACCACAAAAAGAGCTGCTATAAATATTTTTGTACATGTGGGTCATTTTCCCTTTTTAAAAATTTTTTTGGGGAAAAAGACCTAAAAGTGGTATTGCTGGGTCAAAGGGTATGCACAGTTTTATAGCTCTTTGGGTATAATTCCAAACTCCTCTCCAGAGTGGTTAGATCAGTTCACAGCTCCACCAACAATGCATTAGTGTTCCAATTTTTCCACAGCTTCTCCAACATTTATTATTTTCCTTCTTTGTCATATTAGCCAATCTGATAGGTGTCAGGTGGTACCTCAGAGTTGTTTTAATATGCATTCTCTAATCAATAGTGATTTAGAACATTTTTTCATATGGTAATAGATGGTTTTGATTTCTTCAACAGAAAACTGCCTTTTCATATCCTTTGACAATTTCTCAATTGGGGAATGACTATGTACATTTTTTTTAGTGAGGCAATTGGGGTTAAGTGACTTGTCCAGGGTCACACAGCTAGTAAGTGTTAAGAGTCTGAGGCCAGATTTGAACTCAGGTATTCCTGACTCCAGGGCTGGTGCTCTATCCATTATACCATCTATCTGCCCCCGACTATGTACATTAAAAAAAAAAGAAATTTGCTTTCTCCCCTCTTTGGTCCTCCACATTAATTAAAAAATAGATGGAAGGGGATTTCTCCAGATGTGAAATATTATGTAAGTTTTCAGTTGAGGTGACTGATTGTGCTTAACTTTTATTTTGTTATGAGACCTTTCATGAAGCTAGAGTAATATTTAAATTTATCAGTAAAGCTGCATGTGAAAAAAAGGAGGATTAAAAATATCAGAATAGTAAATTCCATGTGAATAGGGATTGTTTCATTCTTTGTGTTTGTATCTCCAGTGCTTACCACAGTGTCTGGCATATATGGGTGTATAATAAGTGTTTTATTGATTGAATAAGAATTTGTGAAAAAGAACTTCAATAAAGAAAACAAAGGAAAAGGTGAAAAGATAAGAGTAAACACCATTCAAAGTGGCATCATAAAAGTCAGTACCCGATATGTCTAGAGATGGACCAAAGTGTTCAGGACAATGGAAAGGTAGCAGATGAGAGCTAAGCATTAGATAGTGAAATCATTGTTTGCAGCCTTGGCAAATTAGAATGTGGTCAGTTAATTTCAGGATCTTACCTGCTCTGCTACCATTGTGTAAACCATAGAGACATATGATTCCTGATTAGTCTTTTTACCCCTTCATTCTGTGAGTCTTTTTACATATTTGGCTGTAGGAGGAAGAGTAAATCTTGTGGCACCTTTGGTGTTTTCCAGAGGCCCTGATTTGGTGTATGTAGGACAACTCTTGGTGCCATTTCCCTTTGATCCTGAATGCTTATAGCTAGCTTCTTCAATGGGAAACAATCATACCCCTGAAGAAGAAGCAGTGGGAGGCAGCAGGCCCAAAGGCAGCAGCTGGCATCTGAGTAGTGTCTCTTAATTTGCTTGGAAAGTTTCTGTGGCACAGCTGAGAATGTTCACAGAATTTTGCCCAATGCCATCTAATTACATTTTAGAACTTTCCTCAATACTGTATAATTACACTTTAGAGCTTTTCCATCTTATTATGCAGGAGTTTGGGTGGTGGAAGATTGAGGGAGAGTGATAGATGATGTAAATGATGTTTTGGGTCATTCTTGTATGTGAACAAACTTGTCAGTGTTTGACAGTGAAATTTCTCAGGAAGTAGAAGGAGCTCATTTCCTCTCTTTCACAAACAATATATTTTGCCATCATAATCATCTAAGCAGGGAAATGCACAGTTCCATGTCTTTCACCTTGGACTTTGGGATAAATATGACTTTTCATAGGATAAGAAATCTCAGTTCAGTCTCTAGTAAAAGAGTAGACACATCAAACACATGGCCCATTGGCCACTCCTAAGTGCTTCTCAAATCAGATTAAAATGTAATTGATAAATATTTAATAAAATAAATAAAATACAATAAAACATAGGTAGTGTTAGTATGTGGTATTATAAGTCAATATGTGGCCTGCAGGAATCCTTATATATTTGTTACTTGTCCTCGTTTCTTTTTGAGTTTATACCACAGTTGTGTAGGACAGTACATGAGCTAGAAATGACTTTTCTCTTGCTTTGCAATATTAAATCAAAGAACCACTCTATACCCCTGTTTCTCTTCCTCCAGGAAAATTTCTTCCTTATATATGTGTTAACATGTGTGTGAGCGTGCATGAGGGTGGTGCCAAAATTTATGTAACACTTGGTGTAGACAGAACACTAGCACATAGGTGCTTATTATAACGCTTTTGATGATGTACTGTGGGAATGAAGAGTTGTGGTAGGACACACGACTCTGAAAAAAGAATGTGGTACCTTCTTCTGTGAATACATATGGCCCAAGGCTTTGGGTTCTAGAGGCAGTTACTGAATCATCAAGACCTGGGCTATAAGGACATCCTACTGCTTGTGTTGGTTGTAATTTTTCTTCTTCCATAAAATGTTGGACTTAGTCTCTACTCTATCTATATTGATTACATCATCATCATGTTCATTTTTCCCCCCTCCTTTATTATAGTAGAGTATAAAGTAAATAAAAGCAAACCATAACAAATCTAGACAATTCTTAATAATTCCATATGTAATTATAAAATCATTTAGAGCTAGAAAGAAACTTAGGGACTATTGAGACTATTCCACTCAATTTATACATGTAGAAACTGAGGCATAGTGAAGTTGAGTTACTTATTTAGGCTAATACAACTAGCAAGCATCTATGGTGGGATTTGAACCCAGGTCTTCTGGACAGAAAATTCACTGCACCATGCAACAGACTGATCTGGAAGCTAGTGCATTTCTTATAGCTAGAAGTCTCCAAACAGAGCTGGATGAACTCTTGTTGAGAATATCATGGAAGAGATTCCTGTACTGGTAGGAGTTGGATGGGATGACAAGTCCAGAATCAAAAGTAGAGCCTGGAAAGGAGTAAAGAAGTGATCGTGGGGTTTGGGTACTTCCTCTAAATGGAAGTTCTGAGAAGAGTACACCAAGCAGAAGATAGGATCTTCCAAGATGAGAAGGCAAAGGAAGGAGAGGCATCTTTCAGTCTGAGAAGGCAGTTGAGTAATGGAGGAAAAGTTCAGATATTCAGGAACAGAGCAGTGAGAAAAGCTGCACATATTTGTTAGAATACTGTCAGGATGTTCAAGGTTCCTAATGAACTGAGGTTTTTGATGAATGCTTGGTTCAACAAACAGGGCAATTTCAATAGCTATGTTGGGATCATAGATTTGGAGATGCAAGGTCCTTTAGCAGTCACATAGGTTAATCACTTCATTTTATAGATGAGAAAACTAAGTCCTAGAGAGTGAAATGTTTGGTCCAAAATCCCACACATAGCAAGAGGAAGAGGGAAGATTTAAACCTCTTTATATACAACTCTCTTTTCTATCTCTGTGCCTTTTAGTAGCTGATCCTAAAGTCTGGAATGTGCTCCCTCTTTCTCCTCTATCTCTTAAAATTCCTATGTTCTTTCTATCTATCTATCTATCTATCTATCTATCTATCTATCTATCTATCTATCTATCTATCCATCCATCCATCCATCCATCTATCTATCCATCCATCCATCTATCTATCTCCCTGTGTGTAATTTCCTTGTTAAGTTTCTTGAGACAGGGACTGATTCACTTTTTCTTTATATCACTGTTGTCTGGCACAGTGCTTGGCACATAGGACTCACTTAATAAATACTTACTGATTGGCTAATTATCTGGTGGCATTCTTTTATTATACTGCACAATTCCTCATTTGTAATGTGGATGGGGAGGAGACAGAAACTTGGTGTCCCTACTCAATTAATATGGGTATTATTAAAAAATGTTCATGCTTCATGAAATTAACATTTAATGATCTTAACTAGTCCACTACTAATATACTGGTTGATTTTAGTTCATTTATCTCATTCACAATTTAATTACTTATTTTAGTCATCTTTGGTGTTCATTATTTAAGATACTGCTATATCATATTTTTGTTCCTGATTTTGGCAATCATATATAGTTTTTGTTTAGACAATCTTCCAATAATTAAAATGGACATGTTTTGCTTTTATGTCACCTTAATTCCTGAATTTATTCTTTCCATCTTCCCAGTGAACCATCCTTTGTAGGAACTTGAGTCACAGAAGCCTGAAATATAAAAAAAAACACAGCTTACTTCTGTGGGGTGAGAGGTGGCCAACCATGGGTTGGTTTGAGCCCCAAACAAGAAACATGGAAAATATCCCTCCTCTTAAAAAAACCCATAAAGTTGGCTCCAATTTCTACCTGTAAGCACACTAGCCATAATATAGCAAAATAAACTTCATTTAAAAGAAAATCAATGGATGCTAACATTTTATATAAATAATTTATAATCACTGTAAAGTCCCATACTGAGTATTCCTCAGGGTCACTTATAATCTCAGCATGACAGTTCCTCTTATATCAAGGTCCCCTACCAGTTACTCCCAGGGTGTTACTATGTCTCATTCATGGGGGTCTGTTCCATTGACTTCAGCACTGTGGTAACTTCCTGCTCTCCATTATCTGCAGATGTTCCTGGCTAGGAACTTCCAGTGTGCTCACTGACTTTTCTAATGGGCTGTCCTTGTCATCTGTTGGGTGTTGGAAATTATCACTGATTCTCTGGAGGAATCTAACAACCTGGGTCCTTATTTACTTTGCAAGCCTAAAATCCCTGACTGCAGTTTGCTTTCATTTTTGTTATTAAGGACAATTTGGGCTGATGAGGTATTCACATGTGCCCATAAACACATGTGACAACGAATGAAGGAATAAATAAAAGAGAATTCCTAACCTAGAAGAGTATTTCTATTGCAATTTCTCAAATTTGTATTTATCGGAGCTTTTGAATTAAATACAACATTATAATGGATTAATTACTGTAAATATTCCCTTCCAGTGGTACAGATTGAAACATATTTGTGATTGTGCATCCTCTGTATCTCTCATCCATGTATTTCCAAAAATTCCTCCCCTTTCCACATGCCCAGGGAATCTACCCAATGTGCTAACAGCCTTTCTTGAGTCTTCTTGACACTGAGTAGAAATCAGTGGAACACTTGAGTTAAACTATGCTCTTGATGAATGACCAGACAAATATTTTTCTGGTCAGACATTTTTCTTCTCTCTACATATTCTATCACCAATTTCCATGAATTTACATATCACCTCTATGCGAATGAGTCAAGAATCCAGATATCTAGAGCTCCCGAGCTCCATTCTCCTCTCACAAATTGTTTACTGGACATTTTAAATATAACTATATCTTCACCAACCCTAAACACACTCCTCTTTTAAACTTTCCTATTAGTTTCTTTTTAAAAATAATTTTATTGATGACTCTTGCTATTTTACATCACCAAAATTCACCCCAGCATTCCTTCCTTTTCTTCATTGTAGAGAGCCATTCCATATAACAAATAATATTTTAAAGAAAAGAAAAGAAAAAGAGGGGGGAATAAAAAACCCCTCCCATTCAGTACATGGAAAAAAATCTAAAAATATGTGCAATTTACTATACCCATGGGACTCCTACTTCTGCAAAGAGATGGGATGAAAAAGTCTTTTCATATTTCTTCTTTGGACCCTTACTTGTTCTTTGTAACTTTGTAGTATTCATTAAAAAAAAAAACACACCCATATTTTGTGGTTGTTCTTTCTGTTTACATTGTTGTAGTCATTATGTATATTCTTTTCTTGACTCATTTCATTCTGAATTAGTTCATGTAAATCTTTCCATGTTTCTTTGTATGCATTACATTTGTCCTTTCTTATAGCACAATTGAATTCCATTACAATCATCTACCATTTGTTTAGCCATTCCATAATCAATGGACATCTACTTCATTTCACATTCTTTGCTATCATGAAAAAGTGTTGCTATAAATATTTAATAGATAGGATCTTTCTTCTTATCCATACTCTCCTTCAGGCATAGGGCTAGTAGAATTATCTTTAGGTCAAAGGGTATGGACATTTTAGTCACTTCATTTATGTAGCTTTCTCTCTCCTCACTGCCCTAGAGATGGCTACCATTAGACATAAATATGTATATGTGTATGTGTGTGTGTATATATGTGTGTAGGCAGCTAGGTGGTGAAGTGAATAAAGCTCTGGCCCTGAAGTTGGGAGGACCTGAGTTCAAATCTCACCTCAGACACTTACTAGCTGTGTGACCCTGGGCAAGTCACTTAATCCCAAATGACCTAAATATCTAGAGCCATCTCAAACCGACCTGATAACATCTTGCCACTGGACTCAGATGCCTCCAGAAGAGAAAGTGAGGCTGGTGACTTCCTCAATTAAATCCAATTCAGTACTAGTCATGATATCTACCATGGTCCTCTTTGAGAAAGAGGGACAAACAACTCTCTCTCTCTCTCTCTCTCTCTCTCTCTCTGTATATATGTATACACACACAGACACACACACACACAGATACACACACACACAGATACACACACACATATATACCATTCTGTACACATTTCTATCAGTTCTTTCTCTGGATACTGATGGCATCTTCCTTCATGGGTCCTTTGTGGGTAATTTGGGTATTTATAATAGTCAAAATGACTTCTTTATTCAAAGTTATTCTTTTTTTTTTAGTGAGGCAATTGGGGTTAAGTGACTTGCCCAGGGTCACACAAATAGTAAGTGTTAAGTGTCTGAGGTTGGCTTTGAACTCAGGTACTCCTGACTTCAGGGCGGGTGTTCTATCCACTGTGCCACCTAGCTGCCTCTATTCAAAGTTATTCTTAAAACAACATTGCTGTTACTGTATACAATTTTCTTATTTCATATGTCTATTCGTGTTTTTCTAAGATCATTAAGCTTATTATTTCTGAAAGCATGGTATTATTTCATCATTATTGTTCAGTCATTCTGCAGTTGATGGGCACCCCCATAATTTTTCGTTTGTGTGTGTGTGTGTGTGTGCATACACACATATACACACACTTATATATACACAGGTTCTTTTTATCTTTTGCTAATCATCTTAGGAAACAGACCCAGTAGTGGTATTTCTGGGCGAAAGTTGTATAGGTAGCTTGAGAAACCCTTTGGGCACAATTTCAGATTGATTTTCACAATGATTGGAAAAGGTCACACAGTTCCAGCAAAAATGAATTAGTATCCCAATTTTTCTACATCTCCAACATTTGTCACCTTCCCCTTGTATCATTTTAGCCAATCTGATGAATATAAAATTATATCTGAAGGTTGCTTTAATTTGTATTTCTATGATCAATAATGATTTAAAGAATTTTTCATATGACTATAAATTATTTATTAATAGTTCACAATTATTTTGAGAACTGTTCATTTCATTTGACCACTTGTCTATTGAGGAATGGCTATTGATGTCTGTTAATTGTTTATACATATTGGATACCAAATCCTTATCTGAAAAATTTGTACAAACTTTTTTTTTCTCATTCAATTGTTTTCCTTTTTATACTATTAATTTCATTTGTCCAGAAGCTTTTCAGTTTCATGCAATCAAAATGACACATTTTATCTTTTGTAATTGATTCTATCTCTTGTTTGGCTAATCTCCTACCCATAGCTCTGTGGGTACTTATAGATCGTGTACTTATATAATATGTTTCTCTTTTATTTTTTTTTAATGGTATGATCTTTAGTATCACAGTGACTTCTTTTCCTTTTGAGGTTTCCACTATACTTCTAGTCCCTTGTATCAGTGATCTTAATGGCATAATGGATAGAGCACCAAGATCTTGAATCAGAAATGCCAGAGTTCAATTTTCCCTCAAGGACAAGGATTGTTTGACTTTTTCTTTGTATCATTCCTTCGTAACACAATGTATGGATGGTAATCACTTAATAAATATTCACTGATTGACTTAATATCTTCTTTTATTCTCCACAATTTCTCATTTTTGATATATTGAGGAGAAGTAGCATAGGATGAAAATAGTTTAGGATGGAGAAGAGAGGGAAACTTGGTCTTCCCACTCAATCAATATATCAATACTAAAAAATTGCCAGTTTCCTACTAAATTAACATTTTATGATCTTAACTATCCCATTAAGTGACTGGTTGACTTTGATTAATTCATTTTACTCACAATTTAATACCATTTTATTTAATTATTGTATTTTAGTCATCTTTGGTGTTCATTATTTAAGTTATTTCTACGTTACAATTTTGTTCCTGATTTTGTGGAGATCACATTTTTTTGTTTAGATTAAATTTTATAGTAATTAAAATTAATATATTTTACTTTCATATAATCTTCATGTTTAAACTTATCACTTCTATCTATCTTCTCTACCCACTGAAACATACATTATAAGAAAGATTTTAAAAGGAAGATTGAGGAAAAAATAGTTCAGCAAAATTAATGAACACATCAGCCAAGTCTGACAGTATATGCAATATTCCACATTTACAGTCACTCATATCTTCAAAAAAGAGGAAAATCTACTCGTGTTCCCTAGGGCAAGATTTTATCATTATAATTAATGTCCAATTTCATTTTTCATGCTTTCCATTTACATTATGTATATTGTTTTCTTGGTTTTGATTGTTTCATTTGCATCAGTTCGTGTAACAAAGACAGATACAGACAGATACAGATAGAGCAGTTGAGTGCTGCTCTGTCTTTTCCATACTTCCCATTTTCTTGCAGTGCTGTAATATTCCTTTGTATTTGTATATGGAAGATTATTTAGTCATTCACCAGTCTATGGATATCTGATTCGTTTCTGTTTCTTTGCAGCCACAAAAGTTACAGCTATGATATTTTCCTGTATATTGGATCTTTGTCTTTGATCTCGTTGGCAATTAGATGTGGAATGGAATGTCTGAGCCAAAATGTATGGATATTTAAGTCAATTTCTTCAGATAATAATTATGAAGAAGATGATAATAATATTAGCTAGTATTTATATAGTGGCTACTATGGCTTTAAACACTTTACAATATTATTTCATTTAACCCTCAAAACAACTCTGGGAAATAGTTGCTATTGTTATTTTCACTTTACAGTGGAGAAAATTGAGGTAACAGGAAGTTGTGATGAGTAAAACTAAATGTGTGGTCACCTTATTCCTGTCCCAAGTGTAGGGAAAATTAGCTAGGGTCTTTAATATAAATTAGAATAAATTACAATAAATTTTTATATTACAATTATAATAAATTATAATTATAATAAAGAATAACATAAATTATAATTTAGCTTTGGGCATTAAGCATTTATTAAAGCATACCAGGTATTAGTAAAAAGAGAACACCTGGGTTAGAAAGTTAAGAAAAGGCCTATCTAGCCTAGAGCTCCAGCCTGGTCTGATTCTTCCTCAAGTCTTCCACCAAGAGCCTGTCTGAGCAACAAACTGCTGAGTAACTGTGTATGGAAGCTTTTTATGGGTCTGTAGGAAAGGTGGTCCTTATACATTGCTTCAAGCTAATTGGCTAACATCAACCAAATCTAATGGTTCACAGGACTTGAAGTGTCGAGGTCAGAGTTCACAGCCTTTGAAAACACTCCCTCTTGGGAGTCAGGCAGGTGTGGTTTTAAACAAGTCAACTTTAAGTGAGTTAATCAGTGAAGTAAATCACTCTCAGTCAATCCAATCAGTCCAAATCAATTTGGGGTCTTTGGGCATTGGCAAAAGTCCATTATTTTCTTACAAACTTAAGTGCCTTGATCAAGGTCACAAAGCTACAGAGTGTCTAAATTCAGATTTGAACTCAGAGCTTCCTGACTCCAGGGCCAGTGTTTTATTCACTGTGAGACTTAGTGATCTAATTCCGGATTGCTTTCTAGAATGATTGGACCAATATACAGCTCTACCAAGAGTCTTATGATGCCTCAATTTCTACGGTCTCTCCAACATTGACTATTTCCAAATTTTATGATGGAAGATGGGAATATTAGAGTTTTTTGTTTTTTTTTTTAGTGAGGCAATTGGGGTTAAGTGACTTGCCCAGGGTCACACAGCTAGTAAGTGTTAAGTGTCTGAGGCTGGATCTGAACTCAGGTACTCCTGACTCCAGGGCCAGTGCTCTATCCACTGTGCCACCTAGCTGCCCTGAATATTAGAGTTTTGGTTGGCATTTCACCTCTCTGCTGGGGATTTGGGGCAATATTTTGTATAGTTGTTTATAGTTTATAATTCTTTTGTGAATTGTTTGTTCTTATTTTCTGACCACTTATCTACTAGGAATGACTTTTGGTCTAAAATAGTTGTAACAATATTATAAATTTGCATTGTAACCCATAAAATATTGTAATATTATAAGACATTTGTGTTGCCATATTTAGCCTGGATATGAGACACATTAGAAATATTTGATAGTTTTCATTCTTATTCAAGTTGCACTGATTTTGTTCATTCAAATACTTTTCTGGCTTCATATAATCAGAATGATATATTTTATCTTTTGTCATTATCTCTTTCCTTTCTTTTCCTAGATGTAGTTGTAAATCACATTGATCTAGTTCCTCTTCTAATTTTAAAATGAAGTATCTATATGAGTTGATTGTTGTATACAGTATAATATATTGGCCTAAACAATTTTGTTGCTACTTTCAAATTTTCTCAGAAGTTCTGATTAAACAGGATGTTCTTTCCCCCCAATGATATATATTAGGTTTACTGAACAGTGGGTTATTGAATTTAATTACTTTTGTTTCTACATTCTCTAATTTCTTCAATTTCTCTATTTTGACCAGTAACAAATAATTTTGAGGATTACTACTTTACAATATAATTTGAGGTATAGTAGTGCCATTTCCCATCATTCTTATCTGCCCCCATTATTTCCCTTAAGATTCTGCTTTTTTGTTTCTCCAAATGAATCTTATTGTTTTCTTGTTCTATCACATACTTTCCCTTGATAATTTAATTGTTATATCACCAAATCTTTAAAGTAGTTTAGATAGCATTGTATGTCTTCACTTTTACCATGATCCCTAATCACTTTACCATTTGCATCTTTCTCAAACCATTACTCTGGCATTAGCTAAACTCTTCTCCCTTCCCAATCTTGACACCTTAAGTGAACCAGTTCAGCTCTAACATGTCTTCTTCAATGACAAGCAATGATGACTTCATAAAGGCCTGGAAGGACATGTATGAAATGATGTATAGTGAAGTGAGCAGAACAAAGAGAACATTGTGCACAGAGACAGCAATATTGTTTGATGAAGAATTGTGAATGATGACTATTTTCAACAATACAGTGATCCAAGACAATCCCAAAGGACTATTGATGAAACATACTATCCACCTCCAAAGAAAGAACTGATATTGATAGAACTGGCTGAAGCATGCTATTTTTCAATTTTTTCACTTTTTTCTTTTAATCAATTTTTTATACAAAATGACAAATACAGTAATGTTTTACATAATCATACATGTATAATCCATATCTGATTGTTTGCCACCTCAGGGAGGGAGGTTAGGAGTGAGGGAAGAAGGGATAACATTAGAACCCCAAAGTATAACTAAAAATGTTTATAACATTTAAAAAATATAATAAAATGTCCTCTTCTCTTGACTTCATTGCCTTCTTATGCTATAAAAGATCTTACAAGTTTTAGCACTGAATTACTCCTACTTTCCATTGCCCTTTCTCTCAGATTTCCGCTTAATGAAGCTGGAGAAACTCGTGAAAACATGCTTCCTGGATCTACTACACATTTATGTTATGTAATCTCAACTGGGCCCTAACTGTGGCAAGGTGATCCTTTTTCATCTTGCTAATTGATTAATTATCCCCACTCAGCACAGCAGATTTTCCAAATGTTTTCATCCCTTCTCAAAGATCTCATGGCTTCCCACCTCCTCCTCTGTTTCAGCTGAGAACCTTGTCTCACATTTCAATGAAAATACTGGCACCATTCACTCAGGGTTCCTTCTTATCCCAACCTCCTCATTTCACATCACTTAGATTCTTTCTGCCACTATGTCTGCCTTCACTCTGTCTCCTATGGAGAAAGGGCTCTCCTCCTTGCTAAATCAAACTCATCTACTATATTTGATCCCATTCCATCCTGTCATCTCTAGCAGATTATCCTCCTTATAATCCCCACTCTCTGATTTATCTGCAATTTCTCCCTGTCTATTGGCTGCTTTCCTACTTCTTACAAACATGTTTATATCTCCCCCAAACAAACCCCCCCCCCACAAAGCCAACAAAACCCTTTGCTTCATTTGTCCATTCCAAATGTCATCTGATATCTCTCCTCTCTAGTGTGATTAAACTTGAGAAGGCTGTTTGTAATTGATGTCTTTACCTAGTTCCTTTCACAATCTTCTTAACTTTCTAATGTTTGACTTCTGACATCATCATTCAATTACACTCTCTAAAATTATGAATGGGAACTCGGTTTCCAAATCTAAGGACTTTTTCTCAGTCCTCATCCTTTTTTGTTCTCTTTTAGTCTTTGATATTATGATCAACATCTTTATATTCTCTTCTGTCTTTTTTTGCGGGGGGGGGGGGGGGGGGGGGGGAGGGAATACCACTCCTTCCTCATTCTCTTCCTCCTTATATGATTGCTGCTAGGTGTGCTTTATTGGATCTCCATCTGGGTCATGCCTGCTAGCAAAGAATATCCTCCAGGGCACTTTCCTGGGTCCCACCCTCTTCTACAGCTATAGCATTTCACTTGGTGATCTGAATAGCATCTGTGGATTCATTTATCATCTCTATGTTGATAATTTTCCATCTATTGACCCTGTCCTAACCACTCTTCTAACTTTGAGATCACATCCCCAATTCTTGGTTGGATGTCCTGTAGATCAGAAGTGTCAAACTCAAAAAGAAAAGGGTACGGCTAAAACATTCATTATAACAATCTGTCTCAGCACATAATGACTTAGAAAACATATTAACATTATCTTTTATTGTTTTTTATTTACTTTGTTAAATATTTCCCAATTACATTTTTTCATTTTTAATAAACATTTTATTTACTGACCAACAGAGTAGTTCTAAAACCATAGCTTCTGGAAGAACCACTTGTTTTTTCCTGTCTTGTACCTCTCCTCAAACTTGATTTTGGCCTCCCTTCTCACCATACCATTTTAGTGCAGGGTCATGGAACACATCCTTGTTGACAACTCTTTGGTCCAGTGGGATATCCACAGACTGTCTGGTGGGCAGGAGGTGGTTGTAGTTATAAAGTTTAATGAAGGACTTGATTTTCAATCTCTTGGCAATCTTCTTTTTGCCCATCGCTGTGGTCACCTTTTGAGGGTAGCGGTCAATGCCTGCTACCAAGGCATGGCTGTAGGGCTTATTAGATGTCCCATTATCTCTGTTCTTGATGATGACGGCTTTATGCTGGAGTATGGGCTGGCAAGGACCAGCACCACCTTCCCGGGTTTTGTGAACTTGCCCATTTCTGGGGAGAGAACACAGCTGGAAAGAGACCCTTAGTTAGTGCTGGGGAGGCCTCGGGCACTGCTGAGCCCAGAACCAGCCCTGCCTCCTTCAGCCTCCCAGCAGGCCCACATCCTCTCTGCCTATCCCACAGGTCTGGAGGCCCCTGGGTTCTTGCTAAGATGGGGCCCAAGGGCCCTGGTACCCCATAGGGCACAGGTGGTGGCAGATCCTATCACAGCACCTGATTACATTTTTTTCCTTTTTTTTTTTTTGGTGAGGCAATTGGGGTTAAGTGACTTTCCCAGGGTCATGCAGCTAGTGAATGTCAAGTGTCTGAGGTCGGATTTAAACTCAGGTCCTCCTGAATCCAGGGCTGGTGATTTATCCACTGTGCAACCTAGCTGCCCCCCACCCCATTACATTTTAATGTGGTTTGAGCCACACTTGGGATTGTTGTGGACCACATGCACCACAATTTGATACTCTGATGTAGACATCTTAACCTCAAAATGTCCAAATCTGAATTCATTATCTTTTCCCTAAAACTCTCTCCTCTTCTGAACATCTCCATTATTGTATAGGGTACCACCGTCCTCCAAGTTACCCAGTTTAACTACTAGGCATTATCCTTGACTCTTTATTCTTTCTTCTCTCGACCCTATATATTCAATCTCTTGACAAGTCTTCTTGATTTTGTATTTACAACATCTCTCATATATGCCCTCTTCTTTTCTCTGACACTGCAACCATCCTGCTGTAGCCTCTTGACTATTGCAAAAGTCTTCTGGTTGGTCACCTGCCTCAAATAGCTTTCCACTCCAGTAGCTGACAAACTGATCTTGCTAAAACACAGGTCTGACTATTTTACCACCATGCCAGCCCCCAGTTTAGTAAACTTCAGTGACTACCCATCACCTTGAAGATAAAATATAAAATCCTATGTTTGGTTTCCAACATTATTCATAACCTGGTCCTGCTATCTTTCCAGTCTTCTTATTCCTTTTCCTTTTCCTTACAAACTCTGAGATACATTGATACATTGGCTTCCTTGTTGTTACCTTATTTCTTACAGAAGACCATCTCCTCCTACTTTCATTCATTTTCATTGTCCATTATCCTTGGAATTTTCTCTCTTCTCATCTCTCCTTATTTATTTCCTTATTTACTTCAAATTCTAGGCAAAATTATACCTTCTACAAAAAGCTTTTCCCAATCATCCTTAATGCTAATGCCTTCCACGGTTTATTATTTTCAATTTATCCTATATCTATATCTATATTTTTATATATCTTGTTTGTACATACTTCTTCTTCTTTTTTTTTTTGGTGAGACAATTGGGGTTAAGTGACTTGCCCAGGGTCACACAGCTAGTAAGTGTCAAATGTCTGAGGCCAGATTTGAACTCAGGTACTCCTGACTCCAGGGCCGGTGCTCTATCCACTGCACCACCTAGCTGCCCTCTACATAGTTCTTTTTATCTTGTCTCTTCCATTAGACTACTAGTTCCTTGAGAGGAGAAACTGTCTTTTGCTTTTCTTTGTAACAGAAGCACTTAGTACAGGGCCTGGTATGTCATAGGCATTTAGTAAATGGTTGTTGCCTTCTTTACTAGCTCACTTTAATGTCTCTGTAAATATTTAGCACTTTTGTTGCTTGATACCATTACTTTGTATTTTCTTTTAACCCATCAATCTTCCTAATTTTAAATAGTATCTAACAAATATGTTATAAAGATATTTTGTCTATCCTTAATAATTGTACTTATTTATATTCCATGTACTTAGGTTGTTTGGAGTATTTGCAAATCCAATCTATTTACCTCTATATATTATGTTCACACACAATTTACCTCCTTTTAAAATTTTTTATAACAATACTTCATATGTTCTTCTCTTGTTACACATCAATATTTCCTTCCTGATATTTAGTCTAAGATGTATTCATCTACATTAAATCTTGAGTTTCTTTGCTTTTTTTTCTTGGTAATATACTGTAACATTATCTCCTATGATTTCTTGTGAATATAGAACATTCCTGTAATTCAAATTGTCTTCTCTTCATATTTGAAATTATGTCTTTTGAATGTTTGCCCAACTTGTTATTTTTGTTTCTGATTGTGAAATTAACTGCTAAATTTTTGGGGGGTTAGATCAGTGTTTTATTGTGTGTATTCAGAAGTTCTTGAAAAATGTCTTGGCTCATGTCTTGCATTGTTGTATTAAGTTTTTAAAAACTGCTTGTCAGTTTTTCTAGTATATCTATGATCCTTATTGCTGTACATCTTGTCTTTAAGGTCAGTTATTTAGTCTTGTATGGATTTCATGTGAAAATTCACTTTTTCTCCTTAATATGAGATCTCCCTATTCTATTCAGATTGGAAGTATGGGGGTTATTCATGACCCTGATTTCACTGCTGATTACCTTTAGTGTTTTGGCATGCTCTGTTTAAATTTGGGCTAGTTTGGTCCAACTTAGGCAATATGGTGGTAACCTATTCCTGGGGGCTCACCATATCAATGCTAAACTTAGTGGTACCTACTGCACCTCAGAATTCCCAAGCTGAAGAGATTCATAAGGCTCAACCTCCATGTGGCTAGGATTGGCAGTACACTTTGTAAATTCATGTATCATTTTACATTGCTGACTTTTTCTTTATTTCTTCAAAATTTCCTTTCATTTAAGTAATTTGTGTTCCAAATCTTTTATCCATTTTCTCCCAGCTTTAGCTTCTCTTGAGAGATCTCTGATGTATTCAAAATTTCCTAGTATGGCATTCATATTTTAAACTTCATATCTATAATTTTGATTTCTTACTTAAATTTTGCCTATTTTTTTTCTAAGTGTTTATCTTTTGACTCCTTCTGTAGTTTATATTTTTATTGTTCCATGACTTCTGGAAAGGTCAGAGGATTTGATATTTTGTTAGACAATTTTAGTTCATTTTCATTTATATTTTAAAGCTCATTTAAATTGCTTTGACTTCTCTTTGCATTTTTACATATTTCTTGTCCTGTTTTATGATTTTTCTTTGTTGTTTAATTACCTTATAAAAAATAATTCCTCTCTTGATAATTTGATCTTTCTTGTATTCTCCATCACTTGCCTTTTGATACCCTACCAATTCTTTGAATGCTCCCCTCTCCCCTTCTATTGCTGCAGAGGCCCTCACGGTTAGGCTGCTGGGTAACCCCAATCTCCCTGTATTGGTCAATATGGGATTTGGCCAGATCTGGGCTGCTTCCCTGAGCTTCCCCCCCCCCCAACAGAAGGGGAGAGAATTGGCCCCAGCTAGGTTTCTAGTTTCATTTCCCTCCATTCTGATGCTCTTTTTCCTCCTAGTCAATGAATTTGAGCATGCATTATAGGTGCTTTCTGACCTCCCACTGTCTCTGTATCACTTGTCCTTCAGTGTTCTCCCTTTTATTTGTGTGGATGGACATAATCAATGTCTGCTTACTCTTATAAGTTGTGGTGTTTGGACTATTATGGGGGATCCCTATAGCTGGATCCTAGGTCACAAGCTTTCCATCTTGCTTGTGCAAGGGAAAATCTGAAATAAGTTGGAGATGCTGAATTTGAGCTCAAAAAATAAAATTCTCTTATATTAATCCAAGTGAATTTCTTAAATCTTATATGGGTATTCTACTTGCTTATCTTGTGAATTTGGTTATAATTATTATTTCCTGGGAACTTAATTGCTTTCTTTTAAGATTCTGAGATATGGCAGCTAGGTGGTGCAGTGGATAAAGCACCAGCCCTGGATTCAGGAGGACCTGAGTTCAAATCTGGCCTAAGAAACTTGACACTTATTAGCTGTGTGACACTGGTCAAGTCACTTATCCCTCATTGCTCCAGAAAAAGAAAAAAAAAGAAAAAAAGATTCTGAGATAAAAGTTTGTGGTAATCAACTATTGTACCATTTTCCTGGTCATATGATCCTGCCTTCCTATAGTTCTAATGATCACAAAATTGGCTGTTATATTTATGCTAGAACAATGAAGAAAGCAATATATCTGAAACTCCTATGGTAATAGGATATTAATTGATATTACAAAATGGCTGCTGTTAACCCACATAAGCCACAGGGAGAATTCCAGTATGCTAGGGTTCCATTGTAATAGATTGAATGATATACTTGGGGAGCAATGAGGCCACAGGAAAGGGAGCCATGGTGAGGTAAAAATTCTGTGGGGGGTTTCCTTTACTTTCCTCTTTTTTGTATCCTAATAGGTGTCTCTTCTGAGGAAGTGCATGGGAGGGTAGTAACTTGTGAATTTTTTTTTCCCTTTCCCTCAGTCTTCTTGTGTATTTTGTCTCCATTGGTCAGATGGTTGAGGGCTTGACTGAATTCCTAAGAGGAACTGACTGTGATGAACCTGTCTCACAAGGTCAGTGAAAGTTGCATCCTTGATTCTTTGCCATTACTTCTCTGTTTAGTTATGCTGGTAGGAGCAAGAAATGTGACAAATGATAATAAGTTTGGCAGATGATGAATCAACTTGTTCCCTGGAGGTTATGATGAAATTGCTTCTCACAGTTCTCATCTACATGTAATAATTATCATCATAAATAGCTAGCATTTATATAGCACCTACTATACCAGGCACTGTGCTAAGTGTTTAACAAATATTATTTCATTTGATCCACACAACAACCCTTAGAAGTAGGTGCTCTTATTATATTCATTTTATAGATGAGGAAACTGAGGAAGACAGCAATTGAGTTACTTGACCCAGGTTACATAGCTAGTAAATGTCTGAGGCTGGCTTTGAACTCAGATCTTTCTGACTTCAGACCCAGCATTCTGTCCATTGAACCACCTAGGTGGCTTATGTGTACTAGTTATATGAATAAATATTTTATAGCCTGCTCTATCACACACTGGGTCCTCAGAAAAAGACTGAATTTGGGGAATGATTAAGACTTGGGCATCATAGGTACTGGTGTGACCATTTTGCGCAAAGCATGGGCAAAAAATAAGACTAGGGCATCGGTTGCACTGAGTAAACTGCCACCATGAACCTTCCCAGTCCTGCTGATAATCATACAGATTTAGAGATAGAGAATGATGTACTCAAAGGCACCTTGGATTGAAATGTAAATGAATGAATGAATGAATGAGTATTTATTGCTGACTATGTGCCAAGTATTGTTATGTTCTAGCGATATAAATAGAAAAAAATAAGGCAGCCCCTGATTGCAAGGAGCTCATGTTCTAGTTGGGGGAAACAATGCATAAAACAATATTCATTTTCAAGGCATATGGAAAGGCCCTGAACTCCAAAGGGTGAAGTGAATGGAAGTCCTGAGGTTAAATAAGTAAATCAGAAGACAGTACTGGGAGATTGTAGGGCATAGAAGCAGAGCTGAGTATAATTTTAGGAGTTTAATAAAGTGCAATGGCAGGGCAGATGACAAGGCATAGTAATCTTCCACCTCATCAGAAGGAATGGAGTTGTTAACCCCAATCTATCTAAGCTTTGTGGGCAGCCAAGGAGTCCAGGTGATGGAATGAAGGAAAGGGAGAAGTATAAATATGGTTACTGAGAGTCTTCCTACCACTTGGCCATCACAGATGGGTTCTGGAATAGCCTAGGTTCAAAGAAGGGGATGGGGGGGAAGACACTGGAGGAAGGATGGCTCTAGTGGTGGTAAATGTAGGGGGTTGATCAGGAAAGTTTCCCATCAATTTGATTAACTTACAGAGTGGTGAGTCATTGGAACTTTTTATTGCTTCTTTATAAACTTTACCTCCCTTGGCACCTCCTAGAGCACAGGTAGTACTTACGATGGATATTCCAATATCAATTGTTTAACTTCTACTGCAGTGGGATGATTATCTCCAGTGAAGTTATCAATTTGTACTGGTCTGTAAAACAGAGACTATAAATTCTGAAATCAGAGAGTGGCCTTGTGTCCTGAATTAGGGGCAGGATTTCCCATCCTCTGGCACCACTAGTGAGTACTTTTGGAAAAATACATTTCATAAGTTGCATACAATTATGCCCTTAACCCCCTTTCCCTAAGAGCCATTAATTGGAGCCTTGGTGCAGACATACATAGATGTTACACATACTCATTCATTTGGTCTGATAGGATAATTCTTGGATGCTATTAAGTTTTTGGATCCAGCCTTAGAAAGTAAATAGCTTAACTTAACCATGGAATAACTGTGAAGAGGGAAGGTATTGTGAGTTCCTGATGGCCAAAAGTTCAAGAGTATTAGAATCTTGTATTCTAGCCAGAGTGAATTTCCTAGGAAATATGACACCAGAATCTAGTCTTTTCACATAAGGGGAATTTCTTGGGCAGTCAGTCTTAGAAGTTGCCTTGCAAATAGTCCCAAGTTTGAGAATTCAGGAATCCAATATACTGTCAAAAGAAGAATTTCCTGGGTAACACATTTCTTTTTTAGAAAAGAGCATCACACATATGGCTTTAAGCACTAGCAGAAAGAATGATAAAGGACTAAAGTCATGATGTTGATGAAGAAAAGACTTGGATGTTTTTATACTTTGCTCTTATAATGCATTATTTGGAAAAAGTATTTTGCACTTTATGTAGTAGGGAATCACTAAAGATTTTTTAATAGAATAGTAATGTAATCTGATATATGCAGAAGAAATAAATATTCTAGCCATAGTGTAAAAAACTGCTTGGAAGTGGGGGAGACAACAGGGATAGAAAAGTCTGTTAGGAAGCCATTTCAATAGTACAAAGGCTGGTGGTAATTATGATGTTTGGCAGGGTATTGACAGTGGGAAGAGATAGGGAGGACTGGATATGAGATAAATTATGTAGGTGGAATCATTAGAACTTGGTGTGAAAGGTGAGAAGAAAGAATCAAATATAATCCCAAAGATATAAACGTGAGATTATGGGTAAATGATAAGCACATAGAGAGAAATAGAGAAGTAAAGTACCACAGGTTTAGGAAGAAATATAATGTGTTATTAATTTTGAGGAGCTGGTGGAGTAGTCATGTAGAAATTTCCAAAGACAGCTGCAGATAAGGATCTAGAGTTGTAAAGAGAGGTTAGAGGTGGACAAATTGGTTTTAGAGTCATCTGCATAGAAGAGGTAGATGAAGCAGTAAAAATAAGCAAGATTGCCAAGAGAGAGAATGTAAAAGGGAGGATAAGAGCCCAAAGACAAGCTTTGTTGGAACATACCAACTAAGAACTAAGAAGTCAGGAAACGTATGGGGAACCAGAAAAAAGAAACAGAGGAGAAGTTAGAGGAAAATAGAGAACTTAAACTCTATTGTCTTTAAAACCAAGACAGGTGAGGCAGCTAGGTGGCACAGTGGATAATTCACCAGCCCTGGATTCAGGAGGACCTGAGTTCAAATCTGACCTCAGACACTTAAAACTCACTAGCTATGTGACCCTGGGCAAGTCACTTAACCCTCATTGCCCCACAAAAAAAATCAAGACATGGAGGTGGGCAAGGGACTATGAACTATGTAAAAAGCAATTTAGAAGTTACGCAGTATAAGAAACAGAAATGGACTTGGAATTTAGAAGGTTACAGATGATCTTTGAGAAAGTAATTTAAGCAGAGTTGTGGGGGGTAAAAACCAGAGAGCCAGTTGTTCAGGAAAGAGTTGATGTCATGGAAGTACATTTTATGTATAAACAACCTTGCCAAGAAGTTTAACAATGAAAGGGAGGTAGCTTCTTGGGCCAGAAGTGTCCAGGAAAAAAGCTTTTTTGAGGATTGGAGAGCCCTAAGTATGTTTGTAGGAAGGTACAAAGGAGCCAAGTGTCAAGAGAGAGACTGAAGTCTAATGAATTTTAGGGACTTTAGGCTAGTACAAGCTGACTCTTCCTGACTGGTTCCCAAAATGGAAATGATAGTAACCTTGAGAAAGTGAGCACTGACTATGAAAATCTGTGAGAGAAGGGGAAAGACAGATATAATCTGCCATGCAGAATTTGGCAGAACAGATTTCAAGTTGTTCAGAGAAATAATGTGCTAGATATATTGACCTCAAATTCTAAGGGGGGATGTTACCTTAGAACATAGGACATTCTCAAGAATGAAATTCACTAGAATAGAATGAAAAGTAATTCTAATGAGGAGGAAAAGGAGACATTGTCTAAAAGAGAATGATATAAATTCATTGGGAACTCATTGGTCAACAAATTTTTTAAAACAAAAAAAAATGCCCAGAAAATAATAATAATAATAATACCCAGAATGAATTATACCCAGAAAATAAGGGTGAATATAGAAATGTTGTACTCTGTTAAATATATTATTCAAGAATGCCCAAGTCCAGAATGAGATGAGAATGATGAGGAATTCTAAGGACCACAAACAATCTGTTAAAAATCTATGTTGAGAAAGAGATGCAAATCAGAGAAACAGTAGGACCTCTGCTCAGTGGATGGGGCATATTTATGAAATATACATGTCAAGCTTTGATCTCAACCCCTTGGTTATAGAAAAGTACAGTAACATTTATTTTAGCACATTGGCCACCAGGATTCCTGACCTCTAGGTATGGGTAGTTGTAGTCTGATGAAAAGAATAATTATTGGCTCTGAAACTTTTTAGTCATTCTTGATGGGAAAGTATGGAAAGTCCCTAGACCACAGCCATATTGGGCTCCATTATTTGAACCCAATGGTATCAGCCAGTACTAGTACAAGTGCTCCCCCATCCCCCTACTGGGGATCAAGTTCGTGGTTCAAACTTAAATTGCTTGTTTGTCAGTTTTGGAGGTCACTGGGGGGGTTTTGCCTGCCAGGATAATGTCTTTCATAAGCAAGGATTCATCTTGGCAACAGAGAATTAGATTGTTATACTTTGTTCTTTAGGGCCTTATGCTTTTGTTTCTCATATTTCTTCCTCTCCTGTCCTCCTCTTGTCCTTAAGCAATCCTGGCCATAATACTTAACAGCCACTTGGGGAAGGCTTGGGGGGGATATTTAAGTAGATTGTTTTCAAAACCTAGTCACGGTGACACTGTCTGGTATGGCTGGTCAGGCTGTTCAGAGATGTAATGAAGACAGTGAAGTCTTATTAAGTCCTATTCCTATCTTGGGGTCCAGTGTATCATTTTTGTGCCTTTCCAGGGTTTTACATATACCTCCCCCACTTTTTTCGATGCAGAGAAAAACCCAGCCACATTCTTAAAAAGAGAAAAAAGAAATCCAGTTGGTGATGGGTATGATTGGCTTTGAAAATTTTTAGTCTAGTTCTGATAAGCATTTTACTGATTTCTGACCCTTCTCCTCAGGGTAGGTAGTAGCAGACCTCACTTCTCTACTTATTGCCATGGAAACCAGATCTAGGGCTGACACAACAGCTTCAGAAATGTTCATTGGTTGGTGGGTTTCTTGGGGAAGCTCTTCCCCAGATATAGCAATCTCTGAAGTCCAATCCCTTACTGTGTCTTTCCAGTGTACTTGTTCATATGTATGTATGTGTGTATGTACGTGTGTATACATTTCTTCATTTGAACTGCAGCTACTTTGATCCAAATTCTTCTTAAAAGGAACAATCTAGGTCAGCCTCCAACTGGACAATTACCATCACCCTGGCTCTGTGCTACAGTCATTGATGGACAAGTAAGACAAACAAGTGAAAAGTGTCTGTGCTTTCTTGCTATAGGAGTGATCAGGCACATATATGGGCATGGGGATCAGCCCCAAGGGGCTGCTATTTTCTTCCCGAGTTATTCACTCCATGCTTTGTGGTTTTTTTCTCACCATCATTCTAAATGAATCAAATTATATTTAGGAACCAGGTGAGGCTGATCAGAGGCCTCTGCTGTTGAAAACATCACTGCTTCTCCCCCTCTCTCTAACAGAAAGAACACATTATGGGCTGGGTCTTATTACTATTTCACGCACACCCTATAACATAATAAGATGCAAATATTCCCTGCAATGCACCAACACCACTAAATTAGATATTCCTTTGGGCCAATGGTGGCTCACACTTCAGACTAAAGCTGTATCTTAGTGGAAAATTCAAACTATCCAACAACCCTGGCTGGGAACTTGTCGATTCAATGTCTAATAGAATATTTTCAGAAGCAATTTCCAAGGTGCTTTAGATTATACTGAAAGAGCCAGTCTGTCTCCCCTGTATTATGAGCTGACTGAATAGCTGAACATTAGAACTTACTTGCAGAGAGTCTCTGAGACAAATGAAACCCTTCTTATGGACTGCAGAGAAATGGCTATTTGTGCTATGAGTTGAAGGACATCCTTTGTCTAAATTTCCACACTAGGTAACATTGTATAGTAGTGACAGAGGCTCCATAAATAATAAAAGAGACAAAGATCAGTGAAGCTATGTACCTTAGTCTACAATTCATGTGAAGGAATATTTTAAGTGCCTCTTATGTGCTGTGATAGGGATTGGGGATAAAAAACCAAAAATAAGTCAGTAAGACTTCAAGGAGCTTACATTCTTTTGGGGGAATCTAGGGAATATTATATATATATATATACATATAAGTAAATATTAGTTTATTTGAAGAGAATATGCACAACTGGGAGGTTTAGGAGAGAAGGATTCATGGAATAAGAAACACCTCAACTGAAAATTGAAGGAAAAAAATTTTGAGAGCTAGAGATGGAGGAATTCCTTCCAGGCATGAGGGATAGCTTATATGAATTCAAGGAAATGGAAAGTGAAATGCTGAGTTTAGGAACAATTAGTAGTATGGCTTGAATCAACAAATTTGTGAAGGGGAACTACGAATATGAAATCAGTTTAGAAAAAAACAGATTAGTGACAGATTTAATAAGGTCATAAATGCCGTGGTGGATATTTTGTGTCCTAAATACAAAGGAATGATATCAAAATCTTTACAACAGGAATGTTAAGTTGTAGTAACCAGGCCATAGAAAGATTATTGTGGCAGCTGTGAAGAAGATAAAATGGAGAAGAGAGAATCTAGAAGTATGGAAAACAATTAAAAGTCTATTATAATAGTCCAGAAAAAAGTTATAAGGGTCTGAACTAAAGTGCTGGCTATGTGAATGGAAAGATTCCTACTATTGCAGGAGAAGTGGAGGTATCATTGCCATGATTTGGCAACTAATTGGATATGGTGGGATAAGGGAAAGGGAAGGATCTAAGATACCTTCAAGGTTGTAATCCAAAGGGATAGAAAGGATAGGAGGTGCTTTTAACAGGAATAGGGAAGTTTGGAGGGACAGTTATAGAAGAGTGCATGATAACTTTCATTTTTTACATGCAGAGCTTGAACTGTTGATAGAACATTCAAATGGAGATATCCAGTAGACAGTTAGAAATATGGAATTTGAATTTAGGAGAGAGATTAGGCCTGAATGTTAAGATTTGGGAGACATCTTCACAAAGATAACAATTGAAGCCACAAGAGCAGACAAGCTCAACAAGAGAGAGAAGGTAGAGAAAATAGGACATGGTGATGAATCAGAAAAAGGATTATGAGGAGTAGTCATAGAAGTGAGAGTAGAACCATGACAGAACAGTGTCATGCAAGCAAAGGAGGTGAGAGTACAGAGAGAGCTCAACAAAAGCTTTAAAAAAAATCAAAAGTCAAAGAGGAGGGGCAGCTAGGTGGCACAGTGGATATATCACCAGCCCTGGATTCAGGAGGACCTGAATTCAAATACAGCCTCAGACACTTGGCACTTAACTAGCTGTGGGCTGTGTGACCCTGTGCAAGTCACTTAACTGTCATTGCCTTGCAAAAAAAAATTTAAAAGTCAAAGAGGATAAGGACTAGTAAAAAGCCATATGATTTAACAGAGATCATTAATGACCTTTGAGGAAAAATACATCAGTAGAATTATGAAGGGAGAAAACAAATTTCAAGAGGATGAGGAAGGAATTGGTTGGAACCTAATGAAAGTAGAGAGTGTGATAATTCTAGGATTGTGTTGGTGAAAGGGAGGGAGAATAGAATGATAGCATAAAGAGACAGTGAATTCCAGCAAAGGCTTCTAAAGGACTTTAAAAAAGCAATTCAGGTGCTTTAAGTTTTACAATGGGATGGAGAAAGGGAATGAGCATAGGTGCAAGCTCCCAAAAGTATGTGGAGAATGGGACCAAGGGCAAAAGTAAAGAAATTAGCTTCACCAAGAGAAAAATCATTTCCTCCTCAAAAACTTAAGCAAAGGAGGAGAGGGTTCATGGAGATGTAGAATCAATCAACTAACAGGTATTTTTAAAGCCCCTGCTATATTCCAGTCACTGTGCTTGGCCCTGGCAATATAAAGGCATAAACGAAATATGATAAAAGCTCCTTACATTCAGAGGCTATCAGGAGAAGTGATATAGATAGGCAGGTAGGTGGCAAAGTGGAAAGAGAACTAGACCCGCAGTCAGGAGTAGCTAAGTTAAAATCCAGCTTCAGACAGTTAACTTCAGTCTGCTTCATTTTCTTTACAGTACTAACAACTAACTTCCAGGGTTTTTATTAAGATAAGATGAGATAATATTAGAGCTATGCTTAAGCAAATTCACCCTGCCAGCATTTTTGAGGATAGGCTGGATTGAGGAGAGATTTAAGGCAGGGGGACCAATTAAGACACCTTTTTAATAATCTAGTTGAAAGGTGAAGAGGGCTGGAAGTAGGGGAATAGCTATGAGAGTAAAATGGAGCAGATGTGAGTGATACTGTGGTGAAAGAAATAGCAAGATTAGCATTGATTAAATATGGGGGATGAGAGAGAAAGAACAGTTGAGGATGTCACTGAGTTATAAACCTTGAGGTCTAGAAGAGTATTGGTGTACTTTATCCAATTAGGAAAGATTAGAAAGATGCCTCAAATTGAGAGGAAAGATAGTGAGTTGTATTTTGTATATATTGTATTTGAAATGCTTGTGGAATATCTGTTTGACAATAACTGCCAGGTAATGTCTAAATGATGATGTGCTCATAGAGCACAGCACCTTCTTTGATGCAGGGTATACCATATTGTCCTTTGTCACCATCTCCCATGTCACACAATCAATTCCAAAGTTCTTCAGAGAGACCTTCAAAGTGCCCTTGTATCATTTCTGATCTCTATGTGAGGTCATGAGATCTCTTAGATTTCATGAGAACTCAGTAGGGTATGTGTGTATATATTGTGATGTGAAGCCCCCTGTGGAACAGGAAGCAGGGCAGTCCCCACACACAGCTCGAAGCTAATTGACTGGTAGTATTGATTGACATGACTTACAGGCGGTTTTATGAATAGTGACGACTTCCAGATGCTAAGATAAGCCACATGTTTGCT
This sequence comes from Dromiciops gliroides, assembly GCF_019393635.1. NCBI lineage: Eukaryota > Metazoa > Chordata > Mammalia > Microbiotheria > Microbiotheriidae > Dromiciops > Dromiciops gliroides. The sequence goes on from NC_057863.1 coordinate 530,404,739, forward strand.
ATGGGGCGGGGCCTTGGTTCTCATAATGTCTTTCTCAGCAGGGGTGGCACCCTGGTTCTCACAATATATGTGTATGCATGTGTGTGTGTATATATATATATATATATATATATATATATATATATATATATATACACACACACACATACATACATATATATACTTATACATGTACATCTATATATAGTTATATTATCTTCTAGAGATGATTAATTGTAATCATGGGAGCTAATATGGTCACCAAAGGAGGGAGTGCAGTTAAGAAAAGAGCTCTAGAGGATACACAAAGTTAGGGGTCATGATGTGGGTAATGATTCAGCAAAGAAAACTGAGGAGCTGTCAGATATGCAAGAAAAAAAAAACAAGAGAGAGAGTAGGGTCATGAAAATCCAGAAAGTAGAAGGTATACAGGAGAGAAGGATGGTTAGTAGTGGCCAGTACTAAAGAGAAGGATGAGAAATGAGAGAAGACAACCATACCTGAAAATGAAAGGATTTCCAGTATTTCTATTAGAATGAAGTTACCTCTGGGATCATCCTTGGCCATTCATTTCCTGCTATGGATATTAATTAGTCCATAGGAGCATAGAATTAGAACTTGAAAGGAACTTAGAGGTCATCTCTAGTGCAGCCTTTTTATTTTACAGATGAGGCTTAGTGAGGTTAAGTCACTTGACACTTCACAAAGGTAGTGGATGGTAGCAACCAGAATTCAAACCCTGGTCTTTTGACTCTTGGAAATGAAATAATGATCTATAATGAAATGGTGCACAGAGTAGGCAAATATTTTTGTGGGTAGGTAGATAGGTCTGAAGAATGGACTGATGTCCTAGAAAAACAGGTCTCTGTGGAGCACCAGGATATAGGTCTTGGGTAGCTTAGGGATAGGATGTATGTGCTAGTATATCACATATTAGAGGGCCAAAAGGAAAGAGAAATCATCAAGTACATCATCATAGGTTGTAAAATGAAAAAAATCTTAAAATAAGTAATTTGTTCATTCAACAAGCAGTTATTAGTTGTTCTTTATGTGACAGGCACTGTGCTAGACCCAGGCTATAAAGACAAAAGAAAACATTCCCTATACTTAAGGAATTTATATTCCTCTGGTGAAAAACAACACATATACAGCCAAATAAACACTATGTATATATATATATATATATGTATGTATATATATATAGAGAGAGAGAGAGAGAAAGAGAGAGATACATATACACATGTATACATGTATGTATACATATATAGTGTATATGCATATATGTATGTATATGCACACACACACACAGTAAGTCTAAAAGTACACCCTCACTTTGCAGATTAGGAAATATGTCCAGAGACTTTAAATGATCTACCCAATATCGCACAAGGAGTGACTATTTAGAATTTTGTTGTACCAAAGGTCACAAAGACCCAAGTTTCAATTCAGCCTTAGATGGATGACCCTGGGCAAGTTACTTAACAACCATATGCCCCAGTTTCCTCATCCATAAAATGAGGATAATAATAGCACCTACTTCCCAGGGTTGTTGTGAGAATAAAATAAGAAATTTGGAAAAGTGCTTTGCAAACCTTAAAGTCCCATGTAAATGCTGGCTATTACTCTTAATCTTACTGCTACTACTACTATCACTAGTACAATTACTACTACAGTAGGTCAGTGGCACACCTGGAAACTGAATCCCTTCCATTTGATTTGTCTTAGGAAGATTTTAAAGATAACCTGGCAAGTTAAGGTACTTGACACTGAGGTCTTTTCTCGAGATAAACTTCCAAGCATCCCAACTCTACTTCAGAGAGCACAACTGCAGTGGGCTGGCCATGTTGTTCAATGCCAAATGTGTGTTTGCCTAAAAGACTGTTTTATTGAGAACTCACATAGAGGTCAGAAGTGATAGAAGGACACTTTTAAAGTCTCTCTGAAGAACTTTGGAATTGATTGCATGACATAGGAGATGCTGGCAAAGAACTGATCAACATGGTATGCCCTACATTAAAAAAGATGCTGTGCCCTATGAGCAAGGCAAAATTACAGTAGCTGAGATGCCTAAATCCGCTATCACCACCACTACCCCCACCGTCACTACCACCATCACTCTTACTCCTCCTGCTCCTCTTTTCTTCCACTTCTTCCTCCTCCTCCTCCAATTCCTTTGACTCAACATCCAGTGTTCTTCAGTCAAAGATTAACCTCAGCTACTCAATAATCTTTCCTCAGGTCAGCTCTAGGGCTAGGTGTATTTTCCTGAACCCTGGGAACCAGTCCTGATTTACAGTAATAAACCTGCAACACAGTAATAGAAATCCTTTTTAGGGGCAGCTAGGTGGTGCAGTGGATAAAGCACCAGCCCTGGATTTAGGAGGACTTGAGTTCAAATCCGGCCTCAGACATTTGACATTTATTAGCTGTGTGACCCTGGGCAAGTCACTTAACCCTCATTGCCCCCAAAACAAAAAGAAAACAAAAAAGAGATTATTTTTAAACAGAAAAAAACCCCAGAAATTCCTTCTCAGTAGCAAATTCATAGAATACCTTATTCCTGAAAATTGCCACAATTTTGACTAAAAAACCCAATCAAATATAAACCACAATAACAACAAATTATAGAAACACCTAAAATCCTAATGAAATTTCCATTGAACTCAGTGAGAACTATTTCAGGGCTTCATATACATGCGTATTCTTTCCACAGCTAAATGAGAAAGTTCATGAGATTGAAATCAATTGATCCTAGAATCTTGAGCTAGAAGGGATCTTATTAGTCATGTAACCTTTCTTTCTATTCTCCCTTTTAATATGTGAGGAAGTTGAGGCCCAGAGAGATTAAGTGACTTGCTCAAGTTCACAAAGGCAGTGGCAGGTGACACTTCCTTGACATCTATCAATGTGTCATATCCTTCTGTGTATTTCACATGACATACAATCCTGGGCTACACACATTTTAAGTGATTTAATGTATACACATACACATACAACTGCTGTACTTAATAACATAAAAATGGAATTTATATTTGTAAAAGTCCTGGGAATTAAATGCTGCACTTTCTCCCTCCTTTTAAACATAAGGAACAGTAAATAGCTATTTACTAGATAGTAGGAACCATAGGCATAAAATTAAAGATTAATTTATATATAACATGTAATGTTTTTAAATCTAGAAAGTATTCTTCCTAAGCCATGCTTATGTTTCTAGTGAGTGTTCTAAAAATAACAACTCATATTTATATTGCATTTAAGAATGTTTTTCACATCACATCTTAGAGGTAGGCAGTACAAGATTATGCCTGTTTTACTGTTAAGAAAACTAAGCTCCAAAGAGTGGAGGCTACATGGCTCATAATGGCAGAATCAGAATTGAAACTCAGGTTTTCTGATTCTAGAATAAATACTCTTTATAGTACACAGCACTGTGTTAATGGTAGCTGGTGGTTTAATAGATTAATTCTGGGATTATTATTGTTCTCATTTTTGTCTGGACCTGTGATTTCATAGGTGTGAGAATCATTGTTGTAGAAACTCCTTCTGCTGATACAAATGGACAACTCATCTGTAACTTAAAGTTTTGGAGAGTTGCTAGAGGTACCAGGAAAATAATTGACTTGGCCATGGTTACACAGCTATTATGTGTCAGAGAGAATGCTTTGAAGGCTGGTCTTCCATCCACTATGTTTTTTAACTCTTATGTTATGCAAAGCTATACTATATCTATTCACCATTGTTAGCATATTGTTTTGTAAGTTCCTTGAAATCTTTTTTATGTGGTTATATATGTGTGGATGTGCCTATATGTGTGTTCTGTCTACTCAGTGAAGGCCAATGAACTATTTATTTTTTGAACTCTAAAATTTAACTCATCTTGCCCTTTTCAGCACCTTGGTCAGTACTCAGCACAGAGTGGGAACTGAACAACTATTGCCTTACTGGTTTGTATAAGAAAAGAAGTATGGAGACAATCAGGATAGATCTATTTCTCTCTTTCCCCGCCTAAAACATCCGAAGCCATCATTATTTTTTTCTGAATATGAGGAATGTCCAAGGGACAATCTATACAAGAAAAAGGGAAGAAGCAATCATCCAGAAGTAGTCTTCTTTGATGTATATGATCTCCCATTTATACAGTATGTCTGAAACCAGGTAGAAGGCCACACTAATTCCAGCTCAAGGAGCTTTCAATGAGTCTGCAACCCCTTCTCATGCAATATATGATAACATGGAATACATAATTTTCTATGTTAGAGTCGTCACAGTGGAAATAACAGATTGTTATACTTGGGAGGACTTTTGTATGAAGAACACAGAAGAACCTCAGGTGAGTGGGTCTTTTGTTTTTGTCTTTTGTTTTTGTTTTTGTTTTTTTTTGGTGGTGGGGGGTGACTTCTAGGTATGTGAGTAATGATGTCTTTCAGCTGCATTGGTTTATTTTGTTTCATTATCTTAATTCCAAGTTAGCTGAAAGGGCTTTGTGATTTGGGGATGGACACTAATACATTTAACTATAAACCTTTGCTGGGAATCAGGCACTTTAATTTCACATGGGGGACACTGTAATACCATTATGCTTTCCCCTTGGGTACTACTGGGTCTATGGTGTGGTTCTAGACTCATCTAATAGCCTGGCACATTTATTCACTATTCAGTAGTACATACTAAGTATCCAGTACTGAGCTAGGATCTATGGGGGAATACAAATCAATATCAAGTGATCAGTCAAATGAACAAGCATTTATTAGGCAGCAGGAACTGGGGATACAAAGACAAATGTTAAATGTTTCCTGTCTTCAAGAATATTACAGTCTAGTCAGGGGAAACCATAAGCTCATATATGGGTATATGAAGAAATCTATACAGGAGAGTTTTTTAGAGATAGAAGAGAGAGCTTTATTAAAACAGGCAATGTTTTGTGTAGAAGATGATGCGTGAACTGAGCCTGAAAAGAAACCAGGCATACAAAAAGGCAGAGATGAGGAGGCAATACATTTAAGGTATGGGAACCATTCAGTGCAAAGGCATGGAGATGGGAAATTTGTGAATCATTTTCAAATATAACTCATGATATGTACTTTCAAGGATTTTCCAGTCTGAGCATTGCCAGGTTTCATAGAATGATGTTGGCTTTTATCATTAGATCCAGGAGCTTAAATCTAAAAGAATGTATTAGACCAAGACTTGAATTTAGGCTGAATCTAGGATATTTTTATGTATCCAGAATGGGAGGGAGGCAGAATAGAAGGGGGAAGGAGTCTTCCTAGCTTGAACAGTGGCATGGTCTATGAAACCCTGGTGATATATAGCTCATTTGAAATCTCTACCAGAGTATTTGTGTATGTTTATGTGATTTGTATTCCTCAGAGCTGATTGGGACCTACTGTGACTGGACCAACTGTATTTGCTGTGTCTGCTCCTCAAGGACTTTGAGTCTGTGGGAGATGCTTAAGGCAAGAGCAGACACCTTGGAAAAGTCATGGTTTATAGTAGCTTCCATCTTCCAGGAACACCAACAAACACTTTAGAAAGGGCCTTCTTACTCTTTGCCAAATTTAATATAAACTTTTGCCTTAAAGGGAGCCCTGTATTTCATAAGACACTTTGAAGTTCATGGGCTACTTCAATAAGCATTTGTTAACTAAATACTATATGCTAGTTAGCCTTTGTAATAGGTACTAGGGATACAAAAACATAGAGAAAACAATCCCTGTCTCCATGGAGTTTATTTTACTGGAGGGAATTCTATTTGGATGATATTGCAGCCTAAGACATTGATAGAGAAAAACCATAAAACCCTCCAATAGCTTCTTTGCCTATATACTGTCCTATTCTAGCTTAGACATGAAGGACATTAGTGGAAGTCACATATTCCATTAAGAGTCCTTCCACTGAGAGGTAACCTGAGGAAGTGCTCCTTTATTGTTTCTTTGACTCTGAGTAAATCCAGTTCCTATTCTTTCATCCCCTGGTGTACATTTCTTTGTTTATTTGTTTGTTTTACAACAAAGATTATTTTATTTTTTCTGGTTACATGTAAGGGTAGTTTACAACATTCATTTTCACAAGATTTAGAGTTTCAAATTTTTCTCCCTCTCTCCCTCCCTTTCCTTCCCCTCTACAAGACAGCAACCAGGTTATATATATACAATCCACAAGTGCTCTTTTTATCAGTTCTTTCTATGGTGGTGGATAGTATGCTTCATCATTAGTCCCTTGGGATTGACTTGGATCATTGTATTGCTAAGAGTAGTTAAGTCATTCACAATTGCTCACTGAACAATACTACTGTCACTATGCACAATGTCCTCCCAGCTCTGCTCACTTCACTATACATCAGTTCATGAGTCCAGGTTTTTCTGGAATCATCCTGATTATCATTTCCTTTAGCACAATCCCATTCCACCACAATCATATACCACATCTTCTGTCATTCCTCAATTGATGGACATTCCCTTGATTCTCAATTCTTAGCCACCCCGAAGAGTTGCTATAAATATTCTTTGTACAACACCCCCCTTTTCTCTTTTTCATGATTACTATTGTTAACTGTTTCCCTTCCATCTATTCCCTTCACAATGATATTTATTCTATTATCCATCTTCTTTCATCTTATCCCTCTTCAAAAGGGATTTGCTTCTGTCTGCCCCCTCCCCCAATGTGCCCTCTGTTCTTTTGCCCCTCTCTCTTTATCCAGGGTTAGAGAGATTACTCCACCCAGTTGAGTGTGTATGTTATTCACTCCTTGAGCCAATTCTGATGAGTGTTAGGCTCATTTACTGCCCATCTTAAATAGATTACTCCACCTAGTTGGGTATGTGTATTAATCCCTCCTTGAGGCAACTGTGATGAGTTTAAGGTATTCCAGCCTTTTCTTATGAGTGTAAAATACATTTACTGCCCTGTTCCTCCCCCTTCTCTTCCTCCACTCCATAAACCTTTTCCTGTTTCTTTCATGTAGGATTTCACCTCTGCCCTTCCCCCTCCCCCAATGCTATTCCACTCACTCCTCAATTTAACCCTAAAGACATCATCATGGGACAGCTATGTGACATAGTGGACAGAGCATCCACCCTGGACCCAGGGGGATCCCAGCCAAAACCCAGCCTCAGATACAAGACAATCACCCACTGCACTCCAGGTATATCCCCCAACTCCATTTTTTTATGATTATCTAGGGTCTTGTATTTGAAAGCCAAATTTGCTATTCCATTCAGGTCTTTTCATCACAAATACCTGAAAGTCCTCTTTTTCATTAAAGTCCCATATTTTTCCTCAGAAAGATTATGATCAGTTTTGCTGGGTAGGTGATTTTTGGTTGTAATCCCATTTCCTTTGCCCTCTGGAATATCATATTCCATGCCCTCTGGTCCTTTAATGTAGAAGCTGCTAGATCTTGTGCTATCCTGACTGGGGCTCCACAGTACTTGAATTCTTTCTTTTTGGCAGCTTGCAATATTTTCTCCTTGACCTGAGAGCTCTGGAATTTGGCTATAATATTCCTGGGAATCCCTTTTGGGATCTCTTTCTGGAGGTGATCAGTGGATCCTTTCAATTTCTATTTTATCTTCTGCTTCCAGAATATCAGGGCAATTTTCCCTGAGAATATCTTGGAAGATGATGTCTAAGCTCTTTCCTTGATTGTGGTTTTCAGGTAGACAAATAATTTTTAGATTATCTCTCCTCGACCTATTTTCCAGGTCAGCAGTTTTTCCAAGAAGATATTTCACATTGTCCTCTATTTGTTTTTATTCATTTGGATTTGCTTTATTGTGTCTTGGTTTTTCATAAAGTCACTGGCTTCCATTTGTTCAATCCTAATTCTTAGGCAATGATTTTCATCAGAGAGCTTTTGTACCTCCTTTTCTATTTGGCCAATTTGACTTTTCAATCTGTTGACTTTTTTCTCATGTCTTTCCTGTGTCACCCTCATTTTTCTTTCCATTGTTTCCTCTACCTCTCTAACTTTATCTTCAAAGTCCTTTTTGAGCACCTCTATGGCCTGAGACCAATTCATATTTTTCTTGGAAGCTTTAGATATAGGGGCCCTGATGTTGACATCTTCCTTTGAGGGTGCACTTCAATCTTCCTTGTCATTGAAGAAACTTTCTATGGTCCTCACCTTTCTCTGTCTGCTCATCTTGCCTTTCTTTTACTCGACTTTTAGCTCCTTAAAGTGTGGGCACTGCTTCCAGGCTGCAGTATCCCAAGCTTCAGAATCCCAGGTGGTATGATTTAAGGACGATCAGGTTCTTCACTCACCTGGACTGTTCCCTGGTCCATAGATGACCCCAGACCAACTTGCTAATCAACCAGCTTTGTGTGTTGTGGTTGGCAGCTCTGATGAGCTTGTGACCCTCCACCACCTGTGCCACTGCTACTCAAGCCTACCTCCTGGTTCCCAGCAGGGATAAAAAACCCAAGTTCTGCCTCAGCACCAGCCTAGATCCCTGTAGTCTCCCCCTGCCAAGGGCTCAGGCCTCTCACCAGACTGTGAGCTTAGTTCCAGATGACAATGGCTCTTCAGCTGATCCAGAGGCTCTGGGAGTCTCCTTCTCTGGTGAGGCCTTCCTGGAACTGGATCTGTGTCAGGGTGACTATGGAGTTGGGCTCCACTCTTGTCTCATCACAGCAGCAACCTCCTTTTGACCTTCCAAGCTGTTCTTGGTTAGAAGATTATTTCAGCACATTCTTCTGTGGGTTTTGCTGCTCTAGGTATTGTCCTTTGGCATTATTTCAATGTTTTTTGGAGTAATTGTGTCATGAGTTTGAGAGCTCACTGCCTTTCCTCCACTATCTTGGCTCTGCCTTGGAAGTCCCTGTCTAGACTAGACTGTGCACATTACTTTGTAAGAATGAATGACCTAGGAAGGATACCAAGATATCTGAGGAATGTGATCACAATAGTTTCATCTTGTTGTGAGGGAGTCTTTTCTTTGAGGGAATACCTGATAAAGCAGTGAGTTCTCTCCCAATGAAGTTGTTCAAGCAGAGGCTACTTGTTAAGGAAATCTCAGAGAGGATTCCTAGTGGGTTAAACTGTATGACTACTAGGGTGCATGTCAACCTTATTAAGGATTTATTTGGGAGCTTTATTTGAAAGGAATACAAGGAATACCCAGCACATTCCAGGGTATCTTTCTGGAGAACTTTTTTCCTGGAATCAGTGGATAGAATGCTGAACTTGGAGTAAGGAAGACCTGAGTTCACATTTAACCTTAGACACTTAGTAGCCATATGGCCCTGGGCAAACTGCTTAATTTCTGTTTGCTTCGGTTACAATAATTGTAAAATGGGTGTAACAGTAGTGTCTATCACTTGGAACTGTGTCACATAGTATAACATAGTAGGTGCTTAAAATTGTTTCTTTATTTCCTTCCACATAGCTATTGCTATTAACTCAGTGGCCTTAGAATGAAAATGCTGGGTGTCTTAGGAATTATTTAGCAAGATTCCAGCAATTATTAAGATTTCCTCAGTGGTTTTCTTCCTTTCAATGTAACTTGGGGGTCCCCTGATAGCAGACCTATACTATATCCTGGGTGCCACTTGCTCAAGTTAGTACAGATTTGTTTTTTTATCAGTTGTGAAGTAATGGAATTGAGAATTCTCCCTGGTAATTTTCATTAGTCTACTCTTCACTGGCATTATTGAGACAGTTTAAAATATGATGCCTGGTTATTTCCAGAAGATAAAAATAGATTGAGTGAACTCAGCTTTTACATTTGGTGTCTAAAACCTGCTTGTTAGGTATTCACTTGTAACAACATGAAATCTTAATGAAGAAGCTGAAAGTCCAGTAGCTCACCAGAACACAGGGTATTTAGAGACAGAAAAACAAACAACTACCACAAAAGGGCAAAAATGACCTCATCCTGGATGTTTCTCCTTTTATAGCTTGGATTTCTGAACTGACAGTAGACCTAGATCATAGGGGGCAATGTCACTGGGATTTAGATAATTATACAAACATGATCAGATGCTGTCATATCAGAGACCTTAGCATTGACTAAATGCCACTAAAGCCACCTGAATATGTGAATGGAAAGCTATTGCAGGGGACTGAGATCTTCACATGTCTTGATGGTATGCTATCAAACTGTGTTATTTGCCACAGTCATTTGCATATGTTGGATTTACAAGATGTCTCTCTTGGAGGCTCATTTTTATTTGACAATATGATTGTAATTCCCACCACCAGGTAGAAGATGATACCTTATGTTAAGTATGGGATGAAACAGGACAGGACCAATGAAGAAACTCTCTCTCTACCAACATAAACCTGAATCTACTCTACACCTTATAGTCTCAAAGACTGACCTGGAGGCACTGAAAGGTGAAGTGACTTTCCCAGACTCACACAGAGAATATATTTAAGAGGTCAGACTTGAGTCCAGGTCTTCTTGAGCCTGAGGACAGTTCTAGTTATTTCTCTATCCAGTATGTTGCATTACCTTTTGGTGAGTTAAGAACACAGGAAACTTAAATTTGGGTCATGTGATCTGACAAAGATAGTCCTTTTGCCAAACCTCACTGTCTACTTTGTTTCCTTGAAATCAGGACTGTTCCCTTTAAAATTGAGATGTATGTTCACCATAGCTATAGAACTTTGGCTTTTGACCTTCCCAGATCGAAATAGCTGAGAACAGTGAGATAAAGTTCCAAATTCAGTCGCTATGGATTCCTCTGCAAAAATAATAACTTTATTAAATGAGGATTCATGAATTATAGTTTCTAGGAGAGGGAATAAACTCATAGATGTGGCTGGAGCAAGACAGGTGAAAGAATATCAATGTGTATGCATGGTGTAAGTGTTCTTTCTTGATCTGGACTTGACAACTCTCTCTCTCTCTCTCTCTCTCTCTCTCTGTGTGTGTGTGTGTGTGTGTTGTGTGTGTGTGTGTGTGTGTGTGTGTGTGTTCTTATTTCTATCCTATCAGCCTTAGGTTGAAAACTTATTCTCACTCTCTTCTGTGTCATAAGTCTCAGGGATGTTCCTTCCCCATTCCAAGTTTGTAAAGCTCTTAATTAACTCCTTGGCCTTATTAGAGCTGAGGCATTGATTTTAACTTCTAGCAATACTAAGGAGCTCCCTTTTGAAGCAGTTGTTTTTCTTCCTGTTTGAACAGAAATATCCATTTTGCCTTCTTAAACCTAATAAAAAACCTAAAGAAAAAGATTATTTCAGACATGTAGCACTTTCCTTAGCCCTTGATTCAATCAACAGGTATTTATTGAGTGACTGTTCCATGCCAGACTTAGAACTAGGATCAGGGGATGCTGAAAAAAACAACAACATCCTGCCACAGTTCTTGCCCTCAAGGAGTTTACTTGCTATTTATCTTCTACCAGAGGCAGCTAGTTGGTCATAGAGTACTAGACATGGAAGCAGAGAAACCTTAGTTCAAAGATGGACTCAGCTACTTACCTGCTGTGTTACTCTGAGCAAGCCATTTAACCTTTGGCTGTTTCAATTTTCTTGCCTACAAAATGGAAATAATAATAGTACCTACCTCGCAGGGTTGTGAGGATAAAATGAGATATTTATAAATTGATTTATAAACATTAAAGAGCTATAGAAATGTTATGCATCATCATCATCATCATTTTATCCCTGATAACTAGTAACTGACTTGATTCCTTTCCCACTCTCCATTTTAAATAAACAGGTTGTCTACATTTTCTGACCATTATCCTCTCAGAAATTTTTTCCTTTGTGCTGAATATTTTAAACTTATTTTGAGTGTATGAATTTTTAAGTACCACATCATTTCCAAATTACTCATACATCTATGAATGGAATGTGATTTCATTGGTATAGGGAACTCTCAGATGAAGAAATTCCCTCTACCAATGCATGTTGGTACCTTCTCTGTAACTCAGAATCTTAGAGGCTACAGAGAGTTTAAGTAACTTCTCTAGACTAACAGCCAATATATGTCAAAGATATGACTTGAAAAAAGGTCAATCTAGCACCAAAACTAGCTTTTACCCCATTTTGGACATAAATTACAATCTTCCCTACACTTCATTGTGACCACATCATCCTCTCAGAGCCTAGTGGTTGCTCTTCTCTTCCACCAACTGTGTGTGAGGTTTTAGGTCCATCACTAATTTCCTTGACATTTTTACTTGCTGACTTCATTATATTCATTCCCCTTTAGGCTGTTTTCTTTTCTTTTGCTTTAGACTAGAGAGTCTTTCTGTACTACATTACAGTTGTACTGTTCTTCCTCACCTGAAAATGCAGTTCTATACCCAATCTGTAATCCCTTGTCTTGTTTATGTCCCACTCTTTCACATAAGTCCTCTCCTTTTAAAGCTCTTTTCAAAATTCACTGCTAATGTCTGTCTTTTCCAGATCCAAAATCAATGATTCTTCCATAGAACTTCAGATTTCAACAACTAGGATAATATAAAATTTCTATCTCCTGTTTTTTCTATATCAGCTTTTCCCTTTGAATATATAAATGTTTCTAAACATTCCTTTCTAATATATGTATAAGTATGCCTATATATACATATATAATGTGCGTAGATGTATCTTTGTCAGTTATTTGAACATTTAAAATATTTCTGAATCTACACCATGTTGTCTAGCAGTCCAACTTTCAAGCATGTGAATTCAATTAAAATATAACTGGGAAATATTTAATAAAGTAAATAAGAATATATAGAACATAGATAATATTAGGTCCTTATGTATGGTTTATTTTCTCCTATTTCTATTTGAGTTTAGCACCACTGTTGAACAGGGGTTTCATCCACTGGTTAGGATCAATTTCCATCTGGAAATTCCATCCAATTGATGGTTTTTCTAAGGTTATTTCCAAGTTTCATATTCTATGGCTTTATGGTCTTACATTTTCCCCTGCCCCTGCCCTTAAAGTTTAAACTTGACTCTGTTTCTTACCTTATCTTTATTTCCTGGCCATGTATACAGGGAGGTTCAGTAAGTTTTTCTCAGTTCTTGGACACACAGCTAAACTTTGCACCTTTTTAGGGAAATTGACTTTGGCAAAGTGGAACCACAGCTTTGACAGGTTTCCTTTCTAAAATGATAGAAGCCGAGATATTAGCTAGTCCAAACCATATCTGAAATATAAATTTCCTCTAAAACATTGCTGATAAGTTCTCATCAAGCCTTCAGTTGAATACCTCTCATGATAGGGATGGTAGGAGGATTAGTTTACAACCAGAAGGACCTTGTGAGGTAACCTTTTCTTCTGTTTAAGCTACTTGCATTGTTCTTCCTGAATACTGAGCCAAAATCTGACTCTGTAAATTTCACCCATTTCTCCTAGTTATGCCCTCTGGGGCCAAGCAGAATAAGTTAAAAGTCTAAATGATCAGAAATAGGAAAAAATTTAATAGGTTCTTTCTGCTGACACGGAAAATCTTGAGATTCAGGAAAGTCCATCATGATGGTTAGTTAAGGGTTCTTGTAATACAAAACAGAAAAATAGGGGGTTGAAAAGAGAGAAAGAAGAGAGGGAAAGAGAGGGGAGAGAGAAAAAGGAGAGATGGGAAGAAAGACTGAGAAGAGAGAGAGGACAGGGAGAAGACAAGAAAAGAAGGAAAAGGAGAGAGGAGGAAACAGAAGGAAAAGAGAAAGAGAAAGGGATAGGAGGGAAGGAGGGAGGGAGAAAGAGAGACAGAGGAAGAGAAACAGGAGGTAAAGAGAGGGAAAGGGAAAGGGGAGGGGGAGGAAGGGAGGGAGAGAAAGTACATGTACATACAAAACATTTCTGTTTATATATGCATATGCATACACATAAAACAAAAATATAAGCAGAGTGAGAATAATTTAATGAAATAAGCAGACAATTTCTATTCTTTCTTCCATTCCTCATCCTCCCACCTTTTGCAACAGGCTGGATGTGTGAAATCTTTCATGGATGCAAACAAATTGAGAGTGGTCACTAAAGCCACTTGGGTTTGCCATTATTTCTCAAGTTTTACAGTGTGAGTCACCAGCCTCCTGCTCTGCTACAATTATAGCCTCCGAGTGGAGTTTTGATGTCCTTTACTTTTTACTGCCAATTAGGAGACATATTTTCCCAAGATGGGTCAAACTCACTCCAAACATTCCCTTGAAAAAATCCTCTGGGTCAAGAAGAAAGGTGGTTATGAGAATGGAGGAACATATTTTTTTATGGGCTCTCATTCTCCATTTTACACACTGCACAAGGGTGAAGATAAAAAAGACTTCTTTCCTGCAGGCTTTCCTTTCCCTAGGTGTCCTTTGGATTGCTAAGCTCAGCATTTGAGCCTACTGGTAATTTATACTTGATGCAGATGTAGTCAAAAAATAAAAGTTGAGTTGAATTAATTAGGCTCTGGGCTTGGGCAGAGCCATTGAGTAGGTAGGGATTCATTGGCCAGGCACTTCTTGTCACACGTCAGCATTTTTTGCTTGACTCCACAGAGGCTTTGAGCACTGGGGGATGACACCTGACTGGAACTGTGCTTTTAATTTATGGGCAATGACAATTAAGTGGCAGCTCTCCAACCGCTCCAGAGGGGAATTTATCTATAATAGGCTTTGGAGGTAAAATGACAGTATTGGAAAATGAGGAATTTTTCCCTTCAACATTTTAATAAATCTTACAAACAGGGATTAGTTAACATTGGTAACTTGGGTAAATGTCAATTAACCTCCTCTGTAATTCTGTGAATTCAGTTCATTGGTTCAAGTTATTTTATCTTTGATTTACCTCAGTTTCCTCATTTTATATAGGTGTAATGATACTTTCCTTCATTATCTCACAAATAGTTTAGCAGAGATTGAATATAAGTCCTAAATTTAATCATTTTTCTCCTAAAACCCATGTCTCCTTTAAACTTCTCTATTTCTGTTAAAGGTGACACCATCCTCTCGGTCTCCCTGATTTGTAAGCTGTCATTTTTTTTCTGATTTTTGCCTCTTCCTGACTCGGTTCTGCACTGCCTGTCCTGAATCAATTGTCATGTCTTCTCAATTCTACCTCTAAAACATCTCTCATATTGGTTTCCTTCCCCCTCACATAGCTACCACCCTCATTCAGACATTTGTCAGCTGTTTATATTATGCCAATAACCTCCTATTTCCTCTCTGCTTTCAGTCTCTCCCCTTTGTAATCCATCCTTCATTCAGCTGCTAAAATAATATTCCAAATGCCCATCTTACCATTTTCTCACCCTCATGTTAAAAACCTTCAGTGATTTCATATGACCTCTAGTTTAGAATATAAATTCCTCAGCTTGACACTTAAGAAGCTCTGTAGTCTATCTCCAAACCACCTTTCTATCTTTATTATCTTTTGGTCTTTTTTATAAACTATAAGTTATAGCCAAAATGAACTTGTTCCTCAAACTCCTTATATTTGCACAAGCTCTTCCTCTAAGCCTGGAATGTATTCCCTACTTCTTTTCCTCTCAGAAATCCTATCTTAATACCTGGAAGGTACTACCTCTCATTTGAAATCTCTCCCTAGTCCCAATTTGCTAACGTTCTCTTCTAAAATTGCTTTGTATTTATTAATTTATCTTCACATTCTATCCTTCCAATAGAATGCTAATTTCTTGAAGGGGGTCGTGCACTTTTTGTTTTTTTTTTTTAATCTTTGTATCCCCATTGTCTATTAAGTTGCTTTGGACATCTTAGGTGCTTAAAACATGTTTGTCATTTTATCAATAAATTGAGATAATTAGCATGAACTGATACAAAATATATAGAGCATTATATAAGTGTAATCAATTATGTGTTTTATTAATAGAACAAAGTAGTGTTCTTAGAGTTATGATTTTATCCATTCATTAAAGCTCAAGGGCTTGAAAAAGGTGTGGTCTTGTTATAGTTTGAAAATTGATCATATTATAAAGGGAAGAAAAAAATCCTCTCTGGTGTTTACTTTCAGTCATTTGTATGTAGTCACATAGATCTGCTGTGCAGTGGTAGTAGTGGTGGTGCTACTGTGAACTTGTTTTATTAGCCTGATGATTTCTTGGTTATCAGGGCATACAAATTGCAACTTGACCCAAACTGTCCTAGGATGCTCCCATCAACTGTCTTAAAGACTTAAGTATTGAACTCGATGTCCTGTTGAAACCTACTTTCTGTCTTTCTATATCTCCAACACCATTACCACTGCTTGTATATTACACTGCCTGTATCTCCAATACCCAGCCCTTCACCAGGATTCCTCTCTGAAGCTACTGCCATAATTTAACTGATGTGAGCTTTGGAAGAGTTTATTTATAAAAGAGGAGAGAGTTAATTATATCAGACATGTATTTGCATTCTGGGAGTAGTCCTTATAGTCTTTTATCCAGTGTCTGACCAGCCTGTTATAAACATATTAATTCTAAGCCATATTTTCTCTCCCTATTCCTACTCCATCTTGAACCATACCCAGGATTCCAATCTGTTCCTCCATTTTCTTCCAGTCTTATTTTAAGGTGATAATGACTTAACCAGGTATTATAACCATCTTATAGATATCAGGTAAGGCATAAAATGAGGAAACATATGCTTATTAAAGGGATTCACTAATGCAATGGAGGAGAGCTTGCACAGAGACTAGATTGAAGGGAGAATTCCCTGTAGATGATGAGGACCCCATAGATGACCCTGCTTTCTAATGGTATCCCGGTGTTTGTGATCACTGCAAAGTGTCCTGGAAGACATATGTAGTCACCCACATGTAAAAAAAATGTGAAGAATGCCTCTTTCCCAGATTATATAATGCATTTAGATATAGAAGTGACCATCAATATCCACTTTTAGGAGAGACAGTAGACTTGGACAATGAGCTGGTTATGAAATGAAAGTGAAGGAGGAGATGACAAGCTTCCTTTGGGAAATTACAAAGCTTTTCTTTTTTATCACCCCAGGTTTCCAGTGGAGGCAAAGATCCATCTTTTAAATTCCAAATTTTACTACTGTGATTATATGACAGGGACACATAGAATAAAACAATCTACAAAAAAAGAAGAAAAATATCCCACAGAACAATAGGTACATGGTTGGTGTGAGCAGGCTGAATCATATAACCAATGAGAAACTTTGAAGAAAAATGACAATACAATCCATCACCAGGGAAATCTATGGTGGGAAGAGAAGATGGTCTGGTCATGTAGTAAGTCTGAGGGATGACAGATGTAGAAAGCATTCCATTATTATCTTTGTAATATCAAGAGAAATCAAGGGAAGCCTCTAGCATGTTGGATGGATACCTTGTGGTAAACTTATAGAAGGAAATAAGCAAAAGTCTCCCGGGAATGACAAACATGAATGAGTTGCAATCTGTATTGTTGGAAGGAACTTCCAAACTGGTGAGATCACAGATCCATTTGAGCATTTGGCAGGGACAGTTTTCTTTTTTGGCTTTTTATCACTAGTGTTCAACATAGGATCTGGCACATATTAGGCTCTAAAAGCTTGTCGATGGATTGATTCAAGCAGAATCACAATGCTTGCCTCCAAGTGCTTGCTTCCTCCCTCAAGTTCAGTCTGGAATGGTATCTGTTATTTTTACCATGCTATAAGCTGGCCTTATCTCTGCCAAACTCTTTGCTCAATTATTAGGTATATAATCAGTAACTACCTAGAAGCTTTATACTTCTAAATATAAAAGTAACTTTTGTAGAAAAAAAGAGTCGGGGAGCACTGGTGCTAAACAACAAAACAAGCTCACAAAAGATGAACTTGTTTATATTTTTACATCATCATAATCATCATCTCTGGCATTTATATAGTACTTTATGGTTTGAAAAGCACTTTACTCAACTGATACAGCAATCCTGTGAGGTAGGTGTTATTATTATCCCCATTTTACAAATTAGGAAACTGAGGCATTCAGAAGCTAAGTGCCTGTCCAAGGATCACAGAATAAGAGTCTAAGATCATATTTGAATTCATGTCTTCCTGCCTCCAATTCCTATTCTCTGTCCACTGTTGTTGCTCATTTGTTCAGACATGTTTGACTCTGTGACCCCATGGATTATTGTCCATGGTGTTTTCTTGGCAAAGATATTGCAGTGGTTTGCCATTTCTTTCTCCAGTGTATCTCCATTTTATAGATGAGGAAGTAGGGGTTAAGTGACTTTTCAAGAGTTACACAGCTGTTAAATGTCTGAGGCCAAATTTGAACTCAGATCTTCCTGACTCTAGGCCCTGTCCTCTATCTACTGCACCACCTAGCTGCTCCTCTGTCCACGTGCTACCTGGTTAATTGACATGAAACGACTCATTAATGGTATAGGAATCATGATTTAATTGTCTGTGTGCAGACTACTAATTGTTAAGATAAAGACCCTAAGTAATACAAAACTAGATGAAAGCAAGTAAAAATATAACATGCAACTTAAAACTCTAACAGCCTATTTTTTTAAAAAAAAAACAAGTATATTAATCCTGTGAATAGGAAATGAGTGGAGAAACACCAACATCAAAGATAAGCATCTCATATAAAAATGAAATTAATGTAGAACCTAGAATTTGCCTATCAAAACATACCAAATTGAGAGATTATGGCAGCCAAGGAAATTGGTCATTCAGTTGGCATAGTGGCTAGAGTGCCAGTCCTAGACTCAGGAGGTCTTGATTTAAAATATGACCTAAGACACTTATTTGACATGTCACTTAACCCTATTTGACTCAGTTTCCTCATCTGTAAAATGAGTTGGAGAAGGAAATGACAAACCACTCCAGTATCTTTGCCAAGAAAACCCCAAATGGACTTACAAAGAGTCAGACGTGACTGAAATGACTAACAAACAATAACAACAAAACTCCCCAACCTGAACTCACAGATTTTAAGGTGAAAGAATGTTGGTAATTACTGATCCACACACCTGCTTCCCATTGCTATAAACCTCTTGTGAAACTACTCTCCTCTTCCCACACACATTAAGGGTATCCTTATATGAACATAAAGAATTTTGTGAACCAAAATCTATAGTAGAAAACATATTTATAATCACATAATTGATATAGTGAATATAAAATCCCATTGTGCTTAATGGTTATTGATATCAAAAAGTCTTTGATAACATCTACCTCACAGAGTCATTGTCAGGATCAAATGAGATAATGTATGTAAAGAGCTTCCCAAACTTAAATTACCACATATACACCAGCAGTTGTTATTAAATGTATGACTAGGGAAAATGATGACCGGCCATTTGGTAAAAGAGAATGATGACCATATACAGCCTATATGTTCCACTGATCTCTGAAAAAATGTGAACAATGCAAAGAAAACTCTTCACAAGTTGAACAGGCCTTTTGTGATAAATTTATGGGAACATATGAATAAAAACCAAACATGATGAGAAGAAAAGGATGGGTTGTGGCCAGTATCATTGAAAGGAAAATCCCTACTGATGGAATCTCAGATCCAATAGGATATTAAAATATAATTAGCTCTACTCCTTCAGACAACCAGGCACTGATACCTATTCCTTTTTGTTTACATGATGTTAACTCATTTACCCCCACAAAAAACACAGAAAATACAGGAAATTATTGATATAGCTGGGCACACTTGTCCCATGTTCTGTATATCCTTATAGCTACAAGCAGCAATTAGGAACAGAAAATTTCTCTTTTGATTTTTTAGGATCAATTTCTTCTTTCTGGTCATTTATTTGTAACTGGACACTGTAGCATTATAGAAAGCATTTCTGCCAAGAGACATGGGATCTTGTCATGATTCTGACTCAAAATTGTATTGCATTTGGCAAATCATTTGATCTGTTGGGGCCTCAGATTCTTCATCTTAAACATGAAAGAATTTGACTAAATTTTGTCAAAGATCCCTACCAATTATATAATTCTATGGTGTTTCCATTAAAAGTCTAATTGCATAGTTTGTCACTGTGACAAATTAGATTGCATACCTCATCTGCTAAGAATAACAATATTTGAAGATCTTATTTAATTTAGCATTAATATAAAGTAATTTAATTTTGGTTACCCTATATTAATTTTTTCATTTTAAAAATGTTATTTATTTTTAACATTCTTTAGTTTTTTAAATTGAGTTCCAAATTCTCTTCTATTGCTCTTCCATGTACTGAGAAGGTAAGCAGTGTAACGATTGGAATAACGCCACCTGCTGGATACTTACTGTAGAAGAGTTCTGCCCATGAAGGGAAGGTCTTTGAGGGCAAGACCAGGAGTCAGGAAGTGACGCGAGCTAGTGGGAGGAGGAAGGAAGAGACTGGCGCTCAGTCTCCCTGCTCTTTCCTCTGGACTCTGGCGGAGAAGGGAGCTAGAAATGTGCTCTCCCTTTAATAGATAGGAATCTAGGCCTTTCTCTCTCTCTTTACCAAATTCTTATTCTCCTTAATAAATGCTTAAAAGTCTAACTCTTGCTAAAGCTTATAATTTATTGGCGACCACTCATTAGATATTTTAGACAGACTAGCTAGAATTTTACCCCTTAACAGATGGCTGACTACAAAGAGGAAAGCTAACCCTCAGTCTTCTTCTGATCTTCTGGTTGGGTAAGAAATTTCCCCTCCCTCTCCCTTTAACTGCTAAGTACTGGTGCACTGGCTGTGTTTTCCTTTAAATTTTTTCGAATGGACCTTTTAAACTCCCTAATTATCCTATTTTTGATTTTAGTCTGTTTAACCAGACAAATGGGAGATAAGATCATGTTAATGCTTTGTTTTTGTGGATTTTCTATTTTTCTTTTTATTTTTGTTAAAAGAGCCAGCAACTTACTCACACAAGGAAATATCTCTCCCTCTCCCAACCATGCTTTTTCAGAGAAACCTGAAGAGTTTCCTGCAGCTTTTCCCAATTCTAACACTAATTGTTGCTCTAATTTTGCATGCCTGGAGGCAACGACCCACCCTCTGGAAGCTTTTAATCCCCTAGCACCTGGAGGCAAAGTGGGGGAAGAGGAATCCAGGCCTGAGTTCAAAATCAAGTCTGATTCAAATTGCTCTGGTCCCTCCCCTCCTCTCCAGACCCCACCCTCTACTCCTCCTATGGCCAAGCCCATAGCTTCCCCTGCCTGGGAAGTCCAGAGATCTGATGCGCATGCTCAACTTTTTCTACCTGCATTTGCAGCTTCAGGCTCAGCCCTTCCCCGGCCTGGCTGTGCTTTTGAGACAATCTTAGAAAACTCTTTAAATTCCAGATATGCTCGTTTTGTTCATAATTTTGCTAACCTGCTTTTGTCTTTAATTAGTAATCTTATAAAGCATTTGTATGGTGAAAAGCCCGACAGACAATATAGAGGGGTTAAAGAAGAAAAACTTAAGCTGAATAAGAATGACAATCAACATAGCTCAAGACTCTGCTTCTTTTGCCATGGAAGGGTATATATTTTACAGAAATGTAGAAGTAAGCAGCAAGGTATTGATATGAGTATTGGGGATTTTAGATATCGGAATCAAAAGTGTTCTGAATTCATTCAGAGTATTAATGTCAGTTCAGAGGTTACATAGGATTTCTATGCTATTACATATACATTTTGAAATTAATGGTATGGGTTTATTTTTGTAGAGATTTTCCTGCTTTTGAGATTGTGTTTTATACTTAGTTTTTAAAACAAGGAGAATATTTGTAAAAGCTTTTTATAGTCATGTGATCAGGTTTATATTTTATAATACTCTTGTTAATATTAAGTTCATATTCATTTAGATTTCCTTAGTTTGAATTTCATTGTCTTTTATTGTTCCATGTGTATTTTCTTCTATTCATTTGTCTATCTAATTTTGAAACATTGCAAAATGGTTTTGATTTTATTATACAATGTTAATTCTAGGAGTATTGTGCTCCCATATTCTGAGTTATTTGTTTTTGTTATTTTTTTTTCTCAACTGATTATTTGATCAAACTCTTCAAAGCATTTCCCTGGCAAATTGGTTGCCATGGCAAGTGTAAATTGATTCTAGAAGTATTATTTTTGATAAGCATATTCCAAAAAAAAAAAAAGAGAGGGGAACATTTGTAAAAGTTTTCTTTTTTTAAAAAAAGTTTTCTTTGAGATTCTGTTGTGCTTTAACTTGTATTTAAATATGTTCTGATTTTTCACAAAAGTAATTGTATACTAAGTAAAAAAAAAAGGGGTATTATTTGAAATTGTTGCATAATTATATATTGTGTTCTGAGTCAAGATGTATTCACATTTTTTGCAATCATTTATTATCCTCAATTTTTAAATCCATATGAGACTTGGATTATGGGAATTTATCATTTAAGACATTAATTGCCTTTATTCTGAGTTATCAGATGCCAGTTGGCCAAGGTGCCATCCAATCACAAGAGGAATACATGCAAGAGCAGACACTGAACTGTCACATGAGGGGAGACATGCATGAAGTCAAGGTATGGCCGAGAGAACGGCTTTTGACAAATGTTGAGGTTGGATTCTCTTGGTTTAATATTTTATTTTATTTTTCCCCACAATATTGTACAGATGGCTGGAAGTATTCATCCCACCCATCTCACTTCTACACCTGGCTTCTATGCTCCCTCCTATATGCCTGATGCCATGGACATCTTAATCCCATGGATCTGATTAAGTCCGACTCAGTTTCCTCCAATATGTTCGGTGGCATGGACGTATATTCCATCCACCTATTTTAAGCCTGGCATACTGTATGGGCAGTATATATTGCTCAAGTGTGGGAATGCTCATATCCCATCATTTCTCTGTTCTTTTATGGTAACCCCCATAATTATCTCAGGTGTCATGATAAATACAGTGTTGAATTTGGCCTTGACACCTGTTACCAATTATATTAGATTTTCTAATTTCTCATAATGGCATGAGGATAATTAGGCAGATGATGCAAAAAGTGATGAAACAAAGATAAAAATTATTTTTAAAAAATTAATATCGTAGCAATTGTCTTCTCAATTACTCCCCATAATGGGGGACTATAATAATAATATAATTTTAAAGAATGGTTCAATTTTTGTTTTATTGTATGTTTCACGTGTTAACAACTAAGATTCTGAATTCCCTTAGACATGTTTTTGAGAACTTTCATTGTTTGATTTGATTATTGACAAAGCTATTTTAAAGTTGTGTTAAGCTCAATTTTGTAGGAAATTTTCCTGGCTGATTACCAGCATCCACACATCAACCCCTGAAGAGACTTCCATTCTACAACTACACCTAGAGGACATCTGAGAAAAGACTTTCAGAGACTTTAAATGAACAGTTTTGATTTGTTGTTTTTGTTGTTTTTTTTCTCTTTCTGTTATAATATACACCATCTGTAACATGTATTCTCTGCAGAGGCCCTCCCTTTGCAAGACTAATGTCAAAGCGTCGGTTCATGAGGACAAAAAAAAATCGCCCCTCTGGACAAAACTTTCCTCTCTTCCTTTTCTATATTGTTGTTCACATATTATTAGTTAGCAATAGTTATTATATTCTTTTTACTGTTCCGTCAAGGAAACATTTTGTTTCTTGAGGAACAACAGGGGGGACTGTAACGATTGGAATAACGCCACCTGCTGGATACTTACTGTAGAAGAGTTCTGCCCATGAAGGGAAGGTCTTTGAGGGCAAGACCAGGAGTCAGGAAGTGACGCGAGCTAGTGGGAGGAGGAAGGAAGAGACTGGCGCTCAGTCTCCCTGCTCTTTCCTCTGGACTCTGGCGGAGAAGGGAGCTAGAAATGTGCTCTCCCTTTAATAGATAGGAATCTAGGCCTTTCTCTCTCTCTTTACCAAATTCTTATTCTCCTTAATAAATGCTTAAAAGTCTAACTCTTGCTAAAGCTTATAATTTATTGGCGACCACTCATTAGATATTTTAGACAGACTAGCTAGAATTTTACCCCTTAACAGCAGCTAGGTGGTGCAGTGGATAAAGCACTGGCCCTGGGGTCAGGAGAACCTGAGTTCAAATCTCATCTCAGACACTTACTAGCTTTGTGATCCTGGGCAAGTCATTTATTCCCAATTGCCTTAAAACATCTAGGGCCATCTCCAGTAGTCCATATATGTGTGTGTGTGTGTGTGTGTGTGTGTGTGTGTGTGTTGCCACTGGACCCAGATGGCTCTGTAGAAGAGAGTTGGTGACCTTGCACATTCCTCCCTCATCTGAATCTAATTTACTGCAAGTCATGACATCACCCTGATGTCATGATTCTCTTCAAGAATGAAGGACAAACAACAACTACCAAAATGATATCAATTATACATGTGAAATAATGTTAAATATATGTCCACATTAGCCTTATCACAAAAAAGCAAAAGAAAGCATAAATATTATATATCAATTTTTATTCAGAATTCATTGGTCCTTTCCTCTGAATGTGGATAGCATTTCCCCATCATGAGTCCTTTGGAATTTTCTTGAATCTTGGTATTGATCAGAATAACCAAATTTTTCATAGGTTATAATCATTACAACATTACTGTTAGTGTGCACAATTGATCTCTTGGTTCTTCTCACTTCACTTTGCATCAGTTCACATAGGTCTTGCCATATTTTTCACCCCTGAAACCAACCTTCATTGTCATTTCTTATAGCTCAGTAGTACTCCATTACAACCCTATGCCACAACTTCTTCAACCATTCCCCAATTGAATATCCTTGATTTGTAATTCTTTGTCTCCACTAAAGAAGCTGCTATCAATATTTTGTACATACAAGTCCTTTTACTTTTATATCTTTGGGCTGTATACCTGGTCTTGGACATATTTCAAATCGTTATCAAGAATGGTTAGACTGGTTCACAATTCCACCAACAATTAATTAGTGTACCTATTTCTTCTCATCCCTTCTAGCATTTGTCATTTCTAATAGGTGTGAGGTGGTACCTTAAAGTTTTTTAAATTTGCATTTCTTTAATAAATAGTGATTTAGACCATTTAAAATATGACTACAGATAAATTTGATTTCTTTTTCTGAAAACTACCTCATTACATCCTTTGATTATTAATTGAAAATTGACTTATTTTTGTAAATTAGACTAATTTCCCTGTATAATTGATAAATGAAGCCATTATCAGAGAAAGTTGTAACATATTTTGATATTATTTCATTGTTTATTGAGCAAAATGTAGTATTCCTGATGATCCTTTTGAATTTTTGCTTTGTCTGAGATAATAATTTCCACCCCTACCTTTTTTACTTCAGTTGAAGCATATTAGACTCTGCTCTAACCATTTGTTTTAATTCTCTGTCTGTGTCTCTGTTTCAAACATCTCTTGAAAACATAATATTATTGGATTCTGGTTTCTAATCCACTGCTATTTGCTTCCATTTTATGGGCAAGTTCATCCCATTCCCATTCACAGTTATGATTATTGTGTATTTCTTTTCATCCTATTTTCTTCTGTTTATCCTTTTCTCTCTCTTTTTATTCTGTCCCTCTTCTAAAGTCTGTTTTTACTTCTGGTCATTGTCTCCCTTAATTTACCTTTCTGTTTATCATCCAACCCCTTGCTCTATTGGGCAAAATAGTTTTCTATATCCAACTGAATATTAATGATTATTCTTCCCTCTTAATCCCATTGAGAGATTCAAGCATTGTCCACCCACCACCATTTCCCCTCTACTATAAAAGCTTTTCTTGCATGCTTTTTATGAGAAAAATTTCCCCATTCTACCTTCCCCTTTCCCCCTTTCCTACTGCATCCCTCTTTTTCACCCCTTTATTTTATTTTTTGGAGATCATTTCAACATCATTAACTCGCAACTATACTATCTCTCTATGTAGACCCCTAACTGCTCTAATAAAAAATTCATACCAGTTACATGTATCATTTTTCCATTTAGTAATATAAAGAGTTTCACTTCATTGAATCTCTTATGATTATTCTTTCATAATTACCTTTTTATACTTCTCTTGAGTCTTGCTTTTGAATGTCAACTTTTCTATTCAACCCTAGTCTTTTCATTGGTAATTCTTGAAAGTCCTCTATTTCACTCAATATTCATTTCTCCCCAAAGGATTACAGTCAATTTTGTTGAGTAGATTAATTTTGCTTTTAATCCTAGGTCCTTTGCCTTCCAGGATATTATATTCCAAGTCCTCTGATCCTTTAATGTGGAAACTTCTAAATCTCATGTGATACTTTATTATGGCTCCACAATATTTGAATTGTTTCTTTTTGGCTGCTTGCAATATTTTCTCATTGACCTAAGAGCTCTGGAATTTGGCTTCCTCTTTGACTTCATTATGTCCATTCCTTTCCATAGACAGCATCATCGAAACTGATATACATCATCCCAGTAAATGTAAGCAATAGTCCACCACAAATATCCTCAAACTCACAAGGCTACACTATTTCATTTTAGATACCTCACAATTCTCTCCTTCATGGGACTGTTTTGGTGATGAATGAATCAAAAGGTCCAATTCTCTTTATTTCTATGTCTTCCTAAACCTTAAGCTAAGAAATGCTTCTATTCATAACTCCCTCTTGTACTCATGGCCTTAGTGCTCAGGAATCCAGATTTTAAAGTAGGGTAGGAAAGCTATCAGAGCAGGAGCCCACAAAAAGACACTGTGCATCTGTTACAGGAGAAGTCTATCTTAATCATGGCTCTGTCCACATGTTAGAACTTTGAAGTTGAGTTTAAGAGGATGGTCACTGTGGTGGTGGGGATGTAAGGAGTGGGAGTGGCAATCATTTGTACCTCTTTTGCAAGTCCACTGGAGGTTTGTAATTGCTAGGTGAATTAGATTTAGGTTAGCATTCACTTTAGGATTGCATATATTTCAGGAATTTTTTTCAGTGCAACAAACATTTATTTTATTTTTTTTAGTTACATGTAAGGGTAGTTTTCAACATTTGTTTTCATAAGATTTAGAGTTCCAAATTTTTCTCCCTCCCTAGGAATTTTTTATTTTGTTTTATAACTCATGAATGAGTTGCTAGCTCTCTAAAACACTATAGGTCTTATTAACCAAGTCCATTACAGTAATTGGCTATTCAGATGGGGAAAATGTTTGGAAGATGTGACCTTCCAAATTTTCATGAAATGGTGGCCAATTCCCATTTCAGAGAGGCAGAGGGAAACACCCAACTCCCTGAGATGATAACAGACTACTCTTATATTTCTCAGCTTCTATTTGTCTCTAACTCCTCTGAAAAAGCTACATACTTGTTGTCAGGGCAAATATTTATCAAGTTTCTGCTTCACTGAGACAACACTGTATGATATAAAATTACAATATAATAACTATATCCTCTCAGGTCCTGTTTTTTAATGCTTCATATTGATAGAGAGGAAAACTAAGGTTATTTTTTTTTCTCTGAGACTAGGTCTCCCTATCTTGCCTAAGCTGTAAGTACAAGGGTTCCTCATAGTCTGAGCCCATTACTGATGAACTCACATAGGAGTTTTTACTTCTTCCATTTCCAAGCCCTCCTTTGGCATCCTGGTGGCCTCCCTCTCCCATAGGATTCACTATATTGTTGCCAGACTTAGTGCAGACATCTCACCAGTTTACTCTACTGTAACTCAGAACTCCAAGTCTCAAGCAATCAACCAATCTCAGTCTTCCTAGTAGCAAGGGTTATAGCTATATTCCATCATGCTCAGCTATGTGCTAAGGTTCTTGAAGGCTAGGCTAGTGAAACATAAACTCAGGAATATCTCACCAAACTGAAAATCCATGTGTAGTAGTAGTACTACTACTATAGTATAGTTATATATGATTTATATTATATTATATATAACATAGCTATATAATTTATTATATATAATTATGTATAATAATATAATATAATACTGTAACATAATAATAAAAACATATTTATATAGGTCTTTAAGGCTTGAGAGATATATTACCTCACTTGGTCTCAATAACCCTCAGTGGTTATCCAAATTATTATTATTCTTATTCAAATTCGCAGACCTGTGAACTGCGGCTCAGTAGGTTAAGTCACTATGTCCATAGTCATACAGTTGGACAGTATCTGAGGCAGGATTTTAATCCAAGTCTTCATGCCTCCAAGTTCAGCACTCTATCTATTAAAGCAGATGCTCTCTGTAAGCTGGTACACCTAAACCTAGAGAGGCTCATCTGTCAAAGGCTGGCTGCCCAGGAATGGATTGTGTCTGTCACAGTCACTCATGGAAGCTACCTACAAAGCACAGAGGAGATAGAATATTTGGCAGTGGGGGAAATCCCTTTGCCAACGAAATCACAGACTTATTCAGATATTGGAAACATAATATGGTGAAGTGATAGATTTGGAGTTGGAGAGTGTGAGTTCAAGACCCATCTTTGCACCTTGTTACCTCTGAGACCTTGTGCAAGCCACTTAATTGAGGCCCTGGGCTTCAGTTTACTCATCTATAAATTCAAGGAGGGAAGGAATTAGATGATCTAAGCAAATTTCTTTCTAGGTCTAAATTTGTGATCTTGTAATGTCTTATATAGAGAGGTTGTTGTTATTATAAGTGAGAACGGTCATTGTTAAGCACCATATAGTGCTTATTTATTAAATGATACAAAGGGTCTTCATTAGGTGATCTGAACAGCCTGATCAGGCCCCTAAAGTACTTTTCTTGGGCCCCTTTCTGCTTGGAGGAAATATGCTTGTCTCTTCCTAATTTCTTTTAAGTGCAGGGCCTGTAGGTTTCCATTGCTTTGGATGACTTCCCTTAATATTAATATAACTAAGGTCACTGTATTCTAGTGCCATATTAAATTTATCTCAAAAGTACAAATCATAAAAAGGATTAGGATAAAAATGAGCACAGTTGTACACGACTTCCAGTGAATATTGAAAAGACAGCAGCTGTGGCTTCTTTTTTTCTTCTACACTGGGCAGAGCTTCTCCCTTTTCTCTTCTTTGATCATAGCTTTGATTATAGTGGGTCTTGAGGTTAAAGGAACTCTTTTTCAGACTTATTGCACTGGCACCAGGAGCTGTTCAGCTGAAAGCATTTTGCTTCTGGCTTGATTTAGGAGGCTTTTAAAGTCTCTTTTCACTCACCCAGTGCTTACCATATTGGTCCATTCTAAAAACACATATAGAAATGCATTGCATAACTGCATCTATATTGGGCTTTTCTTTTTTAGGAAGCCACTTTTTGTACTGGTTTTCATGTGTGTGTGTGTGTGTGTGTGTGTGTGTGTGTGTGTGTGTGTGTGTGTGTTTTCTGGGAAGGACCAGTTTATGATTAGCCACCCTTCTCACCCCTTGTACTCATGTGACAATTGCTTTCTGATTGGTACCTGTAGTCTCCATTGGAAGACCAGTGGTTATTTTGTGTCCATTTCTTTATTTACACCAGATAGTTAGCAATAATAACAGCTAGAATTTATATGGTACTTTAAGGTTTGCAAAATACTTTAAAATGTTACCTTATTTGATTGGACAGCAACTCTGGGAGATAGGTGGTATTATTCCTATTTTACAGATGAGAACTGAAGCAAATGGAAGTTGAGGGCATTGCTCAGGATCACAGTTAGTAAGTGTCCAAGGCTGGATTTGATCTCATGTCATCCTGGCTTGAGGTCCAGCACCCTATCAGCTGTACCATCTAGCTGCTACATCTACCACATTTACAAAGGACAGTGGTCTCAGCTGCTTCAGGCTAAAGTGCATTTTTAGCATTTGTCTACATGGCAATTAAAAAAAAAGGTCTTCAAGGATGCTTTTATGGGCAGCCCATTCTGCATCTGAAAACACTGCTTTCAGCATGTAGAGTGACTGTTGACTCTGTAGTCAGGGGAGTTGGAACATAATCCTTCCTTATCACCTATATGTGTAACTTTGGGCAAGTTACTTAACAGCCCTGGGTCTGTTTCCTCAACTGTAAAATGAGTGAGTTGGATTAGATGGTCTGTCAAGAGACTTCCATTTCTAGATCTATGATCCTTGGACTTAGTAAATTGTGCCAGTCAGGAGAGAAGTCAAAGAAGTTTGGGGTTTCTTCTCAGTGTTGTATTTCCATCTTTTGGAATCCTTTAATAAAACACTGCCCCAGTGAGGTTCACCACATTGGCCATACAGGTAGCACACACCCTAGACTGAGTGAAAACAATGATCAAATCAGTGTCTGTGACTGTGACTGACACTTCTGTTCTTAGTAACAATATTTTGATTGTCTCACTGATGACCTAATCACCACTTCCATTATTTTATTTTCTTTATGATATATTTTAGGATGACTTATAGATAACCTTGCAATTATGTAGCGTAACTGGACCTTTGCCCCTGGAGCACTAAAATTTATCAGCAAGTAGAGACAACTGTGCTTGGCACTTAGTTAACAACAATAACTAGTTAAAATAGGAAGCTAACAGATGGTGTGCTCCCTCCCATCACTATCCCATGAGACTGGTTTTTTAAAATGCATTCCTACTTTCAGACTAAATGTCTAAATAATGTTAAAGGAAAAATCTAGCTATTTATTACTTTTTCTTTCACAGCAAGTCCCCTATGACCTAGGACCACATTTTAGATCCTGCTGTATAGATTGAACATCCTCAAAAACAAAGTTAGAAGTCATCACTACCCCTTTTTGTCTCCTTGGACCCTTCCCCAGCAGAGGCCTTACCCGTAGCAAGTCTAAACCCTCACATGCCATCTCCTCAGGCCTTTAATTCCCCACCATGGGGTGGCTTTTCTGGATCTCTCCTTCTATAGGACACTGAATCATAAGGTCTATGGTTTTCTCTACACCAAAGCTTCAACTGAATTGGTGTTAAAAGGTCAGTGAGTTGTTTTGAAGGCACAATTATGTTTCTTGCCCCACATATTTTGTAGTGTTTGTTCCTTGAGTCAGATTGACTTGGTATGGTTGTGTGTACAGACATGGATTAAATGTTTTGCTTGATTAAAAATAATGAGCATTTAAGAGTATAAATCATTGTACTATGTGCTGAAGAACCTAGAAAGAAGAATAAACTATAATCTCTGTTCTTTGGGTTTTTTTTTGTTTGTTTCTGTTTTTCTTTTTTTGCAGGGCAATGAGCATTAAGTGATTTCCCCAAGGTTACACAGCTAATAACTGACAAGTGTCATAGGCTGGATTTGAACTCAGGTCCTCCTGAATCCAGGGCCAGTGCTTTATTCACTGTGCTACCTAGCTGCCCCAATTTCTATTCTTTAGGAGCTTATAGTCTAATGGCAGTGGAGAATAAGAATGTGCACAAGTAGTTATAGTACTATGTAGAATATCAGTGTCAGATAGCATATAAGGAGTGATGTGGGGATAGGTTGAAGGAGAAGTCACATCTCATTGAGGGAATCGTGGAATGCTTCATGGAAGAGGTGACATTTGAGTTGAGCTTTGAATGATGGGCCAGATTATAAGAGGCAGATATAGAGGGATGGCTATTCTAGGCAAAGAGAACAGTATAACCAAAGGCACAGAGGAAGGAAAGCATCAAGCAATAATGGCAAAAACTAATATTTAAATAGTCATGTTTGAAAAAATATTTTCTCATAACAACTGTGAGAAGCACATAGTGCAAGTATTATTATCCCCATTTTAAAGATGAAAGTTCAGAGAAATCAAGACACTTATCCATGATCATACAGCTGGAAAGTGTCTTAGGTTGGCTTTAAATCCAGTTCTCTTTTGACTTCAGATCTAATGATTATTGCATTAAACCAACCCTGACTATATTCACATTTTAAGCCATACTTTGGGAAAGGTGCTATTTATTACTTAGACTGGAATATAAAGTATTCAAAGGAAAGTGTTGGGGCCTAAGCCTAGAAAGCTATATTAGAGATAATCATGGAAGTCCTTGAATTACCAGCTAAGGAGTTGGGGATTTGTTTGGTAGACAGTGGGGAGCTAAGGCAAGTTTTAAAACCACTAAACCTGTGTGTGTGTGTGTGTGTGTGTGTGTGATCATAGATTCATAGCTACAAGGAAGTTACAGTCTTTATAGATGAGAAAACATGAAACTCAATGGGCATGTAGTAGGTAAAGTAGGAAGGCCAAGATCCAACTCATGTTTTCTGACTTTAAATCAAATGCTTTTTCTACCCCTGAGACATGATCAAAGGAGAGTTTTAGAAATATCAATCTAACATCTTTGTATTGAATGATCTGAAGAGAGGAAAGAAACTAAAAGCAGAGTGTCCCATCTTGGAAGATAGGCTTTCATTAAAATCCAGGTGAGAGATAGTGAGGCCCTAAACTAAGGTGTTTGCAAAGAGAAATAGAAATATGGGACTATCTATGATATTTTATTGGACTAACATTGGCAGGACTTGGATTCTTACTGGATAAATAAGTTTAGGGTTGGGGTTAGAGAAAGAAAGGTAAAAGGTTGTAGGATAATACATTTAGACCCAGAAGAGACCTCAGAGGTCATCTAATCTGACCACCTGATCCAATAGAAGTGAAACCTAAGGTTTAATGAGGTCAAGTGAGTGGTCCAAAGTAGTGCAGATAAGCAACAGAGGCAGAATTTTTTTTCCCTGCTAAATGTAAACCTATTATTTTTTTAATTAACAAAGTATTTTATTTTTTTCCTGTTACATGTAAAGATAGTTCTCAACTTTTGTTTTTACAGGCTTTCCAATTTCAGATTTTTCTCCCTCCCTCCCCTCCCTCAACCCTCCCCTAGACAACAGAGGCAGAATTTTATCTGAGATATTCTGATTTCAGAGCCAATGCATTTTCCTCCAATTGTATCATGTTTCAAAATTGAAGATTCTGATCCTAGTGTGAGAGAAGAACAGATTTTTTTTTTTGTGGGGCAATGGGGGTTAAGTGACTTGCCCAGGGTCACACAGCTAGTAAGTGTCAAGTGTCTGAGGCCGTATTTGAACTCAGGAACTCCTGAATCCAGGGCCAGTGCTCTATCCACTGTTCCACCTAGCTGCCCCCACTTTTAAGGTGACATGTGTATTTCTGTATTGTTGTTCGCATATTATTAGTCAGCAAAAGTTATTATATTCTTTTTACTGTTCCATCAAGGAAACATTCCGTTTCTTGAGGAAGCAAAGGGGGGAAATGTGGTAAAATATGAAAGTTTTTAACAGTCGTTTAGGATAACTGAAAGACGCCAGTTTTTCAAGGACCACCCTTTTGGGGAGGAGATGAACAGTCCGCCTGCTGCGCATGTCAGACTGCCTGCCGAGCTCTGGACTTCCGGGGTGGAGAGAACGGGAGGAGGCCTTTTTGCCTGCTTGGCGGGACTCCTGACGGCGCGGCACAGACGGTCTCCCTCTCTCCAAAGGTGGCCTTTTCGGTTTGGTGAGTTTTTATAAGGAATATTTTCCTATCCTTCTAATCAACATCACCTTGTGACTATATACAATAAAGGCTCTATCTAGAAAACCAGAAGCTTCTTCCATTTACTAGTCTGGGAGATAAATTAAGGGAAAAGTTAAGTAGGGGAGATTTATGATCTAATATCCAATTTTAATCTCACACTAGATAACTGAAAAGTAAGTTGGTGGTTCCATTAACAAATTTAAGGAAGTCAGGTGAAGAACTGACTTTCTAGGGGAAAAATAATGACCTCAGTTTGAAAAATATTGAGCTATCTGTGGGTCCTTCAGAATGAGATGGTATGAGGGAGTTGGAAATGTGGAAATGGAAATGGAGAGAGGAACATTGTGATGTTCTGGTGAGGGCAGAGCCAAGGGTCAGGGTTGGGGGGAGGGAGATGATTCAGAAAAAATCAGGACAACCTGTGTCTTATGGGAACCTTTGTTCACTCCTTGGTGTACAATGTGACAATTAGAACCTTCTAGTGAAATTAAAGATTAAACAATGGATATCAATAAAGGACTACCAATAGTGTTCCTAAAAGTCACCTGTTAGGCTTTCTCTGGTGTTCATAGGCAACTTAGAGGAAAATTCAGTTTAATTCAAGTACTAGACCTAGTTTTAAAATTTTTATTCCCCTAAACTCTGTATAGGAAAATAAGATTAGGTCAAATATAAGATATGTTGTCCAGGTATCTGTATGAGGTTTTGATAATCCTTTAAAAGAGCATTTTCTCATGTGATTCACAGGGCCAGGAGATATGTTTGTTGGAGCTATTTTGGAGATGTGGGTCATGTTTTCGGATCTTATAGAACTGGTATTAGTCTTTCAAACTACATTCAGATGATTAATCCCTAGCAGACCACATGAAATGTATCTATATGTTCAATTAATTAAATTTATGATGGCTAGCATTTATATAGCACTTTAAGTGGGGCAGCTAGGTGGCACAGTGGATAAAGCACTGGCCCTGAATTTGGAAGGATCTGAGTTCAAATATCACTTCAGACAATTACTAGCTGTGTGACCCTGGGCAAGTCACTTAATCCCAATTACTTAAACAGCTGGGGCCATCTCCAGTTTTCCTGATGTATATCTTGCCACTGGACCCATATGGCTCTGGAAGGAAGAGTGAGATTGGTGACCTTGCACAGCCATCTCTCACTCAAATCCAATTCAGTGCAAGTCATGACATTACCTCCTGATGTCATGGTCTTCTTTGAGAACAAAGGACAAACAACAACAAGAAGAATAGCACTTCAAGTACAAAATGCTTTAAAAATATTTTGTTTTATCCTAATAACAGCTCTGCCAGGTACTATTATTATCCCCACTTTATGGATGAGTAAACTGAGGCAGATAGAAGTTAAGTGACTTGCTCAAGGTCACACAGTATCTGAAGCTAGATTTGAACTTGTTTTTCTGACTCCAGTTTCAGTCCTTTATCTACTTAATTAGCTAGTAAACAAGCATAGAAATCATTAGGCATCTGTAAGACACTTTGCTTGACACTGAGGATACCACCATTACAACAACCTAACAAACCAGTCCCTGACTTTAAGGAGCTTATATTATTTCTTTCAAAATTATTATCATTTATTTTTAACATCATCTTAATTTCAAAACCTATCTCTCCCCTCCCTGACCTTTAAATCATCTCTTATAACAAAGAGAAAAACAGCAGAACTAGCTAACACATCCACTAATTTGAACAATATTTGCAGCATTTTACCCCCATGGTCTCCCACCAAGGGGAATGAAGCATGTATACAGATTAGCAAATACAAAGGCTTTACCAATGAAATATGTTGGATCTCACACTCAGCTGCTTCCCTATGACATTTGCCCGAACCCTCCATCCTGACAAAAGGGGGGAATGATGCTTCAGCATTATTGGTTCAGGTATGTTATAAACCCCATTGGTGCAGCTCTTTCTTGACCTCCCATATCCCAGTGACTCCAATTCTGCCCCCCTCAGAGAAGATGACATAAAGGTGTCTTAAAGTGATTGTGGTTTCCTTTCCTGAAATTGCTTCCACAGTGCTCAAAACACCTGTTAAAAGCCTAGTTATTCAAGTGGATCTGTGAAAAGAGACCCTCTGAATGAGACCAGATGGACAGAGAATCAGGAGGCCCATTCTATCTAGCTGGTTTCACAGACTACATGTAAGCTGTTAAGCAAAACTTCAAGGCAATAGCCTGAAATGGTCCTCTCCCATCCTCTTGCTTCTCCAGTATTGCTTTCTCTAGAGACCTAAATACAGTTTCATTGGAAGCCCCTGATACAGTTCATCCCTAGAAGCAAAGTACTTTGCTTTATACTTAATAAAAGCCTTCCTATGTTCACTTTCTGCCCATTACTTTGAATTCATCCTCCCCCTCCCCCCAGGTACAAAAGACTTGACTTTCCCTTTGTGCTTTTGATGGTTGGAGAACTTGAACATCACATGCATAACATAATCCTAGTATCTTCTCTATAACCCAGAGTTACATTTATGATAAATCAATTTACATTTTTTGACAGGGA
Source organism: Dromiciops gliroides (assembly GCF_019393635.1). NCBI lineage: Eukaryota > Metazoa > Chordata > Mammalia > Microbiotheria > Microbiotheriidae > Dromiciops > Dromiciops gliroides. The sequence continues at coordinate 530,440,417 of NC_057863.1, forward strand.
TTTCACCTGCTTTAACTTAGATTCTCCATGTGCACAGAAGTGCACATTTAAAAAAGAAGACATAGTTTTCTAGGCAAAGGCAACCATAGTTATCATTTCATTTCAATTCAGTTCAATTCAATAGACATTGATCATGCACTTACTATGTTAAGGCAGTGCCTTAACATAAATCAATAACAAGTAAAATACCTGACATGTGCAAGATAGTGGATAAAAAAATGATGTAGCCCCTCCCCTAAAGGGATATATAATTATCTGGGAGAAACAGCAAATGTACACATATAAATAAGTATAAAATTATTTTAAGAGAGAAAAAGAACTAACAGCAGATGGAGGTGGGAGTGGATTGGAAAAGACTTCATATAGAAGGTAGTACCTGAGCTTTGAAGAAAGTTTGAGCTTCTAAGTATCAGTGATAAGGAGAGAATCCATTCCAGGTATGGAAGATGACTTATATAAAGGACCAATAGTAGGGGATTCAATATCATGTATAAGAAACAAGAACTTGACAGTAATGGAGTGTGACGAATATGTAGTAGATGTGATCAATAATCTGAAGGGCTTTATGTACCAGGCTGAAGGGTATGTGTTTTATCTGGAAGGTAATAGGGAGCCACTGAAGATTATGGAGTAGGGAAGTGCCCAGGTCAGATCTATGTTTTGAAAAGATGAGAAACATTCCCACTTTTTATTTATCCCAAGATCATCTAATGTGCATATTTTGTACCCCCTTCCCCATGGTTTTCAAGCATAGATCATTGTATGTGGCTTGAAGTGCCCTCTCCCTCTACTTGATTTTCATTTGCGCCCTTTCATTTATATGGGGTCTGGTACATTTTGTAGTTAAGGGTTGTTTTGTTTTGTTTTGTTTGATTTGGTTATTCAATCAGCAAGTGCCCAGAACAAAGAGCTGTTAATCTTTTGCCTCAGTGTAGTTCTGTATTACTGTGCTCAGTTTTGGATACTACATTGTGGAAGGGACATGGGCAAACTGGGGTATATACACATGAGTTCAACCAGGACAAGGAGGGGCTTGCAGACTCATAGATTTAGAACTGTAAGGGACTTGAGATGCCTTTAAATTCAATCCCCTCATTTTACAGATGAGGAAACTGAAACCCAGGGTTACCCAGGTAGTCAGGGTCTGAGGCTGGATTTGAACACGTCTCCCTGCTCCATGGTTGGTTACTTACCCCTACACCAGGCTACCTCTTAAGAGCATGCCAAAGGAAGATCATCTAATGGAACCAGACATATTTGGTTTTGAGAAGAAAAGACCGCATGAACTACATAATAAGTGTCTTGTAGTATTTGAAAATGTGCAGCATGAAGAGGGATTAAATGTATTTGCTCCTCATTCCAGTCAATTCTCCATTCATTTATCAAAGTAATCTTCCTGAAATACAGACTATGCCCATGTCATCTGTACTCAATAAAATTCAATGGCTCCCTATCACCTCCAGGATCAAATATAAAATCCTCTCTTTGGCATTGTAAGCCTTTTATAACCTGCCCCCACACCCACCTTTCCAGTCCTCTTATACTTTAACCCCATTCTTCCCTCCCCACCCCCAATAATAATTTGTGAACCAGTGACACTGGCCTCCTTGCTGTTTCTCAAACAAAACAGTCCATCTCCAGTCTCTGGGCATTTTCATGGACCATTTTCTGTGTCTGGAATTATCTGACTCTTCATTTCTGCCTCCTGACTTCACTGGCTTCTTTCAAGCTTCCCATAAAACCTCCTACATTTTAGTGCCTTTCCTCTGTTGAGGACCTCCAATTTAGCTTAGAGATAGTTCATTTGTATGCAGTTGTTTGCATATGATCTACCCCATTAAACAACGAGTTCCTTGAGAACAGGAGCTATCTTTTTTGTTTTCTTTGTATTTTTATCATTTAGCACCCTGTCTGGCACAGGAGACACCCTTAATTAATGTTTATTAACTGAATGACCTACCAACTGCATGGCACTGAAATACATAATGAGCAGCACTGGGAAGAAGTTGTAAGCAGAAAGATTTTGGCTTAGAAAGATGAAAAATCTTCCTAACTGTGAAAGTTAGTGCAATTTGCAATAGCCTGTCTTGAGAGAAATGGATTGTTCCAAATAGAAGTGTATTTAGTCCAACCTCCTCATTTTGGAGTGGATAAACTGAGACAGACCCAGAGGTTAGGTTCCCAGTGACACAAACAACTAGTAAATGGCAGAACCAGGATCCATACTCAGCTATTCTGAGACCCCTGACTTCAAATATAGGGCTCTTGCCATTGTGCCGCTCAGATGTCAAGCAAGAGCTGGATGGCCATTTCTTAAGCATGATGCCGAGGTGATTCCAATTAAGGTCTGACCTGCTAGCTATTTCCAACTTTATAATTCTATATTTTCTATGATTCTGGGTCTTTCATATCTGTGCAAATCTCATTTCCAGAGGCCCATTTAATTACCTGGCATTTACCTTCAAGTACAAGTACTCTCAGCGATGTTAAAACTTGACTTGGGCAGCCATCTTCATCAGTCTTTCACCCCTTTGCATCTGGGACTCTTGATTAACGATCTTAAGCTTTTTTGACTTCTCCCTTCTCAAGCCCAAGGATGTCTTTCCTCACTTAAATTTTTTTTCCTTGGCAATGAGGGTTAAGTGACTTGCCCAGGATCACACAACTAGTAAGTGTCAAGTGTCTGAGGCCAAATTTGAACTCAGGTCCTCCTGAATCCAGGGCCAGTGCTCTATCCACTGTGCCACCTAGCTGACACTTTCCTGACTTTTGAAAATCTTCCTTGTTTACTAATTAATCTTTGCTTTTACCTTTTCCTGTATTTCTGTTCTATAGGGAGTTAGGGGTCTCTTTCCACTTTCTCCTCCAAAGATGCCTAGAGTGGGAAGGTCCTCTGGGATCCCGAAATGGACTCTCAACTCATAGGAATTGCCCCACACAGAATCTTGTGGCCACAGGCATGACCTCAACTCTGGAGCATCAGCTCCTATAAGTTTGCTCCAGCCTACCATTTTACTATTGCCTCCTTGCCCTTAGGATTCCTTCCTTCACAGCTCTACTGGAGACTGACTTCCTTTCACAGGTTAGTTCCAACAAATCTACCCCCACAATTGGAAAGTAAAAGAATAACCACAGATACTACCATTAGAACCTCGACCATCTGCCAGAAGGTAAAATATATCACCAAGATCAGTGCCTGGGGAAAGCAAAGGAAAAAGGCACACTTTAAAGGAACAGCATCTCCAGTTTGACATCAGAACACAACAGAGCTAATAGGTAGTTTCTTACTTTCATTTCCTAAGGTAGCAACACACGCCTTTCCATCTGCTACTGGGGCACAGCTGAGTACTTTTGCCAGTCTCTAGGTGAGCATTTGGGTGGTGAGAAATTGCCCCATTATTTGTGGGTAGCACATTAGTGGCTTATACAACCTGCACACAGTTAGGTCTTGGATTTTGGCTCTAATTTTGGTCTGTGGCTTACTGTCATGGATTCTGGGAGATTCTCTTTCTTCCCTTTGTTTCATTTAAATTCATAACAAAATATTGGTGTTAACTCTTTTACCATTCCCCTGTTCTGTCAGTCAACAAGCATCTGTTAGGTGTCTACTATGTGCCAGGTACAGTGCTAAGTTATGCTTTTCTCCTTTCCACAGAAGTGAGTAAGCCTGCTATTGATGTCTTTATATTAATATCACAACTTTAGGGAACAGTTGAAAGAGTAGTGGCTCCGTTTGCAGAGGACCTAGGTTTGAATATCACTTTTAAAGCTCATTAATTGTGCAACTTTGGGTAAGTCACTTAGCCTCCCTGGACCTCATTTTCCTTATCTTCAAAATTATGGGGTTGGACTAAATAGCTTTTGGGATAGCTAGGTGTTGTAGTGTATAGAGTGATAGGCCTGGAATTAGGAAGAATAATCTTCCTGAGTTCAAATCTGGTTTCAGACACTTCCTAGTTGTGTGACCTTGGGCAAGTCACTTAACCCTGTTTGTCTCAGGTCCTCATCTGTAAAATGAGCTGGAGAACAAAATGGCAAAGCACTGCAGTATCTTTGCCAAGAAAACCCCAAATGGGGTCACAGAGTGTTGGAAATGAATGAAAAACAACTTAGCAACTGAATAGCTTGTTTGATCCCTTCCACTTCTAGATCTGTGACCCTATGGTCTATAAGTAATCATATTAATTGGCAAGAGTAATAATTGTAAGACTTTGGATATCACCTCACCTTTCTTCAAGTCTTTACCTATCAAATGAAGGGGGAGGGTGGACAAATTGAGGTCTAAGGTTCTTTTATTTTTTCCAGGGCAATGGGGGTTAAGTGACTTGCCCAGAGTCACACAACAAGTGTCAAGTGTCTGAGGTCAGATTTGAACTCATGTCCTCCTGAATCCAGGGCCGGTGCTTTATCCACTGTGCCACTGTGATGCCCTCCTAAAGTTCTTTTTAACTCTATATCCTACTTCCTCATGTTCTCTAAGGTCCCTTCTACTAAAAAAGATTCTATAATTTTAAGTAATCTTAGCCCTTGGAAACCCTTCTGCCTCTCTTAGAGAACATTGTGTTTTCTTCTATTCTTCAAGACCTGAGTTAATTTCAAATTTCCCCTTCAAGCAGATCCAGTGAGTCATGCCTAGATGATTATAGCCTCTTTTTGCTGGCCTCCTAGCCTCTTTCCATAACCTACCCAGCCCCACTGAATATTTGGATGGCACATCAGGGGTTTGTGTATATGAATATTCATGATGATGCTTATCACCATTTTCTCTGCCTGCTAGTTTGTCCATGCTGAATTACTTCCTGTCACATTCTAATATTAAAATAATGAAATCATAGATTTGGGAGAGACCTCAGGGGTCATCTTGTCCAACCTCTTCATTTTACAGATGAGGAAACTAACACCTAAAGTGGTTGAAGCTTGCCCAAGATCATTTAAGTGACAGGCCAAGGATAAAACCAAGTTTTCATATTTCAAATCACTCATTCTTTCCCCTGTACCATGCTGCTTCATGCTTAACATCAAATCTCAGTTTTTGTCATTTGCCTTCACATTTTCCCAAATGGGTCTCACCTGATATTTATACCCATTCCATGTTTCAGCCAGATTTGCCTTTTTGAGATACCACTTCACCTTGTCTGTCAGTTCTTCTTCTTCAACTCCTGAACTTTTGTCTAAGCTGTTTTCTGTGTGGAACGATCTCTTTCAACCTGGCTGAGAAAATGCATTCCCTTCCTGTTTCTTCTGATTACAGTTCAACATCTATTTTCAACCAGAAATGAGGCTCGAGTAAAACCATCCATCTTCCAAGCCATTAGCATGATTTCTGTCCCCTAAGGGCCATATTGGTCATCATCATATTTATGTGGATCACATGTTTTGGATGTTTTCCCTTTATGAGAGTCATCCCTCTAGATAGAGTGGCTATATTTTATTTCCTATGTACCTCCAAATATCTAGGATAGTAACACATTTCTATAACGTTTACTCTAAGGTTTACCAAGCATATTCATTGCAACTACCCTATGGGGCATGTAATATTATTATCCCCATTTTATAGATGATACACTGACTTTCAGAGCAGTTAAGTGTTTCCTGTGCAGTCATAGAACTAGAAAGTGTCAGAGCTAGGATTTGAACCCTGGTTCCTTGACTCCAAATCCAAGGTTTCTGATTGTTGTTGTGGTTTTCCTCCACTATGATCCCTCAGTAAGTATTTCCTCATTGTGATTTGTCAAGATAAATTTTAGCTCCTACAAGTCACATTTGTTGTCACCAATAAACATTTGTTTAGATCATACCAGGTATTTATTGTTGTTCTTACATTGCCCTTCAATACTGATACTTACTTTCCTTAAATTCAGGTCTTTCATGAGTGCCCACATTGAACTTACTTTCCTTTTGGTGAAGTAGAGAAGCTTATTGTTAGTTTAGTGGTCTGCAACATGGCATGGGAGCATTGAAAACACCTAGGTTTAAATCCTGTCAGATACTAGCTATGTAAGATGGGGAAATCACTTACCTCTCTGAACCTCAGTTTTTTTAATTTGTAAGGACATCAGGCTGCTGTGAAGGTCAAATTAGAAAAGGTATGTAAAGTTCTGTGCAAAGCTTTAAAAAGCTTCATGTAGGGGCAGCTAGGTGGCACAGTGGATAAAGCACCAACCCTGGATTCACAAGTACCTGAGTTCAAATCCGGCCTCAGACATTTGACACTTACTAGTTGTATGACCCTGGGCAAGTCACTTAATCCCCATTGCCCCACAAAACAAAACAAAACCCCAAAACAAAAAGTGTCATGTATCGGCTATTATTATTTTTGTTATTATATAGACCTCCTGTCTGCTACTCTCAGGCTGGCCTCTCTACCCTTTGAATTTTCCTAGTCCCATGGTGTCCTGTGACCTCACTGAATCTGAGGCTACAGATCTTTAGTGGGTTCCTTCATTCCTGCAACCATGGGTAAACCCTGCCACCATCTTTTCTTTCCCTTTTGGCATTTATTTAGCCCTAACACCTATGTCACATTTCCTCAGGCCTATCATGCCATGCTGTCTCATTTCACAGGCTGATTGAGCTTGAGATGAGTGACAGGGAAGGGAAGGAGAGGAACTCACCATTTGCCTTATTCTCCTGTTGTCTATTTTTCCAGGAGATGGCTTTCTCCATGGTCATATCTTGCTTTCATGTTTCCCACTAAACAATCTCATTGGAGACAGAAACTATGTGGACAAATTATCTCTGGCCTTGTCTGAAGATGCCAAATGTGGCGGCAGTAGCAGCCTGGTCATTTTAATTATATTAATGATCCTTATCAGAGAAGGTGCTAACCCATGCCAGAATTTAAACCCACTGTGATTTGTCAGGGGAATGCCAATTATTTTCATACAACTACTCACTTTCCCAATTAATCTTTTTTCCAAAACATGGAAAGAATATTCAGAAACATTAAAAAAATGACATGCCTCCTCTTGGGTCTAGCAGGGAAAGGCAACTGAAGAATATCTGGGGTAACATAAAGGAAGGTGAATAACCTTAGGGCAAGGTTGACCCAAGGCAATATTATGAAAGCCAGTACCACTTTTTCGCTCCAGCCTTCACCCTTTTCCCATCAATTTAGGTACTCAGAAGTGTCAGAGATTTCAGGGATCTGCTGCTGCCCTGGTTCCCATATTCTCTATTACCCCCATCATACCCCATCCCCATCCAGATTGAATTTCACTTTTCTATTTCCAATTTACAATGTCTGTTTGCGTCTGTCTATCTATTAAACTATCATATGTAGCTAATTATTTTAATGTTTTCCTACCTTATTTGTATATGAACTCCTTGAGGGGAGAAATAATGTTTTTCTCTTTTTTTTGTATCCCAAGTATCTTGCTCATAGTAAAAATAAATGCTTATTGACTGACTACCTGACCTTTCCTTCAGGGCCCCTTGTGAAAGAGCTCATTAGTTACTCAGGGATGATGTAATCATGGATGCCAATAGGTTATTGTGGGTTAACCCCAATGAGTAACATACTTATTTTTGGACAGGGGTCTTCTAATGACGCATTGCCTTGGCTTGGAGGGATGATTGCAATAGTAAGTATTTTGGACACTGGGTAAAGAGTATGGCAGAGTGCCTTTGAAATATTACTAGTCTGGTGGCTGCCTCTTCCTTCTCCATGTAGGATCTTTACTGGATAAGAATCCTTTTCCTACTCATCCCTGGGGATGAGGTGGACAGGATTTTGTAGTTAAATGTTTTGACAAGAGAAAAGGGCTTTTTGGATCATGCCATGTGTCTACTATGTCTCAGATATAACTACTTCCCATATGGGAGATAGAAGGGATCCATAGATGATGCAAGAACTTTCAAAAAATAGGCTTAACCATAATTCATTGTGGCTTAAAAGAATGTAAGCATACTTAACTTATACATACATGCATACATACATATATACATACATACACACATACATACATGTACCCTCATTGCTCAAGCTCTGGCCTTGTTATTCACTTGACTTCTTTGAACAGGTCAAACTTTAGTCTGTTTAAGGCTTACTCCTTGGATCTCATGGATGTCTTATTGCTACTGAATTATTCTTCTAGTTCCTGGTCATGCTTCCTGCCTCCTGCCCTATTTTGCTTTGATTAATTAAACACCCTCCTTATTTATATGGCCTTTCTATTATTTCTTATCCTTCCCAAACTGAGACTTTATCATGGTAAATTTTGCTGCCCTTGTTCTCTGGGCCTACAGTTCCTAAGCCATTTAGGACCTCAGACAGAACCATGAAGGACATCCAGTTGCAGAATCTGGTTGGTCTCACTCTTGGGCAGAGCTTGGATGAGCAGTGTAGCAAAGGAAAATGAAGGGTGCTGGTGTTTCAGTCCTGAAGCCTCAGAGGTCATGAGCTAAGCCATAGAGCTGAAGGAAGGCGTGATTCACATGGATTCATGAAACAAAGAGGAGGTTCTGAGTCATCCTTGGCAGACCCAGAAAACAGTAGAAAGAATACTAGATCTGGAATCAGGAAGATGGAAGTTCAAATTCCTCCTTGTCACTTAGTAGCCATGTGACCCTGGGAAAGTCACTCAATCTCTTTGTTTCAGTTCCTTAACTGTAAAATTGGGATAATAACAGTACCTACTTTCCAGAGTTGTGAGGAACAAATGATAGAATATTTGTAAAGCACTTAGTACAGGGCCTGGCACATAGTGGATGATTAATCAATGCTTGTTTCCTTCCTTCTTTTCTTGGGGCTTCTTTTTTTCCACTAGAAAGTATTATTATAAAACTGTTAATGTCAAAACTAGGAGTCTCCTTTAGAAATCAAATAGCCCAACGCTAACATTTTCCAGATGAGGAAACTGAGGCCCATAAGTGCAAAACAAGTTGACTTAAGGTCACACGACACACTTAAGGTCTTGAGCGTATCTACAAAACCGTGCTGTTTTCTTTTTTTTCTTTATTTTGAGTCAGATGAAACAACTTCAACCAGCTGCTCTGACCTTCTCTGAGTATACTCATCCAAAATTTTGACAGTTGGACCACATATTTTTGAATAAGCATTTAGTCCCTAAAACCTCTAATCTGTGCAGGGTAATTCTCTCTGATTTATTTTAATGGGTTTCTAGTCTATTAACTGGTGTCTCAGTTTCAGGAGCATTCTCAAAATGCCTTCCAACCTTAACCCCTGCCCCAGATTTGAATTTTCCTCATTGGAGGATAGGAGGAAGAGGTGCTCAGCAGTTAACTGAAAGAAGCTAGAGGCCAATTCCAAAAGGTATAGGAAAATCAAACACCTCCCACCCTTATAAGGCTACAGTGAAATAGTCATGGATCAGAATGAATAATAATTCTCTCTTTCCTTTCCCCTTTTTTCTCATCCTTCACCCCAAATACAGTTTTTGCCAAATAGAGGGGTGGCAGACAAGGGAAGTAGGCCAATTAGTTCTGTGGCAGTCTTTACTGGAATTGGGTTTTTATTCTTCCAGCCTGTGAGGTAAGATGAATATTCTAGGGTACAAAATATGCTTTTATCTAATTTTATTTTTTTTAAGAATCACAACAAAGAAAAGCACACACACACACACACACACACACACAAAACAAAAATACAGAATTATTTAAAAGGGACCCTGTGGAATGTTCTTTCAAAGCTTCCCACCTAACCCTCTGCTTATAGGAGGTTCTATATAAACAGTAGCAGCAGGAGGAAGGGAGGGGTAAGCTGAAAATCTTCTGTGTCACTCCCAAACTCAGGAGACAATCATCACCAGACAGAAGTTCTAGATAGGGGGTGGGAGCCCTGAGGTCCTGTCTTTTTTACATTCCCCCCTCAGCATAGATCAGGAGCTGAGGCTTCAGGGTCTGTCTCACAGTTCATGCCCTAGAAAGGTGGAGTGGAAAGGTTAAGAAGGGGTATTAAATAATGATCAATTTTGGCAGCAGCATTTTACTTCTTAGAAGACTGAACCTTGTTTTTTGTTTAACAGAAGTATTATATTAATAATAACTCTCAATTCTATACTTTGACAAAGATTTTCCCCACAATAAATCTTTGAGCTAGGAAGGGAAGATATTACTATTCCCATTGTAACTATTAGAAAACAGGCTTAGAGTAAAGTTTTGAGGGGAAAAAAAGGTTTAAGAATTTCAGTCAATATGGAGAACAGTAAAACTTGGATTGAATATGTGGTGTTTGTATTTTTGCCAGAGTCAAGTGGCTGCTATCTGTTTCAAGTTCCTGATAGTGTCCCTCATAAAAAGAGAAAGTTATGGGGCTTAGATGAATGTTTATCTCTGCCTCAAGTTATCAGAGACAATGAAATTTTCCTAAAACAGACAAACAAACTGAAAAAGGGCTTCAGTGGGGCTAGGCCAGGGGAATAACAAGTTTTTAACTTACCTGAAATTACAAATGGGGAATTATTTTGTCAGGAGGTTGGAGAGTGAATGTAACATAGAGAAGAAAGCAAAGAAACAGACAACTGGACACCTAAAACTAAAAAAACGAACAACTAATTTGAGGTTCTTTTGGAAGAGGTGAGAATTGAACGCTCTAAGAAAGGAGATTTTGCTTATCCTCCCAGGAATGATAAAGTAGAATCACAGAATTTGTCAGAAGGGCCTTCAATGAGGATTAGAGGAAGAAGAGAAGAATGGTAGTGGTTAGAAATTTTGCTCAGATTACTGAGGAAGCTCTTTGTCAACATGAAACAATAATGGAGAGGTTAGTTATTTTCCTGCAGTTTGTATCTGTCACAAGAGAAAACCTCCCTAAAGTTTATCAAAATGGATGACTGATACCTATTTCTAATCATCTTGGAAAATTTGAGAAATACCAGATGATTGGAGAAGGATAGATGTTATAATAGTTTCTAAGTATAGAGAGGAGTCTGCAAGCTTAAAGGCAGTGAGCTTGACTTGTATTTCTGAGAAAATTCTGGAATGGATCATTATAGTAACGGTTAGCAAGCATTTAAATAGGAAAACAACCCTTACAGAGTCAGAGCCATAGATAAGTCAAGAATAGGCCATGGATGACTAACCTCATTTTCTCTTTTGGCAGGATCATTAAACTAGTAGATGAGGGGAATACTGTGGAAATAGTTCATCTACATTTTAGCCAAGCTTTTGATAAATTATATCATACTGTTTTTTTGGAGATGATAGATTAATTCATAAGGATTTTTTTTTGCAGGGCAATGGGGGTTAAGTGACTTGCCCAAGGTCACACAGCTAGTAAGTGTCAAGTGTCTGAGGCCAGATTTGAAATCAGGTCCTCCTGAATCTAGGATCAGTGCCACTGTGCCACCTAGCTGCCCCTCCAATTAAGGCTTGATGTCAGGAACCAAACAAAACAAAACAACCCCAGAGCTATCCCAAATTGGGATAAACTGCCTCCCTAGATGGTGGGTTACCTCTCAAAGTCTATGATATTGTGAATCACATAGTCACAAATGATACTGCTAGAAGGAAGCCAGAATATATTGTCAAAGATTATGAAATTTTGGTCAAGAAATTGAGAACCATAGAGTAGAATTTTACAAACTGTAGGGGGAATTTTCCTTTAAATGGTATTATAATCTCAAAGGGGTGGCACTACACAATGGCAAAAATCATTGGATTGTTAAACTTCAACTCTTCTATAGATATGTAGAATTTGTTTAGTTAAAACAAAGTCTAAATTAATTCCAACAAAAGTTCCAGGAATTTGTACCAAATAATAGAAGGAGTTTGTCATCACTTAGCCACAGGTTTTGGACCTAAGTGTGGTTGAGAGATGGGATAGTGACTTTCTCACTTCCCCTGTATATCAACTTTAATTTTTAATGAAATAGTTTTAATAACTAGCAAATTTTATAAAATCAAATTCTTAATTTTGCTGGAATAAAATGAGTTTAAAAAACTTATGAAAAAATGTGAAAGGTGACAATATTTTTACTATTAGAGATGAAAAAAGTCACTATATTACATTTGAAAACCATAGCAATGGTGGCACAGTTGGCATTTTCCTGACTGATATTCATTTAAGGCAAGAGATGAAGCATATATTGATTTATACAAGCAATAAATAGCTAGTTAGGAAAATTGTGATTGAGCATGAAATTTGGATTTCTGGACCACAACGTAAAATAAAAGAACAACAAGCTGTTTACCAGGAAAGAGTATGCTTAACACAGACTAGAAAGTATATATTTGCTTTGTGTCTTGCAAATCTAACCAAAAGCATTTTAAGCTAAAAAGTATGGGAAATTGACTATGTATATCTATCATGCTAGATATCATAAAGACCAGGTAGCTACAATGAACAAAGTAAAATAACAATTAAGGAGTTCAGTAATTCATAGGAGGGAAAAAAACGGTAGTCTTCAAAGCCATGTGTGTGCATATCTATATGTCTGTTTTGTGTGAATACTAAACATGTAGGTCATTAGAGGCCATAAAAGTAAGGAGGCAACTTTGGTCTTATGAAACTTCTGGGGTTGAAACCCCTTCTTGGAGCATATCTCTGGATACCATTGGTGAATGAACAAAGATAGGTAAAAAGGAGGAGATGGGGGCAGCTAGGTAGCACAGTGGATAGAGCACGAGTCCAGGATTCAGGAGGACCTGAGTTCAAATACAGCCTCAGACAGTTGACACTTACTAGCTGTGTGACCCTGGGCAAGTCACTTAACCCAAATTGCCTCACCAAAAAAAAAAAAAAAAAGGAGAAGATGGCTTTGCATATTGAGAAGCTATATTCATGTTAGGAAATCTAGGAACCTGAAGGGAGAAAAGCAATGTGGAGAGCATTTGGGTGAAGAACAACAGTGGAAGGAGAAATAGGAGCTATTTTGTCATCCTCATATACTACAGCTAGACATGACACTGATAATGATGATTTTATACAGAAGTACAACCAATATAAATGGATTGCCTTATGGCCTTGTTATCAAGGAGGCCAAAAGAACTCAGAAAACATCTTAGTCAGAAAAAATCAGATCTATTTGCCAAAAGGAGAGAAATGACTGCCAAAAACAATATCAGGTTAGAATATAAGCTTGTGTGTAAAATCTTACGAAGGAAAATGATGGACATTTATGATCTCATAAAGCAGAAAGAAATAATGAAGGGTAAAACAATTTTAAAATAAAGTTTGGCAAGTAATTCAACTAGGCCGAGTCCCCCCATTTACTGATAAAAATGAACAGGTGATAAATGGAAAAAACTTATACAGATTATTATAATAAGGTGTTTTTTCCAACAAGAACAGTGCAACCACAACAGTTGGGTCCTAATATCATAGTTCCATTGCTTATAGGGAAGGAACAATGACACTAAGGAGAACAAAGATGGGGAAAAAACAGCCATATTGTGCTAAATATGTAGGGAAGAGATCTGTGCTGGAAACAATACATTTGTGAGGGCATGGGGAATCAATTAAAAATGGTTTCTAGAAGGATAGATACCAAAGGTGTGGAAAAAGTAAAACCCCAGAATTTGTTTATATATTTATATACAAATAAAACTAATGAGGAAAACCCAATAATTATCCATATGTATATGCCTACTCTTCAATTTATAGAAAACCATTATGAGTCACATACATGAATTGAGGACTTTCTTGATGAGATTTTTAGTATGGAACAAGCAGACTTTTGTAAATATTCAATATTATCATGATTTTATAATTGTCTGAAAGGTATAGAGATTATAAGATCTCATTATATTTCTTGTATGTAATAGCTGTAATAAAAATGATTCTGTAAAGCAAACTACAACCTTACAGATATTTTTAATGAAATATCTCCAATCCATATATCAAATCATTCAAGATGCTTGAAAAATATAATAGAAATAACTCTATTGAATATCCTTCTAATCATAACACAGGTGAAGCATATAACAGAGAGGTATATGTTGGTCAAACATAGCCGCCACTGTGATGGAAGAGATTTCAACATTTTGGGTTTTCTTGGCAAAGATACTGTAGTGGTTTTCCATTTCCTTCTCCAGTTCATTTTAAGAATGGGGAGATGTGGGGCAGCTAGATGGCGCAGTGGATAAAGCACCGGCCCTGGATTCAGGAGTACCTGAGTTCAAATCCGGCCTCGGACACTTGACATTTGCTAGCTGTGTGACCGTGGGCAAGTCACTTAACCCCCATTGCCCCGCAAAAAAATAATAAAAAAAAAAGAATGGGGAGATGAGGCAAACATGGTTAAGTGACTTTCCCAGGGTCACACAGCTAGTAAGAGTCTAAGGCTAGATTTGAACTCACTTTCTCCTTACTCCAGACTCTCTATCCACTCTACCACTCTAGTGCCCTTTTAAAGTAATATTTATGTATGCATACACACATGTATATATACTTACAAATACACACATATATATATATATGTGTGTGCATATACTTATATATATAAATAATTATTATTATCAAGTTGTCTAATAAATTATGAGGTGCTTGACATATCAAATAAAATACCCCTCTTCTCTTCCTGGAATAATTCCTGGGACAGGAGAGTAAGAGATCTCTTTAGACTTATGAGACCCACCTTTCTGAATACATTTATATGGTCATTAGCAATGCAAACATGTCAAGGATAATAATAGCTAACCATTTTGTCTTTCTTAAAGTTGCAGCTAAAATCTTTTCCTATCTATCCTAAGTCTAGTGCCTTTCCTCTGGTGACTATATTTTTTCTGTATATAATTTGTTTGTATATAGTTTTCATGTTGTCTCCACCATTAGATCATTAGCTTTTGGAGGGCAGGGACTAACTTTTGCCTTTTCTTTTATCCCCACCACTTAGCACATAGTAGGTACTTAGTTTCTTGCCTAGAGGAAGTGCTTAATAAATGCATATGATTAATTGACTGACTTCCAAAGCAGTCCATTATGGTTTTGGATAACTGTGGTAGGAATTTCTTTCTTATACTGAGTCAAAATATATTTCATCATACCTTTTACCCTTTACTCCTACTTTTGTTCTCTGAGACCAAGCAAGATGAGTTAAATCCTCTGTCCAATCAAAAATCCTTAATGCAGCTCAATATAGCAATCTGAAGTGTTTTCTTTTCCAAGCTAAACATCCCCAGGTCTTTTAACCAATCTATATGGCTTGGTTTCCAGTCCATGTATTATCTTCATTGATGTCTTCTGGAGCTGGTCTAGAATGTCAATATCCTTTAACAAAATCTTCTCTTTTGTAAGGCATTACAGAAAGCAAGTTAGAGATTGCCCTTAATCTTTGGACAATTTAGTATATTGGCTTATAAGTTCTTGAAGACTAATAAGCTAAGAGTCTGGATTCAAGTAGGCAAAATATACATGTTCTGTGATTCATGTAAATTCAATTTCTGTATCGTGTTTTTGGAACAAGTTTTGTGTAAATAATTATTTTGTAAGTGGAATCTACTTTAAAGTCCATTTGAGGAATTGTCTTTTAAAGAAAACCGGGAATAAACCTTTTGGAAAATAATTATTTCATGATAAATAATCACTACATTGTTAATTTTCTGAGTCTGTATTCTTAAAAACTGTCCTAGTAACTTTCATACAATTATGCACTTAGCACAATGTCTGGAACATAGTAGGGCCATAATAAATGTTTAGTGATTGATTGATTATATATTGAATTTTCTAAATGGAAGTAAATTGATATTCTATGAGCAATCAAAGAATAATAGATTTAGAGCAATGTAACTAAGCACTATTGCTCATTTCTTATGACCCCTATAAACTATACAAAACCCACTATGCCCTTGAAAAGATCTTATATTCTGTCTCATTTTACTTAATAATTGATATGCAGATTTTTCCCAATACAGATCAATAGATAAGTTATGGACACAGAAAAGAAATTTTATGATGACTATTGCTGGTTCTCTGCCTTAATGACTGGATTTGTTCATATTGCTGGTTCTGCTTTCAGAAAACTTTTCCCAAACTAATGCTTTCCTGTGCATGTTCTTTAAAAAAAGATTACAAGAAGTAAATGAATGTATGTCTGTGGGTAGAAATGTGCCCATATCCTAAATGAAATAATAGACGTACTCAGTGGAGCGTGTGCACATGGCAAAGGGTGGTAAGGATTCAGAATAATGAAGAGTATGGAAGGAGGCAAGGCAATCCAGTAAAAGACAAATCTTGCCAGAAGTGTGGTCTGCTGAGTAAAATGGATAGGCAGGAAAAAAGCCATGAGGCCCACCCCACAGGACAGCGATGAATGGCTATGAGTGCCCCAAGCTGCTGCCAAAACAATTGCTGATATAAATAGAGTGCCTGTCAGATTTTGTTTATACCAGCAAGCAACCATCATTATCAGAAAGGTTGGAAGGGCTCGAATCTCATTTTAGAGACCAAACTAGGTAAGCCTGGGGTTTTAGCCATTTCCATTAAAGGATGATGCCTACCTATTGTCTTAGGGCAATACTTTCGATCACCCTGTGCCTATGCCTCAAGCAATAGCAAAGTAGCTCAGGACACAAGACTGACATCCCAATGCCCTGAGATTGCTGTCAGTGTACCTAAGGGGATTTTATTTTGTCTAGCTTAGTTCAAGCAGGGATGTAATGTCTGTAGAGGTATCTGAATGGGACAGCTGACAGCAGAGAATACACACACACATGTGTGTATGTGTATATGTACATATACACAGACATATATATTATTTAATATATACTATATGCATATACATATATATACACATATGCATGTCTATATATACGTGTGTATGTCTATATATGTGTATGTATCTACTACATATATGTTTCTCTTATATCTATCTCCGTCATATTGATCTCCATATTTATATAGCTCTTATAGTTACAATTTCCTAGATATATAAGCTCATATATATCATATCTATAATGTCCTTGGGGTCTGCAGATACTGTTGCCATTGGTGGCTTTGTTTTGTGAGTATTATTGAATAGAGTGAGGCCACATGCTTGCTTGCCTGTTGTTCTTTTATTTGGAGCTACAGGTCCTCTCCACAAAGACTGGTGTGGTTTGTGACTCTTCTTCCTTGGACCTTGATGCTTCAGACCATGCCTCTGTTAGACATCTGTTAAACATTCCCATTTAGTTGTCCTATTGTCATCTCAAATTTGATATATCTAAAACTAAACTCATCACTTTCCCATCAAAATTACTCCTTCAAACTTCCTTATTCCTATCAGTGGAGCCTCTGTTTCTTCATAGACTTAGTTCAGAACTACTTATTCTTTGACTTTTCCCTCTTCCTTGTTCCCCAGATCTAATTATAAGAGGCAACTAGGTGAATCACTAGATAGTGTTGGGTCTGACAGCAACCGACTTGAATTTGACTTGAATTCAAATCTGGTCTTATATACTAGCTGTGTTACCCATGGCAAGTCAATGCAACCTCTGATTATCTCAGTTTCCTCAACTGTAAAATGGTAATAATAATAACATCTACCTCCTAGAGTTATTGTGAGGATCAAGTGAGATAGTATTTTAAGGTGTCATACTTGGCACATAGTAAGTACTAAAAAAATACTTGCTCCCTTCCTTTCTTCCTTATAGATCATCTACCACACCTCATTTATAGATGGGGAAGTTGAGGTTTAGAGAGAAGTGACTCATTCAACTTCACTTAATTAGTTAGTGCTAGACATGCAACTAGAAGCCAGGTCTCCTGAATCTTGGGTCCGGTGATCTTCTTAGTGTATACAATGTTGTCTTCTATATTGCAGGTTCACAGGGAAGGTATTGGTGATCCTATGGCTGCCAAGTGGAGAGACGTTCCCAGGCTTCCTGGGCCCAAAAGAAGTCTGACTTATTTTAACCCAGTCCTTTGTTCTAAAGCTTTCTCTAATAGAGCAATGACAACAATTTTGTGTCTCTCTTTAGTGTTTTTAATTCTCCAAAGTATTTTCACATCTATCATTTCACTTTTTTCACAGTTTTGTAAGCTAAGTAGAGAAGGCATTATTATCCCATTTGGCAGACAAAGATACTGAGGCCCATAGAGGTCTGGAGACAGGACTGGATCTGGAATCTGTATCTCTTGACTCATATCTCTATAATCCCAGCTTGATAACTCTGGGCAGCCCACCTACTTTCCACTAAATCAAGATGTTACGCTGTCTCATGGGGAGGCAAGCATGACTGCAGATGTCATAATTAGGAGTTTCTGAATCATCTTTCTGATTGACTTTTTAAATGTTTGTCAGTTTGGGTATTTTACTTACATAAGAGCTTCTTCTCTTTTTTCTGCCTGGACTTGGTGTAACATTTTTTTCTTCACTGGAGAAGAGCATGTAGACATCACATCTCAGGCATGGACTGAGATTCACCCACACTCAGAATACAGAGTTAGAGCTATAAGAATCCTTAGAGGTTGTTTGTTCTAACCCTCTCATTTTTCAGGTAAGGAAACTGAAATCCTTAACTGAAGATGAGTGACTTGCCTACAGTCATTCTAGTAGTAAATAGCAGAGCAAGAATTTAAGTGTAAGTGATCTTTTGATGTCAAAGTTAGTGGGTGCTCCTTCTACTGCATCATACTATGTACCAAGCTTACCTTGAAGATACTGTGGGCTCAATTCCAGACTACCACAATAAAGTGAATATTGCAATAAAGTGACTCACATGAAGTTTTTGATTTCCTAGTCAAATAAAATTATGTTTATACTATACTGTAATCTATTATGTATGCAACAGTATTATGTCTAAAAACAATGTACATACTTTAATTGAAAAATATTTTATTGTTAAAATGTGTTAATTATCATCTGAGCCTTCACCAAGTCATAGTCTTTTTTTTTTTTTTTTTTTTTTTTTTTTAGTGAGGCAATTCGGGTTAAGCAACTTGCCCAAGGTCACACAGCCAGTAAGTGTTAAGTGTCTGAGGCCAGATTTGACCTCAGGTCCTCCTAACTCCAGGGCCAGTGCTCTATCCACTGTGCCACCTAGTTGCCCCTCAAGTCATAGTCTTTTAATTGATGGAAGGTCCTGTCTCAATGTTGATGGCTGCTGACTAATCAGGGTGGTTGTTGTTGAAGGTTGGCATGGCTATGGCAACTTCTTAAAATAAGACAACAATGAATTTTGCTGCTTTTAGTGATTCTTCCTTTCACTTGAACACTTAGAGACCATTGTAAGGTTATTAACAAGCATAATTTCAATATTGTTGTGTCTTAAGGGATTGGGAGGCATGAGGAGAGAGAGAGAGAGAGAGAGAGAGAGAGAGAGAGAGAGAGAGAGAGAGAGAGAGAGAGAGAAGAGAAGAGAAGAGAAGAGAAGAGAAGAGAAGAGAACAGAACAGAACAGAACAGAACAGAACAGAACAGAACAGGGCAGATCAGTGGAGCAGTCAAAACATATAACATTTGCATTTACGTTCCTTGCCTTATACAGGTGCAGTTTTCGGTACCCAAAACAATTATGATAGTAACATCGAAGATCACTGATCACAGATATAATAATGAAAATGTTTGAAATTTCCTGAGAATTACCAAAATGTGAAATAGAGACATAATTTGAGTACATGCTTTTGGGAAAAAAAATGGCACCAATAGACTTGTTTGATTCAGGGTTGCCACAAACCTTCAATTTATTTAAAAAAAAAGACAATATACGACAAGTGCAATAAAGTAAACCCCTCTGTATATCTGTATACCTTGTTTTTTGATTAAATAATAATTGTGCACTAATTATGCATTGAATGGCTAGCCTGGCTCTTCTAAGTGAAGTGAGATGACTAGCCTATGGGCTTAGTTGAATTTGATATCCTTTGATCTGGGTCTTCTCTTGGATGTCAGTCCTAGAACTTAGTGCTATTACTTGACCTTTTTTTGTGATTTGGAGTCCCAGAGGAGTGGGTCCCTGGTAATATTACATCTTGAAAACATTACTTTAATCCACAAAGCTTATTCACAATGCCATCTGTTATAGAAGTTTGATAGGAGGAAAGACATGTCAACTAACCTCTTGGACTTAGAAAAAGCTGATAATTGAAATATCCCAGAAAGACAAGATATCTGTTGTAGTAATTGGTTCTCTGTCTTGTTTTAAACACTTGTCTGAATACACTGTTCTTCTGGGACTCAGGCTTGCTTGTATTATCATTAATAACAATACAATAATTTTATTCTCATATTTTTATGGATTTCAGATTAAAAATAGAAATGGGAAAAGGGAACAAGAATTTATTAAATACCTCCTATGTGCCAGGTGCTAAGTGCTTTACAAATATGACCTCATTTGATTCTCACAGCAATCCTTGGAGGTAAGTGCTATTATTATCCTCAATTTACAGTTTAGGAAATTGAAGCAGAGAGAGGTTAAGTGGCTTACTCAAGGTCATACATCTAATAAGTGCCTGAGGATGGATTTAATCTCAAATCTTCCTTAATCCAGGACTAGGACTATCCAATTTGCCATCTATATTCCTTTATCCTGAGACAGGTCACCGTGTTATTATTTTTTTATGTTCTATGTACTATTACAGAGGTAGATAAAAGTTTTTTAAAATAATTTAATGTGTTGGGACAAATGCTTATTATTATTATGACTGCTATTACTACTTTCATTAATTACATTAATGTGGTATTATTAGGGGCTAAAATTCTAGCTATTCTGTTTAAAATATCTAATGAGTGGTTGCCAATAAACGATAAGCTTTAACAAGAGTTTAGACTTTTAAGCATTTATTAAGGAGAATAAGAATTTGGTGAAGAGAGAAAGAGGCCTAGATTTATCTATCTTTCTTGGGGAGCTTGTGTCTCCTGTTCCTCTCCCCACTGAGGTCCTAGCAAATAAGAGTGAGAAAGCTGGACTCGCGCCTTCTTTGTCCCACCAGCTTCCTGTAGAACCGGGAACATCCCATCCACACGCACACACATCTTCAAGCTAATTGGCTGGTAGCCTTGATTGACAGTACCCATGCGCAAACATCACTTCCTCATGCCAAGGAACTGGCCTTGCAAACCACATGGCTTGCCCTCAGTTGCCTTCTCCTCATGGTGGAGCTTTCCTACAGTAACTCTCTAGCAGGTGGCATCACTCCAATCATTACAGTATTTTCAGGTTTATAAAACATTTTCCAATCTTTCTTGGAACTGGGACCCTGCCCCCAAACTACATGGGCTATTTGTAGCTGTTGACCCAGTGTCCCTGTGCTTGGACTTAATTTATTGAAATGAAGTCCAAGAACTTACTGTTTGCTATTAGATTACTTGGATGCCTTCCTCTCTCCAATATACCCATCTGCTGCCTACTTCTGGATTTCCTTGGTACTGTTAGCTTGGATCTCCACGTAGTATTTACATCAATAACCATCCACATGTCCATGCTCAGTAGGTGTCAGCCAATTAGTATTTATTAATTATGTACATTGTGCCTGGTACTGTGTTAAGTCCTGAGCATACAAAGAAAACCAAAAAAACCAAAAACAAAGAAACAAAAAAACAAAAACAAAAACAAAACAAAACAAAACAAAACCACAGCCTCTGCCCTCAAGAAGTTTAGAGTTTAATAAGGGAGAGAAGATACAAACAACTATGCACAAACAAAATATATACATGATAAATTGGGGGCATACTCAGAGGGCAGGACTTAAAATGGAGAACTGGGAAAGGATCCTTGAAGAAGACAAGATTTTAATTGGGATAAGAAGGAACCCAAGGAAACCAGGAGGCAGAGACAACATTCCTCTGCCAGCAGGCAGAGGGAGAACATTCCAGGCATAGGGAACAGCCAGTGAATAAAGGTTTGGAATTGAAATGTGGATGCCTCATGCGAGGAACAGCAAGTCCATTTTCACTGGATTACAGAGTATGTAGAGAAGAATAAGAAGAAAGACTAGAAAGTTAGAAAGGGTTGTGAAGTGCTTGGAAAGCAAGTCAGTGGCTTTTATATTTGATCCTGAAGGTAACAGGAAGCTACTCCTGGTTTTTGAATAGGGGGGTGATATAGTCAGACCTGTGTTTTTGGAAGATCAGTTTGATAGCTGAGTGGAGGATGGATTTGAGTAGGAAGATTTGAGGTGGGGAAATCTATCACCAGCAGGCTGTTGCAATGGTCCAGGAATGGTGGCAAAAACTTTCTATTCACCCCTTCTGTTCACAGACCTTCCTTTCTTTGATACAATGCTGCCAGAATAATTTTCCTACAACCCCACTTTTATCATGACACTGCTTAAAAATTTATACTAAATTCCTACTTTTTACCTCACTAAGTGTAAACTCATATTACCTTTAAAGATTTTCCCTAATCTGTCCCTACTCTAAACCAGCAAAGAAACTACAACCCAACCTATTTATACAGTCTGACTCTTACAAATAGAAAATGGATAAATGTAAAGATATTGATAATGACAGGCCAGTGTAATGGAAAGAATCCTATTTTTGAGTGTGATAAAATAATGGAATTTGTCAGATGCCCAGGGGTCCCACCTGATTTAGTATTGTTTGGAAAACCGACTAAGTACCTACTTGGGATGATTAGATATAGGCCACACCTGGCCTGCCCTGAGTGATGTATACAGCTAACATCAGGAGGGGGACCACTCTCTCAGCCATCCAGCTTGAAGGACCTCCCTTTGGGGGGAGGGAGAGAAAAGGTAGAAAAGAGGACGCTGAGGCTGGGAGCCTTCTGCTTTCCTGTTGGTGAGCTTCTGAGAGCAGACTGGAGAGGAGCTGCACATCTGGCTCCTATAGAAACTACAGACCCCCAGGTGGTGAGTTAATAGAAACAAAGCCAGCTCTTCGAATTAGCTGAGCTGGAAGCAAGTTTGGGGATTGTGTCAGTCTTTGCTAGAGCCAGGGAGCTTATCAATTTTTATCTTCCCCTATTCCCTTGTCCTTGGCTTTATTAATTTCACCTTTGTTATATATTTTATTCCCATTAATAAAACCTGATTTTTTTTGTGGAAAAGAGGCTGTTAATCTCCTTTCTTATTGGCCTGGGAGAAATAACTAAAAAGGCAGTTTTGAAGGGAGGGAACTTTGGACCTAGAGGTCCCTCATTATTTTCTGAACCCCAATATTATATTGAGCCACCCAATTAACTCTCCCCATATTAAATTTGGCACTTACAGGAGGTTGGATGACTTGTTCAAATTATGGCTCTGGTACTACCCATATCATTTCAGATAAATCTTTGAATCTTTCTTGGTCTCATTTTCCTCATCTGTAAAATACGGGGTATTAGCTGAGCTTTAAATTCCCCCCAACTCTAAATTTATGACTTGTAACCACAATAAACATTTCTCAAGCACCAACTTAATGCAAAGAACTATGTTTTGTGCTAAAGTAGATGTTACCTTGAAATAAGACTTAGTCTGTGCTCTCATGGAGTTTACAGTCTAGAACTAGGGTATGGCACATATGCAAATAAATGCAATATAAAATAATACACAATTAAGATATTAGAGAGGAGCAAATAAAGTGTTATATGAGATCCCAGGGAGAAAGGTCATTAATGATTTAAGTGTTAAGACTTCAAGGAAGAGGTTATATTTGAGTTTGGAATTCAAGGTGAAGAAAGTGGAAAGGAAGGTGTCAGCCAGTGAGTCAACAAGCTTACTATTTGCCAGGCATCAGGGCTGGAGATACAGATAAAGCCAAAAACAGTCCCTGCCCTCAGGGAGCTCATTATAATGAAGGAGACAACAATTAAATAAGTAATCTCAGGCAGATGGTACTAGGAGCTGAAAGGACATGGAAAAGACTCCTGCAAAAGGTAGAGCTTGCTGAGTCTCGGAGGAAGCCAGTTTTGAAGTCTTGAAGGGAAGAAGGTTTGAAGGGAAAACAAGAGTCAAAGATGAAGAATAAAGGTGTTCTAAGCATGGGGGACAGCCAGCCCAAAGACACAGTGATAGGGAAGTGAGAGTCACAAAAGGGATATGGTGTTTAGTCTAGTTCATCTGCAGTGTAGACTAACCTTCCCCACAGGTCTCAAAGTCCCCTTATATTGTTTCCCATCATTTCTGCTTTTGCTCCAGTATTTTAGGAAAGATGACTCTTCCTGCTGTTTGGGGAAAACTGCCTCAGTTTACCCAAATAACTCGAGGAGACCACCAAGTCAAGCAGAGACAGATTTATTACATTCCCATGGGAATGGGCAAACTCAATAACTGAGTCGCGATAGCTAATACATGCCTTGACCTTTTATAGGAATGTTGGTCAGAGGGTAAGTCCCCACGCACACTAGGGTGAGCTCACAATCTAACATCCAATCCTGTCTCACCCAGGATGCATGTTTAGCTCGTGATCAATGTATGGAGACATGCATATGTGTTCCAGGAACAAGGGGGAAGAGGGGAGGGGGAACAAGGTCAAACTGAAGGAAGAGGGAACGGGGGAGTGATGGTCAGATGTTTCAGATCTCACAGTTCCCACTGACTCCCCTCTCCCAGCCCCTATCTCTAAAGATATTCAACTTGAATAACAGGAAGAGTCACACAGGTGTTTCAGCATTTTTTTGTAGTCCTATTAATTTTAGAAGGATGATAGGGTTAAAATTTATCTTCAGCTATATTGGGAAATCAAAGAAATAGAATAAAGAATAAAAGAATAATCCATTGTTGGGACCCTAGTGTCAAGGGGATTCTGCTCTGAGAAAAAGAGACATGTCACTTAACATCTGGTCTCAACTCAATTGCTGCATCCTGTGCCCAGCCCTGTCTTTTCTTCTTGAGTCCTGAGTATTGAATTGGTTGGCAAATTCCCTGACCCACTCAACAGGGACTGGGGTTCTGACACATGATGGATTCAAGACAAAACTAATATGTAGCTGACAAGTGGGGAGACTGAGCAGAAGTAAAAATACTGTTAATTGGCAATAAAAACAGTGAGAATTTGACAAGCAATAAACTTTTAAACTAACTATACTGGGGCGCGGCTGGGTACCTTCCAGACCCCATCCTCAGAGTTTAATCTGACTCAAATCTATAATCATCTCATACACTGCCAAGACCAAGCTTTTCACTTTTTAGCTTGATATAAATTCATCTCACCTTTTCTAGGAGCCTATCCCCCTTGATCATTCACTTTCTTCCTCTTATATTCAACCTCTCTTTATCTACATGTTTCTGCCTATCTGCCTACGAATATCAGTTGTCCCTCTAAAAAAAATTAACAATGATGTAGTTTTGAGCTCTTATTTTCTAAGTCTTCTCTCTTTTGCTGCCAAATTCCTAGAAGGGATCTTCTCCAATTTTTGCCTCAATTTCTTCACCAGCATTTTCAATTCCTCCCTTTTTGTGGGCTGTGGCCACACCACTCTTCTGAAGTAGCTCTCTCCATGGTTACCAACAAAGTTGGGGCAGGAGAGGAAAGAAAAAAAGGGAAAAAAGAGAAAGTTACATGATGACTTTATTTTATATTTAAAAAGAATAGCAGGTTGTATATAATCAATTTTCAAATTGATGTTCGATCATCTTTTTTCCTGTTCTACTATGTTATGCTTGTTTTATTTCTTAAGTTCAGAAAAAAAATAAAATTTTAAAAATTCAATGGCTTTTTCTCAGCCCTCTTTCTACTTGGTCTTGATAAAGCTTTTGGTAGTTTAGCCCATCTCTCTCCTCCATTAAAAATAATTAATCAACAGATATTTGGCTTTAAAGCTAACCAACCACTTTTCTAATGCACCCACAGCAGCAGAGAAGGCTCTTGTACCTGGGTTACAGAGGTTAGATATCCTCTGTTGGATTCATTTAAAGATACTGTTCCCCTCCCACTCTTCTTATCTTGGGAAAGGAAGTAGCATGCAAGTATTATCAAGAGCCAATTATCCTGGGGTAAGTGCCTTCTGAACAAATATGAGCAATCTGGAGACTCAGCCATCCTCTAAGGTAAAAAAGCAAGCTCCCTGATTAGGCTACCAGAAATGTTTTCTGTGGGTGTGTTGAAATATTTGGGGGTTAGAAAGGTGAACATTGGCTGAATGTAGTGTATGAAAACAGCCTATTTTAGCTAAGTAAATTACTTTTGGAATCAATTCAGTACTGGCTCCAAGACCTGGTGTGCTGGCTTCTGAGCAGTGTTCTTGTGGGATACTGCAGCTTCTGCCAATGAGTTACCAATTGCCTTGCAAACCTATCAATCAAGAACAGATGTCAAAATGGGATGGAATGTCCTCATTCCTGTCAGTATGGTCAGAGGAATGGAGAAATGGGAGAGGGCTCTTGCCTGCTGCTGTGGCAGTAAACCTTGGCTAGAGAAGGCCTCTGCATACTGTCCTTGGGGATGGGGAGTATTTGTTGTCCTGTGTTTTTTTTTTTTTCCCTGAGGAACTCAAAGCACTTGACCATTCATTTATATACTGAAGAAGTAGGAAAACAGCTGTGCCTCTGGGAAAAAAAAAACCTGCAAGTTAGGCATTTTGGTGACCAAAGGCTCATTTTTCCTAAAGGTCCAAGTGGCAAAGTGTGAAAGGACCCTTCTGTTGTCCCAATCCTCGATTATCGAGTGTAGCTGCTCTTTTCCCAGAAAATATCCTGGCTCCTATTTTCAGTTACATTCTTGCCTCTGGTAGCTAGGAAAACCCTGCAAGTCCCATGTATTGTTAAGTATATGTAGCTAAGGATCTCCATAGAAGTTCAAGGACTTGAGTCAATAAAATCTGGAAAACTTATCTCTGCTGATCTTCCCAGAAGCTAAAGGTCTCATATGTCTTTGAGGCTACAGCTTGTAAAACTCAGGACCTGTTCCCAGCTTAATAGAATTTGTGAATTTAAGAAGCTGCATGGGAGTAGTGGACAGAGTGCTGGACTTGGAGTCAGGAAGAGATGTATGACTCTAGGCAAGTCAGTTAATCTCTCTAGGCCTCAGTTTCCTCATCTGAAAAAGGGAAATAATAATAGTATCCACCTCATAGCATTATTATGAGGATTAAATGAAATATTACATATGTAAAGGGGAAGCTAGATGGTAAAGTGGATAGAGGACCTGTCTTGGAGTCAGCAAGACCTGAGTTCAAATCTGACCTGATACTTACTAGCTTGGTGACCCTGAGCAAGTTACTCAACCCTATTTGCCTCAGTTTCTTCATCTGTAAAATAAGCTGGGGAAGAAAATGGCAAACTATTCTAGTATGTTTGCCAAGAACCCCTCAAACGGGGTTCTGAAGAGTCAGACATCACTGAAAAATGACTATGAACAGAAGGAAATAAGGGCCCACTGTGTACCAGCTACTTTACAAATTAATCCTGACAATAACCCTATGAAATAGATTATTATACCCATTTTGTAGTGAAAGACTCTGAAGCAGATAGAGGTTAAGTAACTTATCTAGGCCCACACAGCTATTATGTGTCTGAAGAAGGATTTGATTCCAGGTCCAACAGGTCACATTGCTGCCATGGTCAACAAACATGTTCTTACTTTCAAGCCTAAGAGCCTGTGAACAATGTTGTTTATGAACCATGACCTCTTAGTTAGAAAGAGAAGGGGTGGGAATTTTCTAAGCAGCACAGCATTTAATCTAGCTTTATATCTAGAGGACATTAATTGGACAGTACAATCTTCAGACTACCTCGCAAGTCATCCTGGGTATGAATGTGTGAGAATTCTACCTTATATTACAAGATGAGGAATTTCTTGGGCAGTGTGACTACTTTTGTGATGAGAAACTCATGCTTGTGGCCCTGGTTCTGCAGGGAGAAGCAGCAAGGGATTCAGTCACCATATGGAAGAGCAAGGGACTGAGACTTTCCATTATGCTATTTTGTAAGTTATTCATATGGTATGTCACATGGGAAGAGGAGTTTCCTGTCTTGCTAGCAGCTCCAAGTTTATTTCCCTTGGTAGGGGTGGTGGTGGTGGGGAGATTCCTTAAGAGGTCTCTATGGGAAGGAAGAGAGTATCATTAGAAAGTGGGATATTGCTTATCTAGCATTACCCTATTCAATTCCCTTATGAGGGGAGTAAAAACTGCAGCATGGTACTCATTCTCATTTGAAAAATATCAGGACATTGATGGAAAGTTAGATGATCCTAAGAAAGAATCAAATTCTATTGGTAATTGAAACAATATTATACAGTCTTTACATGTTTTCTTCATTTGGTTAAAGACTCCTTGTGGATTTTTTTGTATTTTTCCAAATTTTCTAGGTGAGAATAAAGTTTGTCCTGTACCCATTAAATGCATTTGCTCCTTCCAGGAATTGCACAGAATCTGGTGAAGGCCTTTCTTTGTGGATGCTATAGTCTGATATTTCCTAGGGTAAACTCTAGGTAGGGGCAATAAGAAAGGAGATATTTTGGGAGCAAGGCTGTTAGGTCTATCTGTCTGTCTTTCTCACTCTCACTATGTAATCTCTCATTTCCACACATTTATACAAGTAATCCTCTATATATTACTGGAATATATTGTCCATAAATATCTGTTGAAATCATTTTAAGTGGTGACACCCTGTGTATGAAATATTCCCTGATTATCAACCCCTTAGATAGAAATGATCCTATTCCTTCATGATTCTCTGATCACTCTCTATTGAACTTTCTGTACTATCATTCAGTTAGCAATTCAATCACATAGGTATTTGTTTATACATATCATTCAACTACTAAACTGTTAACTCCTTCCTATTTGTTCTAGTCATTTCCTTAGTGAAAGAAAATAGACTAGTCATGTGATGAGATAGAAGGATATCCAATAGATAGCCCATGTGCTGTGTTGGTAGCCTGATGTAAAAAAAAATGTGAGGAAGTCCTCCAGAGTATTCATGAATTTATGGGAAGATATGGACAAAAGGTTCACAGTATGGGTTGGTCACAATCTGCACTATTGGAAGGAATACTCACATCAATGAGATTGTAGACTCATTGGAATTTTGTAATACACCCAATGCCTAAAATAGCACCCTGTTCATTGTACATACTTAACAAATTTGTATTAAATTGAATGGGTCCCTGGTGGATCTGGACATAATTTCTAGATTTAATTGCTACAGTTCTCTGTAAATCATGAAGTTACTTCCATTACTGTAGGAGTCCAGAAGTCCAGTTTCTCTCTTTCCTTGACATTGTGTAGACAGATGATAGCAAATTGCTTGGACCAAACTAATATGTCACATCTGACTCCACTAAGTGCCTACAGATGGGATTATTTGCTAATAGCAAACTGAAATCTCACATAAATCATCTAACATGTTGTCATTCTTCCAACTAGAATTCTCCATAGTTAATATGGAGTCAGGGGCTAGGCCTAAATTCGCAACTTTTCTGCATCCTTTAATCACATGGGCTTTAACACCAAGAGCTTCGGGAGCAAACTACAGAGGAAGCCAATTTAAAGCATGGATCCAAAGTTTCTGTTGTTTTGACTGTTAGAGTTAATTTGGCTTCTGTTGCTACCTCTGGGGCTGCTGCTCTTGGGTTATGATTTGTTCTTTGCTCTGTGGTCCTCTAAGGCAGGTTCTTCCAACCACCTTGGGACGCTCTGGGGAAATTACAGTTTCCTCTATTGTGGTTAATAAACCAGAGAAGTTATTTCCTGCCAGAAACTGGAGAAGAGGGATATAATAGGAGAAGAGAAAGTATGAATTTCTGATTTTCTAAGCTACAAGAATATTTCTATCTAATACTTAGTGAATCTTAACTGCATTCTCAGGTAATGAAATGGCACAACAGCATTGAAAATATGGACACATTTTTTAAAAATTCACATTTCATGGAAAAACAATGGAATGAGTATCATTTTACATATGAAATTTAAGTATCATATCTATAGAAACCAATTGAAATCCATTACCATTTATTAGCTTTTAAAACATTGGATATGAATATGAATGTTACAAACTAGAATTTTCATTTATCATCCTTATCAGATCATGTGATCACAACCATAAAATTTCAAGGTTGTAAAGAATTTCAGACATCATATCATATCTCATCTACCTGAAGCATGAATCATTCCTTCAGCAGGTGGTTATACAGCTTCAGCTTGGAGTCCTTTACTCATCAACTCCCATGGATTTAATTATTTTCTCTAAGCTGTTGATTCTCAAATCTACATAATTAGCCCTAACCTCTCAGCTGACCTCCAGTCTCATATCTCCAACTGTCTTTCAGACATCTCAAACTAGATATTCAGTAGACATCATAAACCTAACACATCTCAAATTGAATTCACTATCTTTTCCCCCTAAATTCTCCCTGCCTCCAAACTTCTCTATTACTGATGAGGGCAATGCCATCCTCTCAGTCTCTTAGGCACACAACCTAGATGTCAT
This sequence comes from Dromiciops gliroides, assembly GCF_019393635.1. NCBI lineage: Eukaryota > Metazoa > Chordata > Mammalia > Microbiotheria > Microbiotheriidae > Dromiciops > Dromiciops gliroides. The sequence continues at coordinate 530,470,607 of NC_057863.1, forward strand.
TCTTGACTCCTTACTATCTCTCAATACCACCACTTCCATATCCAGTTGGTTGATTTCACCTTTGCAACATCTCTCAGATATGCTCCCTTCTCTCCTATAATACTGGCACTACCCTGGTGCAGGCCCTCATTACTGGGGGTTTCTATCTGCCTCACGTCTCCCTAATACAGTCCATTCTCCTTTTAGCCACCAAAGAAATTTTCTTGAAGCACAGTATCACATCCCTCCTCAATAAAGTTCAATGGCTCTCTGTAACCTCCAGGATCAAATTGAAATTCCTCTGTTTGGTATTCAAAGCCCTTCATAACCCTGACCAACAACTACTTTTCCAACCTTCCTATATTTTACTCTCTCCGATGTACTCTTCAATCTAGTGACACTAGACTCCTAGCTATTCTATGAATAAAACATTCCACTCCGTGGATGTGAGCATTTTCTCTGAATATGTCCCATGTTTGGAATGCCCTCTTTCCCTGTCTTTGCCTACTGGCTTCCTTCAAGTCCCAACAAAAAATCTCATCTTCCACAGGAAGCTTTTCCCCATCTCTCTTAATTCCAGTGCTTTCACTCTCTTAATTATTTCCTACTTTCCCCTTTATGAGTTTGTTTGTAGTTATTTGCTTACTTATTGAATCCCCCTATCAAATTGTGGCCTTCTTGAGGTCAGAATTGTATTTTACTTCTTTTGTATCCCTAGTATTTAGCACAGTACCTGGCACAGAGTAGGCATTTATTGTTTATTTAAATTGACTGACTGACTCTGCTTCTTTGAAATTCTCTGAATCATGAAGCCGTTCTATTTTGGGGTAGCTCTAATCATTAGGCAACTTCTTTCATCTACTGAATGCATCATAGAATCATAGCATTGGAAAGGGCTTTAGAAATCATTTATGATGAACAAAAATCCCATTTTCTTTGATTTTGAATAAGCTGTGGGAGAGGATCCTGACAGTCAGTTAACATATGTAATCAATGGTAAGAGTTTGAGTGCTTAAAGTTGAGGTTAGTGGTAGCTGCCAATTATCTTTTAAAAAGTCAAATCAAGTCAACAAACATTTATAAAGCATTTTCTATGTACTGGATCCTATGATAAGTACAAAGGATAAAAAGGCAACCTTCCCCCCCAAAAACAACTGAACCCCAAACAAACCAAAACAAGTTTGAAAAAACTAAATCCATTCCCTTATCTCAGATATTTCATAGTATAATTGGGAAAACATGCAAATAAATAAGTTTTATATATATATATACACACACACACACACATACACACATACACATTCATTCACACATATACAATATATATATATATATTCATATATACATACATATACACATATAAATATGCATGTATATGTGTACATATTTGTATTATATGTATATATAATTTATTTATGTGATAAATTGAAAATGACATAATCTTCTTTATGAAGGTAGGATTTTAGCTGAGACTTGAAGGAATCGAGGAAAGCCAGAAGAAAGAAACAAGGAGAGATAGGATTACAAGTAGGAGAGACAACCAATGAAAATACTCAAGATCAAGAGATGGACAATCTTTTGCAAATTATAAGAAAAGAGGCACGGTCACTGTATTATAAACTATGTGGAAGAGAATAAAGTATAAAAAAGAGTCAGGGTGTGGGAGATATATCTGGAAATAAAGGTGATTCAGAATCAAAAAATATTAAAAGAAATTTTTGAAAAGAGAAGCCTGGAGGGCAGAGTCAAGATGGTGGAGTAAAGGCAGGGATTCACCAGAGCTCTCCTAAATTTGCCTCTAAACAATATAAAAATAATGCTTCAAAAGAAATTCTAGAGTGGCAGAACCAACATTTTTCTAGCCAAAGAAACCTTGGAATGTCAGCAGGAAAGGTCTGTATCACTGGGGTGAGAGTGAAGCATAGTCCAGTGCAGGCTATATCAGTGAAGGCCCCTACAAGCCATCAACAGCCACCAGGAAATGACTGAATATGTGGCAGCAGAGGTTCTGGAGCTCTTTGCCCACAGACAGAAAGTAGGTCAGACAACTGGTCAGAAGAAGATCACAGAAGATCTTTTGTTGGCACTGGGAGCAAGACTGTTGTATTGCATACATGGTTCCAGGTTGCATTCCCAGAATGAGAAGGAACACTAGTACTGGTTGAAGTTTCAAATTGGAAAAGAGTGTTTGTCATTGCTCACAGACCAGAGCACAGGCCAGGAAAGCAGTGACCACACCTCTCTTTATATCATGCCACCTTGGAAGAACTGATTGTTTGCAGACACCCAGAGCCAGCTCTGAAAACAGTAGCAGGAAAAACTCGAAAGTTGGAAAAATCTACCCATAGAGCAGAGTGTAATTTTAACTTCAAGTTAAATATCAAGAAATAAGCCAGAAAGAAATAATTCAAATAACATGGGGCTATAGTCAGGCTTACAGATGATTTATTAGATTCTACATTAAAGGAGCAGGGAGCTTGGAATATGATACTCCAGAAAGCAAAGGAGCTAGGATTAAAACCCAAGAAAAAACTACCCAGAAAAACTGAGTATAATACTTCAGGGGAAAAAAAATCCTGACATTTGATGTTCTCCTGGTTCTGCTCACTTCACTCAGCATCAGTTCATGTAAGTCTTTCTGTGTGTTTTTTTTCTGAAAGATGCCTGCTCATCATTTTTATAGCAAAATGGAATTCCATTATATTCATAAACCACAATTAGTTCAGCCATTCCCCAATTGATGGGTATATCTCTCAGTTTCCAATTCTTTGCCACCAAAAAAGAGATATTATAAATATTTTAGTACGTGAAGGGTTCTCCCCCATTTTTTCATGGTCTCTTTGGGATACAAACCTAATAGTGGTATTGCTTGGTCAAAGGATATGCACAGTTTGATTGTCCTTTGGACATAGTTCCAAATTGCTCTCTAGAATGTTTGGATCAGTTCACAACTCCACCAAGATTGGATTAGCATCTCAATTTTCTCACATCTTTTCCAATATTTATCATGTTCCTTTTCAAACATTATTGATGAAATGACCAGAGCTGAATAGAAACTTTCATTTTCAAATACAATATTCAAAAGAAATATAAAAAAGGTAAATATGAAAGAGAAATTGTAAGGGACTTAATATGATTAAACTATTTACAAGCCTATATTGGAAGATGGTATTGTAACTCCTGAGAACTTTATTATTATTATTATTATTGGGGCACTTAGAATGAGTATACATAGAGGGCACAAGTGTGAATTTATTATGATATAGGATAATATAAAGGAGATAAAATTGAGATGGGAGAAAGTGATCCACTGGGAGAAGGGTGGAGGGAGTAGAAGTGTGATAAAAGGGAAGGGAAAGAGCTTTTATGGTGGAGGGGGAAATAGAAAGGTGACAGCCATGCTTGAACCATGCTTTCATTGGAATTGGCTCAAAAAGGAAATAACATCCTCATTCATTTGGATGTTGAAATCTATCTTACTCTACAGGGAAGTAGAAGGGCAGAGAATAAAAAGAGGTGGGACTGGTAGAAGGGAGGATGCATTGGGGGAAGTGGTGGTCAGTAGCAAAACACTTTTAAGGAGGAATAGAGTGAAAAAAAGAAATGGGTAAAAAACAAGATGGAAAGAGATACACAGTTAATAATCATGGTTTTGAATGTGAATGGAATGAATTAATCCATAAAACAGAAGTAGATTGCAAAGTAGATTAACCAGTATCCTACAATATGTTGTTTACAAGAAACATTTTTGAAACAACAAATTAAAAATTAGGGACTAGAGCAGAATCTATTATGGGATAGCTGATGTTTTTAAAAAAGCAGGTTTAGCAATCATGTATTTTTATCGATAACACTTGAAAGTTCTAAATTTCATTAAATATCCATTTTTCTCCTGAAGGGAAAGGACCTCAATTTACAAAAATTATTATAGCAGCTCTTTTTGTGGTGGCAAAGAATTAGAAATTGAGGGAATGCCCATTAATTGGGGAATGGCTGACCAAGTTGTGATATATTATTCTGATGGAGTACTATTGTGGTACAAGAAATAATGAGAAGGTTTCTTTCAGAAAAACCTGGGAAGTCTTACATGGATTGATGCAAAGTGAAGTGAGCAGGACTGGGAGAGCATTGTATACAGTAACAGCAGTATTGTACAATGATCAACTGTGAATGACATAACTATTCTCAGCAATAAGTGATCTAAGACAACTCCTAAGGATTCACCATGATAAAAATTACTATCCACCTTCAGACAAAGAACTGATAGATTCTGAATTTAGATTCAAGTATACTTTAAAAAATGTTTCTTTTCTTTTTCTTTTTGGGCTATGTTTTCTTTTATAATATGGCTAATATGGAAATGTTTTGCATGACTACATGTTATAATAGACATCATATTGCTTGCTTTCTGAAGATGGGTAGAGGGAAGGGAGAGAAGGAGGGAGAGAATTTGGAATTCACAATTTTAAAGAATGTTAAAATAATGTTACAGGTAATTGGAAAAAGTAAAATATTTTTTTAAAAAGGAAAGAGAAGCCTACTGAATTGATTTCATATTTTAGATTTTCTGTCACACTTTTTGATTCTCAATACAACTTTGATAATAGCACCATTTATAAAATGCCTAAATATAACTTAAATATAATGTAAGTATAGAAAAATGAAGTTCCATTCACCAGGTTTAATTACTGAGGGTCTGTTGGTTATTTGTATATATAAACAATTTTTCACAAACTGGTAGCAGAATGTCACAGGCCTGTCCAAGATTTTTCCTGCTCATCCTCTCTTCCAAAGAATAAGAAGGATGGAAGAAAAAGTCTCATGAAGGTTCCCCTAAGGAGTCAATGAATTGTCATTTTTCTTCTTGTGGAGAATGGTATGAATAACTTTTCTTTTGTAACAGGTATAATAGTATGTTCCCTGATCTTCCTCTGTTGTTTGTGCTTTCCTTAGACCCATGAAATTTCATTGTATTTATTTTGTATGTGATTTATGCTTGACCTTCAATAGACTGTCAGCTTCTTGAAGGAAAGACTTTTGTTTTTGTAATCTCTGCTTACCTAGAAAAATGCTTTTTGAATAGTAACTAATCAACGAAGACACATTTATTAGTCAGTTGCTATATTCTTGGTATTGCTCTAAGTAGGAGGATAAGAAGAAAGGTAAAAACAGGCTGTACTGTCATGGAGTTCACATTCTAATGGGCAAGACAGGATATAAGTAACTAGTTATAGAAAAGATATATACAGAGTAAATGGGAAGTGATCTCAAAGAAATAGTCAATAGCAGCTGGAAGGATAACAATAACAACAACAAAATATACTACAGAGGATGGGAATTGGGTTGAGAATTGATGGAAGCCTTAGGGGAACTAAGAAACAGAGGTGAGAAGGAAGTGTTTTTCAGCCATGGTAGGATAGCAAATTCAAAAAAGTCTTATTGAATGAATTGATGGATAATCACAACCAATTCCTTGATTTGCTGATTCTGGTTATTCCAAGTAGCAAACAACTTGCCTCGAGAGATGGAGGGTTTTATTCTTGTGGAAAGAAGAAAGGATATCAGTAGATGGGGTCATGGTGAGTTAATGTTAATGAAAAGAGAGAGAAAAGCTAAACCATTAAATCCTTATCGAGAACCTGCTCCATGCTCAGAACCATTGGAGAATAAAAAAGAGATTGGCAACTGAGGGATTTTATTGTCCTTAATTGATGGATGAAACACATACACCCCCCCAAGACCCTAGAAGTTATAAGTGGGGGGTATATGAACTTGTTTTTAAAATATTTTATATATTTTGTATTTAAATATAATAATTTTCATTGTAATCCTATATAGATATCTATATATCTATTTATTTATTATTTTATGCATTTAAAAACATTATTCTGAGAAGGGGTCCATAGACTGACTTCATTAGACTGACAAAAGTTCCATCACCCATACAAAAAATTAAGAACTCCTGCTCTAGAATGAGGCCAGAACATCTGGAACTACTATATAATGCAGGAAGATGGATCCAGGGGTTAGTGATAATCAGTTACCCTGAGGATTCTGATTCTAGAAGAAGAGGTATCTTGGCAAATAACCCAGTGCTTCCTGGTGACTATATATGGGAGCTTGTTTCAGTAAAAACAATAATTGTCTTATACTCTTTGCATCTTAGAAGCATGTGCCTTATATTATTACAAGTCTATTTCCATTTGCATGGATTTCTCCCCCACAATACACATACCTTTTGCCTGTTTAGACAGTATTGGTAGCTCAAAAATTTGTTGTTTCTACTAGGATTCCTTTCCTGAACAGAACAGAACAGCTGTGTTTCATTGCTCCTCAAATTTTATGCCATTACTATGTTACATTGCTTATTATTGACTCATGATTATATGATTAAGTATTCACATTTGTTGCCACACTAAGTTTGAATTAAGCAAGTATAGAAACAAAAGACTAAAGTATGACAGAAAGCAGTTAAAGCCCTGCCTGTATTCTATAAATCAACTGTATCAATAAAAAGTTGCAAAATTCTTTGGTAGAGAAAGATTGTGCAGAGTTTCTGGAACCTGATAGCTAGTCTTTCCACTTAGGATTAGGTGATACTAAAACATGTCACAGCCTTCCTGAACAAAGGATTATTTAAAGGTAGAGTGGTATATCTCTTTGTGGGAAAATAAGCTACAATTTGAGCATGAAATCAGGTTGTCTTCATATCAATACACAGAATTCAGTACCCAAGGGTAAGCTTTTCAGAGCTCTACAGACAGACATATATAGAGGAACACTGAGTTCTGGGTAGGACATGATGTTTATTGCTTGTTGTTTGTCCTTCATTTTGGAAGAGGACCAATGATATCACAGGGTTATGTCTTGACTCCTGTGTGAATTGGATTTAAGTAAGTCACAAAGTAAGTTGCACACAGCTGTCAGCCTCACTTTCTTTTCCAGAAGCAAGACAAAAGTTAAGATGACTTGTAATGACTAGGTTTCAATGGATAACCTTGGTGTCTTCAATGTCTGACCATGTTTTAAGTGCTCCATGGTTTCTGCTTTAGCTGTCTTTGTGGTTGTTGGAACAGATTGTTCTCATCTGCCCATTGGTCTGGGGAAGTCTTCACATGCTTGGTTCAGACATTCCCCTTATTCACTGATGTGTTCAAAGCCCATCACTTGCCCTTAATTTGAGTTAGTGAGTCTGCCAAAACAGTATTACTAGGATGTGGCCACTATGCATGCTACAGCTTCTTGGAACCATAGGTGAGAGTTGGGTGGTAGGTGGACACCAAAGGTGGACAAGGAACCGTGAAAAAGGCTCAGCACACCCTCACATCAGAAGTACTAGTCCTTCTTGAATACCCCATACATTCCCATATGACATAATACAGAAGACCTGAAGTAATGACTAAGGACTGATATTGAGAAATGAAGGAAAGTAATGGAGAGATTCAGGGGACCAAAATCCAATTTTATACTCTCTCTGAAATCACAGGGCCGAAGGGCTCAGTAATGCAACACTTGCAAGGGCTTGAGAGTCATCTTGGGAGAGTAGTGACAACTAAGGAAGTCTATAGCTAGTTTGTCACCACCCACTAGCATGGAGAGGAGAGGCTCTGAAATCCTAGTAACCTTGTGCTACTCCTGAAAGTGAGAGCCAAATGAGTAGTGAAAACAAAAGCAGGGAATGCTATTAGACTATCACTAGTGAAAGACACTATACAACAGGAATCTCGGACTACGCCTGATCAGCCTTGAAGACTCTAGAAGCTAAATCAGATACATCCAATTACTATGGAGAGAGAGAATAAGGAAAAGACATAAAACAAAAGGTCCACAGCAAAGAAAATGAATGTTTATTGGCTCTCCATCACTGGCCAAAGAAATAAGGCAAGAAGTTATCCCAGATGACCCAAAATCCATTTTGAGTGAGAAGGAAATCCACCATAGGATGGCAGAGTAGACAGAACCACAACTATTGTTAGAAGAATAGACAACAGGAGAAGTGAGAATGAGAGAAATAGTCATATAGTATGAGATCAACAGTGGTAACAGTAGACCTATATCACCAGTAGAGTGCAGCTAAAGAAGCAGAGCTATTTTCGACTTTACATTTGAGTCTGTTGATAAACATTTATTAGTGCCTACTGTAAGGGGCTAAAATTCTAGCTAGTTTGTCTAAAATATCTAATGAGTGTTCACCAATAAATTATAAGCTTTAGCAAGAGTTAGACTTTTAAACATTTATTAAGGAGAATAAGAATTTGGTGAAGACAAAGAGAGGCCTAGATTCATCTATCTATTAAAGGGAGAGCACATTTCTAGCTCCACTCTCCACCAGAGTCCTGACAAAAAAGAGCGAGAGAGCCAGTCTCCCCCTTCTTCCTCCCACAAGCAAACCTCACTTCCTGACACCAAAGAAAAGTCACATGACTTGTCCTCAGGCACCTTCTCCTCATGGTGGAGCCTTCCCACAGTAAGTCTCCAGTAGGTGGAGTCATTCCAATCATCACACTACTATGTGCCAAGCATTGTATTAAACACTGGGAATACAAAAAAGGTAAAATACAGTCCCTGTTATCAAAGAGCTCATAATCTAATGTGGGAGACAATATGTAAAATGCAATGCATAAACGAGATATATACAAGATTAATTGCTGATGATCAACAGAGAAGGAACCAAAATTGAGGGATGGGGAAAGGCTTCCTGTAGAACATGATATTTTAGCTGGGGCTTGAATGAAGACAGGAGGTAGCTGAAGTGGCTTTCTGCACCACTTTTTACCATTGGGCCTAGTCTGCTTTTTAAGGTGTTTTCTTTTTCAGTATTTTTTGTATCTCCTTTACCAAGGTGTTGACTCCTTTTTCATAATTTTCTTGCATTACTCTTATTTCTCTTTCCAATTTTTCCTCTACCTCTCTTATCTTATTTACAAAGTCCTTTTTGAGCCCTTCTGTGGCCTAAGACCAATTTACATTTTTCTTGGAGGCTTTGGATGTAGGAGCTTTGACTTTGTTATCTTCTTCTGAGGGTGTGTTTTGATCTTTTTTGTCACCATAGTAACTTTCTATGTTCAGAAGTTTTTTCTATTGTTTGCTAATTTTCCCAGCCTACTTTTTTACTTTTATTTTTATTTTATTTAGTTAATTTTTTTTTTTTTGCGGGGCAATTGGGGTTAAGTGACTTGCCCAGAGTCACACAGCTAGTAAGTGTTAAGTGTCTGAGGCCGGATTTGAACTCAGGTACTCCTGAATCCAGGGCTGGTGCTCTATCCACTGCGCCATCTAGCTGCCCCTACTTTTTTACTTTTAACTCTGTTAATGTAGAGCTATGCTTCCAGAGTGGAGGGTGCCCTGTCCCAAGCCTCAGGAGTTTTCTACAACTGTTTTCAGAGATACTTCTAGGGACCTGTAAGTTTTCAGTTCTTCCAAGGTGGTATGATCTAAGGAGAGGTGTGTTTACTACTCTCCTGGTCTGTTCTGTGGTCTGTGAGTGACCACAATCACTCTTTTCTGCTATGGAACTGTGATGAGAGTCCCTGATCCATTGTGCTAGTGCTCCTCCCCACCATGGGACTGCTACCCAGCACTTCTACCTGGATCTGAGTATGGGCAAAGCAACAGAGTCCTGCCCCCAGTGTCAGCAAAGAGATCCCTGTAAGCACTTTCTGGTCAGTTGTTTGACACCACCCACCACCCTGCCCCAGCTTACCATCTGTTCACTGAAAGTTCCAGAAGCAGTTACTGCTTCTGCTGAGTCAGTGGCTCCCAATGCCTTCTCCTTGTTTGCTGGGGCCTGGTCTGTGCTGGCATGGCCTGCTCTGGTCTGTCCTCTACTCTCACTCTGGTATAACAGACCTTTCCTGCTAACCTTCTCAGTTGTCTTTGGATGGACAATAATTTCACCTTGTCATTTTGTGGGTTCTGATGCTCCCGGAATTATCTTATGGCATTATTTAAAGGTAGTTTGAAGGGTTTTGGGGAGAACTCAGGCAAGTCTCTGCCTTTCCTCCACCATCGTGGCTCTGCCCTCTCCTCCAGGGTTTTAACTGCTGTGTTAACTTGCTTTTAAGAAAGTTTTTTGACAATTATTTTTCAGTATAATTAGTTTACTTTGTAATTCTATACTTTAAACATTTAAAACATTATTCTGAAAAGGGGTCCATAGGTTTTATCAGATTGCCACAGGGGTCCATATCATACAAAAGGTTAAAAGCCACTGCACTATTAAAAAGTAAACTCTTTGAAATCAGAGATCATCTCACTTTTCACTATGTATCCTCAATGCTCAGAACATAGTAAGTGTTTAATAAATGCTTCATTTTTATTTATTAATGTATGTTTTATCTCTCCTACTAGTCTGTAAGCTCTTGAAGTCATGCACCATGTCACTGATCCTTGTACCAGCTACATTATAGAATGTGATGGTAAATGTGTAACAACTGATTGTCTGGAAAAAATAATGAATATAGGACATAATTTAAATTTAATCTGTATTATTAATGATTTTATTAATCACTTTTTCAAGGCTAGAAAATCAACCAAACAATAAATCCAGCCCCAATTTCTAGCATTTGCCAATTTCTAAAGTGAACATTCAAAATAATGTTTTATAATTAGCTTTCTTTAGACAGTTTAAGCTATATGATTGTGTTTTTATCATTGGGTGAAAAACAAAAACACCCTCCATTAATAGATTTTCATTTTTTTTAATTAATAAAGTATTTTATTTTATTTTCCTATAACATGTAAAGATGGTTCTCAAGTTTTGTTTATACAAGCTTTCCAATTTCAGATTTTTCTCCCTCCCTCCCCTCCCTCCCCCCTCCCCTAGACAGCAGGTAATCTGATATAGGTTATATATATATATATATACACATATATAATAACATTAATCCTATTTCTGCATTAGTCATAAGAGAAAAATCAGAGCAATGATGAAAAACCTCAAAGTAGTAAAAAACAACAGCACAAAAACCATAAGAAATAGTATGGTTCATTCAGAATCTATACTCCACAATTTTTTGTTTTTTTTTCTTGGATTTGGAGATCCTCTTCCATCATGAGTTCCCTGGAACTCTTCTGTACCATTGCATTGGTGAGAAGAATATAGTCCATCACAGTAGATCAACACTCAATGTTGATGATACTGTGTACAATGTTCTTCTGGTTCTGCTCATCTCACTCATCATCAGCCCATGAAAGACCCTCCAGGTTTCTCTGAACTCCTCCTGCTCGTTGTTTCTTACAGAACAATAGTATTCCATTATATTAATATACCACAACTTGTCCAGCCATTCTCCAATTGATGGGCATCCCCTTAACTTCCAATTCCTTGCCACCACATAAAGAGAAGCTATAAATATTTTTGTACATGTGGGTCCCTTTCCCCTTTCCATGATTTCTTTGGGAAAAAGACCCAAAAGTGGTATTGCTGGGTCAAAGGGTATGCACAGCTTTATTGCCTTTTGGGCATAATTCCATATTGCTCTCCAGAATGGTTGGATCAGTTCATAGCTCCAACAACAAAGCATTAGTGTTCCAATTTCCCCATAGCTTCTCCAACATTTATTATTTTCCTTTTTTGTCATTTTAGCCAATCTGATAGGTGTCAGGTGGTACCTCAGAGTTGTTTTAATTTGCATCTCTCTAATCATTAGAGATTTAGAGCATTTTTTCATATGGGAATAGATAGCTTTGGTTTCTTCATCAGAAAACTGCCTGTTCATATCCTTTGACCATTTCTCAATTGGGGAATGACTTGGATTCTTATAAATTTGATTTAGTTCCCTATATATTTTAGAGATGAGGCCTTTATCAGAAGTACTGGCCTGAAAAATTGTTTCCCAGCTTTCTGCCTCCCTTCTAATTTTGGATGCATTGCTTCTGTTTGTACAAAATTTTTTAATTTAATATAATCAAAATCATCCATTTTGCATTTTATAATATACTCTATCTCTTCTTTGGTCATAAACTGTTTTCCTTTCCAACGATCTGATAGGTAGACTATTCCTTTCTCTCCTAATTGACCTAAGGTATCACCTCTTATGTCTAAATCATGTATCCATTTTGACCTTATTTTAGAATAAGGTGTAAGATGTTGGTCTATGCCTAATTTCTGCCATACTATCTTCCAGTTTTCCCAGCAGTTTTTGTCAAATACTGAGTTCCTATCCCAGAAGCTGGAGTCTTTGGGTTTATCAAACACTACATTACTAGTGTCATTTACTACTGTGTTTCCTGTGCCTAGCCTATTCCATTGATCTACCACTCTATTTTTTAGCCAGTACCAGATAGTTTTGATGACTGCCGCTTTATAGTAAAGCTCCAGGTTTGCTACCGTTAACCCACCTTCCTGTGAATTTTTTTCATTTTTTCCCTGGATATTCTTGATTTTTTGTTTTTCCAGATGAATTTTGTTATTATTTTTTCTAGCTCTATAAAATAATTTTTAGGTAGTCTGATTGGTATGGCACTAAATAAGGAAATTAATTTAGGCAGTATTGTCATTTTTACTATATTAGCTCTGCCTATCCATGAGCTATTGATATTTTTTCAATTATTTAGATCTGATTTTATTTGTGTGAAGAGTGTTTGGTAGTTGTGTTCATAGAGTTCCTGGGTTTGTCTTGGCAAGTAGACTCCCAAATATTTTATATTATCTACCGTTACTTTAAATGGAATTTCTCTTTCTATCTCTTGCTGCTGGACTTTGTTGGTCATGTATAGAAATGCTGATGATTTATGTGGATTTATTTTATATCCTGCTGCTTCGCTAAAGTTGTTAATTGTTTCAAGTAATTTTTGAGTTGATTCTCTAGGATTCTTTAAGTATACCATCATATCATCTGCAAAGAGTGATAATTTTGTTTCCTCTTTGCCTATTCTAATTCCTTTAATTCCTTTCTCTTCTCTGATTGCTAAAGCTAACATTTCTAGGACAATATTAAATAATAGGGGTGATAATGGACATCCCTGTTTCACCACTGATCTTATTGGGAAGGCCTCTAATTTATCTCCAGTGCATATAATACTTGATGATGGTTTTAGGTAAATACTATTTATTATTTTAAGGAAAGCTCCTCCTACACCTAAACTCTCTAATGTTTTTTATTAGGAATGGGTGCTGTATTTTGTCAAAAGCTTTCTCTGCGTCTATTGAAATAATCATATGATTTTGGTTGGTTTTCTTATTGATGTGGTTGATTATGTTAATAGTTTTCCTAATGTTGAACCTGCCCTGCATTCCTGGTATAAATTCCACCTGGTCATAGTGTATTATCCTGGTGATCACTTGCTGTAATCTCATTGCTAATATCTTTTGATTTTATCATCAATATTCATTAGGGAAATTGGTCTATAATTTTCTTTCTCTGTTTTTGCTCTTCCTGGTTTTGGTATCACCACCATATTTGTGTCATAAAACGAATTTGTTAGAACTCCTTCTTCACCTATTTTTCCAAATAATTTGTATAATATTAGAATTAATTGTTCTTTAAATGTTTGGTAAAATTCCCCATGTAAACCCATCTGGCTCTGGGAATTTTTTCTTAGGGAGTTCATTAATGGCTTGTTCAATTTCTTTTTCTTATATGGGTTTATTTAAGGATTTTATTTCCTCTTCAGTTAACCTGGGCAGTTTGTATTTTTGTAAATATTTATCCATTTCATTTAGATTGTCAAATGTATTGGCATACAGTTGGGCAAAATAATTTCTAATTATTGATTTAATTGCCACTTCATTGGTGGTAACATCACCCTTTTCATTTTTGATACTAGTAATTTGGTTTTCTTCTTTTTTTAAATCAAATTAACCAATATTTTATCTATTTTATTGGTTTTTTTCATAAAACCAGCTCTTAGTTTTATTGATTAATTCTATAGTTTTTTTTGCTTTCAATCTTATTAATTTCTCCTTCAATTTTCAGGATCTCTAGTTTAGTATCCAATTGGGGATTTCTAATTTGTTCTTTTTCTAGCTTTTTATGTTGCATGCCCAATTCATTCATTTCCTCTTTCTCTTTTTTATTCATGTAAGCATTTAGAGCTATAAATTTTCCCCTAAGCACTTCTTTGGCTGCATCCCATAGATTTTGGTATGTTGTCTCATTATTGTCATTCTCTTGGATATAATTATCGATTGTTTCTATGACTTGTTGTTTGGCCCATTCATTCTTTAGAATGATATTATTTAGTTTCCAAATGATTTTCATTCTACTTTTCCCTGGCTCTTTCTTACATGTAATTTTTATTGCATCATGATCTGAGAATGATGCTTTTACTATTTCTGCCGTTCTACATTTGACTATGATGTTTTTGTGCCCTAATACATGATCAGTTTTTGAAAATGTGCCATGTACTGCTGAGAAAAAGGTATATTTGTTTCTATCCCCATTCAGTTTTCTCCAGATATCTATCATGTCTAACTTTTCTAGTAATGTATTCACCTCTTTCACTTCTTTCTTATTTATTTTTTGGCTAGATTTATCTAATTCTGAGAGGGGTAGATTCAGATGCCCCACTAGAATAGTATTACTATCTAATTCCTCTTGTAGCTCATTTAAATTGTCCTCTAAGAATTGGATGCTATACCACTTGGCGCATACATATTTAATATTGATATTACTTCATTATCTATAGTACTTTTTAGCAAGATGTAATTTCCTTCCTTATCTCTTTTAATGAGATCTATTTTTGCCTGCGCTTTGTCTGAGATAATGATTGCTACCCCTGCTTTTTTTACTTTAGCTGAAGCATAATATATTTTGCTCCAGCCTTTTACCTTTACTCTGTGTGTATCTCTCTGCTTCAAATGTGTTTCTTGTAAACAGTATATTGTAGGATTCTGGTTTTTAATGCACTCTGCAATTCAATTCCATTTTATAGCAGAGTTCATCCCATTCACATTCATAGTTATTATTACTGACTGTCTATTCTCCTCCATTCTATTTACCCCCTTTGTACTTTTCCCCCCTTCTTTCACCCTGTAACGATTGGAATGACGCCACCTGCTGGAGACTTACTGTAGAAGAGTTCTGCCCATGAAGCGAAGGTCTTTGAGGGCAAGACCAGGAGTCAGGAAGTGACGCGGGCTAGTGGGAGGAGGAAGGAAGAGACTGGCACTCAGTCTCACTCTCTTTCCTCTGGACTCTGGCGGAGAAGGGAGCTAGAAATGTGCTCTCCCTTTAATAGATAGGAATCTAGGCCTTTCTCTCTCTTTACCAAATTCTTATTCTCCTTAATAAATGCTTAAAAGTCTAACTCTTGCTAAAGCTTATAATTTATTGGCGACCACTCATTAGATATTTTAGACAGTTTAGCTAGAATTTTACCCCTTAACAGATGGCTGACCACGAAGAGGAAAGCTAAACCTCAGTCTTCTTCTGATCTTCTGGTTGGGTAAGAAATTTCCCCTCCCTCTCCCTTTAACTGCTAAGTACTGGTGTACTGTCTGTGTTTCCCTTTAAATTTTTTCGAATGGACCTTTTAAACTCCCTAATTACCCTATTTTTGATTTTAGTCTGTTTAACCAGACAAATGGGAGATAAGATCATGTTAATGCTTTGTTTTTGTGGATTTTCTATTTTTCTTTTTATTTTTGTTAAAAGAGCCAGCAACTTACTCACACAAGGAAATATCTCTCCCTCTCCCAACCATGCTTTTTCAGAGAAACCTGAAGAGATTCCCGCAGCTTTTCCCAGTTCTAATAGTAATTGTTGCTTTAATTTTGCATGCCTGGAGGCAATGACCCACCCTCTAGAAGCTTTTAATCCCCTAGCACCTGGAGGCAAAGTGGGGGAAGAGGAATCCAGGCCTGAGTTCAAAATCAAGTCTGATTCAAATTGCTCTGGTCCCTCCCCTCCTCCCCAGACCCCACCCTCTACTCCTCCCATGGCCAAGCCCATTGCTTCCCGGGCCTGGGAAGTCCAGAGATCTAATGCTCATGTGCAACTTTCTCTAACTACATTTGCAGCTTCAGGCTCAGCCCTTCCCCAGCCTGGCTGTGCTTCTGAGACAACCTTAGAAAGCCCTTTAAATTCCAGATATGCTCGTTTTGTTCATAATTTTGCTAACCTGCTTTTGTCTTTAATTAGTAATCTTATAAAGTATTTGTATGGTGAAAAGACTGACAGACAATATAGAGGGGTTAAAGAAGAAAAACTTAAGCTGAATAAGAATGACAACCATCAACATAGTTCAAGACTCTGCTTCTTTTGCCATGGAAGGGTATATATTGTACAGAAATGTAGAAGTAAGCAGCAAGGTATTGATATGTGTAGTGGGGATTTTAGATATCGGAATCAAAAGTGTTCTGAATTCACTCAGAGTAATAGTATCAGTTCAGAGGTTACATAGGATTTCTGTGCTATTATATATACATTTTGAAATTAATGGTATGGGTTTATTTTCATAGAGATTTTCATGCTTTTGAGATTGTGTCTTATACTTAGTTTCTAAAACAAGGAGAATATTTGTAAAAGCTTTTTATAGTCATGTGATCAAGTTTATATTTTATAATACTCTTATTGATATTAAGTTCATATTCATTTTGTTCCATGTGTATTTTCTTCTATTCATTTGTCTATCTAATTTTGAAACATTGCAAGATGGTTTTGATTTTATTATACAATGTTAATTCTAGGAGTATTGTGCTCCCATATTCTGAGTTGTTTGTTTTTGTTATTTTTTCTCAACTGATTATTTGATCAAACTCTTTAAAGCATTTCCCTAGCAAATTGTTTGCCATGGCAAGTGTAAATTGATTCTAGAAGTATTATTTTTGATAAGCATATTCCCCCCCCCAAAAAAAAGAGGGGAACATTTGTAAACGTTGTCTTTGAGATTGTATTGTGCTTTAACTTGTATTTAAATATGTTCAGATTTTTCAAAAAAGTAATTGTATACTAAGTTAAAAAAAAGGGGTATTATTTGAAATTGTTGCATAATTATATATTGTGTTCTGAGTCAAGATGTATTCACATTTTTTGCAATCATTTATTATCCTCAATTTTAAATCCATATGAGACTTGGATTATGGGAACTTATCATTTAAGACATTAATTGCCTTTATTCTGAGTTATCAGATGCCAGTTGGCCAAGATGCCATCCAATCACAAGAGGAATACATGCAAGAGCAGACACTGAACTGTCACATGAGGGGAGACATGCATGAAGTCAAGGTATGGCCGAGGGAACGGCTTTTGACAAATGTTGAGGTTGGATTCTCTTGGTTTAATATTTTATTTTATTTTTCCCTACAATATTGTACAGATGGCTGGAAGTATTCATCCCACCCATCTCACTTCTACACCTGGCTTCTATGCTCCCTCCTATATGCCTGATGCCATGGACATCTCAATCCCATGCATCTGATTAAGTCTGACTCAGTTTCCTCCAATATGTTCGGTGGCATGGACATATATTCCATCCACCTATTTTAAGCCTGGCATACTGCATGGACAGTACATATTGCTCAAGTGTGGGAATGCTCATATCCCATTATTTCTCTGTTCTTTTATGGTAACCCCCATAATTATCTCAGGTGTCATGATAAATAACAATGTTGAATTTGGCCTTGACACCTGTTACCAATTATATTAGATTTTAAAATTTCTCATAATGGCATGAGGATAATTAGGCAGATGATGCAAAAAGTGATGAAACAAAGATAAAAATTATTTTTAAAAAATAATATCGCAGCAATTGTCTTCTCAATTACCCTCCATAAAGGGGGACTGTAATAATATTATAATTTTAAAGAATGGTTCAATTTTTGTTTTATTGTATGTTTCATGTGTAACAACTAAGATTCTGAATTCCCTTAGACATGTTTTTGAGAACTTTCATTGTTTGATTTGATTATTGACAAAGCTATTTTAAAGTTGTGTTAAGCTCAATTTTGTAGGAAATTTTCCTGGCTGATTACCAGCATCCATACATCAACCCCTGAAAAGACTTCCATTCCATGATTACACCTAGAGGACATCTGAGAAAAGACTTTTAGAGACTTTAAATGAACAGTTTTGTTTTTGTTATTTTTTTTTCTCTTTTCTCTTTCTGTTATAATATACACTATCTGTAACATGTATTCTCTGCAAAGGCCCTCCCTTTGCAAGACCAATGTCAAAGCGTCGGTTCATGAGGACAAAAAAAAATCGCCCCTCTGGACAAAACTTTCCTCTCTTCCTTTTCTATATTGTTGTTCACATATTATTAGTTAGCAATAGTTATTATATTGTTTTTACTGTTCCGTCAAGGAAACATTTTGTTTCTTGAGGAACAACAGGGGGGACTGTAATGATTGGAATGACGCCACCTGCTGGAGACTTACTGTAGAAGAGTTCTGCCCATGAAGGGAAGGTCTTTGAGGGCAAGACCAGGAGTCAGGAAGTGACGTGGGCTAGTGGGAGGAGGAAGGAAGAGACTGGCGCTCAGTCTCGGGCTCTTTCCTTGGGACTCTGGCGGAGAAGGGAGCTAGAAATGTGCTCTCCCTTTAATAGATAGGAATCTAGGCCTTTCTCTCTCTTTACCAAATTCTTATTCTCCTTAATAAATGCTTAAAAGTCTAACTCTTGCTAAAGCTTGTAATTGATTGGCGACCACTCATTAGATATTTTAGACAGTTTAGCTAGAATTTTACCCCTTTACAGATCCGCCAGAGTCCCAAGGAAAGAGCCCGAGACTGAGCGCCAGTCTCTTCCTTCCTCCTCCCACTAGCCCGCGTCACTGCCTGACTCCTGGTCTTGCCCTCAAAGACCTTCGCTTCATGGGCAGAACTCTTCTACAGTAAGTCTCCAGCAGGTGGCGTCATTCCAATCGTTACAACCCTATTCCTCCTCACTGACATTTTCCTTCTTACCCCTGCTTCCCCCAATCTGCCCTCACTTTTTAT
The DNA here is from genome assembly GCF_019393635.1 of Dromiciops gliroides. Taxonomy (NCBI): domain Eukaryota; kingdom Metazoa; phylum Chordata; class Mammalia; order Microbiotheria; family Microbiotheriidae; genus Dromiciops; species Dromiciops gliroides. The sequence continues at coordinate 530,489,469 of NC_057863.1, forward strand.
CACCCCCCCTCTCTTTTCTTTACCCTTTTCTCCCTTGTTTTTGTCCTCCCTTCTATCAGTCCCCCCCATTTCCCTTCCCCTTTTGCTTCCCTAAAGAATGAGCTAGGGGCAGCTAGGTGGCACAGTGGATAAAGCAGTGGCCCTGGATTCAGGAGTACCTGAGTTCAAATCCAGCCTCAGACACTTGACACTAATAAAAAAAAAATTATGAGCTAAGTTTCTTTATCCCAATGAACATATATGTTATTCCCTCTTTAGTAGGAGTTAAAACAATGTTCACCCCTCCTTTCTTTCCCTCTATTGTAACAGGCTTTTTTTTTTTTTTACCTCTTCATATGTTATAATTCACCTCATTCCACCTCCCCTTTCCTCTCTTCCCCATAGACTAACTTTTTAACCCCTTAATTCTTTTTTGTATCATCACATCAAAGACAATTTATATTTATACCCTCTGTGTAAAGTCCTTCTCCCTGCCCAAATACATTTACAGTTCTTAAGAGTTATGAGTATTATCTTCCCGTGTAGGGATATAAACAGTTTAACCTAATTGAGTAACCTTTTTTTTTTCCCCCTCTGTTTACCTTTTTAAACTTCTCTTGAGTCTTCTATGTTAAGATTGAATTTTCTATTCAGTTCTGGTCTTTTCATCAGGAATTATTGAAAGTCCCCAATGTCATTAAATGTCCATCTTTTCCCCTGAAAGAGAATGTGCAGTTTTGCTGGGTAATAGATTCTCGGCTGCAATACAAGCTCCTTTGCCTTCCAGAATATCATATTCCAAGCCTTGCAGTCCTTTAATGTTGAAGCTGCCAGGTCCTGAGCAATCCTGACCGTGGCTCCATGATATTTAAATTGCTTCTTTCTGGCTGCTTGGAGTATTTTCTCCTTCACCTGATAATTCTGGAATTTGGCTATAATATTCCTTCAAGTTTTCCTTTTGGGGTCTCTTTCAGGAGGTGATCAGTGGATTCTTTCAATGATGATTTTATCCTCTGATTCTATGATATCAGGGCAGTTCTCCTTAATAATTTCCTGGAATATGGTATCTAGATTCTTTTTCTGGTCATAGCTTTTAGGCAGTCCAGTGATTCTCAAATTGTCTCTCCTGGATCTGTTTTCCAGATCAGTTGTCTTTCCAATGAGGTATTTCACATTTTCTTCTATTTTTTCATTCTTTTGATTCTGCTTGACTGATTCCTGGTGTCTCATGGATTCCTTATCTTCCAACTGTCCAATTTTAATTTTTAAGGCAATGTTTTCTCCAGTGAGATTATGCACCTTTTTTTTTTTCCATTTGGCCAAATGAATTTTTTAAGGCATTGTTTTCTTCAGTGAAATTAGGCACTTTTTTTTCCATCTGGCCAGATGAATTTTTTAAGGAATTGTTTTCTGCAGTCAATCTTTGTGCTTCCTTTTCCAAGCTGCTGATTCTTTTTTCATTGTTTTCTTGTTGTGCTTTCATTTCTCTCCCCATTTTTTCTTCTACCTCTCTCAATTGATTTTTGAAATCCTTTTTGAGCTTTTCCAGGAAGGCTTTTTGTTCTTGAGACTAATTCACCTTCCCTCGTGAGGCTTCACATGTAGGCAATTTGAGGGTATTGTCCTCATCTGAATTTGCGTTGGCTTCTTCCCTATTGATACAGAAGCTCTCAATGGAGAGGGCTCTTTTTTGCTTCTTACTCATTATTCCAGCTTATTTATTTATTTTTTTAAGTTGAGGTGTGCCCTGGGGGCACCAGGGTCCCTGTTTTGGGCTTCTTGTGCAGGGGTATAGGTGCTGTGTGACTGGCTTTTTACTCTGGGCCTTTATAGTGTGTGCAGTTAGCCCCCCTGCACTTCCTGTCTAAGTGCGCTTCGTCTGCGTGCCTGGTCACGCCTGTCCTATTCGTGACCCTACCGCTGGCTACTTGCCCTTTTGGCTGGTGCAGGTAGGTTTTTCCACTGTTCTTGGCCACCAGATATTTTGAGCCAGGTTCCAGGGTCCTCAGTCATTCGACTGTGGCCCACAGCTCCTGCTGACTTGCCCTGACCGCCTCGGTGCTGGGCTGCTGCCCTGTGCTGGGCCTCCCTTTTGCCCAAGTCAGACCGACCTTTTCCTGAAGTCTTCTAAATTATCTCTGGTGGGAAGACTGTGTCTCTCTGTCTCTTTGCAGGTTCTGTAGGTTCAGAATCCATCCAGAGGCTTGATTTAATGTTCTTTTTGAGGGAACAGAAGGAGAGCTCAGGCAGCTTGCTGTTTCCTCTCTGCCATCTTGGCTCCCCCCCCCCCCGATTTTCATTTTGATCCCAAATCACATTCTACTAATAACCTCCTTCAATAGTTTCTTCCCAGTATAAAGAAAAAAAAGTTAAGCAAAACCTTCTTATGTCATGCTTGTGAATGAGAGCACATGTAGCTTTCTACTCATATAGTGTACCTAAGAGTTTTTGCAATATAGTGGATGGAGGGCTAGGCTGAGAATAGCAAGGCCTGCATTTAAATCCTGCCTCTGGTCCCGAACTCCTGACATGATCGCTGCAAAAAACATCCAAATAAGGTCATAGGAAAATGCCCGGAGCAGCAAAACTCACAGAAGAATGTGCTAAAATCATCTTCTGACCAAGAACGGCTTGGAAGGTCAGAAGGAGGGAACTGCTGTGCTGATACAGGAGTCAAGCCCAACCCCACAGTCACCCTGACACAGATTCAGTCTCAGGAACTCCTCACCAGAGAAGGAGACCCCCAGAGCCTCTGAATCAGCTGAAGCACCAGTGTCATCTGGAACTAAGCTCACAGTGTGGTGAGTGGGCTAAGCCCTGGGCAGGGGAGAGACTACAGGGGTCTATGCTGGTGCTAAGGCAGAACTTGGATTTTATACCCCTATTGAGAACCAGGTGGTAGGCTCAAGTAGAAGTGACCCAGGTCGGGGAGGGGCACAGGCTCATCAGAGCTAACAACCACAACACACAAAGCTGGTGGATTGGCAAGTTGGTCTGGGGTCATCTATGGACCAGGGAACAGTCTAGGTGAGTGAAGAACCTGATTCTCCTTAAATCATACCACCTGGGACTTCTTAAGCTTGGGCTACTGCAGCCTGGAAACACTGCCCCACTTTAAGGAGCTAAAAGTCTAGTAAAAGAAAGGCAAGATGAGCTGACAGAGAAAGGTGAAAACCATAGAAAGTTTCTTCAGTAACAAGGGGCACCCTCAGAGGAAGATGTCAACATCAGGGCCCCTATATCTAAAGCTTCCAAGAAAAATATGAATTGGTCTCAGGCCATAGAGGTGTTCAAAAAGGACTTTGAAGATAAAGTTATAGAGGTAGAAGAAAAAATGGAAAGAGAAATAAGGGTGATGTAGGAAAGACATGAGAAAAAGTCAACAGCTTGAAAAGTCAAATGGAAAAGGAGCTACAAAAGCTCTCTGATGAAAATAATTGCCTAAGAATTAGGATTGAACAAATGGAAGCCAGTGACTTTATGAGAAACCAAGACACAATAAAGCAAATCCAAATGAATAAAAAAATAGAGGGCAATGTGAAATATCTTCTGGGAAAAACTGCCGACCTGGAAAATAGGTCCAGGAGAGATAATTTGAAAATTTTTAGTCTACCTGAAAACCATGATCAAGGAAAGAGCTTAGATACCATCTTCCAAGATATTCTCAGGGAAAATTGCCCTGAAATTCTAGAAGAAGAAGCTAAGGTAGAAATTGAAAGAATCCACTGATCACCTCCAGGAAGAGATCCCAAAAAGAAAACTCCTAGGAATATTATAGCCAAATTCCAGAGCTCTCAGGTCAAGGAGAAAATATTGCTGCCAGAAAGAAAGAATTCAAGTACTGTGGAGCCCCAGTCAGGATAGCACAAGATCTAGCAGCTTCTACATTAAAGGACTGGAGGGCTTGGAATATGATATTCCAAAGGGCAAAGGAAATGGGATTACAACCAAGAATCACCTACCCAGCAAAACTCAGCATTATCTTTCAGTGGAAAAAAATGGGACTTTAATGAAAAAGAAGACTTTCAGATATTTGTGATGAAAAGACCTGAACTGAATGGCAAATTTGACTTTCAAATACAAGAACCTAGTGAACCATAAAAAAGAATTGGAGCTGGGGGACATACCTGGGGTCATACAGTGGGCGACTGTCTTGTGTCTGAGGCCAGGTTTTGGCTGGGATCCCCCTGGGTCCAGGGGTGATGATTTGTCCACTGTGTCACTTAGCTAGATGATAACATCTTTAGAGTTAAATTGAGGGGTGAAGGGAATTCATTGGCAGAGGGGGAAGGGCAGAAGCGAAATCCTACATGAAAGTAACAGGAAAAGGCTTATGGAGTGGGAGAAGAGATGGTAGAGGAGCATGGCAGTAAATGAATTTTACACTCATCAGAAAGGGCTCAAAGATCTTAAACTTATCGGAGCTGCCTCAAGGAGGGACTAATAGACACACCCAACTGGGTGGAGTGATCTATTTATTTAATCTGGGCAGTAAATGAACCTAACACTCATTACAATTGGCTCAAAGACCTCAATCTCATTAGAATTGACTCAAGGAGGGTACACACTCAATTGGGTAGAGTAATCTCTATAGCCCTGCAGGAAAATAGGAGGGGAAGGGGATAAAGAGAGAGGGACAAAAGAAGGAAGGGCAGAGTGGGGGAGGGGACAGACAGAAGCAAATCCTTTTTGAAGAGTGATAGAATGAAAGAAGATGGATAATAGTATAAATATCATGGGGAAGGGAATTGGATGGAAGGGAACAGTTAACAATAGTAATCATGAAAAAGAGAAAAGGGGGAAAATTGTACAACAAATATCTATAGCAACTCTTGGTGGAGGCTAAGAATTGAGAATCAAGGGGAATGTCCATCAATTGAGGAATGATGGAAAAAGCTGTGTTATATGATTGTAGTGGAATGGACTTGTGCTACAGGAAATAACAAACAGGATGATCCCCCCCAAACCTTGAAAGACTAATGAACATCCTTGTATGGTGAAGGGAGCAGAGCTGAGAGGACATTGTGGGTAGTGACAGCAGTATTGTTCAATGAATGACTTCGCTACTCTCAGCAGTACAATGATGGAGGAGAATCCCAAGGAACTAATGAGGAAACATACTATGCACTGCTATAGAAAGAACTGATAAAAAGAACACTTGTGGATTGTACATATATAACCTGATTGTGATCTTGTGGAGGGGGGAGGAAAGGGAAGGAGGGAGGGAGAAAAATTTGGAACTCTAAATCTTAGGAAAATGAATGTTGAAAACTACCCTTACATGTAAATGGAAAATAAAATAAATGTTTGTTGAAAGGAGAAAACAAACAAACAAAAAACAAACAAACAAAATAAATCCTGCTTCTGATATTGCTTAAGTGATTAGAGCTAACCTCTTAATCAGAGCTAAGCTAACATACTTGAGCCTCAGTTTCTGCTTCTTTATTCTTCACAAGTTGATAAAGTCATACTACATTTCCCTGAATGCTTAATGTTAATTTTTCCTTAAGGTACAATAGTATTCTGTTATAATAATGCACCAAGATTTGTTCAGTCATTTTCAGCCATTGAGTACACAATTTATCTATATGAATTTGCTATTAATAAGAGTATTGCTATGAACGTTTCAGTACATTCTTTTTGTGATTGAAATCCTTAGGATATAACCCCAATAGTAAGAATCAAAGGGTTGGAGTAAAAAATAATAACTAATAGTGTTAGAACAAAATAAATGAAGTAATAATAAATTCATATTATTCAATCTTTTTTTGTAACCACAATTCTATTGGATTGGTATAGGTCATTTAGTAATTTAGGTAAAATTAGTAATTGTTCTCATATAATTCCAAATTATTTTCTGCAAGATTTGTACCAAATGAATAGCTCCACTACCTATGTATTGGTATGCCCATCTTTCAATGGCTCCTCCAATATTGACTGTTTCTGTCTTTTACCATTTTTGCCAACTGAATGGAAGTTCAATAAAAGTAGTTTTAATTTTTGGTTATCTGCATTTGTGTTTTAGAGAATTTTTCATGATTTTAATGCTTTTTTGAAAACTATTTATTTATAATATTCCTTGTCTTATAAAATTGTGTCAACTACCAAAAGATTTTGAGGGGCAGATTATTATCAGAAATGTTAGAGATAAATGTGCTATAAGATGTTGGTCTAACTCTGTTCTGCCAAATAGCTTTTCCAATTTTTCAATAAGTTTTTGTTCAATAAAGGATACTTCCCAGTATTTTATGTTTTTAGGTTTATAGAATTATACTAAATTCATTTGCCTCTAGGTTGTGATTAACAAGTTGATTCTACTGCTCTACTATTCTGTTATTTAAATATATACATACATAAATATATATACATATATATATATATATATATATACACAAACACACACATACAAAGGATTTTGATAATCATTCCTTCTTTATATATTTTGAAATATAACTCTACTCATTTCATTACATCTTTTCATTATTTCTCCGAAAACATTTAACTTTTTGTCCTTGCATATGATGTTTTTAAGGTTCTATAAAGTATCCCTTTGATAGTCTGAGTGATAGGACATTAAAATATATAAATGTATATATCATCATTTTGATTATATTGATATAATCTAATCATGAACACTAAATATTCCACTGACTTGTTTTCCCTTATTTCTATGTACTTGGTGAGTAAATTGCCAATATTTAAAGAATTCTATAATTACCTTAAAATAATTTCTCTTTTTTACCTGTTTTGTCATTCTTTTTTTGCTAGTGAAGTACAAACATTTTGTATGCTGCAACTTTTCTGATGCTATTAATCATTTCAATTTATTTCCTTATAGACTCTCTGGAGCTTTCTCAGGAAATCACCACATCACCTGCAACTATGAATAATATTGTCTGTTATTTGTTAATATTTAGTTCCTTAATTTCTTATTCTTGTCTTATTGCTAAAAGTAACTCATAATGTCAAATATTGATAGAAAGAGGAGGAATTCTTGTCTAACTCTGTACTTGTTGGGAAAGTTTCCAGGTTTTTTCCCCCCATAACTAATAATGCTGACTCAGGTTTTAGATGAATTCTTTTGACCTTATTATAGAAGTTTTCCTTTTTTCCTGTTTTTTTGCTACAATTTTCAAAGCCTTTTTGGACTTTTTTTGTTATTAATATGGTTAATTACCCATTTTTCACTAATGATAAACCATCTTTATAGCCCTGATAAAAATTGAGCTTACTTACAATTATTTTCTACATAATGCTATTGTTTCTGCATGAAAATTTTATTTTATAGTTTAATTTACATATTTATTAGTGATATTGGTAAATAATTAACTTTCTTTTTTAAAAATATGATGAACAGGGGGCAGCTAGGTGGTACAGTGGATAGAGCACCGGCCCTGAATTCAGGAGCACCTCAGTTTAAATCTGACCTCAGACCCATGACACTTACTAGCTGTGTGACCTTGGGCAAGTCACTTAACTCCCATTGCCTCACCAAAAAAAAATGATGAACAAATTAGTGGAGTGACAAGAAATCTATGAAAAGAAGTTCCATGATAAAAACAACAGTCCTACAATTGGTAACAGAGTGACCAGTCCTAAGAGTCTATAGAATAAATTTTAATATGAAGAAAATAATTAAATCAAGGAAGAAAATGAAGTAAGACTTCATTAAGTGTTTATATGTGTCAGGCACTATTCTAAGACCTGGGAATTAAATATAAGCAGAAAGGAGGCAAACTCAGGATGATATAAAAGAGAGAACAACCCAACAAAAGTCTCTGAATATTCATCTCCAAACAACTTTAAAATAATGCTTCAAATCAAATTTTTGAGTGGCAGAATTAACAAAATTTATGAGTTTTGTTAGAAAGGTATGTGACACTGGGGTATGGGCTAGCTTAGAGCTCAGCAGCAGCACCAGCAACAGGCCTTAGAGGTGGCTGTGAAAATGACAGCAGCTGCTTCAGGAGCTCTTAGTTCAGAGTTGGTAAGGGGGCCAGACAAATAACCAGAAAGAGATTATGGGGGACCCTACACCAGATTCAGTGTTTACTGGTTACGGACTCTGATTGGCAGCTGTATTGCCCATATGCAGTTCTGGGTCATGGTTCCAGGGCAGAGATGAGTGATAGAGTAACAATTAAAAAAGGAAATTAGAGTGGCACAAGAAAATTATGAAAAGACAATGAATAGATTTATAAAAGAAACATAAAAATACTGGAGAAAATAATATCTTAAAAAAAAAACAACCTGGCCTAATGGTAAAAGAAATGCAAAATATCCTTGTTTATCCCTATTGATACTGTGGATTTTATTTTTGCTGTGTTTAATAGCATGATTACAACTCTTCCTCTTTTGGACTCATCTCGGGCATAGTAAATTTGTTGTAGTCTCTCAATTTGGTTCTATGTATGACTTTGCTTCTTACAAGTATTTCTTTGTACGCTACAGATCATAGTCTTCTGTTTTCTTGCCTCTTTAGCTACTCTCCATTTTATTGGATTAGTCCATTTTTTATTTTAGGAAATATTTTTATTTAATGTTTTGAGTTCCAAATTCTATCCCTCCCTTTGTCCTTCTCCCCCCCCCCCCCCGCCCTGAGGTTGTAAGCAATCAGGTATGGGTTATACCATATTAGTCATTTTTTATAAGAAGACTCAAATAAAAGAAAAAAATGAAAGTGAAAAATAGCATGCGTTAATTTATGTTCAATCAATATCAGTTCTTTTTTTTTGGAGGTGGATAGTATGCTTCTTCATTAGTCCTTTGGAATTGTCTTGCATCATTGCACTGCTGAGAATAGCTAATTAATTCACAGTTCTTCATTGAACAATATTACTGTCACTGTGCACAAGATTCTCTTGGCTCTGCTCACTTCACTATACATTAGTACATATTAGTCTTCCTAGGCCTTTCTGAAATTGTCCTCCTTGTCATTTCTTATAGCACAACAATATTCCATTATAATAATATACCACAGCTTGTTTAGCCATTACCCAATTGATGGGTATTCCTTTGATGTCCAATTCTTAGCCACCACAAAAAGAGCTTCTAAAAATACTTTTGTAAAAATAGGTCTTTTCTTCTTTTTTAGGATGTCTTTGGGATATAAATATAGAAGTGGTATTGCTGGATCAAAGGGTATATGCACAGTTTGATAGCCCTTTGGGCATAATACCAAATTATTTTCCAGAATAGTTGGATTAATTCACAACTCCACCAACAGTGGATTAATGTCCCAGTTTCCCCACATGCCCTCCAATATCCAACATTTTCTTTTTTTTTATTATATTAACCACTCTGATGGATATGAGGCAGTACCTGCGAGTTGTTTTAATTTGTATTTCTCTAACCAATGGCCATTTAGAGCATTTTTTTCATATGACTATAGATAGCTTTGATTTCTTCTTCTGAAAACTGCCTGTTCATATCCTTTGACCATTTATCAGTTGGGGAATGACTTGTATTTTTATAAACTTGACTCAGTTTTCTATGTATTTGAGAAATGAGGCCTGTATCAAAGATACTTGTTTCAAAAATTCTTTCCCAGTTTTCTGCTTTCCTTATAATTTTGATTGCATTGGTTTTGTTTTTGAAAAGCTTTTTTAATTTTATAAAATAAAAATGATTTATTTCACATTTTGTAATGCTCTCTTTATCTTCTTTGGTCCTAACTTCTCCCACTGTCCATAAATCTGACAGATAAACTATTCCATGCTCTCTTAATTTGCTTATGGTATTACCCTTTATGTGTAAATTATGTACCGATTTTGACCTTATTTCAGTATACAGTGTGAGATGTTAGTGTATGCCTAAGTTTCTGAATACTGTTTTCCAGTTTTCCCAGCAGTTTTTTTTTTGGTCAAATAATGACTTTTTGTTCCAAAAGCTTGGATCTTTAGGTTTATCATATACTAGATTACTATAGTCATTTACTATAATGTAATTTATACCTATTCTATTCCACTGATCCACCACTCTATTTCGTAGCCAGTACCAGATTGTTTTGGTAATTACCCTTTCTAATACAGTTTGAGATCTGGTATGGCTAGAACACCTTTCTCATTTTTTTTCATTAATTTCCTTGATATCTCTGAGCTTTTGTTCCTCCAGATGAATTTTATTAGTTTTTTTGAGATTTATAAAATAATTTTTGACAGTTTGGTATGACACATTAGTTCATCTACATTTAAAATTATAATAGAAATGTATTCTCTTATTATCTAATATTGTTTTTCTTTAAAGACTGCTTTTTATCTTCTTTCATTTGTAAGTCTACATTTTATCCCTACAATTAGTTTTGCTAAAACTTCTTTGATACACTATTTCCACAGGCTTTTCCTCACCCACACCCACTACCTTTTGCAAACCCTTTCTCTAGTTTTTAGGTTTTACTTAATTTATTGTATTTTCTTTCTTTTCTTTACCTCTCTATTTTCTACCCTTTTTCCTTCTATTTTTATTCTGTCAGATGGTTAGTTCAAGTGTTCTTTCCTCACTTCCTTTACAACATCTCTTATTCAGTGTCTCTCCTACACTGTTCCTTCTTCCAAGAAGACGTTATTTGTTGTTACAGTGTTGTTGTTTTTGAATAAATTGTTCTCCTGGTTCTGCTTATTTGACTCTTCACCAATTTATAAGTATCTTAAAATTATTCAGTTTTATAATATTGATGTTATAGCATAAGTTGTTCCAGAAATACCATACAGAGAATTAACTTTGAAAGCTGAAGGAAGTGTGAATAATATAGTGAGCATCTATCAACCCAGAAGACCAATGGTGAAACATATTATCCATCTTTGGTAAAAGATTTAGGGTTCATAATGGCACACACGTGAATATGTCAATAGATAATGGATATCAATATTGATACTATAATTTTAATGAGCAGAATTGTTTTGTTTAACTACACATTTGTCACAAATAATTTTTTACCTTTTTCTTTTTTAATGGTGAGGGAAGGAGAGAAAATATATTTTATTCAATTCAATAAAAAACAGAAATGGGGATGCTGTAGATGTGGAATGTTGCACAAACTTTTCGATGAAGTAATGGTATTAGTTTTTTTAACTGTTTTACTTTGTTGCAAAAGAGCTCTCAGAGCGAAGGCAACATGTAAAAGTTTGTGATATAAAACAACATCAACAAAACTTTAAAAAACACATTTCTTGATTTGTTCACATCCCTACCTTATCCTCCTGGGATAACTGCCCTCAGGAGCCTTTATTTTCCTTCTTTTTTGGAAGAATGATATCAACGGAGGCACAACATTCTCTCCTATAAGGTCATCTCCTAATGCACCGACTCCCCCTCCATTACAGCCATCATGAGGTTTCCATCTCCCACTATGGATATACACTTCTTTCACAGAAATAGACATCAAACTTTATTTTCTATTGAGTTGAGAGATCCTTTCCATGATTTTCTTAGTTTCATTTTTTCCATTCTGCTATCCCTCTCATTTACATGAAGTACACACACCTTTTTCTAAGAGATTATAAGAGTAATAGTATTCTCTCTATGTCTGTCTCTGTCTCTCTGTTTCTCTCTCTGTCTCTCTCTGTCTCTTTCTGTGTGTGTGTGTGTGTGTGTGTGTGTGTGTGTTGCCTTTCTTTCTATCACTACACTTAGCATAGACCCTGGCAGATAGCATTTAATGGGTAATAAATGACTGTTCAAGGGAGCATATTTCCCCTCTTTCCTTTATCTTACCTCTCTACATCTCTATGTATGCTATGATTTTTGTCTCACAAAATTTCTTGTGTCACCTGTAGTGGTTGTAGGAATATAGGATGTTTCAGTTAACTTCTATATCTTTAAATTGTTTATTAAATTTCCTTGTGTGCCCCATTCCCCCCTCCCATTTCTTGATGATACATCTTTTTTTTAACCCTCTAAGTAAATCTTTCTTTTCATTTCTGTTAAAAAAAAAGACAACCCCTCCTCTAAACATGGAATAATTTATTTCATTGCTAATTGTTTTCCTGGTAATTCTACATTTTAATCTTTCTTATGTTTGTTATTTGTTGATATTTGCAAGTTGAATATTCTGTTCCTTTGGTTCCCTCCCCCCACTTCAAAGCAGTATGCTACCTTCTGCCTGGGCCCTCCCCTAGATTATAGACCCTCCAGGATTCAGAGACTCTGTATGGAATACCCTTTCTTCCCTCCCCTGAATTCTGCAAAAATCCCACAGATGTTGATTCAACCTGGTGTGAAAAGAAAAGGAAAGCCAAAAGGAAAACTAGGGCAGGGACCAGCATGAGTGACTACATCAAGCCAGAAGGAAAAGCGACTAAAATCTAGCTGTGGCCAGTTCTCCTACCTCTATCTGCCCCAAGTTATTTAGGGGTTGGGATGGTGAGCACAAAGTCTTTCAATGTGGGAGGAGGATTAAAGAAGCTTTAAAGCCCATCAGTGAAGGGAACACTTGGGAGTCATATAAGGAAAAAGTGGTTGAAACACTAAAGATTTCAAAAAGAAGGAAACACAATAAAAACCCAGAGCATCAACATATAAATCTAGAGAAAGTATCCTTAAACTAGACAAAAAGATCATTATTAAACCATTCAACAAACTACAAAACAAACTAAGATAATATTAGGGAATATAGGAGGCAGCCAAGTAGCACAGTGGATAGAGCACTGGCCCTGGATTCAGGACCTGTGTTCAAATCCAGCCTCAGACACTTGATACTTAGAGCTGTGTGACCCTGGGCAAGTCACGTAACCCCAATTGCCTCACCAAAAAAACAAAAACAAAAAAAGAAAAGAAAAGAAATATAGGGGGGAGTTAGGTGGCATAGTAGATTACGCACCTGTCCTGGATTCAGGAGAACCTGAGTTCATATCTGACCTCAGATACTGAACACTTACTAGCTGTGTGACTCTGGGCAAGCCACTTAACCCTCATTTCCCTGCAAAAAAAAAAAAAAAATTTTAAAAATACAAACGCACATATGTGTGTGTGTGTGTGTGTGTGTGTGTGTGTGTGTATGAAAGTGAAAGTGCCCCAATGTCTGATGAAATGCAAAATCCTGTGGTATACCAGGAAAACAAGGAAAAACCATAAGAAATGGGTCACAGTGTTTATTAATGCTGGAATAGACCTTAGATATCGAATTCATTACCTCCATTTTATAGATGAGGAAATTAAGGCACAAAATCTTTAAGTATTTGCCCAAAGTTTTAAGTGAGTGGTTCCCAGATTCGCTACATTTTAACACATGACTTCTCAACATGGAAAGCTAGAGCATTTCTTCTATGCCAGCTACCAAAGCAGGAAGAGACATGTTTTAGACTATAGTCTTGAATCTCACCTGCTTCTTGATGCTACTTTGTTCCAATGTCTCTACCACTTCAGAGACTCTTTCAAGGAAAGGGGCAGTGTGTGTGTGTGTGTGTGTGTGTGTGTGTGTGTGTGTATGTGTATTTTATGTGTGTGTTAACAGGAGCCACACAAACTTAGAAGAGCCACAAGTTATGTTGCTCTTGTGGCTGCTGACACTTCTGCTGTATCTTTGTTGACCTTGATCTCCTCATAAGCACCATGGTCATACTTCTGAAAGCTATTTCATCTTTTATGCCTTTGTATTTTGGGGGAGCTTAGAAATATATTCTGTTGACTTGAAAACTGAAGCAATGATCTTTTTTATATGTCATGCTCCCATTCACCCTTGGAACACCAAGCAACTAAAGTAGGCAAGGTGAAAATGCAGAGATGAGCTGCAGAAATCTAAAGGTGATTATATTGCACAGTGATAAGATTTATGTAGTGTACATATCGTACATCTATTAATATCCATATCTACCTAAACTCCCATGTAGGCTAAGTATATGTACAACAGCTATAGCTTCACTCAAATGACAATCTAAAGATGAGAAGTGCCAAAGGGCATGGGGGAAGAGACCAAAGAACTAACTTGAGATAACCAATTATGCTTGAAAATGATAGAAATGGGGGGAGCTAGGTGATGCAGTAGATAGAGCACCGGCCCTGGAGTCAGGAGTACCTGAGTTCAAATCCAGCCTCAGATACTTAACACTTACTAGCTGTGTGACCCTGGGCAAGTCACTTAACCCCAATTGTCTCAATAAAAAAAAAAGAAAATGATAGAAATCTATAGAAAAAGAGTCTTCAATACATATTGGAAAGAAATGGCTATACTTTTAATTTCCTCAATGCTTTGAGATTTGCTCTTGGGGTGGGCTGCCAGTGAAGTGCTCATAGGAAACATTAGCATTGAGATTTCTGATATTAGAGTCTCTGAATAGAGATGGGATGGAGTGCCAGTGCCAAATGTTCTCTTCATCCCTACTGAGAATTCTGGCAGAATACAGAGAGAGGCACAGTGGTAGCAGCTGGCATGGAGATAATGTGCTCAAGGAATGTTGGAGTTATAAGGGACCTGAAAGGGTATCTAATCCAATCCCATTTTGACAGATTAAGAAATTTAAGACCCAAAGAAGTTGAATTACCTACTCAAAATAATAGCAGTAGGGTTGTGATTTGAGTCCTATATTAATAATTGTTTGTTGGAAATCTCGACCTAGATATTACAGAGGTACTTAAAACTTAAGATCTTCAAAACAGAACTCATTATATTTCTTCCCAAAGCCATCCCTTCTCTAATCCTCTCTTTTTCTTTTTTTGTTAAATTAAGAGTACAACAATCTTTCTAGTCATGGAGGTTGCGAACTTTGAAACTATCTATGACTTTCCTTTTCCTCATATCTCTTCCCCATGTCCAACAAGTTGTCAAGGTTTGTTCATTCTATTTTAATAACTATTACATCCTTTCTATTTCTCTTCACTTATACAACCTTCACCTTATGTTCAAGCTTACATCACATTTTGCCAGGATAACTGGTTATATAGACCTCTAGGAAGCATAGTGAGTAGAGTGCTAGGCCTGGAGTCAGGAAGACATAAGTTTAAATCCTGCCTCGGGTACTTCCTTTGACTCTAGGAAAATCACTTATCCTCTTTTTGTCTCAATCTCCTCAACTGTAAATTCTCTTTTCCCTCTCTACTACTTCCCTTTGTAATCTCCTCAACTACTGTAGCTTTAATTACCATCTCTTTGCTAATGATTTTTAAATCTACCTATACCATCCCAACCTTTCTGCTGACCTCTAATCTTGCGTCTCCAACTGCCTTTCAGACATCTCTAACTGAATGCCCAGTAGACATCTTCAACTCAACATGTCCAAAACATAACTTGCTATCTTCCTCCCTTCCTCTCCCCCACCACCTTCTTTATTACTGTACATGCCAACACCATGCTTTAAGTCTCTCAGACATTTCTCTAATTATTAGTGATTGGAAGCACTTTAATATAATGATTGATAGCTTGAATTTCTTCCATTAAAAACTACCCATTTATATATTTTGACCATTTATCAGTTGGGAAGTGAATGCTATAAATTTGAATCAGTTCCATATTTATTTAGGAAATGAAGTCTGCTTAGTCATAATCTTAAGGCCCATGCCATTACACCACACTTTTTTTTCAGATAGAATCATGGAAAGATAGAGGTGGAAATGATAGACCCAGCCCAATGCCTTGATTTTTTAACAAATAAGAAAGCTCAAGACTCAAGGTCATTGATTTATTTCCCTGAGGTCATATAGCTTGTAAGAAGCAAAGTCAAGATACAAACCAAGGTCTTTTGATTCAAAGGACAGTGCTTAAGGCCTTGAGATCTACCACAAAATGTACTAGCTGACTGGAAGAAAAAAGACATAAAAAATGCTTTTGAAAGAGGTCACATACCATAGACAGGTGCTGGGATGGACCCATGACACCTTGATCCCAGCCAAGGAATTGAACATGGAAGCAACTCATCCAAGCCACTCTCTTAAGATACTCATTCAGAGGAAGCAGAGTCTGACAGCTCAGACATGTTTGCCTGTGAAAGACTGCTAATGAAATAACCAGTAGTTGAGAAATCACTGGTGACAGAAGCCAGAGGAAAATTCTGTTTGCAAGCCTAAGAAAGGATTTTCAGGAACAGGAAATGGCTGTCCAGCCAAACATGCCTGCCTTTTCTTTTTTTTTTTCCTTTTGGTTCATCCCATACTTGGCTTCCTGTTTTTCCTCAGGCCCCTGCATCTCTAGAAATAGATCTTCTGTAGGTGTCTATCAGACCCATTTGTTGTATTCTTTGCCTCAATCACCTCCCCAGCAACTTGTTCCTTATGTTCACTGACTTCCGTGGGTTGTTCTGCTTGAGTTTCCTCTCAGCACTTGTTTCTTCCAAATTTCCCCAGCAAAAATGCTGAGTTCCCTACTTCTAAAAGAAAGCAAGTACTTATTCCACAGTCAGTAGACAATGCAAAGGGCAACATCTACCTGAATCACTTTGGGCCTTAGTTTTCTCATTTGCAAAATGAGGGTTATACTTATCATACTTATTGCAAAGGACTTCCCTGATGATAAAAGAGACTATGTGTGAAAGGCACTTTGTAAACCTTTTAATTACTATGTAAGCATTGCCTGTTATAGTCCCTTAAAATGAAACAATTTCACTAGCAGGACCTTTTAAAGGCCTATGCACACATTGTAATATGTAGGGAGTACAGCATTAGGCCACAAGTCAGGAGATACCATTTTTAAACGTTCCTTCTCTTCTGCTCTTATCTACTCTCTCTTTCCTCATAGTGGCTATTCCAAAATTCTCATGTTCAACTGTGCCTCCACCCTAGTGCTCCTGGGATTTCTGATTATTGAATGTTTATTATAATTAGTCCAAAGCAGATCTGCTATGCTGCTATTATTTTCTGACCACGTTCACTTCAGACCAATGGAAAAGGGTGTGGTTTTTTTTTGGGGGGGTGGTACATGAAAAAAAATTCAGCTAGAATAAGGAGAGAAAATGTCAATTGAGAAAAAATGTTGCATTTAATGTTTTTGAGGGGCAGCTATGTGACACAGTGGATAGAATGCTGGTCCTGGGAACAGGAAGACCTGAGTTCCAATCCAGCCTCAGACATTTGTGTGTCCCTGAGCAAATCACTCAACCCTTGTTTGCTTAAAAAAGCCACTCCTGGATCACTACCTTGTCATGGCAGAAGAGCTTCAGCAACTCAATTAAACTATGAGCTATGCTAAGCAGAATTACTCAAGATGTATAGGTCATAGTAGAGAGCTCTGATTTTAAAAAAAGGGAGACAGAAGTCGCAAATTACTTCAGTTCCTTTGTCAAGAAAACCCCAATTGGGAAAAAAATAGTTTATGGGGTCACAAGGGGTTGGACATGACTGGATGACTGAACAACAACAAAATGTTACTAAAAAAAAGTTTGATAGGGAAACAGGGAACTGATACAATTAAAATAGACCAAGAGCTATTCCCTAATACCTAAGTGGTCATAGAATATGAACAATTTAAAACAAATTGCAAAATATAGACAATCATGTGTAAATAACCAGTAACTAACAACAAGAGGATTACAAATTAAAACAATTCTAAACTTTGATCTCACAGATCAATTTAGCAAAGCTGATAAAAAATGGTAAAAACCAACCAAACTAAACCAAACCAAAATCAACACCATAGAAGAAACTATGGAAATTAGTTAGGAATTGTATGAGAAAAGTCACCAACCTGCCCATACTATTGTAACTTGTGATCCTACAGCAAGTTCAAGGGCAAAAATGAAACTTTCCATATACAACAAAACATTCATAGCAGAACTCTTTGTGTTACCATAAAACTGGAAATAAAATGAAATAAAATAGTATGGCTAAACAAACTATGTTATGTGCCTGTAATACAATATTATTATACTATAAGGAATAGTAATTATGAGGGATTTAGAGAAATATTGGAGGACTTTTGTGAACTGATTTAGAGTGGTGTAAGGAGGAGAACAATATAAATAATTACTTCAATGATATTTAATTCAATAAAAATTTATTAAGCATCTCTTATATGTCCGGCACCATGCTAAGCCCTGGGGAATACAAAGAGAGGCAAAGCGAAGTCATCGTCTTCAAGGAGCTTAAAATCCAATGGAGGGGACAACATGCAAACAAATATATACAAAGCAAGCTATATACAGGATAAATATTAAATAATTAAGAGAGGAAAGACATTGGAATTAAGAAAGTTTAGGGAGGACTTTCTGTAGAAAGGTGATTCAGGCTTAAAAGAAGCCAGGGAAATCAGTAGTCAAAGTGGAGGAGGGAAAACATTCCAGGCATTGGGGACAGCCAAGGAAAATTCCTAAAGCCAAGAAATGGAAAGTCTTGTTAGTGACACAGCCCAGAAGGCCAGTATTGGATTAAAGAGTACACATGGGGAAGTAAAGTATAAGAAGAATAGAAAGGTAAGAGGAGTCTAAATTATAAAGACCTTTGAATATCAAACTGAGCATTTAAATTTCCTCCTGGAGATGATAGGGAACCACTGGAGTTTATTGAGTAGTGGGGTGACATGATCAGACTTACATTTTATGAAAATCACTTTAGTGACTGAAAGGAAAATGGATTGGAGTTGGGAGAGACTTGAAACTTTTAGTTTAAAAAATTTGAAGTGTTAAAAAAGAGAAAAAAGACATACAAAATCAGCAAAATTAGCTTTACAAAATTTGAAGAATTTTAAAAAGAGGTGGAAAAAGTTACCTACTATACCCATATCCTCTCCATTAATCACTCTCTCCTCAAAGATTTACAAACTTATATATTCTCTCACTCTTCCATTCTATTTGTCATTCTTTCAAAAAGGTCATCAAGGGGCAGCTAGGTGGCGCAGTGGATAAAGCACCAGCCCTGAATTCAGGAGTACCTGAGTTCAAATCTGGCCTCAGACACTTGACACTTACTAGTTTTGTGACCTTGGGCAAGTCACTTAACCTCCATTACCCCATCCAAAAAAAAAAAAGGTCATCAATGATCTCCTTATCTCTGAACCAAGTGACCTATAAAAGTCCCTGTACTCCTTGACTACCTCTACTGACCTCTTTCTTCTACAAGATACTCTCCTCTTCCTTAGCTTTACAGGGCCTACATTTTCCTGGTTTTCCTATCTTTACACCTTCTCTTCTATTGTCTTTTTACTTTATAATATTAATGCTCATTTGTTGGACCTTATCTACTCATCTGATAGTCCATAGTATTTGTTTTAAATAATAAACATTTTTATTTAAAGTTTTGAATTCCAAATTCTATCCCTCCTTTACCTGTCCTCCCCACTCCCTGACATGCTAAGCAATCAGATATAGGTTAAACATGTATAATTATGTAAAACATTACCATATTAGTCATTTTGGATAAGAAAATGTGAATAAAAGAAAAAATGAAAGTAAAAATAGCATGCTTCAGTCTATGTTCATTCAATATAATTTCTTTCTTTGGAGGTGTATAGTATTCTTCATCATTAGTCCTTTGGAATTATCTTGTATCATTGTTTTGTTGAGATTAGTTAAGTCATTGACGGTTCTTCATCAAACAATATTGTTGTCACTGTGCATAACATTTTCCTGGTTCTGCTCACTTCACTATACATCAATAAAGTCTTTCCAGGCCTTTCTGAAATTGTTCTGCTTGTCATTTCTCATAGCAAAATAATATTCCATCACAACCATATACCACAGCTTTGTTTAGCCCTTCCTCAATTGATGGGCATTTATTTGATGTCCAATTCTTAGCCATCACAAAAAGAGTTGCAATAAATACTTTTGTGCAAACAGGTCTTTTCCTCTTTTTTGGGATGTCTTTGGGATATAAACCTAGCAGTAGTATTGCTGGATCAAAGGGCATACTCAGTTTGATAGCCTTTTGGGAATGGTGCCAAATTGCTCTCCAAAATCATTGGATTAGTTCACAACTCCATCAACAGTGGATTAATGTCCCAGTTTTCCCACAACCCTTCCAACATCCAACATTTTCCTTTTTTGTTATATATGCCACTCTGATAGGTATGATGTGATACCTCAGAGATGTGTTAATTTGCATTTCTCTGATCAATAGTGATCTAGAGCATTTTTACATGACTATAGATATCTTTGATTTCTTTGTCTAAAAACTGCCTGTTCATATCTTTTGATTATTTATCAATTGGGGAATGACTTATATTTTTATAAATTTGACTCCATTTTCTATATATTTGAGAAATTAGGCCTTTATCAAAGATAGTCATTTCAATTTTTTCCCCAGTTTTCTGCTTTCCTAATAATTTTGATTGCATTGGTTTTGTTTTTGCAAAAGCTTTTTAATTTTATATAATCAAAATTATCTATTTTACTTTTTGTATTACTCTCTATATCTTCTTTGGTCCTAAATTCTTCCTCTGTTCATAAGTCTGAGAGATAAACTATGCCATACTCTTAATTTGTTTATGGCATATAACCCTTTGTGTGTAAATTATGTACCCATTTTAATCTTATTGTAGTACATAGTGTGATATGTTTGTCTATACCTGGTTTCTGCCATACTGTTTTCTAATTTTCCTAGCAGTTTTTGTCAAATAATGAAATTTTACCCCAAAGCTTGGATCTTTGGGTTTATCATATACTATATTACTATAGTCATTTACTACAACATAATTCATACCTATTCTATTCCACTGATCCACCACTCTATTTATTAGCCAGTACCCGATTGTTTTGGTAATTACCCCTCTATAATACAGTTTGAGAGCTGGTATGGCTAGACTACCTTCTTTCACTTTTTTCATTGATTCCCTTGATATCCTTGAGCTTTTTTTCTTCCAGATGAATTTTGTTATTTTTTTTTCTAGATATCTAAAATATTTTGATAGTTTGATTAGTAAGGCACTAAATAAATAAAGTAACTTAGGTAGGATTGTCATTTTTATTATATTGGTTCAGTTTACCCATGAACAATTAAAATTTTCCAATTGTCTAAATCTGATTTTATTTGTATGAATAGTGTTTTATAGTTCTGGTCATATAGTTTCTGGGTTTGTCTTGGCAAGTAGACTCCCAAGTATTTTATATTGTCTACAGTTATTTTAAATGGAAATTCTCTTTCCATCTGTTGTTGCTTTACTTTGTTGGTAATATATATAAATGTTGATGATTTCTTTGGGTTTGTTTTGTATACTACAACTTTGCTAAAGTTGTTAACAATTTCAAGTAGTTTTTTAGTTGATTCTCTAGAATTTTCTAAGTATAACATCATTCCATCTGCAAAGAGTGATAGTTTTGTTTCATCATTACTTATTCTAATTCCTTTAAGTTATTTTTGTCTCATATTGCTATGCCTAATATTTCTAGTACAATATTAAATAATAGGAGGTATCTAGATGGTGCAGTGGATAGCACTGGCCCTGGAGTCAGGAGGACCTGAGTTCAAATTGGGCCTCAGACACTTGACACTTACTAGCTGTGTGACCTGGGCAAATCACTTAACCCTCATTGCCCTGCCAAAAAAAATAATAGAGGTGATAATAGGCATTCTTGCTTCACCCCTGATTGTATTGGGAAGGATTCTAACTTATCCCCATTACAGATAATGCTTGCTGATGGTTTTAGATAAATATTACTTATCATTTTAAGGTAAACTTCATTTATTCTTATTCTCTGTAGTGTTTTTAATAGGAATAGTTGCTGTATTTTGTCAAAGGCTTTTCCTGCATCTATTGAGTATAGAATATTGAATACAAAGAAATAATAGCACTATAGAAACTTGTTCCAAGACAATTTATACCTAAACACCATAAAAAAGATGAGAAGAATGATATTAATATTAACAACAATTTAAATTTATATGATACTTTCCATACAACAAGTTATGTGAGGTAGTTATTGGTATCATTGCTTGTATTTTTCTATTGGGAAATTGAGCCTCAGAGGAGTCATGGTACTTAGTGATGGGTACATAAATGGTTTAGGGACTATAATTCAAACTCAGTTATTATATTTCTAAATCCATTATTGTTACTTTCACACCACACTGGCTTCTCATGTTTTCTACCACCCTTTTAGGTGAGTATTCCTAAGTATTTGCTTTTTGGAAAATGTTCTCTCTTCCACTTTACTCTGTTCCTTGGCAATATCACTCATTTCCTATGATTTCAGTTTCTTTTTCTAGGCAGATAGTTTCTAAATCTAAATCTCTAATCCTCATCTCTTTTTCTGAACTAAAGATCCCCATCTCTAATTACCTATTCATTACAGGTTCACTTAAATATCCTTCTAAATATCCCATCATCACCTCAAATTTTCCCAAACTGAACTTGTTGTCTTCTCCTCTTAAACATGCTACTTATTGGGGCTTTGGTATTTCTATCAATGGCACCACCATTCATACATTCTACTATGTGCAAAACCAATGCATGTAAGTATTTTGAAAACTTAAAAATTAGAAATATCTAATATTATTATTATTATCATCTAATTTTTACCCTTTTCAGTGGAATTCAAATAGAAATACTCTTGGGATATATCACTATCCTTCCATTATGTTTTAAATTTTTTTTTTGCTAATAAACATTTTTATTTAAAGTTTTGAATTCCAAATTCTGTCCCTCCCCCCACTCGCCCCCAGGCAGTAAGCAATCAGATTTAGGTTATACATGTGCATCTATTATGTTTTTAGCTTAATATTATATGGACTATCAGGGCAGCTAGGTGGTACACTGGATAAAGCACTGGCCTTGGATTCAGGAGGACCTGAGTTCAAATCCAGCCTCAGACATTTGACACTAGCTGTGTGATCCTGGGCAAGTCACTTAACCCCTATTGCCCTGCTCCCTCCCCACCAAAATTTATATGGACTATTATTTGGAAAGATAAAATTGTGTTTATGTTGTAATTTAATAAAATATTGAGATTTAATTTAATATTTTATAGGCTCTCTGAATGCATCTTTGAAGCAATTCTTATAGTAGAAAGGACAACA
The DNA here is from genome assembly GCF_019393635.1 of Dromiciops gliroides. Classification (NCBI taxonomy): domain Eukaryota; kingdom Metazoa; phylum Chordata; class Mammalia; order Microbiotheria; family Microbiotheriidae; genus Dromiciops; species Dromiciops gliroides. Next base: position 530,512,317 of record NC_057863.1, read on the forward strand.
GGAATTATAGAGGTCTGGACCCTATTATGGTTGCACAAGGTTTTGATTTCCTCTGCTATGTATTTATAATTTGAAAGCTTTTAGTCTCACATAGCTTAGTGATCATGTGTTTGTTACATCAATATGAATTTTAAAGTTTTCTTAGATGGTTATGGAACAGTGTTATGTCCTGGTGGTTGTGGACAATGGTTCTAGAAGTCTGTGTTAATGGTTTGGTTCTACTTGGTTGAATTCTCAAGGATATTTTGTAGTATGGAGACTTGTCTCTTAATCCATGTAAGACAGCAAACTTCTGATGTATAATTCTAGCCATCAAGTTATGCCTTGTTAAGTATTCTGTAAGTGCCAATTTTTTTATAGCCTGTTCTGTGTGGCACTGTTTGTACTGTCTTCATGAATAATTTGCATTAATCAAAAAATTCAAGATCCATAAGGGTAACCCATCTGTAACCTCTAATGGTCATGACCTGATCAGCATAAGCCCCTCCATTTCTATAAACAGATCCACATGACTCAGCCATTTGCTGGATGCCTCTTAGTCAACATATTGTTGATTAACTTCATGTGGATGTCACCTATGGAGAGACTTTTGATTCCACTATTGGATCTTAGCCATTTCATTGACTCCATCCTGCGGTAAATCACTTTTGGTTATATTAAACAATCTAATGGCATGTTCTTATTCTCTTGCTTTATAAAGTAGTCTGCTTTTTCTAAAAGTACTTTATAAATTTGTCCCTATTTATTTATGTATTTTGAGAATATCAGTCCTCTTCCTCTTTTTTCAAAGTGAGAAACTGTTCATCTTTTCACAACTGCCTTGTTATATGAATGCAATGTTTTGTTAATATTTAACAAGTTTTTCTTAGACTATTTTAAATTTTTATTGCAATCTTTTTTTGTCCCAGACATGTAATTTATTAGTGTCAGGAGTTCTCATGGGGGACTTCCTTTGCACACCAATCTGCAATTAATAGTCCTAGAGATTTTCTGGGTAACTAAACGATTAAATGGTTTATCATGTTTTCTCCAGTTTAAGTGATTTGTCACAGTTTTTTTTTATTAGGGAACCCAGGTCTTCCTGACCTCTGTGTCAATGTTCAAGAACCCTCAGTGATAAAAGTGCTCCCTGGACCACCAGCTCTAGTTTCCTACAGTCATCATTCAGAGGACCAAGTCCTGTAGAGAAGGAGCCTATCATTTCTTTCACTACCAACACCAACTGCTGACCAGCTACCATCAAATGGTAAAGCCAGCATAGATTTCTGGCAAAGAAACCTGAATGAAAGAGGAGGCAGCATGTGCCAGGAAGGTCAAACTAACTCCACCACCTTGACTCTCACCTTCCTTCACATCTACTTGGGAGAAGGCTAGGGCCCTAAGGCAAAGAGCCCAAGGAAGAGCAATACTTTGTATCCCCCATGCCAAACTTGCTTTTGCTTCTTTGAGTCCTGCAGGGCCTACCTTCCAATCAGTGAAAGCTACTGAAAAACTAGGAAAAGAAAGTTCTCACCATGATAGTCCTTGGCACTGTCACATGGTTCAACTTCAGAAATAGATATGGATTTATTAAAGGAAATGACACTGAAAAGGATGCATTACCATCTGCTGTTCTACTGCCCCTTAAGGACTATGAGACTTTTCATCTGATTTATGCTTGAAGCATTCTCTCTCTCTCTCTCTCTCTCTATATATATATATATATAATTTTAGGGAGAACACATAATTGTATGTGAATATGCATTAAACATCATGTTTGCTTATGATTTGCATTTAGCTCCTTCACAAAATGACATTAACCTCATCATAAACATTAAAAGGTTAATTTTTAACAGTCATTCAAGTTCAAGAAATTAAAATATTCTATGCATTCTTAAACTAAACTCTTCTCTAAATATAATATACATTATTGGAACAGCAGTTTTCTTTGCATCTAAATGACAAAATATCATCTGATAGTATATTGGACTTCCTCTTGGTGGTAGTGGAATAATTTCATACTTAATTACCAGATATTCATTTTTTTAAAGATCAAAGAGAAGGATGCAAGGTACACCATACTAAGGAAACAAATACACTTCTAAGAAGATTATAATAATTGCACCTGAATTTAAAGGTTATATTACAAGAAACTTACAAGGAAGTTAATGGGGCAAAAATGGTAGTGCAGTCAGTAACATAAATGTTTTAAAAGGATATTATTTAACCTCATATGATGTCTGAGAAGGAAGTTTGCCATGAATACATTTAAAGATGAAGTTTTCCCAATAGATAGTTGTGCATATGTATTTAACTTTTATTCTTTTTATTTTTTTTGTAAGACGATTCAAATTTTTTTATAAGCTCAGTAATTCTTAATATGATGGCATCTGTGTGGTATAGTGAATAGAGCTCTGGACCAAGAGTCAGGAAAAACTGTTCAACTTAAGCCTCAAACACTTAGCAGCTATGTGACCATAGCTCATGTCCACTTTTCTATAAAATGGGGGTAGTAATAGCACCTATTTCCTAGGGTTATTGTGAGGATGAAATAAGATAGTATGCATAAGGCACTTTTAAAAACATAAAGTACTTTATAAATGCTCAGCTCTTATATAACTAGTTATTTATCTTTTAATGAACTCTGCCTTTAGAATATACATTTCTTGAAAGTAAGGGCTATCTTGTTTATTTTTTAAAATTTTCATCTCTAGTGTTTATTATAGTGCTTTGCACATATTTAGTGATGAATAAATGACTTTTAATTCACTAATTCATTTGATCCACTATGCCATGCTGCTTTTTGTGGTACATTTTTGTTTACCAAAAGTATTATCTTAAGACAGTGATTAAATAAGTGATAATTGCTTTAAATGTGTTCTCAATAAGCTTTGATTTCAGGATACTGATAAGTCTCTTGATATATGTAGCCACAGTATTCAGCTGGATAGCTTTATTTTTTTTTTGTTTTTTTTTTTGTTTTTTTTTTTGTTTTTTTTGTTTTTTTTTTTGTTTTGTTTTTTGTGGGGCAATGGGGGTTAAGTGACTTGCCCAAGGTCACACAGCTAGTAAGTGTCAAGTGTCTGAGGCCAGATTTGAACTCAGGAACTCCTGAATCCAGGGCTGGTGCTTTATCCACTGTGCCACCTAGCCGCTCCTGGATAGCTTTATGATCAACATATGTTGCTAAGAGGAGACTAAAGTATTTGCAAGCATTTCCTTTATCCTTTTGGTTTAATATGAAATCTGGATAAAACTTTGGATAGATTTTTAGTCTCTTTCTTTGGTCTATTTTAAGAATTTTATATGTATTAAGGCCGACTAACATTTTTATAAAATTGGTAAAAGATTTCATAAGTAGGAGAAGCTATTTAATATGTTTTGGGTAGGACTGTATAACTTGATGCCATCCATGTAGATGAAGTGATTAATAATTTGTTTGGGTATGACTCCCTCTTTAATTTTTAAACTATGTTTAGTTCTCTTTGAGAGATGTGATAATTGTTTAAAGTTAGGCAAAACCATAAGGGATTTAATATATCCTTGAAACATGGTATCAGTTATATCAATTGTTCCTGATATTATTGTGATTGTGGTATGCCTCAAATAAAGTACAATTATAAATTATTATTATTATTATTATTATTATTATTATTAGTAGTAGTAGTAGTAGTAGTAGTAGTAGTAGTAGTAGTAGTAGTAGTATTAGTATTATTTTGCAGGGCAATGGGGGTTAAGTGACTTGCCCAGGGTCACGCAGCTAGTAAGTGTCAAGAGTCTGAGGCCGGATTTGAACTCAGGTACTCCTGAATTCAGGGCTGGTGCTTTATCCACTGTACCACCTAGCTGCCCATAAATTGTTTTTAATACTATCATCTTCCAATATTTTATATTAATATTATTATCTATTTTGTTTCATCATTTTCATCTTTGTGATGAGGATGAAAAGTCATCATTCTGCTGTTATTCTTTTCTATTTATTATTCTGAAGACCATTGTGTAAATGCCTACTTTAAAACATAAAATGGAGCAGCTATGTGGCACAGTGGATAAAGCATTGGCCCTGGATTCAGGAGGACCTGAGTTCAAATCCAACCTCAGACACTTGACACTTACTAGCTGTGTGACCTTGGGCAAGTCATTTAACCCTCATTGCCCTGCCCTCCCCCCCAAAAAGTGTATTGGTACATAAATTCATCTTCAATAGATTCACTGAAAGAATTTTTCAGAGAACTTTAGTAAAAACAGGGATGAAATATTTCTCATCCTTTTTGCACATAGTTTTAATTTATTCTTCTGTCTTTACATTTTTTAAGCTTTTCATTACATGTAGTTTGGAGAATATGAATATTTGTTATTTTAAGGCAACATCTATTTAAAAATTTTTAATTTTTTATATATCAGTGTTACATCTGTATGTTTGTGGATCAAGGCTCCCTATAAGAATTCACGAGATCCAATGCAATTTATTTGTTAAGTTCTCAAGGACATGTTGAAGTTGTATTTTCAATATGGAGAACAGTTATCATCTATTGCTTTATCAAATACATCAGGCTTTTTGGTATGTAAGTCTAGCTATATGATCATGTCTTTCTAAATATCCAGTAGATGGCATATTTTTGTAATATGCAGTGATACGTTATATAGTATCAATCACTTCATAGCTTTTACTATTGTTGTTGCTTATTTATTGTTGTTAAATTTTATAGTCTTTTACTCTCCCTTCTCATCCTATAGTAAATTAGTCACCAAGTTCTTTCAAAGTTTTGCATTATCTTTCATTGCTCTTCTCTTCTTTCTATGCCCATCATAACCAACCTAGTAAAGGCCCTCATTACCATTCTGTCTACTGCTACAGTCTCCTAACAAGTCTTTTCCATTTCTAATCTATAATTCACAACATAACAAGATGGGAGGGTGTGGGCAGCAGTGACACCTTTATAGGCATCTAATCCTATTTCTTGGTAATAAATATGGAATGTGAATTAATGAATGCAAAAGCATTTATTAAATTTATACTATGTGGCAAGCATGGCTGTTTCAGATAAAATCTGTCATGTACACCACTGAACAACAGATTTGCACTATTATTCAGCTCTTATGTCTCTTTCGGGGTCTGTTCTTTGAAGCCTAGTTCCCAAATCATTACCAATAGCACCAGCACCAGCAGCACCACCACCACCACTACCCTTTAAATAGTGCTTTACAGGTTGTCAAATGTATTAAAATTTTCTATCATTTAAGCCTTAAAACAATCTTGTAAAGTGAATACAATTACTATCCCTCTTTTATAGATTAAGAAACTGAAGAAGAGAGATAAAGTGAATTGTCCAGGACTACACAATTACACAGTTACATAGGTAATAAGTATCTAGGGAAGGATTTAAACCCAGGTCTTCCCGACTCCAAGTCCGGCACTCTAGCTATCATGCCAACTAGCTGCCTATGTAATTTTATAAGTAATTTGTTTTTTTGGGGGGGAAACTAGGAGGTGCAGTAGATAGAGCCCTGGAGTCAGGAGAATGTGAGTTCAAATCCAGCCTCAGGTACTTATTAGCTGTGTGACCTTGGGTAAGTCACTTAACCCTGTTTGCCTCAATTTCATAATCTGTAAAAACAAGCTGGAGAAGGAAATGACAAACCACTCCAGTATCTTTGCCAAAAACAAAACAAAAGAAAAACCAAATGGGGTCACTAGTCAGACACTAGTGAAAGAAATGAACAGTGAAAAAAATTGTCATGGGTCTCAGATTAAGAACCCCTGCACCTAAAGGATGATGGAAATTATTCAATCAGATCATTAATTAGTCCACATCATACTTTACAATGTTCCTCCCATTATTCATATTCCTGGTGTACTTCCCTCAAAATTCATGCCCAGGTATGTTGATATAGAGATCTTTAGACTATTAGAAATGAGTAAAAGAAAATGCCATTTGTACAAATGTATATATTACCCAGATCCTAAAACATCAACATATCCCATGGCCAACTGATCCCAAATTTGGACATTCATTTTTTCCCCAAGCCTTTCCAATCATAGAGCTATTGAGAACATTTGCCCAGGCTATTTTTTAAATATGTAGAAAAACCTCACCAGCAGGTAAATGATCACATTGCTGGCTTCTAGACTTCCTATTGATGCAATGCAGAGGAGAGTTTCCCAAGGACAGCATGGACGATTACTCAAGCCCAGTGGCATCCTAAATAAAATTTTTTCTGTCAGCTCTGACAGGTACATGTCTTCAATTCTGTCTGTTCTTCTCATGCAATGTGAGGTTTATTTTTGCAGGGGAAGGGGTTCCCTATAGAGCTTAAATTTCCCTAGGTATCATAGTCAGCTAGCCCACTCAGCTGGGGAGGGAAAACACATGCCATTGCTGGCAGGGTTCCATTTGCTCTCCTCCTTCCGTCACAATCAAAACTCTCTTTTTAAAAGACCCCATCCATTTTTTCTGTTAGCACATAGCTATGTATATTTTTTGGTTAAGACTATTTCTGGACCTGTATGTATGGATAGGAATTGATGTAACAGTCCTAGTGCCAGAGAAGCCCATATATATATGGACTGGCACTAGGATTGTTACATCGATATATGTATACACATATATGTATGTATACATATACATGAGGAAGAGAATCCTCATATATGTATATATATATACACAATTTATATGTATACACATGTATGTATATGTGTGTGTGTATATCTATCTATCTATCTATCTATGTGTGTGTGTCCATATCATTATCATCAGAAGAAGCTAGGTGACTCATTGGCTAGAGCACTGGACTTGGACTCAGGAAAACTTGAGTTCAAATCCAGGCTTAGATACTTACTACCTGTATGATCCTGGGTAAGTCACTTCAACTCAGTTTCTCATCTATGAAATGGAGATAATTCTAATCCCTAATTCCCGGGAGAGTTGTGAGGATTAAGTGAAATAAAACTAAAGAGCTTTGTAAACCTTAACATGCCAGATAAATACTACCTATCATTATTATTGTAACTACTGAAAAACCTTCAGTGTCTCCTTATTATACTTAGTATTGTTATACTTATTCTATTCCCTATTATACTTAGTAAAATTAAAATTCTTTTACCCGTCATTCAAGGATTTCCATTTTCTGGAAGCCTATCTTTCCAACCTTTTCTCATATTACTCTTTCCATGTACCAACTTCCCACTGAGCACAGTGCCTGTATATAATATGCACTTAAGAAATACATGTTAATTTATTCACTACATTCTTCCACCTGGATGCTTTTGCTCATGTTGCTCCCAACTGCTATTGATCCCTTGAAGTGTGACTCAAAAAGCATCTCCTCTAGGAGGTATTCCCTCATCCCCCTATTAAACTCCCTCTTAGATCTGACAGAGCACTATTTTTGCATTTCTCTAATGCACTTTTTTTTTTTTGGCAGGGCAATGGGGATTAAGTGACTTGCCCAGGGTCACACAGCTAGTAAGTGTTGTGTCTGAGGTCGGATTTGAACTCAGGTCCTCCTGACTCCAGGGCCGGTGCTTCATCCACTGAACCACCTAGTTGCCCCCTCTAATGCACTTTTTATGTAAATGTATGTATTCAAAAGATTTGTGCTTGTGTTATCTCTATACTAGACCAAGAGCAATATGAGATTAGGGGCCATTGCCTGGAAGAGGGAGAGAAGGTTTATACATGATGCGATTAGAAGAATGATTTAGGATGATAACCCTACAATGTCTCCTTTCTTTTCCTAACTCTCCACCTTCACACCTCATGGTACCTGGAGTTTACCAGTAAAATTACTTCTTTGAGCTAAATTGTTTTGCCTACAAAGGGGCCCTGTTAAAATGAAAATATCATTACCTAGAAGAGTAACACTTTAAACATTATTATATATTAATACCTCAACATGAATTAAATTATCATATTAACCAACCAGGCACCTAGCAAGGTCCTTAGGAAATAGAATAGGTATATTATGGTAAAGAAGGAGTCAGAAAAAAATTATGGAACATGGTACACTGTTTGTGGAGGAAAGAAGTACATAGAAGCCCATGGTTAGGAGGCAGGAGGATCTGGGAGATAGACTAGGACAATAAGTACCTGCAGTTAGGGGTTGTGAACAGGGCTAGGATATATCTAAAAGGAGATGGAGAGACACTGAAGGCAAAGTTAATGTACTCCATAGGGTTCCTAAATTTGTTTGACTATAACCTAATTAGTCCTCTCCTCTTCTTCCACAGTGCTGGTTATTCTGCTGTTTCACAGATTTGTAGCAGGTTAAATATTCGAGAGAACTATAACACATGCAGTCAAAAAGGCAGTCAGACTAATCTAACTGGCCAGTTGTGTTGTTTTTTTTTTTTTTCAGGACAGCACTGTTTTTTTTTTCTTGCTGTGGAATATATAGTTTCTTAATAAACAGTTATTTTTAAAACCAGAAAAATGCTGTAGCTTCTGGGGTAGCACATGAAACTATGTAGAAAGTATATCTAGCCTTTGGACAATTCTCAAGATTGAGTCCTCTGAATGAGGTGCCAACAGGTAGATCACAGTGTTATTCACACATTAGTCTTTGAGGCATTTGAAAAAAAAAATACCCCTCTCATCTTCAACTCACTCCAAAAAAGAATCTCTTCGTTTGCACTTAAAAGTCTGTATGCTTAACCTTCCTTCAAATGATCTATCTGTAAGAGAAAATGCTGCCTTCTGGTTCTGCTCATTTCACCGTCAGTTCCCAGGATTCTCTGAAATGGTCTCTTTTGTCATTTCTTAGAGCATATTAATATATTCCATCATATTCATATACTACATTCCTCACTTGTCAAAAGAACTAAGACATCTTTTTAAATTCTAGTTCTTTTTCCCCCTTTTCTCCTAACTTAGGATCAGGAAATTTGTTTTACTTACAACTATTCCCTTTTTTGTTTTAACCCCTCTAGCCACAATCCTATTGTTTCCCCCTAAACTGAGTGTATTCACACACACCTAGCCTTTGTCTATTTCAGATATAAATGAGTTTCATTTGATATCTATGATCCCACTCCCCCCTCTCTCTATATTTTTCTCATGAAATCCAGTTATAAGAAATAGCAAGTTCTACCTCCTTTTTCTTCCTTTCTGTTGTTGTTCAGTCATTTTTCAGTTGTGTCTGACTCTTTATAATTCTATTTGGGGTTTTCTATTTGGGGTTTCCTTCTCCAGGTCATTTTATCAATGAGAAAACTGAGGCAAACAGGATTAAATAACTTGCCCAGGATCACACAGCTAACAAGTACCTGAGACCTGATTTTTTAACTCAGGTCTTCCTGACTCCAAGCCCATTCTATGCCACCTAGCTGCCCATCTCTTTTCTGCCGTACTACATTTCTCCTTTTGGGGCATATGGGTTTATGGGAGGACTAGCACCTCTGGTGTGAGGGCTTGCTGAGCCCTTTTCAGGGCTGCTCATCCACTTTCAAGGTCTGCTTGATTCACCCAACTCTCACCTGTGACTCTGATTTTATTTTAAAATTTAGTTCCCTCAATGCCCTTTTAGTGTATTAGGTTTCTGAAGGAACACTTGTTTCTTTTCTCACTATTAGAATGTCAGTACTACTTTATCATATAGTTCCTTACTTTTCTCTGAATTCTTATGTTTGCATTTCTGTATTCCTACTCAGGTTGGGTCTTTTCATCAGAAATGCTTGAAAGTATTCTATTCTATCAAAAATCTACTTTTTTCCATGTAGGATTATTTTCAGCATTTCTGGGTAATTTATGCTTCATGGTAAGCCTTTATTTTTACCTTTTGGAATATTTATTTCAAGATTACCATTTAATTTTTAGTAGAAGCTTCAAGGTTTTGTGTAATGCTGTCTGTGGTTCCTTGTACTTGAACTGCTTATTTCTAGATGCTTACAATTTTTCCCCCCCATAATATATGGGCTCTGGATTTGGGCTATAACATTCCTTGGACTTTTCTTTTTGGTATTCATTTTAAGGAGATAATCAATGTATTCTATCTATATTTATTTAGCACAGTGACTGGCACATAGTAGACCCTTGAAAAATATTTGTCCTGACTGACTTTCCTCTTTGGTTCTTTTTTTTTGTTGTTGTTTCATTTTTGCTTTTTTGAAAGATAGTGTCCAAGCTTACAAAAACAAAACATGACTTTCAGGGTATTCAATGATTTTTAAAGGACCTCTCTTTGACTTGTTTTCAAGGTCAGTTTTCTTTAATATCAGAAATGTTACATATTCTTCCTATTCAAATCCACCTTCCACTTAGATGCAAAAGTGATTTTCCTAAAATATAGTCTTAGGCATATTACTCCCTACTCAATAAATTCCAATGTCTCTCCAGGATCTCCAAGATTTGTCCTTTAAACCCTTGAAAGCCTGCCTCCTTCCTGTATTTCCAGTCTTTTTGCACTTTAGTCCTTTTCATGAACTGGACATTTAACTCCACTGGTCTACCTGTTGCTCCTCACACATACAACTCCATCTCTGGACTGCAAGATTTTTTCAATGGCCATTCGCCAAGGCTAGACTACTCTGCCCCTTCATTTCTACCTCTCAGCTTTCCTGGTTTTCAAGATTCAACTCAAATCCCACCTTCCATAGGCAACCTTTCCAGGTACCCCCAACTGCTAATGTCTTCCCCACTGTGATTACTTCTCATCTACTTGGTAAATGTCTTATGTGTACATAGTTCTTTATATATACTGTGGTAAAAAAATATGAAAGTTTTTTAACAGTCGGTTAGGATAACTGAAAGATGCCAGTTTTTCTTTAAGGACTATACTTTTGGGGAGAGAGACCAAGTCAAGCGCGTGCTGTTAGCCGAGAGCCAGGCCGAGTCAAACTCCAGTCCGCGTCTGTCTGTGCAGCGCAGCCAGGAGACCAGCGGAGCAGGAAAAAGCCCCACTTCCGTGTTCTCTCCTTGCCTTTTCAGCTCGTACCCAGAAGTCGAGTGCATAGCAGGCAGTCTGACATGCGCAGCAGGCGCACTGGCGTTCGTAGCTCATGCCATTGGTCTCCTCCCCGAAAGGGTGGTCCTTAAAGAAAAACTGGCGTCTTTATCCTAACGGACTGTTAAAAAACTTTCATATTTTTTTACCACAATACATAACTTTATTTAGATAAAGATGACTGACCATTCCATTGGGAGCTCCTTGAGAGCAGGGACCATATTTACCTTTTCTTGTATCACTAGCACTTAACACAGTGTCTATATACCATTAGTGTTGAATAAATATCTGTTGAGGCAGCTAGGTGGTACTGTACATAGAACATTGAGAGTTCATGAGTTCAAATATCACCTCAGATGGTTACTAGCTGTGTGACCCTGGGCAAGTCACTTAACCCCAATTGCTTTAAACATTCAAGGCCCTCTCCAGTCATCCTGATGTATATCTAGCCACTGGATCCACATGACTCTGGAGTAGAAAGTGAGGTTGGAACCTTGCACAGCCCTCCCTTGCTTAAATCCAATTCATTGCAAGTCATGACATATGTCATGATGCTCTTTGATAGCAACAATAAATATTCATTGACTGATTGATTTTATTTTGAATGTTTTGATACCTTTTTGTCTCTATAACACAATTATGAATATAACTTCTCTCTGTCTTTTTATTTCCCTCCTTCCCTCTCTCCCCTATCTCTCCTTCAATAGAATAAGCCTACCCTGATAACAATGACAATGAAAAAATAGCTGGCACATCAAGCAAGATATACATTTTATAATATAAATGCATGTCTACACACATATACATATACACACATTTTCTTTGTTTATGGACATTTTCCCAGGTTTCTCTGCATTCCTCATATTCATTACTTCTTCTAATGCAATAAACTATCACCTTTATCTACCTGAATTTGTTCAACCAATCATTAATGGAAGTTTATGTATTTTATTTCCAATTCTTTGCCACCACAAAAAGTACTGGTATAAATATTTTGGTACATGGAAGTCTTTTGTTTCTGTCTTTGGCCTTACTGGGTTTAGTTTATTTTTAGATTTGAAGATCTTTGTTTCTTTTTTAAAAACTGAATTTTCAAGATTGAATTATTTTCAAGCATTAACATAGTGGGGGTAATTCTATAGAGCCTGTTCATTGACATATTGACAAACATACATTTCACTGAAGTTATACAGGAACTCCTGATTGGTCCCTTTGTGTTCCCCTAACTGAAGATGTGTCAAAAAGAATTGGCCAATGAGTGTCATGGGGGATGAACTCTTGGGGAGGAAACTCTCCTCCCATTAAATTGACCAGAAGAATTATAGAAAGGTGCAACCCTGTGTAATTTAAGATTCTAAATGTGGATTCTAATCTGTTCCCCCAGTTTGGGGGAAACTGACTAAAAATCACTGATAAAACGAGTTTAGGTTTTTAAGGGTTTATTGGAAAATAGAAAGAAAAAGATTGAGAACAGAATTCTAACAGCCTGACATTCCTATCTTTCCTCAAATTTCCTGTGAAGTCCTCTGCCGCCACCACCATCAAGTCAGGAAGCCAAAAAGCCCCAGCCTTCTCTGCACAGGCTCCCTTTCCTCCTTCCTGTCTCCTCCCAGACCATAGGAGGCTCCTCAAGTTGATTGGCTGGTAGCCTTGATAGACAGCACCCATGAGCAAACATCATTTCCTGACGCCAAGGAAAAGCCACAATGCCTCTGAGGCATTTTCCTCATGGTGGAGCTTTCCCACAGCAAGTCTCCAGTAGGTGGCATCATTCCAATCATTACAACCTTCTCCTTTAAGCCTCCTTCTCTTTGGCCAGATCTCCAGCTCTCCCTTGAACTGCTAAGAAGGGGAGATGGGGAAACATAGAGGATCTGTCTCCCCTTTTCCTGCCACCAGCAGCAATAACAATTATAACTTTAGTACATGTCAGGGAGAACACCTCCTTGTCTAGTTGAGCTTGAGATTGGATTGTAAATCCTAGGGTGTCTCTTCTGTTCTATCTCTGAAAGACTTTCTCAAGTGCCTTCCTGAAATTCAGTTATACTCTATTTGGAATTCCATTGATATATTATCAGTTTATAGAACTTTTACCAACAAAGGAAATGAGGCTATTCTTTCATGACTTTTTCTCAACAAACTCATGCTGGCTTATTGTGATCATCACTTTCTTTTCTAAATTCTCTCAAACCCCTCATATCAAAAGGTAACCTACAATTTTTCTCTCAGGAATCAAAACAGACTATCGGTCTATAGCTTGAAGAATCCAATGTCACTATTTTTGAAAAATAGAACCATATTCTGTCCCATTCTCCAGCATTTTTCAAAGATCATTGAAAGGGAAGAGGAAAGGAAAAAGCATGAAACACCTATTCTTTTCCAGGTACTATGCTAAGCACTTTTCAAGCATCTTGTTTGATCCTTATAACAACCCTGTGAGGTAGATGCTAGCGTGATCCCCAATTTGAAGTTGAAGAAACTAAAGCAGGCAGAGATTAAGCTTTCCCAGAGTCATAGAGCTAGTAAATGTCTGTGGTTGGATTCAAACCCAGGAGTTCTTGACTGCAGCTCCATCCTTCTATCCATTTGCTGCCTCAATTGAAAGCATTTCAACAGTCATTTATAGTATTCATTCTTGTTAACTGACTTTTTTTCTTTCTTTTTTTTTTTGGGTGGGGCAATGAGGGTTAAGTGACTTGTCCAGGGTCACACAGCTAGTAAGTGTCAATTGTCTGAGGCTGGATTTGAACTCGGGTCCTCCTGAATTCAGAGCCAGTGCTTTATCCACTGTACCACCTAGCTTCCCCCTATAGTATTCATTCTTTCAGAACATTTTAGTTTAGTGTGTGAGGGCCTGGTGACTTATGCTTATTAAAAACATCTAGGTTATTTTTTAAAATTTTCTTTGAGTTTTACTTTTCTGCTAACCATTTTGGTCTTGTACTCCCATGCCTAAAAATCATTCCCACTAGTAGTGGTGAGGTAGGAAAAGAAAAGAAGCAAAATTAAATTTGAGTAATTCACTCATTTCTGTGCTTTCCATTTTCCATTATCTTATCCAACCTTGAGAAAATAATTATTAACAATGGATTTCTTAGAGGGACACAGAGATCAGTTTTGTAGTCCTTCCCTCCCTCCCCTCAAAAGTCCAGATCTCCTCTGGGACAAACCCAAGGGAACAAAAGAAATGGAGAAAAACTATTTTGTCTAGCTCAATGAAGAACTGATGGGATTAAACCACACCTAGATAATGGACTTTGCCTTAGGCAACTTGAATGAGGGTTTTTTTCCTACTCTTCCCTGATGTTATCTGTAGGGTTAATTTTAATTTAGACCACCTCCAAATCATGTCAACAATTGGAACTGAATGGTGCTAAGCAATTAGCTTTGATCAACATATAATGAGCCACCTCTATCAATAGAGGACTTAAACACTCTTTTGGCTATTTGGCTTCTAGGTCTTCTGGGTCTTTGAGTACTTTTCTTCTGCTTGCACCAACTCCCTTGCTGAATCTCTCTCTCCAATTTCTCTATCACTTGGACTGAGACTATGAGAAGTTAGGGAGACACTTGGTCAATCTTTCAGTGATAACATATAATATTAATAAAATAATAATATGCTTACCCCAAACTGGTATCTATAGCAATAGTAATTATTTTTTAAAAACACACAACATGAGCAATTTTCCAACTTCTTTGATCACCCTCTTCCTACCCATGTAGTTACCTGTTTTTATGGCTTCTGATATTTATTACAAACTTTAGTATTCTGTGTGTAAGTGCTAATATAACACTTTTATAAAACAGTACCACTGTTCTATTTACCCTTCATTACCTGCCCTTGCTTTCATTTTCTGCATGTCTTTCTAGAAGCTGAGTTGGTTGTTGAGGTCCTTGATCTTGATTTTCTCCCTCATCAGAATAATTTCTATTTCTGTCATCAGAATTTTATTCCTGAGAACTTCTCATATCTCTTGAGCCAATATCCCTTATAGAAGGTTAGGTTATGTGATAAAACTTATTCTTAATCTGCTTTCTTTGATATTTAGTCACAAAAATTCTAGCATGCAGAACAGATTATAGTCAGACTTATTCTTCTTATCTATCATGATCTAAAAAATGGTGTAGGCATTTCAGTGTGAGCTTTTTATCATAGGCAATCAATTTACTCCTATTGATTAGAATCTGATCTAGATTAGCAATTATCTTCTTCCTTCAGGTTTTGGACAATGAAATAACCAACTCAAAAAGAAGAGTTGCAGATTTCCTCCTAATGTCAAGGACGCAAAGGCATTTGGACAGTGTGGAGAATCCAGTTTGAATGTCTTGGAGTTATAAATAGCTAATCCCCTCACCTGGGCTCCTGATCCATTTAGGTTGGGCAAAGATACAGCTCTAAGTGGATTATAGCTAATTTTCATAAAAAGAATAAAAGGACGCAGCAAAGTCTTAATTCAGGAATCTAAAATAAATATTTAACTAGGGCTGATCTGAAAAGTAGGTCACAGATGGGGTGCAAGGCACCTTGGCAGTGTTTCCCTTTCATAGTCTTCTTTGATTTAATAGAAAGTCAGGAAATCTGGGAATCATGAGAAAATCTGGAATTGTCTTTTTCTCTCTGAAGATGATAAGCAAAATCAATAGCTCATCTAGAAATACAGGTGGTTTATGTACCTGCTAATCTGAGAGACGCTCCCTATTCTGCTTCATGGAACCTAAACACCTGACCTTTTTCTTAAAGGACCCTTTCTCCAAATCATTGTTTTGGTTCATTCTAATTCAGGGTGGGCTCATCTTGTCACCAGAGAGAGTTTGAGTACCAGCTTTCTTTTCTTTGTTATCTTCTTCAAAGAATCCTCCCCAACCCAATATACCATGACCCTTTCATTATAGCAGTGTCCCTTACAAGGGCCTGTGATTCATCTGGGAAGAAAAAAGAGAGCAAAAGGAGATGATCAAAATAATGAAAATGGCCTTTCTTTAATGATGCTCCAAATTACCCATTTGGAAATTGGATATTTAGAAAGGCAGCTTTCAAAGTTGGCTGGGAAACTCAAAGCAAAAGAAGTAAAAATAATTCATGCTCAGCAGATATATATTTAGATAACAAATTCAAAGAGAAGCAGATGAAGAAACCTGGATAAACAACTGAAAAATGGCAAATGAAAATAACAGACAGCAATTGGGCCACACAGCTGAGGACTGAATAGCAAATCTTAACAGGAAAAAGTGGCAGATGGGACACCACAAAGGGACCTAGATTGGAGAAAGTCACTATTTAAATGAGAAAGTTAGGAGACCTTATAACCTACAAATCAATATTCTCTCTGGCAACACACTTCTAGAGAAATATCCTAAAACCAAAGTAGTGACTCAGGATGAAATAGGATAAAGCACTGGACTTGAAGTAAGGAAGACCTGAGTTCAAATCTTGCCTCAGACATTTACTAGCTGTTTGATTCTGGGTAAGTCACTTAATCTTTGTCAGACTCAATTTCTACCTCTGTAAAATGGAGATAATAATTGTACCTACTTCCCCGGATTGTTTTGAAGATCAAATGAAATAACATGTGAAGTGTTTGCAAGCCTTAAAATGCTATAAAAATTACATACACATATGTTTATATGTATGGGTGTATGTATATGCATATATATGTGTGTGTGTGTGTGTGTATCAATGAAGAAAATTCTGCTTAAATGAGAAATAAATACTACTTTCTGTAGTTCCTTCTTAACACTATCATGCAGAGTTGTTTAAGGGCAGAATCATGACATTGAAGAAATTTAGTGGTCTTCTCCTCACCTGATTCCAGTTGACCCTTGGGGGGGGGGTTTCCAAGTCAGGGAGAAGATGTCATTAAGTTTGTCCCTAAGGTGGCTTACACTTATTAGTTCTATGTGCCATATTTTATAGAATTAGAGATTCAACATTTTAGAGCTGCAAAAGCCCTTTGAGATCCATCCCAACTTCTTCATTTTGTAGTTGAGTTAATTGATGCCCAGAGAAGTATGGTGACTAGTTTAAGGTTACACTGCTAGTTAATGTCAAGGCCAAAACTAGTACTTCAGTTCCTAGACTTCCAATTCAAGAATGTTTACACTATCCTAGGCTACTTATTGTATTTATATTTTACCATAGGACACCCAGAGGCCTAAAGATCTTCTAAAGTAGAAATTCAGTAAGGGAAATATTTTGGTCCAAAATGTCATGCTCAAAGCCCCTAAAATCAGATGACCTAGGTTTCACTTACCTTCAAGACCTCTCCTCTTCTGTGTCCTCAAACAGTCATGGTTTTATCTGTTTGCATAAAAGGGAGTATGGCAGTCAGTAAGTAAAAACAAAAACAAAAACATGAATGGTGAATAGAGTGCTAGACTTGGAATCAGGAGCACTTAGAATCAAATTTCATGTCTAATACACACTATGTAATTCTGGTAAAGTCACCTAACCTTTCTTAGCCTCAGTTTCCCCATCTGTAAAATGGGATTAATAATAGCATTGGTAAGAAAAGTTATTGTGAAGAAAAATGTGATGTTGTGTTGTTTGCAAACCATAAAGCCTGTCAGCCATCATCATCTTCATCATCTTCATCATCATCATCATCACCACCACCACCACCACCACCACCACCACCACCACCACCACCACCACCACCACCACCACCACCACCACCACCACCACTTAGAAAGACACTAGACTT
This sequence comes from Dromiciops gliroides, assembly GCF_019393635.1. NCBI lineage: Eukaryota > Metazoa > Chordata > Mammalia > Microbiotheria > Microbiotheriidae > Dromiciops > Dromiciops gliroides. The sequence goes on from NC_057863.1 coordinate 530,529,938, forward strand.
GTGATTTCATTGGAATAAGGACCTACCAGGAAAGGAAACTCCCTCTATTAATACAGGTTGGTGCCTTCTCTGAAACTTATAACGTTAAAGATGGCTAGACAACTGTCAGGTTAAATGACTTCTTTAGGGGGTCATAAAGTCAATATTTATTATAGGTAAAACTTGAACCCAGATCTTCCTGGCTGTCTCTCTGGCTAATATACCATTCTGCTACTACTTCTCCTACTACTACTTCTCCTACTTCTACTAATACTACTATTGCTGCTGCTGCTGCTGCTGCTGCCGCCGTCACCACCACTACCACTACCATGTCCACTGCCACTGCTGCTGCTGCTGCTACTACTACTACTTCTACTATTACTACTGTGGCTATTTCTATTACTATGACTACTACTTCTGGTATTATTACTTCTACTAGTGCTGTTACTGGTACTCCTCCTATTACTACTATTACTTCTACTTAGGCTGCTGCCACCACCACTACCACCAACACCAGCACCACCACCACCACTACTACCACTACTACCACTACTACCACTACTACCACTACTACTAGTGTTATCTCAGCAAGTAAAATGTAAGATCTTTGAGCATTAGGATGCTTTTTTTTTGTATTCCCAGGACCTAGCATAATTCCCTAGATATAGTAAATTCTTACTGAATGCTTGTTGAATTAAATTATATTGGTTTAAAGTAATTAGTCTTAATAATAATTCCCTGGGAAAATAAATTTATGCCATGTCTATAGAGTTTAAGACACAGTTTGGAAGTTGAACTCTACTCTGAACTCATACTGAGTGTATCTGAGCTCCCATCTGGATACTAATACTGAAGAAACCACTGGGTAGGTTGATAAGAGCAAAGAAATGATAAAAATAAAGTCAACAGTATGGAGATATATAATTTTACTGATTTAATCTCCTTCAACTGAAGCAGATGACAGCTTTTAGTACTTGGTAGATGGTCTGTAAGAGTTATTATGGACCATGGATTTTTCACCCACTCAAACATCTCCTTCACTGTAGTTCTACATTTGTGCTTGATTCAATAATATAAAATCATATTTCAAATACCAATTTGATCACTATCAGCCTGTAATAATAATGACTAGCCACTGCCAAGTAGTACATATAGAATACATAATATATGGGAAACACTGGATTTGGGATAAGGAAATTAATTCGTTCTGCCACTTACTACCAATGTGACATGAGGCAAGTCACTTAACGTCTCTGAAGCTCAATTTCCTCATTTGTAAAATGGAAACAGTATTTTTCTACCTGTCAGTTAGTCAGTCAGCCAATACAGATTTATTAATTAAGTGACTGTTATGTGCCAGGCACTATACTAATTATTAAGGATACTAAGAAAAGTAAAAGACAGTTCCATCTCTCAAGAAGCTCATAGTTTAAGGAATGTGACAATATACAAAGAATTATGTACAAACAAGCTAAATACAATTTTAATTGAAGATAATCAACAGAGAGAAGGCACTTCCATTGAGGGTGGGGTGGGGACAGGAAAGACTTCCTGTAGGAGGTAGGATTGTACCATAAACTTGAAGGAAGGCAGAGAGGTTAGGAGGAGGAAGACTTTTCCAAGAATGAGGAATAGCCAATGAAAATGTCCAGAGTCAGGAGATGGAGTGTCTTGCTCAAAAAGGAGCAAGGAGCCCTGTATCATTAGATCACAAAGTATATGATGGGAAGTAAGATGTAAGAATACTATCAAAGGTAGTAAAGCGCTCAGCTATGAAGGACTTTGAATATCATAGGACTTTATATTTGATCATAGAGGTTAAAGGGAGCCACTGGAGATTATTGAATGGGGTTATGACCTGGTCAGTTCTTCACTTTATTAAATTCATTTGACAGCGGAGAAGAGGATGAACTGGAGTGGGAAGAGACTTGAGGCAGGCAAACCAACCAGCAGGCTATTGTAATAATCCAGGTATGAGGTGATGGGAGCCTGCTCCAAGGTGATAACAATGTGGAAGGAGGGAAGAGGGTATAGAGATGTTACAAAAAGGGTATGAGAGATGTTACAAAGGTAAAATTGACAGTTCTTGGAAACAGATTGGATGTGGAATAAGAGAGGGTAAGGAGTCAAGAATAACATCTAAGTTGTGAACCTGGACAATTTTGGAAGATGGTGGTGTCTTCCACAGTAATAAGGCAGTTTGGAAGAGGGGAAAGTTGTATTTTTTTTTTTAGGGGGAAGATAATTAATGCAATTTTGGACATGTTAAATTTAAGATATATACTGGATATCCAGTTTGAAATGTCTTATAGGCTGTTGGAGATTTGAGGCTAAAGATTAGCAGAGGAGTTACAGCTGGATAAAATTTGAGAATCATCAGCATAGAGATAATTATTCAATGCATGGGAGCTGATGAGGTCTTTAAATGAAATATATACAGGAGAGGCAGCTGGGTGGCACAGTGGATAGAACACTGGCCCTAGAGTCAGAAGCATCTGAGTTAAAATTTGGCCTCAGACACTGCGTAGCCCTGGACAAGTCACGTAACCTTGATTGCCTACAAAAGAAAAAAGAAATAGTATAGAGGAAATTCTGTAGGATATGTATAGTTAGTGGGTGTGACATGGATGCATATCCAACAAAGGAGACTGAAAAGAAGCTGACACACATGCAGGAGAAGAAAAAGGATAGAGTAATGTCATGAAAACACAGAGAAGAAGATATTAAGAAGTTGAGGGTAATTGATGATGTCAGGAGTTTAAGAGAGATTAAGAAGCATCAGGATTTTTAAAAGGTCATTATATTTGGCAATTAAGAGATCACTGATGACTTTGGAGAGAGTAGTTTCAATTGAATAATGAGGTCAGAAGTCACAATGCAGAGAGTTAAAAAGAGAGTGACAGGAAAGGAAGAGGAGGCATCTATGATACAAAACTTCTCAAAAATTTAACCACAAAATGAAAAAGATATGGGGCACCATTAAGTGAGGATGGATGGACAAAATAAGTTTCTTTTTTTGGATTGGGTAGTTATGGGTATATTTTTAAGGCAGTAGAGAAAGTCAGTATATTATGTGAGATTAAAAATTAATGAGTTAATAAGGATGGTAGAAGGACCAATCTGCTCTAGAAGACAATGAAATGGGATCACTTGTGCATATATAGGGGTTTGCTTTTGTAAAGAGAAAGTCCACCTCCATGTGAAACAGGTGTGAAGGAGGAGATGGTGAGAAAAGGTACCTGAGTGACATGAACTGAGTTGTGGTAAAAGCTCTCTAGGCAAATAGTCTCAATGTTTCATTAAAGTATGATGTAAGGCTCTTACCCGAGAAAGTGAGGGGAAAAGAAGCCATGGGAGATTTGAAGAGAGATGAAAAAGATTTGGAAGAACTACTGTGGTAAGTGGGATAGTGATTTAATTAGGTAATTGTAAAAGGATTGCCTTACAGCAGTGAGAGCTCAATTGAGATTATGTAACATAAATTTATGGTTGACCCAGCACAGTTTAGTGGTTTTTATCCATCTTTATTCAGCAATATGTATTTAGGAGTAAAGGTAATGGATGGGGAGAATGATCCAAGGTAGAAACTTGGTGGAGAAAGATATATAATGGAGCAATAGTGTCAAAAGAAGACAGTGTAGGGGCAGCTAGATGGTGAAGTGGATAGAGCACTGGCCCTGGATTCAGGAGGACCTGAGTTCAAATCCAGCCTCTGACACTTAACACTTACCAGCTGTGTTACCCTGGGCAAGTCACTTAACCCTAATTGCCTCACCAAAAAAAATAATAAAAACATAAAATCTGACACTTCTCCCTCTGTAAAAAAAAAAAAAAGACAGTGTAGAGCTGATCTCATTTACCCAGGAGTCAAGGTGTGAAAGGGAAGAATCTGTAGCTAGTGTGGGAATGATGACCTGGGAAAGAACTGAGGGATCAAGGGATTATCACAGTGAGGAGGAAAAGAAGGGTTTGAGGCTACAAAGTTGAGAAATTAAATAATGGAATTTCAGAGTTTATGAAAATATAAGTGATTAATCTGTAGGTCATTACAGGATCCTCCCAGGATCATCTTTGTGTGTGGGAAGAAGGATGGAGGAGTAGGTCATGTAAAGTGATTCTCACAAGGACTATCATCACATATGTTGAAGTTCCCTAGTGTGAGGGTAGGCGATGAGAGAGAAAGAGAGAGAAAGATTTTGAGCCAGGCATTGAACTCATTGAAGAAATATCCTGGATGTCAGTAGACAATAGATACCTGAACTTTGATTGTGTGGTGGATGTATCTCGAGTGGAGCTCAAAGAATGAGAAGTCTCTGAGTCATGGTTGTAGAGTGGCAGTGAGAAGTAAGGAGTATTGTAGCTTCCAACCTCCATCACTGAACCAGGGAGAATGAAGGTGTAGCCAGTACTACAAAGAGGAACTTTCTTGAGGAAGCCAGTTCTCAATGTGAGCCAAAAGATGGAAGGAGTGGGAAAGAAAGATTTAAGATGAGAACAAGTTTGTTACCTATGGAGCAGGCATTCTAGAAAGTACAATGGGAGGGGTGGAAAGGTTTAATATGGGACATAGTTGGGGTTGGGTTGAGGTTAATAAGAATAAGAAATTGGGCAGTGGTGGTGAATAGGGTTTGAATGATAAGAATCAGGGTTTCAGAATCACTAGCATGGGGACAATAGATCAGCGAGTCACTTGTTAATCATTGAAAAATTACATGAGTTCAGGTAGATTTTCATAGTCTATAGGGGTTTGGCCTTATGTTGGAAACTTCCCCTGACTTTAGGCAGTTCAGAGTAGGATAGAAAATTCCTAGAAGCTAAAAGAATGGTGTTTTACCTTTCTCCCAAAGCAAGAAAACAAGCTGGAGCCTTAATAGGATGGTCTTTCAGAAAAGTGGAGTCCAGTTCTTGGTAGATGAAATCATGTTTTTCTTTTTTCAGTGGGAAACAGAAGACTAGACAAGAGATATCACATGACAAAATAGCCTTACTCCAAAGGCAGGAGACTGGTACACAGTGCAATGACATTTTTCCTTTTCCAGAGAGAAGATGGAGACTCATTGGGTTGTTGTGATGGCCAAATGAAAAACAGAAACAAAAACAAAAACAAACAACTATGTAAATATCAATAGGGAGCATCATGTACTAGGTTGAAAGCTGTCCTCCCCACCCCTTGTTGTCTTTGGTGTCTCTATCTTTTTTTTTTTTTTTTTTTTGGTGAGGCAGTGAGGGTTAAGTGACTTGCCTAGGGTCACACAACTAATGTGTCAAGTGTCTGAAGCCAGATTTGAACTCCTGAATCCAGGGCTAGTGCTTTATCCAATGTACCACCTCACTGTCCCGTCTCTGTCTACCTTTATTTTTATCCCTATCTTTTTTTTCTTTGTCCTTCCCTTCTTTCCCCTATTTGCCTCTGCCTTGTTATGGGCTGGCTGACTGTCCTGCTTCCCTTGCTTACTAGGCTTTATCTAGCCAATAAGGTAGATTCTCCTCTGAAAGGTCACAGAGAGGATAAGAAGATCAATTTTGATTGGAGGGATCATTTGATCTAGATCTTGGATGATCAATAGGATTTTGATCATTGGAAAAGGTAGAAGGTGTGCACTTTATGGGTAATGGCAGGATTTTGGAAGATACCCTGTGCAACATTTATTTTCTATGCTCCATGGTGCAATAATACAGTACTTTGTGCAGTTGTTCCATAAAAATGTAGTAGCTGACTGACCTGAGCCAAATTCCTTCCTTCTTGCCATCCTTATGTCCTTGACAAACCCTTATGGTCAATAGGGAATGAACAGTTCACCTCTTGGAAGAGAGCACACTTTGTGTTTGTTAAGATTCTGTGGTATCATTTAGCCTAGGAACATCCCCTGAAGTAGTGCTCATATTGTAAAGAAGCACTAGCCCTCTGCTCCCTTTCCCCCCTCCCTCCCAAAGAGTTAATAACCTTCAAACAGAGCAATTTACACTCATTCTAGGATCTGGTCCTTTATTTTGCTTTAACCTCTGGGCCCTTACACAGAGGGCAGGGCTTAATGAGGTGCTATAGCTTGGGAAATCTTGTCTGAGTTGAGTCCATGAGAATTACCAGAGAGTTTCCAAAGTTAGGGAGAAAATGTCCATTTACAATGAGATTAAAAATAGTGGCAATTTGCATTTTTTCCAAATGAGTGTTAAAAATACTAAGATATAATAATACACAGCAGATTCAGAAAGATGCCCATTCGATCATAGGAACTCTACAAAGACAAGCCAAGAGCACAGATATTGTGACAGAAAAATTATGTAAGACTAAAACTAGCTTTTCTGCTGCTTGAATAAATGGGGATTGGTCTTTTGAACCTCTATTATTAGATTGAGTCCCTGTGCTGTTTTACTTATTTTGAGTGTGATATCTGTAGCCTTTAGGTACTATTGTTTTTTGGGTATTTTTGTGAGGCAATTGGGGTTGTGACTTGCCCAGGGTCACAAGTTAGTATCAAGTGTCTGAGGCCAAATTTGAACTCAGGTCCTCCTGAATCCAGATCTGGTGCTCTATCTGCTGCACCACCTAGCTGTCCCTATTTTTTGTTTGTTTTTTGCAAACTTAATAATTTTCTTGGAGGTAGGGAGTATGTTTGATATCTATTTCCTATTCTGAAACAATAAAGATACTTCCAATTAATAGGACAAATTTTAAAGAATGCTTCATGATCCAAATTTAGGAAATCTCAGAATATCAGATGCTTCCTTTAATGCCTTTCTTCCCTAGTAATTCCAAAGCACCATTATTTTCTCCATAGTCATGGATTTAAGCAAGCATAGCCCTAGCCCCCTTCATTTTGGTAGCTAACACTCAAACACATTCTCATATTTTATAGGATCATAGGCCTAAAGATAAAAGTTACTTGACTTGTCTATGGTCATGCAAGTAACAAGGATCTGAATTCAAGCCTTCCAACTGCAGTCAATTATTCTTTCTCTGTACCATGCTGGCTCCCTTTGTTATGTCCCCTTGCCAATAACAAAAGGGATATTTTATCTGTAATGAACTGTCCCCAAATTGGTAAATTTCTTTTAGACAGGGACAATACCTTCCATGTCTTCTCTATCCTGTGAACCCTGGACATAGTGTTGGGCCTGTGATTGGCATGAAAGGTGTTGTTTTTGTAGATTGTTCTTTGTTCTCCAAGAGGACCATGGCATCGGGAGGTGATATCATGACTCTCACTGAATTGGATTTAAGTGAAGGAGGGCTGTGCAACATCATCAATTTCACTCTCTCCTCCAAAGCCATTTGGGTCTAGTGGCAAGGTATACATCAGTATGACTGGAGATAGCCCCAGATGTTTAAGGCAATTTGTGTTAAGTGATTTGTCCAGGGTCACACAGCTACTAAGTGTCAGAGGCCAGATTTGAACTCAGGTCTTCTTGACTCCAGGGCTAACATTTTATGCACTGCACTACCAAGCTGACCCTCCTGGATATGTAAGACATATTTGTAGAATGTCTGAAAGAATAAGTTACCCTTTTGGGTCAAGGTTTGGTGTTTTCAGGTGGACTTTTAAAAATGCAATGATTTGAGATGACAGTATGATATAGTGGGAAGAGTTCTGGCCTAGTAGAAAACATAGATTCTGCATCTCATTGCTTCCCATCTCAGAAAATAGAGAGAGAGAATTTGGAACTCTTTTTTTTAAATTATGGAAAAATTGTTTTTGTATGTTATGGGGAAAATAAAATATTTAAAAGAAAAAAAAAGAAAACAAGTTCTACTAGCTCTTCCATTGACTAATTGTCAGAGCCACTTACTAGGTTAAGTATACTGACTCTTAGATTCTTCCCAGCTCTGAGAGTTCATAGTTCAATTACCTTGCAGGAAGACTACATTAAGCCACTAACTTAGGTTGTTTTCTCAGACTGTCATTAAGGAAAGAAGAGATCAGGTCCCAGAAGGGGAGGAGAGGCATATTTTTCTTGAGATGGGGAGGATTTGACAATTTGTTCTGCCAATGAGGCTACTTTGTGTTGGAGAGAAGAATGTGCAAAAAAGATGGGAGTATAAAACACAGGACCTACAGGCATTTTGGCTCAGTGCAGGCCTGCATGCCCCAACCTTTTTTTGTACAAAATGGTTTTTATAATTAATAAACATAAGTCCATTTTGTAGTCCCTATACCTTTCTTTTTTAAAAAAAATTATAAAAGTGTTTTATTATTTTCTATTTAGATATAAAGATAGTTTTCAACATTTGTTTTCATAAGATTTTTAGGTCCAAGTTTTTCTCCCTTCATTCCATCCCCCCTCATCAAGACAGAAAGCAATATGATATAGGTTATATTTGTACAATCACATCAAACAAATTTCTGGATTAGTCATGTTGTGAAGGAAGAATCAGAACGAAAGGGAAAAACCTCAAAAAAAAAAGTAGAAACAGTATGGTTCAATCTGCATGAGAATCCACAGCTCTTTTTTTCTGGTTGTGGAGAACATTTTCCATCATGAGTCCTTTGGAGTTGTCTTAGATCATTGCATTGCTGAGAAAAGCCAAGTCTATCACAGTTGATCATCGCACAATGTTTCTGTTTCTGTATACAATTTTCTCCTGGTTCTGCACACCTCATTCAGCATCAGTCTACTTAATTCTTTCCAGGTTTTTCTGAAATCTGTCTCTTCATTATTTCTTACAGCACAATAGTTTTCATATATCACAACCCATTCAGCCATTCCCCAATTGATGGGCATTCCCTTGATTTCCAATTCTTTGCTACCACAAAGAGAGTTGCTATAAATATTTTTTTTACATGTGGGTCCTTTTCCCTTTTTTATGATCTCTTTGGGATATAGACCTATCAGTGTTACTACTGGGTCAAAGGGTATGCACAGTCCCATAGCCCTTTGGGCATAGTTCCAAATTACTCTCCAGAATGATTGAATCAGTTCACAACTCCACAAAAATGCATTAGTGTTCCAATTTTTCCACAGCTTCTCCAACATTTATTATTTTCATTATTTTTGTCACATTGCCAATCTGATAGGTGTGAGGTGGCATCTCTGAGTTCTCCAATTTTCACTTTTCTAATCAATAGTGATTTAGAGCATTTTTTCATATGGCAATATATAGCCTTGATCTCTTCATCCAAAAACTGCCTGTTCATGTCCCTTGACCATTCCTCAATTGGGGAATGACTTGCATTCTTATAAATTTGATTCAGTTCCCTATATATTTTAGAGATGCATGCCTCCCCTTTCAAGTTCCATCCCCAATTCCCAGGATCCCTGTGTATCTCCTGAATACTTGACTTTCTCTATCTTCACCATGGTAGATTATTCAGATATGATCTCCCTGGACAGTTAATTTGCTATAGCTCCTTTCATGATCTGTCTCTACCATCAAAACTTAGTAATAAATTAATACTCAATTATTAAGTGCCTACTATGTGCCAGGCACCAGCTTGACACTGGGAATGAAAATACTAAAGATAGTTCCTGCCTTCAAAGACTTTATGTATTCTGTGGGATCCAGATGGAGAATCATAGGAATACATGTACAGAAATATGTATAATACAAGGCAAATGAAGAGGGAGAGAGCGCATGTTAGTGCTAGAAAGATCAGTTCAGGATTCAAAGAGGAAGTGGTCTCAAGCAGAACCTTAAGAGAAATCAAGACTCCTAAGACATAGAGATAAGGCAGCAGCCCAACTCAGGCATGGAGGATTGATTGATTGCCTATTTGAATACAGTATGTAATGAAATATAGTGTCTGAGAATCAGCTATTAGAGGAGTTTGTCTGGAATACAGAATTTGTGGAGGGGAAAAGTATGACATATGGCTGGATAGTAAGCATTTTTTAGGCTATTTTTATGTCCAGTTACTGTCGTAAGCCCTGGGGATACAAACACAAGCAAAAACACAGTATCTGCCTTTAAAGAGCTCATGTTCCATGGAGGAGACAATGTGCAATCTATGTGTATGCAAAATATATATAATGTTTATGGAAGCTAATGTCAGAAGAATGGCAATGGTAGTGGGAGTAAACAGGCAAGATCTCTTGAAGAAGGTGGGATTTGAGCTGTTTTAAAGGAGATAAGGAATCTAGGAGGTAAGAAGTAAAGATGAAGAATATTCTAAGTAAGAGGGGCAACGAGTGAAAATGCACAGAGTTGGGAGATGGAATACTCTTTTTTTATGTGGAATATTAAGTAAGTGGGCCAGTATCCTGAATCTTTTGAATGTATAAAGGGGAGTAAGGTGTAAGACTGGAAAGGGAAAAGGGGGGTGGATTGTTCAGGGCTTTAAATGCCAAGCAGAGCACTTTACATATGATCTTGGAGGTAATAGGGGGGTCACTGGAGTTAGAATGACATGCTCAGGCCTATTCTTTAGGAAAATCACTTTGGCAGTTGAGTGGAAGATGTATTGGAGAAGGGAGAGACTTAATGCAAGAAGACAACCCGGAAGGCTAATGGTAAGTCAGAGCCAGATTGTTGATATCCTTGGATGCTAGTCTGGAGACTTTTTAAATTATATTCTAGAAGTAATAAAGAACTACTGAAGGTTTTTGAGAGGGGAGTAATATAGTTATATCTGTATTTTAGGAATATTATTTATATCAGATGTGCAGACAGGAAAGAGACTGGAAGATCAACATAGAGACTAACTAGGAGGCAATTACTATAGTCCAGGTGAGAGATGATGAGGGCATGAATTATGGCAGTAACCATGTGAGAGGAAGGAAGGAGAGTGATATAAGCTATATCATAGAAGTAGAATTGGCAAGATATAGTGAGTGTATTGTACTGTATGAAATGATGAAAGGGATGGTTTTAGAAAAACTTGAGAAGACTTATATGAATTAATGCAAAGTGAAATGAGCAGAACCAGGAGAACAATCTCCAAAGTAACAGAAATACTGTAAATGTCTTCAGCTTTGAAAGATATAGTGACTCTGATCAATATACTGACCCACCACTAATTCTAATTCCATGTCTCATGATGAAACATGATATTCACTTTCAAGCAAATAACTGAAGTACTCAGAGCGCATATAGGAGCATATTTCTTTTTCTTTTTTGTTTTTTGGGACATGGCTAATACAGAAATGTTTTGCATTACTATACATATTTGGAATAGGTTTTTTTTTCTTGTCTTATTATCCAGTGGGGTAGGGGTAGGAGAGAATTTGTAAATGAAGAAAAAAGAATAAAAATGTCCCAGTGCTTTAAAAAGAAGACTAATAATATAATTGTTTGCCTAACTTTCCTCACCTATAAAATAAGCTGGAGCAAGAAATGACAAATCACTCCATTATCTTTGCCAGTAAAACCCTAAATGGGGTCATGAAGAGCTGTAAAGGACTAAAAATGATGAAACACAATAGCAACCTTGAGCAAATCAGACAAATGATATATGGCATGAATATTGGGGAGGGTAGTAATGGACTGTGGAAGTACAGAGCCATTGCCACTGAAATATTTCTATTTAGGAGGGCTAGTTTCTGGCACAGGTGAAGATGTTCTATCTAAGAAAATGTCAAAGCCTGAGAAAGAATTGTTATAATAATAATAGACCTCTAATATTATGAAATTTATAAAATGATTTCCTTACAACTACCCTGGGAGATGAGTAGTGTATGTCTTATTATCTCCATTTGAGAGAAAGTGAGTCAGAGAGAGACAGAGACAGAGGGACAGAGACAGACAGAGACTGATAAAGAGAGAAACAGAAACAGACAGTGGAGAGACAGAGAGGAGACGTTTAAATATTTACTATCTTCCAGACCTTGAGCTAAATGCTGGGGACACACATATGGTCAAGCAGGATAGTCCCTGCCCTCAAAGAGCTTCTATTATAAAAGAGGAACACATAAAAAGGAGCTTGAAAGGGGAAAGCAGGGAGGAGTGGTGAATGCTTGTCATGCCATGTCTTTGAAGTGTTAATATGATGTAAGATGAATGCTCACCTCTTAGAACCCAGGGTGGTTGCAAAGTTATAATCCGAGTGCAGGAGGCATGCTTTGGGAATTTCCAGAATTCATCCCTTCATACTAATCTACCTCTCAGTAATGTGATATGGTGGAAAGAACACTGGAATGATTCTATTAGGAGTAATCAGAAAAGTAAGTGCTCAGAACAGTACAGTTGAAGGAATACTGCCTCTGGGATCAGAGGACCTGGGTTTGAATCCTGCCTCTAATATGTACCAACTAGATAACCTCAGGCAATTAAGACAGCTACATTAGGCCTCAATTTCCTTACATGTAAAGTGTTGAGGTCAGACTAAATGGCTTCTGAGGTCCTTTTCAGCTCAAGATTCGTGATCTTACATCTAGGTATCACTAAAGCTCTTAGCTTTGTCATGTGTAAAATGAGAGAACTAGACTCGGTTATTAAGGTCTCTTTCAGGCCTAGCATCCAATGATTCTCTCAAAAGCTAGAACTGGGAAATGCTAGATTGAGGATAGAATATAGTCTAACCTGACTGCAAAGGGTGGCCATGGGAACTGGCCCAGATATTTTGCTTTGAGTTTGTCAGAGTGACAGGAAGTGGTAAGTGTTTGTAGGAGAAATCCTCTTGGGTTGAGAAACTAGGTTTAGTGAGGAAAGTGGGGTGGAGTGGAGGGGGCGACTGATCACTAAGCAGGTTAAAAAAGCAGAACTCCCAAAGTGGAAAAATGAAAAATAGAGAAGCCTCTGGGACCAGATGGTCAGAGTGGTGAAAAAAGCATAAGGACAAAATTAAACAAACCCTCAGGGAAATGCTTTGTCATCATGCCATCAGACAGGAAGGAGACCCAAGCGCTGTATAGAAGCTCATTTTGCACCATGTTCTTTTTTCTCCACCTCCTCTCTAATGAAAAAAAAGTTGGGAGATCAAAAGTCCATTCTATTATTTGAGAATTTGACCCACTTTGCTAGGAAGATTCTACTTCTTAGATGGAGATAGGAACTAGACCTGTGAGTTAGTAATAATCATAATAGCTAATATTTATATAGTGTTTCCTATGTGCCAAGCATTGTGTTAAGTGCTTTATAATTGTCATTTCATCTGATTCTCACATCAATGCTAGGGTGTAGGTGCTATTCTTATCCCCATTTTATAGATGGGGAAACTGAGGCAAGCTTGCCTAGGGTCACATGGCTAGTATCTGCAGCCAGAGTTGAACTCAAGTATTCTAGGTGTAGGAAGTTCCTGGCCTTCTGCAAATTCAGGTTGGCATCTTCTCTTCCACAAAATATTAGAGAACTGCCTAGAACCCTGAGAAGTTAAATGACTTGCCCAGGGTCACATAGCTGGTATTATCAGTGGTGAGAATTTAACCCAAGTCTTCATGCTTACTCCAAGACCAGCTCCCTATGTACTGCACTAAACAGAAGGAAGGTCAAATAAGCAGGTGTCATGAGAAAAACCCTGAATGGGGTGCTTGTCCCTATTCTCTATATGACCTAAGGAAAGTCACTCTACTTCTTTGGTTCCAAGTTTCTTCATCTATAAAATGAGAGTTTTGGTAGGACTGAATGATCTCTAAGCTCCTTGTCACCTCTTACAACTGAACAGAAGCATAACTTACCCAATTTCTCCTCTGTTTTTAAAGGGATATCCACAGAGGATATAGTAGAATTTGGAACTTGAGGGAACTTAGAAATGTATAGTCCAACTCTATCATTTTACATTTGAGGAAACAGAAAGGCCAGAGAAGATTTAGAAATCAGAATCCAAACCCTGGTCTTCAGAAACCAAAATCTAGGGCCTCTTTCTGCTCCCTAACCCTCCTCCTGTGTCTCACAGGAGAGGAAAGGAGAAGAAGTGAGGCCAGGCAGAGGCCAAGCAGTGGCAAGGGGAGGTGAGGGATTTCTTCCATACTTTTCTATGATTCCTTCTTTAAATTCTACTCTGGATCCCTAGGGATCATTCATTCCTGCCCCAGAGGCACAAGCCAATTAAACTATTTGTTTGAGCTTCTCTAAAAATGGAAGGTATGCTAGTAAAGCAAGACAATTAAACAATCAAAACATTTGTTTCTTTCTATACCTCTCAATTTTCTTCCTCTTCAGAACATTCATGATTCTGTCAACAGAATTTTTTTCAGACAATTTTCCATTAATTTTGTGTATTTTTTTCTTTTGAACTTGACAATCCTCAATAACCATTTAGATATCCAAAGAGGAATAAGAATTACTATATAAAATACTATGAGTTTCTGTTACATAAAGCTTATTTTTGAAGAAGTATATATGTGCATGCATATATATATATATATATATATATACACACACACATACACACACAAACATGTATACATACATATACATATGTATATGGTGTCCCAAAAACCTTAGTGCACTTGGAAATTTTGTTATCTAAGTTCTAAGCATTAATAAGCTTTTAAAAGTTATTAACAGCTTTAAGCATAAAATTTTATATTTTAATAGCTTTAAACTGCACTAAGACTTTTGGGACATATTGTATAAAAACTTATTTCACAAGGTTGGAGCAGTGTGGTATAGTGGGTGCAGAACCAGTCTGGAAACTGGGAAGACCTGAGTTCAAGTGCCATCTCTAACACATACTGAATGAGTGAACCTAGGCAAATCCTGTAAGTACTCAGTGCCGTAGACAATATTAGACTGTAACTTGCAGAGAAGGTGCTGACCACTAATGGTAGCAGGAGTTTCCTCAACCATAAATACCCCATACCTATGAAATTACAGGCATAATCTCTATTCGGGTTTAACAAGATAGTAACAAAACTGCTCTACTTTGACATGTCTTTCCCTCTGCCTCCTCCATTGAGCAGTGATTCTATTATGCACATAGTATAATCAGAACAATAATGCTAAGTGGGATCTTGGAGAAAGCAGAGTGAGAAGCAGAAAGGACCTCAGAATTTATCTAATCCAAACTCTCATTTTACAAATGAGGAAATGTATGGCCAGAGGATAAGCAACTTGCTTAGAGTCACTCAGCAAATAGAAGACTTGGGATCCTTGCATAGATTATTGAATCCAACCTCTCATTTTAAAGAAGACTTGCCTAAGGTGATTGGGAGGATAGGGATTCCTGCCTACATTCCCACATAGAGGCAGATAGGTTGTGTGTGGAGAGTGCTAGGCTTGCTGTTCATTTGTTTCAGTCATGCCTGACTCTTCATGATCCCATTTGGGGTTTTCTTGACAAGGATATTGGAACGGTTTGCCATTTCTTTCTCTAGCTCCTTTTACAGAGGTGGAAATTGAGGCAGCAAAAAGGATTAAGTGACTTGCCCTGGTGCCCAGGGCTACACAGCTAGTAAGTATCTAAGGCCAGATTTGAATATAGGAAGAAGAATTGGCTTCAGGCCTGGTGCTCTACCCACTGTACCACCTAGCTACCCTTGAGTTAGAGTTATGAATTCCTCAGTCCAAATCCAGCCTTAAACTAGCTGTGTGACCCTGGGCAAGACATCACCTCTGTCTTACTTTCCTGAACTATAAAATGGGGATAATGATGTCATCTGCCTCCCATGGGTGTTGCAAGAATGACATGAGTGATATTTGAAAAGCACTTAGCACATTGCCTGGTACATATTAGGTAATTAATAAATACTTGCTTCCTTCCTCTAGTCCAACCTCTCATTTTCCAAATGAGGGAACTGAAGTCCAGAGAATAAAGTAATTTACCCAAGAACATACAAGAAATTATTAGCAAAGCCAGGTCATTTTGACTTCCAGTCTAGGACTTTCTTCACTACTCATTGTACTAGGCCTTTAATAAATATGTATTTACATGTTCAAATGATTTAACTACTTGTTCCTATTGTCTGCTTCTCATTGGCAGGGGGGCGATTAGTAAACCCATTAGCAAGTATCTACCGAGGGAGGGCCCTCTCTGTGCTTCTCAAAGCCTGTGCTAGGCACTGAGGGGAATACTGAAGAAATATATGAGCAAGTCTCTGTGCTAAGAAAGTTTCTGAAAGGCTGGCATCTGGAAAGAATTCCTCCCGGAAGATGTGTAAAATGCTTCCTTGCTTCCTTACTCGTTATGGCTAGGTGATGTAGTTATGGGGGTGGGGGAGGGGAGGGGGAAGAACAACATTTCAGACTAAAGTAGAAGAGACATTTGAAAAGAACTCGGTCACACTGGGCAGGCCTCAGGACTGTCATGCTTCTAAGGCACCTCTGCCCTCTTTGTCAACTTAATCAGTAGTGGATGGAGTTTGTATTCAGAAAAGAGGACTTTTAACTTTAAGGCATCTCCCAGAATTTGAGTTTTAACTCATGCAGCTGCCAAATACATTGAATAAGAGACTTGTTTAAGGTCCCTCCTTGCTCTAAAATTCTTTGATTATTCAGGTCTTGATTTTTGGATGTTCCCAAGGAAGGATGTCCTCAATTAGCAGGCTTTGGGGAAGGGGGACAGTTAGGGTGCACAGTGGATGGAGCACTGGGCTTGGAATCAGGAAAACACTTTCATGAGTTCAAATCCAGCTTCAGACATTTACTTGTTGTATGACCTTGGGCAAGTCACTTAACCCTGTTTGCTGCCTTTGTAAAATGAGCCATAGAAGGAAATGGTGAACCATTCTAGTATTGTTACCAAGAAAACCCCAAATGGGGTCATGAAGAGTCAGATGTGATTGAAATGACTGAACAAAAACAAAAAGCAGGCTTAGGGTGTTAAAGTTTTTCACTTACTGTCTCTCCCTTCCACCCTGTCCACGTCCTATCTATCTGTATTCCTTACTTTCTCCCTCCTACATTTCCTCTCTCCCTTCCCCCACATCTCTTTTATTATGACTTTTATTTTATTTTTTCAGTTAACAAACCTTTATTTTCTCTCCCTCTGAACCTACTCCTTGAAAAAAACATAAGAAAAACAAAATCCTTGTAAAAATCTGCATAGGAAAGCAAAATAAATTCTTACATTGGACAAATACAAAAAATGTAGGTCCTATTCTTTGCCCTGAGTACATGACCTTTTTGTCTGTAGGTGGGTAACATGTATCATTTTTAGTCTCCTCGAATACTGGTTGGTTATTCCTTTAATCAGAGTTCTTAAAGTCTTTTGAAGTTGTTTGTGTTTACAATGATATTAGTTTATAAATTATTTTCCTTGTTTTGCTCACTTTATTTTGTATCAGTTTATACAAATCTTCCCAGGTTTTCCTGAGGCCATCTTTTTCATTCTTATGGATTCTGTCACATTCATTTATCTTAAGGTGTTCAGCCATTCTTCAGTTGATGGGAACCACTTTCATTTCCAGTTCTTTGCCATTGCAATAATAACTGCAAAAGGACACGGGTCCTTTTCCTCTTTCTTTGTTCTATTTGTGATATAAACCTAAGAGTAATATTGCTAAGTCAAAGGGAATACATAGTTTATTCTAAAGTCTGTCTCTTTTAAAAATTTTATTTCAAAAATTTTCAGTTCAAAATTCCTTCCAGTTTTCCCCCATCCATTGAGAATGCAAGAAATATAACTCATTATACATATGAAGTCATACAATATATATATTTCCATATTAACTGTGTTCAGAAAAAAAGCAAGAAAAAAAAGGGGGAAAAGTTTCAATTTTT
This sequence comes from Dromiciops gliroides, assembly GCF_019393635.1. Classification (NCBI taxonomy): domain Eukaryota; kingdom Metazoa; phylum Chordata; class Mammalia; order Microbiotheria; family Microbiotheriidae; genus Dromiciops; species Dromiciops gliroides. Next base: position 530,547,450 of record NC_057863.1, read on the forward strand.
ACTCTGAATCTATATGGAGGTAAATGGCATTTTATATTGTGTCCTTTGGAACTGTGGTGGATCATTGTATTGATAAGAGTTAATGTCTTTTATAATTGATTCTTTACAATATTGCTGTTATGCATATTATTCTTCTGGCTCTGTTCGCTTAATATTGCATCAGTTCATATAAGTCTTACAAGGTAGTTTCAAAAATATCCCCTTTATTATTTTTTACAGGTCAATGGTATTCCATCATATTCGTATACCATAACATTTTAAACCATTCCCCAATTGATAGACATTCAGTTTCCAATCCTTTGCCACAACAAAAGAAATTATATATATATATATATATATATATATATATATATATATTTTACATATGCCTTCTTTTCCTTTTTTCTTTGATTTCTTTGGGTTAGAGACTTAGTAGTACTATGGATGGGTCAAAAGGTACACTTAGTCTTATAGCTTTTTGGGCATACTTCCAAATTGATTCTCAGAATGGTAGGACTAGTTCATAGTTCCACCAATAGTGAATTAATATACCTATTTTCCTTCATTTCCTCCAGTATTTGTCATTTTTCTTTTCTGTCACCTTAGACAATCTTATGGGTATGAGATAGTTCCTCAGAGTTGTTTTAATTTCCATTTTCCTAATTATCATCGACTTAGAGCATTTTTCATATGACTATAGTTTTGATTTCTTCCTCTGAATACTGTCTCTTCATAGTCTTTGACAATTTATCAATTGAAGAATGGCTCCTATTTTAAAAAATTTGGCATAATTTTCTATATATTTGAGAAATGAGATCTTCATCAGAAAAAGTTGCTGTAAATCCTCCTTCCCAGTTTTCTGCATTTCTTCTAATTTTGGCTACATTTTAAAAAATTTGTGCAAAACCGTTTAAATTTTATATAATTAATATCCATTTTTTATCTCATGTGAACCTTTCTATTTCTTGTAATGAACTCCCCCCTCTTCATACATTTAACAGGTAATTTCTTCCATGCTCCCCATATCTGCTTATGATGTTCACTTTATGTTTATATCACGTACCCATTTTCTATTGTTTCCCCCCCCCCCCCACCACCGCCAGGGCAATGAGCATTAGGTGACTTGCCCAGGGTCATACAGCTAGTCATTGCCAAATGTTTGAGGCTGGATTTGAACTCATGTCCTCCTGAATCCAAGGCCAGTGCTTTATCCACTGTGCCACCTAGCTGCCCCCTCATGTACCCAATTTGAGCTTATCTTGGTATATAGTGTGAGATGTTGGTCTATGCCCAGTTCCTGCAGACTACTACAGCCTGTTTTCTCTGTCTCTCTTTCTAATAACAGACAACTCTAAGATTGTAAGTTGCAGAGAAGGTGCTAACTTGAATTGATAGTCGGCGTTTCCTCATCCACTTCTGGATCCCAATGAAATCACAGGTTAGATAATATCTGAACACAATAGACTGATGATGGGGACACCTAATCTTTGAGTCTTCACTATGTAATAGGATAATATATTTGGAACTCAGAGGGATCTTGAAGGCCATGTAGTCCAATCTTTTTATTTCCCAGAGGAAGAATCAGGCCTGGTTGAGTGACTTGTTTCTGGTCATATAAATAGTTGGCATCTGAGTCAGAATATGAACCCAGGTCCTCTGACTCCAAATCCAGTACTCTTTCCACTCTACTGAATCTAGAATAACATTAAAGAAAATTCATGCTTCAGGTTCCCTATCTAGTGTTCTAGAATTTAATTCACCAAGTATTTATTACAATTGAACAAGCATATATTAAGGAACTACTAAATATGAGGCATAATACAGGCACTGGATATGCAGAGCCAAAACCAAAACTAGTAGTTGCCCTCAAAAAGATATTGGGGGGGTGGCTAGGTGGCACAGTGGATAGAGCACTGGCCCTGGAGTCAGTAGTACCTGAGTTCAAATCCGGCCTCAGACACTTAACACTGATTAGCTGTGTGACCCTGAGCAAGTCACTTAACCCCAATTGCCTCACTAAAAAAAAAAAAAAAAAGATATTGGGCAGGAAAAATACCTAATTATGTAATGATTTATAAATTGACACATATTAGGCACTTATTAAATGTTTGTTAATTCATTTAAGAAAAGAGAGAGGCAGCCCTGTCAACTACAAGCTTAATATTGGAGATGACACATCAATTTACCCTTGAAGGAAACTAGGAATTCTGAGAAGCAAAACTGAGAAGAGACAAAATTGTAAGAATGGGGTGGTGGTGGGGAAACCTATGCAGAGATATCAAAGCCAGAGATGCTGAGTGAAAATAAGAGCAAATGGGTCATTTTGTCAAGAATATAGAACATTGAAAGGAAGAAGGGCATAAGAATAGAAAATGAGGCCAGACCTAGATTTTGAGCCTTTAAAATCTATTCTGAAGCATTAGTAGTTTATCCTAGAGTAAATAGGGGGTCCTTAAAGTTTATTGAGTGGGGAGGGGTGTCCTGTTTTGATTTTTACTCTATATAAGGCATTGGGAGAGAGATAAAATGAATAAAAGACACTGTGGTGTAGTGGGTAGGACATTGTATTTGGTGTGAAGAAGACTTGGGTTCAAATACTGTCTTAGACCTTTATTAATTATGTGACCTGGACAAATCCCAAACCTCTTTGTGCCTCAGTTTCTTCATTTGTAAAATGAGGGAGTTGAACTTGATGACCTCTAAAGTCCCTTTTGGCTTTAAAACTATGATCTTGTCAAGCATAAACCTTGTCCTAAAGGAGCTCAGAATCTAATAGGGGAGAATAAAACATGTACTGCACACAGTGTTATAAATAGTGATATTTAAACTCAACCCTTTTGGCCTTCTACAAGTTGGGGAACTTTGGGGAACTCAGCCCTGGGCTTGCAGTCACTGTGATTACTTCAATTTTGCTTAAACAACAAATGGCAATGGTGTACCAGCAAATCCCAGGCCAGCTCTCTGGGAATTTTTATGGTATTGATTTATCTATCTCTGTCAGCCATCTTAAATGCAGAAAGCCAAACTCCATAACAGCAGTTAACTAAGACAGCCTTTCCACTTGTCAGCATATGAATTTAAAACTCAGCAGTGAATGTTTCTCCGTGAGTACCAACATTTATAGTCACTTTGCTTCCTGGCTTTGGGCAGGTTATTGATGAGAAAATGCCTTGAGTCTCAGTTTATGGGAAAATGTTGCTTCTTCCATTGCCTTATTGTGGAAGAGAATTGCTCACCAAGGGGAGAACAAACCCAGAGAGCAGCACTGATATCTGTGGAAAGGATAAAGTCAAGGAGAAAAGGAAAACAGCCCAGAATCTACAAGGACAGAAAGGTACACTTTCTATCTTAAATCCTTCACCTTGCTGCCATCTTCAATAATTGGGTCTGGGTGTGTCAGCCAAATTACTCTCATCACCAGTCAAGCCATTATAAATAAACTAGAATTATCGATTATTCCCCAACCATGCTGGGACATAGTTCTCACTTGCAACATTTGTGTCACTATCATTTACAACAAATCCCCTTCCTAAGGTATTTACTCTTTGATTACTTTTGTGCTGTATCATCTCTCCATCTTCTCTAGGCATCTATTTTTAGGTTCATTTTGGCCTATCATGTAAAAGGGCATTTGTCTGATGTGACTATTTGTAGAAGGGACCAGTTACCACCTGGTCTTGAGGTCCCAGGGGTTAGTGTAACCCAAAGGGGTGGATTAACTTTGATTTCCATTCTTATTTCATTATTTTCATTAAGTATTTTATATTGTCTACCATTACTTTAAATGAAATTTAAACTTATCTGAGTTTGAGTTTTGGTCTTCCCTTTCACCATAGAAGTTTTCAATGGTAACGGTCCTTTTTTATTTCTTGCTCATGTTCTAGGCTATTTTTAAACTTATAAAGTTGAAGTCGGCTCCTGGGGCATAGGGTTCACTGTTGCAAGTTTCTTACTGGTCTCAGCTACCCTACTCTCAGCTGTGTCAAATTTCAGCAGTGTGGCACTGCCACACTGAGCAGAGCTTTGCTGAGGTGAGCTGCTAGCTGAGATGAGTAGTGCTGAGACACCATCTCCTTTCACCCAGGTGAGACAGACCTTTCCTGAAGTCTTCTAAATTATCTCAAGTAGCAGGATTGTGTCTCTCTTTTTGTAGGTTCTGTAGTTCCAGAATCTGTTTAGAGGCTTGATTTAACGTTGTTTATGAGGGAAATACAGGAAAGCTCAGGCAACTTCCTGGTTTCTCTTCTCCATCTTGGCGCCGACCCCGCAACCCTTTATTCTTTTTCTCATTTCATATATATTCTTTTTTTGGTGTGTGAGGCAATTGGGGTTAAGTGACTTGCCTAGGATCACACAGCTAGTAAGTGTAAAGAGTCTGAGGTCTTGGGGCAGCTAGGTGGTGCAGTGGATAGAGCACCGGCCCTGGAGTCAGGAGTACTTGAGTTCAAATCCGGCCTCAGACACATAACACTTACTAGCTGTGTGACCCTGGGCAAGTCACTTAACCCCAATTACCTCACTTAAAAAAAAAAAAAGAGTCTGAGGTCGGATTTGAACTCAGGTCTTCTTGAATCCAGGGCCAGTGCTCTATCTACTGCGCCACCTAGCTGCGCCTTCCATATATATTCTAAAGAAGAACAACTAAACACTTTGGCAGTGTTCCTAGGGTCTTTTAACATATGACTAATTCACATGTTCTATTTAGAAAAAAAAATCTTTTAAACTTCACTTTTGTTATATGATTAACATATCTCCTTTTTTGATCACATATATCTCTGATTTCTTTCATGCTATGCTTCATGTACAAGCCATCATTAATATCCTGCAGTGCATTTATGTCTACAATGCATCTCTTTATAACACTTTATAAAGGTCACTTGAAATTTTGATTTTTTGGAAATTTGGTTTTTTATCATTCCTAGTCATACAGCATGACTAGGAATTCTTGCTTAGATATATTTTTGCTTCAAAGAACAATTTGGGATTATTAGGAGCACTGTGTAATTTATCTAATTCAATCTAATTTACCCCGTTCCCTCTTATTCATACATTTGTAGATTTAATTCTAAAAGCTTACATGAGGGTTCGCCTAGCTCAATCACCTTGTGGTAGTTCAGTTCCAGAAAAAAATTATGTGAATTTCCCAAAGTCATAAATGTATAAGGCAGAAACAGGATTTGAATCCATGTACTCTGTTTCCAAATTCAGTAATCTTTCCATTACATTTCATTGCTTGTCAATTCTGGGCTCAAGTTGTTTATCTGCAAAAATTGTACTCCAAAATATATGTACTGGAAGATTTGTTCAGTGATCTAACTGAAAGATTGACGAAGTATGGCCCAAAGGCCAAATCTGACCCAATCCCTTTTTTTTCAGTCAGTAAGTTAAGTTTTATAAAAAATAGATTTTAAATAAAATTCTATTGTATTATAAAAATATAAAAACCATTCTTAATTCACCAGGTACAAAAATAGGAAGTCAGCTGGAATTTACCTTCCAGCCATAGTTTGCCAATACCTGGTCTAATTTATGCAGTTTGCATTTTTATCTGTTTTGGCTTTTCATATGTGATTAATCTCATTTGAGTGGTCATAGATCCCACCAAGAATTCCCAGTTGTTGCCCACAGTTTGTTATAACCAACATGTTTCCATATGCATACAAGATTATATAGAAAATTTCACCTTTTATCTCAAATAATTTTCTTAAGTTAAATATTGACCAAAACAATAGGGACCTACTTTAGATTACTACATAAATTGCCCTGTTTTATGTCTTTCTTAATATTCAAAATAACAACAACAACAACAAAAAAACCCAAACAAACAGTACTTTGGGTGTTTGCATCTATCAAGAAACTTATATGATCTTAGAGTATGCAAGAATGTTATGTTAGAGGAGAGTCCTCAAGGTTGCATTTTGATCTAACAAATAAAATGTGTTTTTTTCTGTTTTGTTTTGTTTGTTTATTTTTGTTTAAAATTAACAAACAATAGAGTGAGTTCTTATGTTCACTATGCCTGTCAGTTCATTTTTGAAGGCATTGTCTGTTTTAGAAGAGTTTGAGTCTTCTCTTTGAACATTTCAACAATGACATTTGATGCATGGATAGATCATCATCATAGATATTTTTTATAGAAATAAGAAAGTAGACATAAGTTATTTTGGATGTTAACGTGAGGCTAAAATATCACCCATTTTTTTCTATTCTTTTGGAATCTTCTTTTCTTTGATTCTAGTTTGAAAACCAATTCTTGAGTATACTTACAATTGCATTGCTTCCACTCCATATTTTTTCCACAATGCCCAGCAGTTTTTCCTGGCTTTATCATATTTTGTTTGTTTGTTCTTGTTGTTCTTTTATTAGTTATTTATTTTTTAAATTTATTAAAATATTTTTGAATTCCATATTCTTTTTCTCCTTTCCACCCCTCCCCCACCCATTGAGAAAGGAAGCAATATAGAATTATACATGCAAAATCATGCAAAACAACTTCCATATTAGTCATGTTGTGAAAAAAAAAACAAAAATGAAATTTTAAAAATGCTTTGATCTGCAGTTAGATTCTACCAGTTATCTCTCTAGAGACTGAAAACATTTTTCATAATAATTGACTTGATGTTCTTAAGTATCCTTTTCACTTCCTTAAGTAACATGCAATATTGTAATAACATGTAAGATTGAGGTCATTGAATCTAAATATGGTGCTTCCATTGTCATCAGTAGTGATGAGAGTAGAGCACTACTAAAATTCTGGCAACACATTAAGAGTATTTATAATTCAATTAATGATTGGGAAAGGAATAAACACTGTGATCCTTAACACCCTTTTTGTTTTCCTTTTCCATCACGACAATATCACTACTTTTGAAGTACGTAAGAACCACACAGGACTGATGGCCATTTTGAATTACCTTTAAAAAAATAAGTTTTATTGATGATTTTTGTTTTTATATCAGTAATTTCTAGATAATTACTTCTCCCATGTCCACCTGAATAAATTTTCCTTTGTAACAAAGAAAAAAAGTAAATTAAAGCCAGCTAATGTACTGAAGGCATCTGAGGGCATATGCAACATTCTTATCTGTATTATTCCACCTTTCTACCAAAAAGAAGGAAGTACTTTCTCATTTCTTCTTGAGGGCCAAGAGTGGACTTTACAATCTCTCAGTGTTTCTCTTAATTGTACTGGTTTTCCCATACTATTTCTTTTGTCTTTGGTGCTGTTGTTTTTCTATTTTGAGGGTTTTTGTCATTGCTCTGATTTTTCTCTTATAACATGACTAGTGCAGAAATATATTTAATATTATGTGTGTGTGTGTATATATATATATATATATATATATTTATATTTATATAAAACCTATATCAGATTACCTACTGTCTAGGAGAGGGGGGAGGGAGGAGAGGAAGGGAGAAAAATCTGAAATTGGAAAGCTTGTATAAACAAAAGTTGAGAACTATCTTTACATGTAACGGGAAAAAAAATACTTTATTACAAATAAAAAAAAAAAGAACTCAATGTTACCTCTACACCACAGTGAGCATATCACTTTTTTTTTTCAGGAAAAGTAATATATGTGTATTTATGTATGTATATAAATATACATATATGTACATATACATTTATACATATACACATACAATATAAAACATATACATGCCTACACGCATATCTACATACATGTAGCTATATATGCAATTTCTCATACTATTCATATGTATATATGAAAATATTGCTTTTAAGGTTATTTTGCCCATTATATCACTGAAGTGGGACCTGCCTCCATTATCCAACCATTCCTTTTCCTCATGTGGTGGTCTTTAAAGTTTTTGATTTCTATAGGTAGAAAATTTTTTTTATTAAACACAGCATATGTCAAGCACTATAGTAAGCATTGGAGATACAATAACAACAAACAAATAAGCAAAATAAGCAAGTGTAATTATTGGAATGATGCCACCTACTGGAGACTTACTATAGGAAAGCTCTACCATGAGGAGAATGCCTAAGAGGGCAAGACCATGTGGTTGGGAGGGGACAGGAAGGAGGAAGGAGGGCTTGCTCAGAAAGCTCTGTGGCTTTTTGGTTCCTGACTTCACTGTGGGGTGAGAGAGAGAGAGAGAGAGAGAGAGAGAGAGAGAGAGAGAGAGAGAGAGAGAGAGAGAGAGAGAGACAGAGAGAGAGAGAGAGACAGAGAGAGACAGAGAGAGACAGAGAGAGACAGAGAGAGACAGAGAGAGACAGAGACAGAGACAGAGAGACTGAGACTCCAGAGGACGGACTTCACAGGAAAATTGAGGAAAGATAGGATTAATTCAAAAAACCCTTAAAAACCTAAAAAAAAAATTGTACTGGTTTTCTTTTTTTTTTAACGTTATTATAGTCATTATGTATATTGTTGACACATTTTGCTCGCTTTACTCTGCATCAGATCATACAAGTCCCTTATGTTTCTCTGCATGCCTAATTTCTTACAACACAATATTTCATTCCATTTCATTTACATAATATGTTCAGCCTTTCTATAATCACTATGCATGTACCTTTTCATTTCTTTTTTTCTGCTACCACAAAATGTTTTCTGTCCTTAATATTTTGGCTTAAATATGGCCTTCATTTTTTTAATCCTCTTTAGGGCATATGCCAAGTAGTCAAATCCCTGAATCAAAATTGATTTCTCTTTTTTATTGGTTGCCATCTCCAAAAGAATTTATCACTTAATGACCAGCATTCTGGTGCTGAGCCAATTTTAGTTATGCTAGTTTTCAAGTAGGAGATAAGGTCTATCACCAGGCTTGTACTTCAAGTTTTTCCAGCTTGGTGGAACCTGTCAAAGCCTGTGCTTTGCTAGCATGTCATTAGAATAGGGCTTTTGTTGAGGGCTAATGATGAATTTCTGTTAGGTAAAAATAAAAGTGACTATTATCATGGGGGAGGAGAAGGTGAAGTAAACTATATATGGTTTCCTTTGCAAAGGATCTGAGGGCAATCAAGGACAAGTGGTAGCAGCTTGAAATTTCAAGGAGATGTTATTAAGTTGAGATCTCAATTTGCTGGTAAAGGAAAAATACAGTAGGATCAGGAGTTATGGGAAGTCCCTTATACTTCATGGCACCAGAGCTATACATAATCACTTAGAAATGATATGTAATTAGACTTAAATGGCCTTGAATTTGTTGAAATCTCAATTTAAACTGGAACTTAATCTTTTTAAGCATATTAAAACATAACATGTCAGGGTTTTAAAACCAAGGTATTAATGTGATTTCTTCACAGAGGACTGTCTTGTAAAGTAGCTAGGCTAGCATATCTCCATATACTTGCTGGTCTATATCTAGTAAAGAATGAATAGGATAGTATGGTGAAAACATTTTCAACATAAGTATAAACACTCTAGAAAGACAAAGCTTTGGTTTTGATTTGGTTTTGTCAGGATTAATAACAACTCACATTTTTATGGTGCTTTAAGATTTGCCAACAACCTTTTCTTATTCCACCTTGAATCTGCTGCTGTGCCTGGATTCAACTCCGGGGAATAAAATAATCCTTCCAGGTTAAATTCATCACCTCTAATCCCATCACTATGTTGTTAAATCAATCCTTGACTGACACTACCTTTCCCATCCTCCTACCCTCTGATTAGTAGGATTACCAAACTCATGCCAATGCCAACCTTTATAGAGAACAGAAACTGGCTTACTCTACTTTGCATCTGCTGTTCTGTCTTGTTTCAACCGCATGGAACAAGATGCTCCCATGCCAGTTTCTTCCTTATTTCCCTGCTCCCCACACACTTCCCCTTTCCTGCCTCCTTTTGTGTGTTATCTTTCCCCATTAGGTATATGCTCTTTAAGAGCAGATTATGTCTTTCTTTTTGTTACTTGTATCTCCAGTGCATAGAAGAGTGCCCAATACATAGTAGGAACTTAATATTTAATATATTTTTTTACTGGATTTATTTGGATTGGGTTGTCTGGTAGGTAGTGAAAATATTTTTATCACTATTTTATGGATGAGGACATTAAGGCCCTGATACTTGTCCCACGATCACCCAACTAGTTAAGAATCTGAGGTGGAATTTGAAGCCCATCTCTGGACCTCAAATACAGTGCTCTAGTCATTGTGCAGTATTGCTTCAGTCCACGAATGTCTTGTTTTTCCTCTTGTATTCTGTATAATATACCATATTGTATCATGGGAATAAACTGGGAAATAATAGGTGTGGTCTTGTAGTCCATGGATATGCAGGTCATAGGATTACTTCTGGTAAAACAAGGAGTGGTAAGTGTAGGGGCGGAACGATACCAAGGCTGACATGAGAAATTGTGTTTGGGAGTCATAGACGATTGCCTCAAATTTAAAAAGGAGGGTATGCCATTCTTCTAGCAGTCACAACCATCTCCTTCCCACCTGGTGTGGGATAATTAGCCAGTAACTAGTGACCAGTTACCAACTTTTGGAAATTAAGTCCCTGACCAACACTTCAAAAGTAAGAACTATATACCATACTGAAGGGACTAGCTGCATGAAATGTCATCATCCTCATCTCAACCTCCAATCTTTTCACCCTTCCCTGCTTTCTGAGGCCACATTTCCTGCTCTGACCTCACATTTATCCTTTAAAAATCTTGATCCCATAGTTAATCAGCCCATATTTATACTGTGTTCTAGCTTTGAGTCTCTAATCCTGACTTGAGGTGCTTTTTGAGGGCTTTCAGGTTTGTGTTGTAACCAAACATTAATCCAGAAATGGACATTTATAGCCTTGAAAGCAACCTTGTGAGTTCAAGAGTTTGGAAGTTCTTTTTTTGTTTGTTTGTTTGTTTGTTTTTGGTGGGGCAATGAAGGTTAAGTGATTTGCCCAGGGTCACACAGCTAGTAATGTCAAGTGTCTGAGGCCACATTTGAACTCAGGTCCTCCTGAATCCAAGGCTGGTGCTTTATCCACTGTGCCACCTAGCTGCCCCCCGAAGTTCTTGATTTCCCTAGCTGGAGCTGGCTTACAACAGAAAGATTTTCTATACTTATACTCTTCTTAGAGAATATGTCTACCAAGTCATAAGCTGGCTTGCCACAGGACATGTGCCTTGAGGAACATACACGGTGAAGAACTGAATTGAAGTGAAAGTAAAATGGCTGTGCATCAATCCCACAAAAATGCTTCAATTATTGATATGTTGGGAGAGTATGATAGAAAGTATTGATTATTATTTCATTTTTAAAGGCCTTGTCAATGCATGCTTATGAGTCTTTTGTGTTTCAAGTATTTATTTTTGTGCAGAGTAAATACATAGCTCCCCTATGCCTGATCTATTTCCTAAATTGAGTACATTTTGGATCCTCTTTCAGGATGCACTAGATGAACCATACCTAAGCATTAAAGGATGTTCCTCAGGGCTCCAAGGTGTGGGGGTAAAAACAAACTCAGATATTCTCAGTGGGGAAGGGCATCCCAGAACCCTTGGACCAGTGCCAGCCTGTGGTTACATGTCATGCTATTCACTCTCACTTCTGTCCATCCTGACCTGGTAAAACTTCCTTTTACTCAACATTCCACCTCCCACTTCCATGTCTTTATGGATTATCATTATCCCCCACACCCATGATTAGTACTCTTTCCATTGCATGAAGAATTCTCTAGCTTCCTTCAAGCACAGCTCTTGTACCACTTCCTTTGGTACATTTTCCTGATCTTTTCCAGTTGCTAATGATTTCTTTCTCTTGAAATTTTTGCTATGCCTTCCCTCCCTTACTTATATGATATTATATATCAGCTGAAATTGAGAGCAAGGCTATCTCATTTTTGTATTTTTATTATGTAGCACAATGATTGGCACATAGCACACAGTACATTTCTATTTTTAAAATTTAGTTTCCAATATTTGTTTTTATATGATATCTAGTTATAAACTTTTCTCTCTCCCTTCCTTCCCTTCCCCCCCTCCAAGGCAGCAAGAAATCAGATATAGGTTATATATGTACAATAACATTAAACATATTTCCGCATTAGTCATGTTGTAAAAGAAGAATCAGGTGGCAGCTAGGTGGCACAGTGGATAGAGCACCGGCCCTGGAGTCAGGAGTATCTGAGTTCAAATCCGGCATCAGACACTTAACACTTACTAGCTGTGTGACCCCGGGCAAGTCACTTAATCCCAACTGCCTCACCAAAAAAACCCCCCAAAAAACAAAAAAAGAAAGAAGAATCAGAATAAAAGGGGAAACTCCCCAAAAGAAAAAAAAAGAAATGAATGCAAAAAAACAGAAACAGTATAGTTCAGTCTGTATCCAGATTCCAAAGTTTGTTTTTCTGAATGTGGAGAGCATTTTCCACCCTGGGTCCTTTGGAATTATCTTGGACCATTGTATTGCTGAGAAGAGTTAAATCTATCACAGTTGATCATAATGCAATGTTGTTGATAATACAGTACATTTCTTAAATTAAATGGAGCAAACCAAAGTATTCTAAAAATTCAAGAAGGGAGATATTAAGTTCATCTAAGTGGATCAGAGAAAGTTTCAGGGAAAATGTGGCCCTTAAACTGAGTCTTGAAGGAAGAGAAGGATTTCTATAGGTAGAAGCAAGGAAGAAAGCTGGATTAGGCATGGGGGCTAACCTTTAGGAAGGCATAGAGGCAAATGTCATGTAGGGAATAGAAAGTTATCTGGAGTGGTTACAGTGTAGGGTAGGTGAAGGAGAATAGGTAGGTTGGAACCATGCGATAAAGGGCTAGAAGTGCTAGGCTATCCTTGAGACAAAAGAAAATCATGGAAGGTTTTTGAGTAGGTTTACAGAGTCATCACCAGGGTCTCTGGTACTGTACTGTGTCATTGAAAGACTTGTTATGTCCAAGTCTGGTTGAATTTAGATGATGCCAGATGGGCATCAGTCCTTGTGTGGGACATATTTATGAGCCACCAAATGGGGTGGGATGATATAGCAAGTGTGTACAAGTATAGAAAAGTTTATTAACACTTTGGGATCCTTCTCTGAAAAAAGTTCATTTGCCACACTGACCCTCCACCAATGGTCCAGGAAAGTCAGAGATCTCTTTGGGTATCTTCCACTCAAACTAAGTCAGAATAGGAATGGGAATGGTTACCAACTTCCAATACTTAATATTTATACCAGAGATGAGATGCATATCTAGACACTGGGGTAGAAACAGGAAATATAATATTGTCCAAATACTAAAGACTTACACTAGAGATTGAGCTTGTAGCCATTAGTTATTGTATCTGTACTGGCCCCAACCCTGCTGGCATATTTTTTTGCTTAGTAGGAAAATCTTGGACTCAGTAGAGTATGGAACCTCAGGGGCATACCATCAAAACTAGGGGATTTGTTAGCATAAACTCCTGTCTCCTCCTACTTTGAGAAAGTTGCTGCCATTTCCCTTTATGGTCTTTTCCCACAGTTGGTGTGCAGGACAACTTAAGAGGATATCTATACTACTCATATCTACTTCTCCACCTTTTTGCTTCTTGGCACCTTACAATCTGATTCCCAATTTCACCACCCAAATAAAACAGCTGTCTTCATGGCTACCAGTAATCCATTAATTGCTGAATCTCATAGTCTTGTCATATCAGTTCTCATATGTCTTGATCTTTTTGCTGCTTTTGGATTTCATGATACTATATTCTTCTTGTTGTCCTCCTTCATGTCTAATCATTTGTTCCCAGTTTCCTTTGCTGCTAGATTATCATCTACATCTCATGTTCTCATCATGAATATCTTCCAAGGTTTTGCCCTGGGCTCTCCTTTCATATTTTTCCACAATTTCTCCTGAAGGATCATGGGTTTGCTTTCCAGATGGTTCCTAGATCTCTATATCCAGCTCTGGTTCCTCTCCTGAGCTCTGTATTTTAATCCTATATCATCCAGTGCCTATTAGACTCTCCACTGGATATCCCATTGACATCTCAAACCTATCATGACTAAAATAGAACTCATTACCTCACCTCCAAATCCTTTTTCTATCAAGTGTACTAATATCCTTCCATTTGTCAAGGTTTATAAATGCAGTTATCATCAAGTTGGCCCCTCTCCCATCCACCATATCCATTCGGCTTGGATTCTAGCTCCACAAAATATAAGGAGTCTGTCCACTTCTATCTGACCATCATTACCTCTTACTTAGATTATTACAACACTTTCTAAATGGATTCTCTTGCTTCTAGTTTCTTGGCTCTCTATTCTATCCTCTACCCAGCTACAAAAGTAATCTTAAAATCACAAGTATGATCATGTCACTCTTATAGAAAAACTAACAAACAACAAAACTTTAGTGGTTCCCTCAAAGAAAAAAACATACTCTTTCAATTTCAAAGTTGTTACCTTTCCTAATTTACTTACAGCTTACCTTTCCAGATATATTCATATCACCCCCTTTCACACACTTTAAGTTTATCCTAACTGACCTAAATTGCTATTTCTTAAACTTCAAATTCCATCTTTCCTTATGTTCTTTTTCAGGGACTACCCTTCATGTTGGGAATAATTTCTCTGCCCCTCAATACCCCTAGCTTTTTTCAAGACCCAACTCAGGAGCCATCTCCCATGGGAAGCTTCATTTGGTTGGCCTTGTTAATGCTTTCTCCCTCTACAACTGATAATGCATTTATCTCTTTATGTGTTGCCCTATGGAAAGTAAGTTCCTCGAGGGTAGGGGCTGTTTTGTCTTTTGTCTTGGTATTCACTGTTCTTCTGAGAATTCTCTAGCACCTTGCATATAATAGGCACTTAATAAAAGCTTAGTGGATTGCATGGAAATGACTATATTGGAAATTACTAAATAACCCTGAGGGATCAGCTCCTCTTCACCTCTCATTGGTCTTTCTTTCAGCCTCCTCCAACCGTGTCTCTTATGCTAGGTGCAAAATGTTGTGGCTAGTTGTGGCTCTGCCCCAGAAGGGAATAGTTAGACCCTTTCATAGGAGTATTAATTTTAGCAGCCACAGAAAGGCAGGATTGCAAAAACATCATAAGGGCACAGAATGACTGTGTTATAAAGTATATTTAAGATCATTTAATCCTCTGTCCTCATTTTAAAGAAGAAGGATAAGACTGACACCAGGGAGTTAAGGTGAAAGGCAGTAAGGACATGAACTAATGTGGTCTCCATGTATGTGGAGAGGAAGAGATTGATGTGAGAGCAGTTATAGAAATAGATTCTTATTATAGTTCAGATATCAGCTCATCATGTGACTGTTTCCTTCAAAGAAATTATATAAATGGATTTCAATAATAACACTCCAATTTAAATTATCTTATCCTAATGAATAGATAGACCTAAATAGGATCACACTTACTCTGACCAGAAATCATGAATGCCCCCTCCCTTCCATAATGATTTAATAATGGATCGTATGTAACCAATTTATAAATATTCTTCTCCCACTTTCCCTATTTGCTTAGTTTGTCTTAAATTGCCCTAAGCTGTTATTCTGATGTCCTTAAGAGCTGTAAATTTTGCTAGCAGCCTAAAGATGAATTTAGAAACAATTTAACCCTTGATTTCCCCATGTGCTGTTAAAGGAACAAATTCATTTCCAAAGTCAGATTAATACCAGAATATGAATCTGTACTCATTTAAACTATACACATAATCGCACATTAACAAAAAGAGACATGTTTTCTTGTTCCCAATTCTATTACAGTTTGTCATTACAAATCATGTTCACATATGTCCAAATAAAGGCACATGCTCTCGAAGAGGGATGCTTGCATATTACTATTCAGTAACTGCATTCTCTAATGGCTTACTGAAGTTTAAACAATTAAAATCAATTTTCAGCAATAAATGATTGTTTTATTTTAGGAAAAGAAAGCCAATTCAAAGGTGATGGGGCTTAGATACAGAAAGAGCCAGAGTAATATATCAATCAAGCCACATTTATTAGCTGTTTACTATATGTGCCAGGTAATGTGCTAAGAGATTGGGATATAAAGAAAGGTTAAATACATTAGTCCATGGTTTTGTGACAGGAGAGAGAAAATTTAAATAAACTGGTATATATAAGACATTGGTAATATAGATGAGAGGCAATCAGAAAGGAAGGCACTGCAGTTAAGGAGATCAGCTGTGTTTTTTTTTCTTCTGTAAAGTTGTTTGATTTTGTTTACAAATGTATAGTTTGATTTTTTCCCTTTCTCTTTTCTCCCTACCTGATTAGGATATAGATGATGTATATTAGGAGATTTTCCTTGATGATTTACTTCATGTTTAGTTCTGATAGGTGAGCACTCATCTTATCTTTCCTGCAATCAGGCCCAATAAACCACTTCTTCCTACCCCTCTTCATGCCATACTACTTACCTTCTAGCCTCTAATTGTATCAGAGGTTCTCCTGTATGATGCCCATGGCTCCTATTGGTAAGTACTATTTGGATGGCCTCAATTATAACAACTCTCCTTCCATCCTGCACACTTCCCTTCAGTCAGTTAATAAGAATTTATTAAAGTGCCCTACTCACTATGTATCAAATGCTCTTCTAAATACTTTTCATCTTTAGCTATGAGAACTACTGTTCTATTAAACGGTATCATTTTTACAAAGGACATATCAATCAATACCCTGTGGCTTGAATCACCATTCCCTCTGAACCTCTTGTCCAAAATTCTCCTTCCTGGCCTCTGCTCCTTTGTATGTGTTGTGTTCCCTTATCAGTATAGCAGTTTCTTGTTGTCTGAGAATTACTTTCTTGCTTGTATTTGTATATCCACCATTTAGTCCAGTGCCTGGTACATAGTAAATATTTAGTAAATGCTCTTTCATTCATTAATTAGTCATTAACTTTTGGATAAATTGTATTTATAATCATAATAGATTTTAAAATGATAATGGTTGAATGAATTCCTGGGTTAAAGAAGTCTGATGGAAGGCATTAAGTTCCTCAGACAACTATAAGCAAATGAATCTGATTAAAATTTGCTTTCTATCATGGTAACTTTAATCCAGATTTTCCAGGTCTGCACCAATCAAGCCTTTGAACTTTCAAATATCATTAGAAAAGTTCTTTCTTTTCCTGGGGAAACAACTTCACATTACATCAGAGGATTGCTGTCATGCTCATGAGATCTTATACAATGTACTCAGTCATTTAAAAAATCTTATCCCTTGCTCATAAGCCCTAAATATATGTGTCATAGATCTATTGTCTCACAAAGACTTTATTTTGCTTTAAAAATTAGTTTATGAGATCCAGCCATATAGTTTATATTTCTTTCCAGGATATTGTAATAGTGTTGTTTCTCCTTTAATTTTAAATTTTGCAAATTCTTATTCATTACCACTCAAATGTTTAATTTTCCCAGTGGCTAATTTCAATTACTTAGCACATTTTCTTTTTTTTTTTTCTAAGCAAGAGTTTTCCTTTATTTTTTTAAATCATGAAAGTGTTTTATTATTTTCCAGTTACATGTATAGACAGTTTCCAACATCTGCCTCTACAAGATTCAAAGTTCCAAAACCTACTCCCTCCATCCCTTCCCTCCCCCCTCCCCAAGACAGAAAGCAGAGTGATATAGGATATATATAGTACAATCACAACAAACACATTTCCACACTAGCCATGCAGTGAAAGAAAAACAAGAACAAAAAGGAAAAACTTCAAGAAAGAAAAAACAAAAACAAAAGTAGAAACAGTATGGTTCAATCTGCATCCAGAATTCACAATTCTTTTTTCTGGATGTAGAAAACACCCTCCATCATGACCTCCCTGGCTTTGTCTTGGATTACTGTATTGCTGAGAAGAGACAAGTCCACCACAGTTGATCACCACACAATATTGCTGTCACTGTGTACAATGTTGTCCTGGTTCTGCTCACTTCTTCTTACAGCACAACAGTATTATTCTATTACATTCATATACCACAACTTGTTCAGCCATTCTCCAATTGATGGCCATTCCCTCAATTTCCAATTCTTTGCCACCACAAAGAGAGCTGCTATAACTATTTTTGTTCATGTGGGTCCTTTTCCCTTTTCTATGATCCCTTTGGAATACAGACCTAGTAGTGGTATTACTGGGGCAAAGGGTATGCACAGTCCCATAGCTCTTTGGGCATAGTTCCAAATTGTTCTCCAGAATGGTTGGATCAGTTCACAACTCCACCAAACAATGCATTAGTGTTCCAATTTTTCCACAACTTCTCCAACATTTATTATTTTCCCAGCAAGAGTATTTTTAAAAGATGAACCCATAAAAACAATGTATTTAGGGGGCAGGTAGGTGGTGCAGTGGACAAAACACTGGGCCTGAATTCAGGAGGACCTGAGCTCAAATCCAGCCTCAGACACCTGACACCCACTAGCTGTGTGACCCTGGGCAAGTCACCCAACCCTCATTGCCCTCAGAATCCACAGCGGCCATGGCCCAGGTGCCCTGACTGTGTCCCCGCCACGGCGCCCCAACCTCTCACTTAGCACATTTTCTAAAGAAACTTACTCATACAATCATAGAATCTTAGAATTGGTATAGACCTCACAGTCTGCTCCTCTAACCCATGGGTGAAAGGAATCACTACTATAACATACCCAACAAGTTGTCATCCAACCCCTGCCTAAAGACATTGAATGAAGGAGAACACATTGCCTACTTAAGCAAGCCATTCCCCTTTAAGAAAGCTCATATTCTTAGGAAGTTTCTTTTTTCTCTCCCTCTGACATAAAGACTTCTGACTTTGCCTTCTGTGAGACAGATATAACCTAATGATTAATTAAAATTCTTAGAGCTTTGATTTCTTTAACCAGCGTTTTTATCTACAAATCCCATGTACCAAGAACTGACAGTTTGTATCTATCTTGGTCAGGGCTTTAGTAGTCAGGAACAGCAGAAGAGTTCTAGAAGATCCTGTGGTCAATCTATGCAGACCCCTGTTTAATTTTGCTGTCCAATTCTTGTGTCATACAAAGATAAGAGAAGCTATGAATGACACTACTCTAATTATACAGACAGAATATCAACATTAACTGATGTGAGCAGCTGTTTCATGTGGATCCAAAAGCTGATGAGATAAAACATACAAGTCCTAGATGAACTTTAATAAAATTCTGTATTTTGGCCTAGCTGAGGTAGAGGGTATTTTTTTCCTTAAAGTCAATCCAAATCCCTCTTCATGGAGGGTCAAAGGACAAGAGAAGGTGGTTTTCAAAAGAAGAAATCCAAATTATTATAAACCATGAGAAAATAAATTGTCTAAATTACTAATAATTAGGGAAATGAAAATTAAAGTATTTCAGGTTTTAGTTCAAACCCATAAGATTGGAAAAGATGACCCCACTCCCCCAAAATAAATTGATAAATATTGCAAGAATGGCAAGAACATAGACACATTGGTGTTGGCAAAGCTGTAAATTGTCCCAGCTATTCTAGAAAGGTATTTGGAAATGTACCTTAAAAGTCACCTAACTGTATATACCCTTTGTCCCAGAGGCACCAGTAGTAGTTCTATACACCCCTGAAGAGTTAAAGGAAAAAAGGACAAAATTTGTACAAATATATTTATAGTAGCTCTTTTTGTATTATGAAAAAGCAAGAGACTAAGAAGGCACACAGTTGGAGAATGACTAAATAAGCTATGGTATATGAATACAATGAAATGTTATTAGAAGAAAATATCACAAGAAATGATGAAAAAGATGGATTCAGAGAAAGCTATTTATGGACTAATTCAGAGTGAGGTGAGAAGAACCAGAACAATTTTTATGACAATATCATCATTGTAAATACAAACTTAGAAACTTGGACCAACTGGGATTCCAGAAGACCAAATATTAAGCATGCTATCTACCTCTGGACAGATGAGAAGAACTCCAAATATAGATTGATACTTAACATTTTTGTAAATTACCAATGCTGGAATTTGCTTTGCCTGATTTTGTATACATATACATAATATATATGTATGTGTGTGTATAGATGTGTATATTATATATATGTATATATATATGTGGGGAGGGTGGGAAAAAGAAAAATATTTGTTAATTGGAAAAAGTAAAATAAAATACAAATCACATAAAAATAAAATAAATCCAAAATTTTAACAGATATACACTTGATCAAACTTGTAATCTTATTATCACCACCTTTTACATATCAATATTTAAAATTAGATAGTTTCCCAGGATGGTTAGGGTATATTAATGTTGATCCTCTTAGAAGAGCTAGGCACTCTTATTGTGTTCCTCCTGACATTCTTATAAAGATAGTCTCCTGTAATGCTGTTTAGCCTATGTGTCTTCTGGGGATCCTTTTTGCAATTTGACTTTTGCAGATGAGTCTCAGGTTCCAGAGAAAGATTGCATATCTCCCTTCAGGGTTCTAGATGTACCCCTGAATAATCATGAGTGATTCTCTAATTGCATCATTGGTATTATTTTGTCCAAGTTTATTAGAGGAAAATCAATTTAGTCAGCCTGCCTCAAGTAGATTTTTGTTTGGGGAGTTTACTAAGATGGCATGGTAAGAATGATTGGCACAAAAGATCACCTCCAAATGTCTGTGGCACACTCTCCTACCAGTACACACTGAATCCATGGAAAAGTGAATTCGAACTTAGAGAGCACATGTGGCAAAGGGGGAGATAACTCACAGCTCTGGAAACTCTATTCTCGTACTCATGGATGTTTTCTTGGATGTTCTCTTACTCATGGATAACACTCATCATGTTATGCTTGATGAATCTGTGTCACTCTGCCCTTGAATTTGCTGCATAACCTACTGTTAGCTGATTTGGAAATCAGCTTCATAGAATAGTTCTAGGATACAGATGGAAAGATGGGAAGTTCAAAATCTTCCAGACCTTTTGAAACTTACAAGATACTCTTCTGGCCAAAGTGAGGTAGGAAGGAGAGGGCTTGTCTTTGGTTGTGAAGTTACTTCTTAGGGCATTTTGCTGAATGCCACATTTGCTCAGACCTTTGAAATTAATTCTGTTCTGCTTATTTTGATAATTTATAGACAAACCCTGGGATATGGTTGTTTCCACTTACCCAAATATGAATCTTCCCCAGGTCACTCCATAGAATCACAGAATCTCAGAGTTAAAGGAACTTCAGAGGTCATCAGACCCAACCCAGACCTTTACAAGAAAGTCTTTTAAAACATCCTTGACAAAAGATCATCCAACTCCCAAGTACCAAGAAAAGAGAATAACCTAAGTAGGGATTCTATGGAAGAAGTGCTTTCACTCTTTTTTCTCCCCCCCATCTTAATAGTATTTTATTTTTCCAGTTTTATGTAAAAATAGTTTTCAAAATTTGTTGTTTTTTGTTTTTGTTTTGTTTTTGCTGGGCAATGAGGGTCAAGTGACTTGCCCAGGATCACACAGCTAATTAAGTGTCAAGTGTCTGAGGCTGGATTTGAACTCAGGTCCTCCTGAATCCAAGGCCAGTACTTTACCACTGTGCCATCTAGCTACCCCCTCAACATTTGTTTTAGAAAGATTTTGAGTTCCAAATTTTTCTCCCTTCCTCCATCCCTTTGCTCTTCCCCAGGACAGAAAGCAATCTGATATAAGTTATATATGTTCAATCACATTAAACATATTTCCACATTTGTCATTTTATGAAAGAAGGATCAGAAGAATCAGAATAAAAGGGAAAAACCTCAAAAAAGAAAAAGAAAACTCAAATCATGTACCCATTTTGATCTTATTTTGGTATACAGTGTAAGATGTTGGTCTTTGCCTAGTTTCTGCCATACTATCTTCCAGTTCTCCTAGAAGTTTTTGTCAAATATTGAGTTCTTATCCCAGAAGCTGGAGTCAAACAGTAGATAGGCATTTACTTCTCTATCTCCTGTGCCTAACCTATTCCACTGATCCACCACTCTATTTCTTAGCCAGTACCACATAGTTTTGATGACTGCCACTTTATAATATAGCTTTAGATTTGGTAGGGCTAGCCTACCTTCCTTTGCATTTTTTCCCATTAGTTCCCTTGACGTTCTTGACCTTTTTTTCTTCCAAATGAATTTTGTTATGTCTGATATGGCATTGAATAAATAAATTAATTTAGGTAGAACTGCCATTTTTTATTATATTAGCACAGCCTACCTATGAGCAATTTATATTTTTCCAATTATTTAGATCTGATTTTATTTGTGTTAAAAGTGTTTTGTAATTGTGTTCATAGAGTTCCTGGGTTTGTCTTGGCAGGTAGACTCCCAAATATTTTATATTTTCTACAATTACTTAAATGAAATTTATCTTTATGTCTCTTGTTGCTGAGCTTTGTTGGTCATGTAGAGAAATGCTAATGATTGATGTGGATTTATTTTACATCTTGCAACATTTCTAAAGTTGTTAATTTTTTCAAATAGTTTTTTAGTTGATTCTCTAAGTATACCATCATATCATCTGCAAGAGTGATAGTTTTGCTTCCTTCTTGCCTATCCTAATTCCTTCAATTCCTCTTATTTTTAAAGTTAACATTTCTAGTGCAATATTGAATAATAGAGGTGATAATGGACATCTTTGTTTCACCCTTGATCTTATTGGGAATGCCTCTAACTGATGGTTTTAGGTAGATACTGCTTAGCATTTTAAGGAAAGCTCCATTTATTCCTATGCTCCAAAGTGTTTTTAATAGGAACAAGTGCTTTATTCTATCAAAAGCTTTTTCTCCATATATTAAGATGATGATATGATTTTGGTTAGTTTTGTTATTGATGTGGTCAATTATGTTGATAGTTTTCCTAATGTTGAACAAGCCCTGCATTCCTGGTATAAATCCCACCTGGTCTTAGTGTATTATCCTGGTGATAAATGGTTATAATCTCCTTGATAATATTTATTTAAAATTTTTGCATCAATATTTATTAGGGAAATTCATCTATAATTTTCTTTCTCTATTTTGGCTCTTCCTGGTTTAAGTATCAGCACAATAATTATGTCATAAAAGGAATTTGGTGGAAGTCCTTCTTCACCTATTTTTCCAAATAATTTATATAGTATTAGAATTAATTGTTCTTTAAATGTTTGGTAGAACTCACTTGTAAACCCATCTGGCCCTGGACATTTTTTCTTAGGAACTTAATTGATGGCTTGTTCAATTTCTTTTTGTAAAATAGGGCTATTCAAGTCTTTTATTTCCTCTTCTATTATTCTGTACAATTTATATTTTTATAAATATTCATCCATTTTCTTTAAATTGTCAAATTTATTAGCATACAGTTGGGCAAAATAGCTCCTAATTATTGCTTTAATTTCTACTTCATTAGTGGCAAATTCATCCCTTTCATTTTTGATACTGGTTATTTGGTTTTATCACTCCTTTTTCTGTCAACTTTTAACGAGCTCCTCTGTTCCAATGTTTGACTTTATCTTTTTCCTGCCTATGAATTACCAGATTTTTTACAATATTTCAATTGATCTCCACACATCCTAGACATTTTTTTCTCCTGTGGTAAAGCCCCACACTCCTATAAGAGTTCCTTAATTCCCCTTCACACAGATTTTTAAAAGTGCTACTTCCTAAGGACCCAGGTTTATCCACATGTGCCCTGCCATCTCAAGTAACAGTGCAAACTTGGGATGAAACTTGACCAAATTTCATAGGTGTTTCATTTCAAACTTACAAGTGGGAGAAATGACCTGTTTGGTTTCTCTATTACTCTTTCCCCATTTGCCACAAATTTCTTTTATATGGTATCATAATTAAAGATCTATTCTGAGTCATATTTGGAGTCAATTTGGAATGAGTGCTGGGATTTGAGTAAGGAGAACTGAGCCTGAAGTCTGATGGCCAATTTTATTTTTGTACAAATAGGTTATTTTCTGTTAAAAACATCTCTTTGGGATATACACCTCATAGTGGTATTGTTGCATCAAAGGACATGCATAGTTTTATCAAAAAGCCTTTTGGACATAGTTCCAAATTACTCTCCAGAATGGTTGGAGCAGTTTACAACTCAAGCAACGATGTGTTAGTGTCCCAATTTTCCTACATTCTCTCCAGTATTTATCATTTTCCTTTTCTGTCATGTTGGCCAATCAGATAGGTATGAGATAGTACTTCAGAATTGTTTAAATTTGCATTTCTGTAATCAATAGTCATTTAAAGAGTTTTTCATATGACCATAGATAGTTTTGACTTCTTCATTTGAAAACTGCTTGTTCATATTCTTTGACCATTTATTAATTAGGGAATTACTTGTATTCTTATAAATTTGACTCAGTTCCCTATATGTTTGAGAAATAAGGCCTTTTCAGAGAATATTGCTATAAAATTTTCTGCCCAGATTTATGTTTTCCTTCTAATTTTGGTTGCATTGGTTTCATGTGTGAAAAATCTTTTTAATTTAATGTAATCAAAATTATCCATTTTTCATTTTGTAATGTTCTCTCTCTTGTTTGGCCAAAAGTTCTTCCCTTATTCACAGATCTGATAGGTAATATATTCAATGTTCCCTTAATTTGCCTATGGTTTCATTTTTTATGTTTAGATCATGTGCCCATTTTGATCTTATCATGGTATATCATGTAAGATATTCGCCTATACATACTTTCTACCAAATTGTTTTCCTGTTTTCCCAGCAGTTTTTGTCAAATAGTGAATTCTTGTACTTGGACATCTGGGTTTATGAAACACTAGATTACTATTGTCATTTACTACTGTGTATCATACGCTTCACCTATTCTACTGATCCACCACATTGTTTCTTAGTCAGAACCAGATTGGTTTGATGATTACCACTTTGTAACAAAATTTGAGATCTGGTATACTAGGCCACCTTTCTTCACAACTAAAAAAAAAATAACTCCCTTGATAGTCTTGACCTTTTGTTCTTCCATGTGAATTTTGTTATTATTATTATTATTTTTTTTGCTGTATAAAATAATTATTTGGTAGTTTGATTGGGATGACACTGAATAAGTAAATTAAGTTAGATTGAGCCATCATTTTTGTTATATTATCATGGCCTACCTTGAATAATTAATAGTTTTCAAATTGTTTTGGTCTGACTTTGTGTGGAAAGTGTTGTGTAATTGGGTTCATATAGTTATGATGTTTGCTTGGCAGGTAGACTCCCAAGTATGTTATATTGTCTACAGTTATTTAAAATTGAATTTCTCTAGGGGCAGCTAGGTGGTGCAGTGGATAAAACACTGGCCCTGGATTGAGGAGGACCTGAGTTCAAATCCAGCCTCAGACACTTAACACTTACTAGCTGTGTGACCCTGGGCAAGTCACTAAACCCCAATTGCCTCACCAGAAAAAAAGTAAGTAAATGGAATTTCTCTATATCTTGCTGCTGGATATATATATATATATATATATATATTCTATATAATATATAGAAATGCTGATGATTTATGTAAGTTTATTTTATATCTTGCAACTTTGCCAAAGTCGTTCATTATTTCAACTACTTTTTTAGTTGATTCCCTGGATTCTCTAAGTATATTATCATATGATCTGAAAAGAGTTATAGTTTTGTTTCCATATTGCTTATTTTGATTCCTTCAATTTCTTTCTTCTCTTATTATTATAGGTAGTATTGCTCTTAGTTATAGTTTCAGTAGATTCATCTTGAAGCAGCCTTCAGGGTAGAAAGAATAAATGTCAAGAGAGAACTTTAAAGGTAAGTGTGATGTTCCAGGTAAGAGGTAATGAGAACTAGAACTGGGGTGGTGAAACTAAATGGAAAGAAAAAAACATGCACATGATATTATGATGGTAAAATCAATATGACTTGGTTATTTGTCACATGGTTGATTGAAAGAGGGAGAGAGATCAGGGACTGAGTTTGAGTGATTAGGAAAATAGTGATGCTATTAAAAGAAAATGGGAAGAGAAAAGGAGAGCTTATTTTGGGTGTGAGGGAGATGATGAGTCTAGTTTTGATTGTCTTAATATATGGCAGAAAGTAGATATAGACCAACATCTCACACTGTGTTCTAAGATAAGGTCAAAATGGGTACATGGTTGTTTAGACATAAAGATCAATACCACACGCAAATTAGGGAAGCACAGAAAATTTAATGACCAAACAAGACATCAGGAGCATTACAGGATGTAAAAGGGATAAGTTTATTATATTAAATTAAAAAGGGTTTGTGCAAAAAAAAACCCAAAGCAGCAAAGATTAAAAAAATAAGCAAGAATCTGGAAAAAAAAATTAGAGCAAGTTTTTTTTTCTTCTGATAAAGACCTTATTTCTTAAACACATAGAAAACTGAATAAAGTTTATAAGAATATGATCTATAAATTTATTAATGGTCAAAGAATATGGACAGGTGGTTTTTAGATGAAGTAAAAGCTATCTTATAGTCATAAGAAAAATGCTCTTAATCACTATTAATTAGAGAAATACAAATTAAAACAACTCTGAGGTACCAACTCACACCTATCAGATTGACAGCTATGACAGGAAAGGAAAATGACTAATGTTGGAGGGAATGTGGGAAAATTGGGACACTAATGTACTGTTGGTGGAGTTGTGAACTGATCTGACCATTCTGGAGAGCAATTTGGAATCATGCCCAAAGGGCTTTAAAATTGTGTATGCCCTTTGACCCAACAATATCGCTACTAGGTCTACATCTCATAGAGATTTTTTAAAAGGAAAAAAAAACCTATATGTATAGAAATATTTATACCAGCTTTGTTGTGCTAGCAAAGAATTGGAAATTGAGGGTATAATGAAAAATACTATCCACCTCCAGAGTAAGAATTGATGGAATCTGAATGCAAATTGAAGCATACTTTTTAAGCTTAATTTTTTTGGGGGGGTCTGTGTTTTCTTTTATAACATAGCTTATATGAAAACATTTTTATATGACTGCACATGTACAAACTATATATAATTGCTTGTGTTCTCAAGGAGGGGAGAGGAGAGTGAGGGAGAGAATTTAGAACTCAAAATTAAAAAAAATGAATGTTAAAATTGTTTTTATATGTCTTTGTGAAAAATAAATGAAAAACTAACAATAAATAAAGATATCAGGACTCAGATTTTCCTGCTTCCTCCCTGTCTATTGGTAAATAATTGACTGTAAATAATGAATATGATTTTAGGAAACCATCATACCTTTGTGAGTGAGAAAAACAGGGACAGGTTTTGTATCGATGCTCCACATGATCTCCTGCCTACAATACTTGTATTGGGAAATTTTCATAGGTTCTGATAGCCCTTTGGGGAGGGGGGTTTGTGGTACAAAGCAGGAGGCAGCACTTTGTATGCACACTGTGTACCAGATGTATAATTTTTTGGTTGAAGATTTTGATATTGGAAAAAGAGCTTGCCCATCTGTCAAATGGGAGATAGACCATAGATGATCTCTACAGTCATGGTTTTGTGATATTAAGTGTTTCTAACAAGAAACCTTGTTTTCTTTACAAGCCTCGAGTTTGCCAAAATGGAAATTTTGAGCGTGGTTTCTGTTCTTTTTTTGTTTAATTTTGTACTACTGAGGAATTTTTTAAGATAGAGCTACCAAAGTACCCCATTTATATAGCTCCTTTTGTGGCTGAATCAGGAATAACCCAACCAGGCTCCACATTAAAGACCTTTGAAGATTCATTTAGATATGGAGCAGGTAGCTGAGTGTAAAATAACTAATGCAGAAATTATTAGACTTAGTTTTCATTTCTGGTTTTGCTAGTAATTAGCTACTTGACCTTTAACAAGCCACTTATCTCTCTGAGGCTAAGTTTACTCATCTGCAAAATAAGAGAGTTTTACTGGATAATTTCTAAAGTCCCTTCCAATTTTAAATCCTGTGGGGAGGCATGGTGAGACCAAAGTCCAAGAACAATCTGGGTTTAATATACCGTAAGCTCAAAATAAGCCTGGTTTCATAGCCAGCAACTCTAATATGATATTGGGCTACATTAAGAGAAGCAAAGCTTCCAAGGATAATAAGATGATAATCCCTCTGTGGTACTCTTTGCCCTGGTCAGACCACACCTAGAAACATTGTCTTCTGTTCTGTGCATGACAGTTTGAGGATGTTTATAAGCCGGAGAGTGTTCAAAAGAAGGCAACAAGGTTAGCTAAAGGCCTTGAGCTAATGTCACATGATTAAGATTGAAATGACTGGGGGTGTTTAGCCTGGAGAAAAGAAGACTCAGAAAATCCCATGTTTTCTGTTGGGTCCCAGTGGTCAGAACCAGAAGTTATCAGTAGTAGTTAAAAACTGGAATATTTAAGCATGACATGACGCATATTGTCCTATAATGAGAAAAATTCAAGTGAGGTGAGCTGCACTGAGAGATCGTAAGTTCCCCTCCATTAGAGATCGTCATATAAACTCTGAATGAACACTTGTTTACATCAGGGATTACTTTTGGGTCCAGGTAAAACTCAATGGCTGCTGAGGTCTTTTTCAACTCTAAAAATCCTGTAACTGTATGAATACAGTTAGACTTTTCCTGTGCAAATTAAACAGATTGCAAATGACTACCTAGTAATATATTATCATCAACCATTGCTACTGGGTTCCTTTCCTGCCAGCTTTCTAATATTTATATCTTTTGGTTCATTTCAGTCTGTTTTCAATCCATGTGATGTTTGAGCCAATTCAAGTGAACTCCAGTAGTAAAATTTCATGAGACATGACATTAACTGTTCCACTAATGTCCTGACTTATAACATCTGCTTCATCTACCAACACTATAATTCTCTCTCCAAAAGAAAATAAAATTGGTGTGATCTACCCAGTGTTTCTACAATCAACTGATTTTGTTGAATTAAGTTTAAACGAATGGATTTTTTTTAAAAGCAAACAGCTTTTCTAATCAATGTTGAGAGTCAAAAAAAAGAAATTTCATACAAATTAGTTTTAAGTACATTTTACACTTTTCAAACTGTTGCTTTTGTGTCAGTTGAACATGGGATAAAGTTCCACATATCGATGGAAAACTATTCCTCACTGGGCTTTAGTGAAGAGCACAATCATTGGGCTTCACAAAAATTATTTTTGTTATCATCACTGGCAAGTCTGCATTAAAAACCCTACTTTGATGCCTCTCTGTGGCATGAGCAAGTGGCCTAATGACTTAAAAAATGGAAGAGTTTCTACCACTGTAAGAGGAAATGTGTTAAGAAGCCAATAAGAGCTAGTGCAGCTAGGTGGCACAGTGGATAGTGTGTCAGAGCTGGAGTCACATTAGTGAAACAGTGAAAGCCACTTCTCATGAAATTTTGCCAGTGAAGTTTGTATAAATGGTTAGCACTATTGGATGAAAATGAACTGAAATATATAAATACAATGCTCCAACCACATTGAGAGTATGTATATATATATATATATATATTTGTGTTTATGTATGCATATATCTACATATACATATGTGTACATATGCAATATATATTATTTTTTCTGGTCACACCTCTCTCTGTATTTATGCAGTTGATTTTAAAATTCAAGTATGTCTTTATATTTATCCCTATGACATTTGATTTTGATTTTTTTTCTAACATTTATGTAGTACTTTAAAGTTTGCAAAATGCTAAATATTATCGTATTTGATCTTCACAAACACCCTGGCAGGTAGGTGCTATAATTATCCTCATTTTACAGATGAGGACACTGAGGCAAGCAAAGGTGAAGTGACTTGCTCAGAGTCACAGAGCTAGGAAGGATCTGAGACTGGATTTAAGCTCAGGTCTTTCTTATTCTAGATCCAACACTCTATCCACTCTCCCACCAAGATGTGGCCCATTGTTCTATACTGTCGATATCTTTTTTTGATACTGATTATGTGATCTATCATGCTGTTTCCACCAGCTTTATTTTATCTACAGATTTGATTTAGTATTTCTATATCCCTTAATTCTTGTCATGGATTGACACTGAGCACAACTAGAACATGTATCTGGGGCACTTCAATGCAATCCTCCCAAGTTGCCTAAGATATATTAATCACATACTCTTTGAACCCATTTACCAAATTAAAAAAATCACCTAGATACACTATTAGTACAGTGCCTGGAACATAGTAAGTAAAATATAAATGTTATTATTGTTGTTGTTATTAAGCTCATGATTATCCATCTTGTCCACAAGGATAACATGGATTAATTTCTGAGAAGCCTTGAATAAATTTTAAAATATTGTGTAAAGGATATTCTCTAGTCACATCAAAAAATGAGATAAGATTAGTCTATAGTGACCCATGCTTGGTAAACCCATGCCGTTTCTTAATGTTTAACACTTCTCCTTTTAAAATTTTACAAAACATCTTAAAATTGTATTCTATATTTTTTCTTGAAATCACAATCAAGCTTACCATACTATAGCTTGCAGATACCACCCTCTCCTCTTTTGAAAATTGCAATGTTTGTTCTTTTCTCATCTGAGACACTTTTCTGTTCTTCAGTATCTTTCAGAAATTTCTGGTGGTGATTCAGAATCACCCAATTTATTCTATACTCAAGGCATCTCAGAAATTAATCCATGTTATCCTTGTGGACAAGATGGATAGTCATGAGCTTAATAACAACAACAATAATAACACTTATTGAGCTAATCTATTAGCATTTGTCTTCTATCAGTAGATCAGTCAATAAACATTTATGAAATGCCTATCTATTATGACAGAAGCAAATAAAAATTGCATAATTTAATTTGCTTTTCCTCATCTGTTATTTTCAGAGGAATTCAGTCTATTGTTTGATCTAAGTTACACTGGTGGTTTTTGTATAGCTCAAATATGTAGAACACTTTCATTCCTCAGGATTAGTTTTGTGTAGTTCAGCCAGTTTCCTGTTTTGTTTGATTTGGGAAGAGCTGAAAAGTTCTTCTGCCCCTAAGTGATTCCTTTACCTGCCACACTATAATTCTTAAATGTCTCTATTACTTTCTGGGTTAAGACATTGACAGGCATTGTCAATAATTAAAAGTTCTGTAGCATTATAAACTCCGGAAAGAACCTAAAGATCAGTTAGTTGCGGGGGGGTGGGGGGCAGCTAGGTGGTGCAGTGGATAAAGCACTGGCCCTGGATTCAGGAGGACCTGAGTTTAAATCTGGTATCAGATACTTGACACTTACTAGCCGTGGTACCTTGGGCAAATAATTTAATCCTCATTGCCCTTCCCCCCCAAAACAAACAAATAAATATTAGCTAGCCCAACTGTCTCATTTTCAGATCAAATGACTAGCCAATGGTCATTCAACTAATTAGAACTAGAGTGGCCAGAACTAGAAACCAAGTATCCCCCCCTATTTGGAAAAGATAATACATTAAACCTCTATGATCTATTGATACCTCACTTCAAGTTAAATGGACCAGATTAACTAATTACATAGCTGGTCCCAGAGACAATATACAGAATAGTCAGTCAATCAATAAACATTTATTAAGTACATACTATGTGCCAGACACTGTGCTAAGCTCTGGGGATACAAAAGGGGTAAAATACAGTCCTTGCTTTCAAAGAGCTCACAATTTAATGGGGAGAGAGGGAAACAACAAGCAAACATGCATAAACATGACATATACAAATTAAATAGGGAATAATTGAGAGGGAAGGCACTAGAATTAAGAGGAGTTGGGAAAGGCTTCCTGTAGAAGGTAGGATTTTAGCTGGAACTTAAAGGAACCAGAGAGATCAGTAGTCAGAATTCAGGAGAGGTATGGGAGGCAGCCAGAGGAAATGCCTGGAGTCAAGAAATGGCGGGGAGAGGGGAAGAGGATAGTGACACTGTATTGAAAAGTATGTGGTAGGGAGAAAAATGTCAGATAGGAAATGGAAAGATAGGAGGGAGCTAAGTTATACAGAGCTTTGAATACCAAACAGAGGACTTTATATTTAATACAGGGTAAATAAATTTGGATTAAATGAGGAGTAAGGAATATTTTGGATCATGAGGAGTTCCTGGGGTTGGGCATTCCTGGTTGGGATGCAGTTTGGGGGAGAACCTATGTCCCGGGGGGGGGGCAAGGAGGTGAGAAACTTGGAAAGAGGATATAAGGATTGAATGTGTTTCTCCTATATCATAATCTTGACTTATTTTTGTCCTATAGATACCCAAAGTGAATATTTAGTGCCCTATTTCCAGATCTTCTCTATGTACAAAAAAGGCTCTGCTCATTCAAACCAAGAAGTAAAAATAAGGAAACAAGGATGAATTAGGTCTTTGTATTTAAAGGAGTCAAAAAGAGGTGAAAAAAATAAAAGCACTAGAAAATAAATGGGGAAAGGATATCAGTTAAAAGCCAAGTGGTAGGAGATGACATCACAGGCTGGACTTCAAAGCTCCTGCCTTACCTCTCTGGAGGGCTCTGCTTCTGATCCTTTACAGGCAATAAATCAGAGCAGTGAGCTTTCTCCTGGTTACAGCTAGGAACAAGGCAGACTGTTCAGAAGCTTCCTACAAGCTGTGACATTTTGCGGTTCATGTTCACCACAAGGTCAATGCCCCTTTAAGCCAACCAAGATAATTGGCCAGGAGAGGGCTTGGGCAGCCTATCTAAAAGCCTGCAAAGTGCAATTTCAAATTCACTTATCCTATAGCAGATTCCGAATCACCTGAAGAGTTTATGCTGAGTACATATTTATGGGAACTATTCCTACAGACCCATTCTTTTGAGAGGAATGAAAATTGATGGGAAAAGAGAGCAATTAGATTGAATTTAGAGGTGGGATACAGGAAAGCTGACAGAACATGGAAATGAACATACCCATGACTGGCCTATAATACATGCTAACAAATTGTGATTATATAGATGTTTATCCTTAAATTCTTTGAGCCTTGGTTTTCTCATATGCAAAATGGGGATAATATTTTTTTTTCTGTTTATCTCACAGGATTTTTGTGAAGATCTTTTTTAAAACTGCATAGTGTTATATATTAATATTCTTATTGTTAATTATTCTTATTTTGAGTATTTTAAATTTTTTTGCTGGGGAATGAGGGTTAAGTGAATTGCCCAGGATCACACAGCTAGTAAGTATCAAGTGTCTGAGACCAGATTTGAACACAGGTCCTCCTGAATCCAGGGCCAGTATTTTGTCCACTGCCCCACCTATTCCTCACCACCACCACCACCCACCCCCCCTTTTTTCATTTTTGTTTTTTTTTTTGTTTTTTTTTTTGTTTTATTTTGTTCTGAGTATTCTTTAGACTAGCTTGGGAGTGATAATGATATTGGAGAGGTATACAGCTTTTTAAAGTTTTGTGAAGTACTTGACATATGACTGTATCATTTGAGTCACTCAATAGCCCTTTGTGGTAAGGGCTATAATTATTATTATCCCAAATTTAAAGATGAGGAAACTGAGACTGAGGGTAGCTTGTATATGGTCAGACAGCTATTAAATGTCCAAGGAAAGATTTGAACTTATGCCTTTCTGACCCCAAGTTTGGCATGGTGTCTGCATTACCATACTACCACTAGTCTCAAGTCAAAAGATGCTTTCCATTGTTGAGTCCATCTCTCCCACTGCTCTTACCTATGGAGTGAAACAAAATTTCTAACCATGCCCCTGCTTGCAACCTTGTCATAAAATGTGCTGGGAGAATAGCAACACTATTACTCTATTGAGTTATTTCTACAGTAATTCCATATTGGGTCTGTTGTAAGAATTGTAGTCATATTAATGTTCTATGCTGATTTGGGGTTTAGGAAAAGTAAGAGATACTGTTAGTAGTGGTTTCTTCTTCCTCATTTGCCCCCATTAGGTAAGTAGAAGTGGAAGTTTCCCAGGGAAAAGCTGGACATGAGGGAAGAAAGAACAAGGTTAGAAACAGAAGTTGCAGAAACATGGTTGAAACATAAACTCCTAATATGGGAATCTGGGAATAAGATGGAGGAGGGGTGCAGGAGTAGGGAATGACCCTAGAGTATATCTTATCTTGTTAAACCCTCACATTTTACAGATGAGGAAACTGAGGATAAGTGAGATTAAATAACTTATTTAAGATCACACAGGTAATGAGAGGCAGCACAGAATAGTAGATTGAGTATTGTCTTGGATTCAGGAAGACCTATGTACATATACCACTTGACATCTACTCAGTATGGAAACCCTAGGAAATTACTTATTCTTACCTCAGTAAGATCTTACTCTCTAAGATTATAAATTGTAAAGAAGTTGCCAACAAGAATTGGTAGAAGGAGTTTCTTTATCTTGGATTTCCCTGTATCAATGGAATCATAGGTCCAACCCCATCCCATTCCACACATGCCTTCCTAGGTAATAAGAAGTACTCATAGTTGATCTTCCATACACATACATACACACACACACACACACACACACAAACACACACACACACACACACACACACACACACTTATTCTCTGACCTTAATTTTGCTGGCCATGAAAGAGAAATTAGAATTACAGAATCTAAGTATTGGAAAGGGCCTCAGAAGTCATCTAATCCAAACCATGCCTGAACAAGAGTATACTTTATAACATCTCATATATCCTGCTCATCCTAATTTCCCTTGAAGACCTCAAAAGAAAGGGAACTTATTATATCCTAAGATAGACTATGTTACTTTGGGGTAATTCTAAGTACACAATTAGGAAATTTATCCTTGCATAATGAAAGTGGATTGTCTTAATAGAGGTTGTCCTTGGAGCTTGCGACAATATTCCCTGCCTGGCTGTGATCTGTTTTTTGTTATTGTTGTTGTTGTTGTTGTTGTTTGGTTGTTTTTTTTGTTTATTTTTGTTTTTTTAGTGAGGCAATTGGGGTTAAGTGACTAGCCCAGGGGTCACACAGCTAGTAAGTGTTAAGTGTCTGAGGCTGGATTTGAACTCAGGTACTCCTGACTCCAGGGCTGGTGCTCTATCTGCTGCACCACCTAACTGCCCCCTGGCTGTGATCTGAACAAGCATGAGGTGAGCCTACTTCTGCTCATGATGTCTCAGGAGTTTGTATTCTGTAATGATGAGGATCTCTAAATAGGCAGGAATAGAATATGTTTTAGGGGTTGCTGTGATGGAACTCAGTGGGTATGCAAGATTGATCTCTTTCCTTTTCAGGAAGTTCAAAGTAGTCCTATCTCCAAGACTCAGGTGGAGGGAAGGGTGCATGTCCTATCTTCTACCTAGTACCATGGCACCCATTAGATGAACACATTTGCTTTGTTGTGTCCAGGTGGCAATAGTGTGACATCCAAATGATCTTAGAGGCCTGTAAGGTGGTGACAATGATATTATTAACAGTGTACACCTGAGTCAGTAGTAGTTCCCATTCAAGAGATGGTGGCCAATTGATGCAGGACAATAATTGTCCGAGGAAAGGCAGATTCATGTAGTATAGTGCACTCTGGGAGGGAGAAGCCAAGAATTCTAGAAAAGCACCATCTTTCAATGACCATCAGACATCTACAACTAAGAAGAATTTCACAAGGACTTTGCAAAGGGAGAAAAGGACTTTCCAATGTAAGAAATATACCTTTGCTACTCATATTTTCTATATATGTGCCCCACCACAAATTCAAGACCATTATTTCCAGTGATGTTGTATGTATATGTGGAATGAATACATCCTAGGTTTGAGGAGGGGGAGAGATATTTTGTTTCAACTTCTTTCAATGACATCTGAGGAAAAACATTTCCCAAAAACTAGTCTAAAGTCTGCCTGACTAATTGTTAATTGCGATCGGAAAGAATGGGACTTAAAAATGAGAGAATCAGAGACATCACTCCTCTGGCTTACCCCTAGAAAACTGAGAATAGTTGTAGTGTTCATCCCTCTAGGGATTCAGTCTGTGAGTGCCTATGCAAATTGAATGAATGGCTGCAGAGGGGTTGTGACACTTATAATGAATGCAGACAATCTCTGAAAATCCTACCCCTTGCCCCTAATTCTATCCTGTGGGACCAAGTAGAACAAAGTCTAATTCCCATTTTACATAAAATCCCTTTCAAATGCTTGAAGACAGCTAACACTTTCCCCTCTAAGTCTTTCTAAATCTTGTCTTTCTTTGGTTAATCAATCATGGTTACTTGAACTGATCCATACATTGTAAGATCCTTGGGCCCACCGTCAACCTGGTTTTTATCCTCTGGACCCTAATCAGCTTATTAATGTTTTTTTTCTTTTAACTCAAAGCAGTTCTTTTAAAAGTATCTTTTATGCACAAAGCAGACTACTGGAACTAGGATTGTTGTTGCTCAGTCATTTTTCAGTCATGTCCAATTCTCCGTGACCTTATTTGAGGTTTCCTTGGCAAAGATACTAGAGTGATTTGTCATTTCCTTTTCCAGCTCATTTTATATATGAGGAAATTGAGTTAAACAGTGTTATGTAATTTGCCCAAGGTCATATCGCTAGTAAATGTTTGAGGCCAGATTTGAACTCAGGAAGATGAATCTTCCTTAATCCAGGCCCGTATTCTGTCAACTGTACCACCTAGCTGCCCTGGCATTGGGATTACAAAGACAAATGACTTGCCTTCCTACAGCTTATAGTTTCCTGAGGGATATAACATTGCCTTTATAGTCAGAGAACCTACATTCAAATCCTCTTTATAACACTACTTATATGACCTTGGGTATGTCACTTAATTTTTTCCTCAGTTTCCTAATATGAACAATGAAGGGGCTACTGTGAGCACCAAATTTATCATCTTATTTACAGAGATAAAGAAATGCTATATATATATATATTTTTTTTTTTTTGGTGAGGCAATTGGGGTTAAGTGACTTGCCCAGGGTCACACAGCTAGTAAGTGTTAAGTGTCTGAGGTCAGATTTGAACTCAGGTCCTCCTGAATCCAGGGCTGGTGCTCTATCCATTGTGCCACCTAGCTGCCCCAATGCTATATAATTTTAAGGACAAAGTATTAACAAGATTGGTGGTGGTGGAGGGAGCAGGAAAGACTTCAAGGAGCAGAACCATATCTAAAAGGAAGAAAAAATCAACTCATGTATGGGGGAACAAGAAAGGGAGTGAGGGCAGCTAGGTGGTGCAGTGGCTAAAGCACCAGCCCTGGATTCAGGAGGACATGAGTTAAAATCTAGCCTCAAACACTTGACACTAGCAGTGTGACCCTGGGCAAGTCACTTAACCCTCATTGCCCCCCCAAAAAAACAAAAGGAAAGATATGTTTAAGGAACAATTATGAGGCAAATTTGGCCAGAAGGGGAAGTGAAAGGAAAAATAATTTATCAAGTGCTTTACTATGTGCCAGACATTCTGGAAAGAACTTTACAAACTTTACAAATTTGTGCTTCACAACAACCCTAGGAGGTAGGTGCTATAATGATCCTTATTTTGCTGGAAAACAGATAGGGCTTAAGTGACTTGCCCCCAGTCACACAACTAGTAAGTGTCAGGTTGGATTTGAACTCAGGTTTTCCTGACTATAGACCCAGTGCTTTATCCACTCCATGATCTACTTGAAACATAGAATACATAAAGGGGAGTGGTCTGAAAAGTCAGGTTGAATAGACCTCCTGTGGAGAACCTTTGGGAAACTAAGACAAAGAGATACATGGCACAGGCAGGTGTAGATGTTTTGGAATTTCCATCTCCATTGTAGAAGGAGATGCCCAAATATATATTATTGCAGACCCTCTGAATATCTGATTATTCTAGAGACGGAGAATCACAAGTGCTTTTTGATCATGTGACTGACTTGGTCAAACCTGTGTATTGGGAATTTGGCAGCTATGTAAAGCACTATTCTCCAAAGTTGGAGCTGAATATATCTCAGTGGACCATAGAATGTACTTGGCATGATTCCAAGGGGTAAACAATCAGAATATGGGAAGATGGGCCACATACCTCTCTCCGCATTGCCCAGCTTGTCTCCAAAACAACTATCACCCCCTTCACCCTCAATAATGAAACACTCACCCTATCTCTTTGTAGCTGGCCTCCTTTGACTATGCCAGTTCCCAGATTCTCCTTTTCTGCCCTAGCACTGTATCCTTGAGTCAGATAATGTTTTGCCATTGGGAAAATCCCCCTCATAACTTCATGGCTGCAGTGGACAGCCTTCCACAGTTCAGGGCAGGTACTAGTGAGTAAGAATAGGCCCATAGTCCTTCCCTGCCCTGTTTTTCTTTTTTTATAATGAGACAGAATGAGCCATCCAGGTTGAATAGACATGGATGGGTTGCAATCTACATCATAGCTTTTATATTTACTTCCTCTGAGGTCTCCTGCAAGCCCTACTCCCTCTTCAAAACTTTCCTATTTCTATGAAGGACATTACTTCCTTTAAGTTTTCCAGATTCACAACCTCCTCATTATCCTTGACTCTTCACTCTACTGAAATTGCTTTCTTCAAAGTTTCCATTGATTTCTTAATTTCCACATCTCATGGCTTTTCTAATTCCTCATCCTTCTTGGCCTTTATGCAACATTTAACATTTATGTCTCTTCATGAATACTCTCTCTTCTCTGGGTTGTTGAAATAATGTAAATATGTCACCTATAAAATCTCTTGTATGAGCACATTAAAATGAAAATAAATTTGTAAGTTGTTAAAGAATCTTCTAAATGAAGTTTCAGTGAATTTTGAAACCATTTGTTAAAAATAAAAAATAGAACACCATTTGATCAGCTTGCAAAAACAACTAGTTGACAAACAAATATAGAAACTTAGAAGTCAAATTTCTATTAAAAAAACTTTTGTATAGTTGGTGATATGGTTGGAAACATTAGTATCATGATCTAGCAAAAACAGAAAATGTTATATGTCTTCTATTTGAATGTACATTTCATTGTAATGTATCTTTTTCAGTTATGCCAGCCATTAAAACCCAGTATCAAAATATATCAAACATCAAAATGGATTTTCAAATCAATATATCACAATGTGTTAAACCAAAAAATCTCAAAAATCATGAAACATTTAATCATATTGATATTGCTAACATATACTTATTAATATGTTAGTGAGAGCATTGTTAATAATTATATTTTAGTGAGAGAAAAATATTTTTGTAATATTAGTGGTAGGGACTGGACCCATAATTTCTTTGGTATAGGGAAATCCCAAGTGAGGAAACTCCCTCTGCCAATATAGGTTGATGCCTTCTCTGCTATTTAATAGATGTAGACTATGGATTATTAACCTGAGGTCCATGAATTTGTTTTTTAGGAAATTTTGATGAGTTATATTTCAATGTTGTTGGTTTCCCTTGCCATCATATAGGTTTTATGTTATATGTTTATAAATATCATTCTGAGAATTAATCCATAGTCTTTACTAGAAATTCAAAAGGATCTATAACTCAAAAAGTTTTAAGAATCTCTGTCTTAGAGAGTTCCCTAAAGTACTGAGAAGTCAACTGACTTGCCCAGGGTCACACAATATTTTTCAGAAGTAGGACTGAAACTAAGCTCTTTTTGCCTTCAAGTCCTCTTCTCTATCTACTACTTTATGCTTAATCTATACTATTAATAAATAAATATTATTCTAAAATATATTTATCACATTATAATATTCTTTATGTTTAATAATGAATATAATTATTAGTAAAATAATAATCTTTATAATTTATAATAAGTAAATATACATATATTGTGGTTATATTGTCATTTTTTGGTGTACTGATAGGATTGAATGATCAAAAATATTTGGAAACCACAGAGGCAGATAAAGTATTGGAGACAGACTTGGAAACATTGAGATGAGTTAGAAAACTATTAAAGTAGTCAGCCAGAAGAAGTTGAACATGTGAACAAGGTTAGTAGTTATGTGCATGAAGATAAGGGTACATGGATATGGAAGATGTTAAGAGGTATACTTCAAGACTTTTCAACTGGTTGGATATATAGGAGTGAGGGAGAGGAGAAAGGAAAAGATGCCTATGAGGTTGTGGATCTTAAGGAATGAAAAGACAGTATTATACTGAACAGAAACAAGGAAATTTTGAGGATGAGTGGATTTAAAAGGGGAATATGATGGTTTCTAATTTGGACTTCTTGAATTGAAAATACCAATGCCTTCTAGACATTTTATGATACATATAGAAATAGATATCCAATGAGTAGTTTGCAATACATGGGTGAAGTTCAGGAGGAAGTTAAAGGCAAAATATATTGTTCTTGGCATCATATACATAGAGATGAAGATGGAAACTATAGGAAACAATGAGCTTTGAAAAATAGCGCTGGTAAAGAAGACAATAGAGATCAGGAAAGAGTACTGTGGGACATCCATGCTTAACCTGAGTGAGATGGATTCAGGCCCAACAAATGTATCTGAGGAGTGCTCAGATACTTAGTAGGAGACTCAGGAGTTAGCAGCATCTCAGTAACCAAGAAGAGATAATATCTGGGAGCAGGGTATGATCAACACTATTAAAAGCTAAATATAGGTCAAGTAGATGAGAAAATTCCATACTTCTTAAAATATGATTAAGATCTTACCTAGGAATGAATACTATGCAATATATGATCTGACCTAGTCAGGGTCTCCATCCATTATTTAAAAATCTGTCCTTCTTAATAAAGCCTAAGATGGAATTCGCTTTTAGACTATCTTATTGCAGCATTCGTTCATATTGAGCTTCCAATTCACTAAAACTCATATCATTTTCAGACAACAGTTATCTAGCCATATTTCTCCCATCTTATACTTGTGAAACTGATTTTTACTTTTAATTAATGTGAAGAACTCTATATTTTGAATTTGATATCAGACTTATGAATCATTAGATTTTTGGAATACCTTTGTGATAAATGTTTCCTTTTCAATGTAGTTTGGGCACCTGCTTTGCAATTTACTATCTTAGTTGCCTGGGAATAATTAGAGATTGATACCTTACCCAGAGTCTCATAGCCAGTATACAAGTGAAGAGTGATAGAAGACTTGAACTCAGGTCTTTCTGACTCCAAGTTAAGCATTCTATCCACTATGCCATGATGCCTCTCATTTATGCTTTTCTGTATTAAATTTCACCTTATTAAATTTGGTCCATCCTTTTCCATTGGAATCTTTTTTGAACACCAACATTGTCATCCAGCATATTAGATATCCTTCTTCATTCTGTGTCATTTGGGAATTTGACAAGCATGCCTTCTCTGCTCTCATCTAAGGCTCAATGATCAGTCTTCAAAGTATACTCTTGAAGAAGGTCACAATCCCAATTCCCTGTTGTATAATAACTACACAGCTACAGTTTCAAATGCTTGAAATTTTGACATGTTCATCAGCAAGATAAGTAGATGAGTGCATTACACCAATCTCCAGCTTTGAAGCTGGTTCCCTGGTTATTCATTGAGATTTTCTTTCTATACTCCTGTAGAGTAACTATTAGCAGTTACTTGGCAGAAATCATTGGTATTGAATGTAATGAGTTGTATCATAGATGTGGCTGCATTCATTCTCATCTCCCTGGTATCATATTTTATTATTCAGCCCAACAGGAGACATTTGCAGGAAGGGCTCTGTGCCTGTCAGTTAAACATATGTCAATGTGTCCTCTTGAAAAGTATACAATTTACATAAGCTATTCAGCTCAATTGGAGCTGTTGCAATTTATCATATAATTAGATATTTAGGATATGTCTTATCCTAGTCATAATAAAATCATTATGAAAATCCATGGAGAAATGCATTGTTCTTTGTTAGACATTGGTTTTTAAATGAGAACATCTCCAGCTGTTATTAATTGTTTTTGTGTGAAAATACCATAAGTGATTGGACCAAATTATGAATCAGTCATCTGCCAAATTAAATTGTTAAAATCACCAGCATTACTGAGTTATGCTAATGTGAAAAAATGTGATCAAACCCAGTTAACATTAAAAACATCTCACAAGTATAAGAAATGGATGAACACATTGATTTTCTTCCAAAATTATCCCCTGAATCCACCAGCAACCTCCCTCAATAACTACACAAGTGTAACACAGAACAATGGCTTGATAACCTAATTGTTCATTTTCTATAATTACTTAATTACAACTCAAAGTATATCAACTGTCTGTTCCCAAATGGATTCCTTGTGCCATACTAAGGGTTAATTTTAAAGCAATTTTTCTAAGCAAAGAATGAGAACATGATTCATTAAAAACAAGACAATAGTTAAGAGAGATATAAGTTATTGAGAGGAAAAATAAAACAAAAACCAATGCCAATTAAAAATAGTCACTGATTACTTAAGTATACGTATAGCAGAAAATGATCCAAGGCTCATAATGGAACATAAGTATGAGTATTAATCTGCTTCTTAGTGTACTTTTTTTAAACCCAGTATGTTTCTGGAGCACAAAAAGTGGAGAATGTAGAAGTTGGAATATCATTTCCACGATACTTGTATTTAGCCAAATATTCATTTGAATAGGGTGCCTAGTTTTGATCTCAAGGAAACAACAAAGATTTTCAGAGGAAAAGAAGAGATCTTCCAATATGTCTGACTCATCATTAGGAATTTTACTTTTAACAAACAATATTCTATTTTCCTTTTCTGATGTGATTTTTAATAACAAATCAAAAAGGATTGCACAAAATGCTTTGATATATCTGGGAGCACTGGAAAAAAGATATCGTTTGATAATATTTGAAGAGTGTGTTCAGTATTGTTGTGAATTTATATTCTAGTCCTGGTGAACAATGACTCGCTAAATTTTTGAAATAATTTTTTATCATCATGAAATGTGTAACCTTCAACTTTTAGTAGACAATGACCAAAAATAGTATCTTTAGACATTATCTAAGGCTGAATTCCAATGTAACTTGAATAGAAAGCTATAGAGGCTTTATTGTGATTTCAGATACTTGATCCAAAATTTCTTCCCCATTATCCTGTCTCATATCCCCTATTTATATACCATTTCTTAAAGACCTCTGGCTTTTAAGTAGTTTAAGCCATGCTGTTTTGCATGCCATAGGGCAGATCTTCTGGAATTTTTATAGTGAACTGTCTTTATAGTGAATTTATGGTACAACACAATTGACACCTAAAATCCATCCTTTACTCTCTTTCCTCTTCCTTTTCCACATCTGCTGATTGTATTGACATTACAAAATTTTGAGCCCATTACCTCAGTCCACAAAGTGGCAATGGAGCATGAATTAAAGAGGAGAAGCAGATTTGACTGAAAAGAAAACTTGGCTGGATAATCCATTGAGTTTTATTTTCTTCAGTATTTTTTGAGTAGTGGTACTTCTTGACAATTTGTGCTAATTTGGAACCAGAGGTTGTTGATACATCTATGGACAATCCTAAAATTGATTTCATCCATGAATCCTGACCTCTGTTCTTGTCAAAAAATCTAAAAAAACTCAGAAAAAAATTACTTCATCTTTTCTTTTTTCTTCTAAAGTCTCTAATTGGCAGAGATGCCAATAGAAACGTGTCTTCATATAGTACATATAAACAATTATATTACATAAGATACATTATCATATTATAATATAGTATATATACCACAATGTAATTGCACATAATACAACATGTGTATTATTTCATACATTGTCTGATAACATCAGGTGGATAGAGGGAAAACAGAGAGATCATAGAATTCAATCAATGAAAAAAAATATCTCCCAAATAATCAAATCTATGTGTGGCCTAGAAACCAATAAATTGAGGAAGGCATTATAGTCATGACATAAACCCAGAATGTTTTTAGGGTATATATGAATCCTTAATTGATGGGGAATAAGGGCAGGATATTCTTAGTCTTATGGACAGTCAAGGAAATTGACTGGGCCGTAAGTTATTTTATTTTGGGCTATCACTCTTTGTCTTATTGGGATTATTGTTATATTATTAGGTGTATATCTATATCTATAGGGCTTTATATCTTACAGAGTTCCTTCCTCTATGGTCCTGTGATGCAGATAGTGAAAGAATTTTCATCCCAATTTTACAGATGAAGAAACAGAAACTCAGAGAAGTTAAGAGACTTTCTAATGGTCACACAGCCAATTCATGTCAGAGCTGGAATTTGAACTCAGGCCCCCTAATTCTTAAGACCAATGATTATTGCATTTTACCATAATTGAACATATCTTTCCCCTATCACATTGATTTATTTCCCTTGGTGTGAAGACAAGTATTG
The DNA here is from genome assembly GCF_019393635.1 of Dromiciops gliroides. Taxonomy (NCBI): domain Eukaryota; kingdom Metazoa; phylum Chordata; class Mammalia; order Microbiotheria; family Microbiotheriidae; genus Dromiciops; species Dromiciops gliroides. Next base: position 530,591,382 of record NC_057863.1, read on the forward strand.
GGGACATCCAGTAATTTTCTACCAGGGTTAAAGAAATGAAAATAATAATTTGAGATATAAGTTCATTGATGTGACCATTAAAATGTTTAATACCTTTTTTCAATTTTGAGAGAAAAGACTCATGACATGTCCTTGAATGTAGACAAAGATGAGGAAGTTCTCATATAAGAAATCAAAGAGACAGTGGTCATAATACCTAGAGTGAGTAGAGACTTGGGAAATTAAATGTCCTTTATCTATACTTTTATCTATCTCATCCCCTTCCCACCAGAATCAGGACTTTGTACTCTGTTAGGTAATCTTTGGATTTTTATTGCCCCCAAACAAATCATCCTTATTACTCTTAGGATATTTCCAAGCCATGATGACATAATCCTCCACCCCACCTTCTAGCCCCATTTTATGCATTGTATTTTTTCATGAGAATGTAAAATTCCTGAGGTCAGGGACTGTCTGTTTTTATTTGTATTCTCAAAGTTTAGCACAGTTCTTAGTCTATTCTGAGCAAACACTTTATCATTCATTCACTTATGCATCTAATTAAATTCCTGCATTTTAAAGATGAGAAAACTAAGAGCCAGGAAAGTGAAATGACTTGACTAAAGTCACACAGATAGTTAGTGGTAGAGCTAGGAAGGTTATTGTTTAGGGTGTTAGAGCTGGACTTGGGGATAGGGTTGGCCCTTTGGATTAAACTGTTCATTAATCTCTCTCTGTCTCTGTCTCTCTGTCACACACACACACACACACACACACACACACACACTCAAACACACATACCCCAAGGAGATGAAGTTAATATGAGAGAACAAGGTATTAGCAGCTGGAGGCACTGAAAAAGGCCTCCTGTAGAAGTTGAGAACTGAGAATACTTGAAGTTAGGAAATTAATAGGTTCAGGTGAGGGGTAAGATAATTACAATCATGGTGATTCAGGGAGTAGAGATGGAGTAACACATTTGATAAACTGCAATTAGGTCAATTTAACTTGATTGCAGAGTTTGTAGAGGAGGGTGAAGTGGAAGGAGGGTAATGTGAAAGGGGTCAGATTACTAATTCCAAGCAGAGTTTTTTTGTTTTGTTTTGTTTTGTTTTTGTGGGGCAATGAGGATTAAGTGACTTGCCCAGGGTCACATAGCTAGTAAGTGTCAAGTGTCTGAGGCCGAATTTGAACTCAGGTCCTTCTGAATCCAGGGCTGGTGCTTTATCCACTTCGCCACCTAGCTGCCCCCTATTTTTGATCTTGAAGGAAATAGGCAGGCACTTCGGTCCCAGTAAGCAGGGTGTTGACATAGTCAAACTTATGCTTTAGAAAAAAAAATGTCCAAAACAGAGCTTATTATTTATCTCCCTAACTTTTAAATGCTTCTTCTAACTTTCCCATTCCTACTGAGGACACCACTATCTTTTTAGTAAACCAGATTTGCAAAAACAGATTTATCCTCAATACCTTACTTCCTCTCACCCCCTACTTAATCAATTAGTAAGTATTGCCAATTCTACCCCCTTGAATATCTCTGAAATTCTCCTCTTCTCTCTACTCACAGAGTCACAGTCAAAGTCCAGATCTTCAACACCTCTCATCTGGACTTTTTACTAGCCTCCCAATTTTTCCCCTGACTCCACTTTCTCCTCTCTGCAAACTATATTCTATAAAGATGCCAAATTGGTATTCCTAGAGGAAGTTAGGCAGTACAGTGGATAGAATACTGGACCTGAAATCAGGGAGACATGATTCTAATCTGACCTCAGAATACCTACTAACTGTGTGAATCTGGGAAAATTATGACCTCTGTCTGCCTTACTTACCTTATCTGTAAAATAGGATTAATATCAGAACCTACCCCACAGAAACCTTGTGAGGATAAAATATGTTTATATTTGTCAGCAGTTTGCAAACCTTAAAGCACTCTATAAATAACAGTACTGATGACGATGATGTTAATGATGATGAATTATGTCATTCCTATACTCTATATATGCATTGTTCCTTATTGCCTCTCAGGTAAAATATAAACTCCTCTGTCTCATAAAGCCTTTTACAATTTGGCTCACCTATCTTTGTAAGTATTAGACTTTATTACCCCTCAAACTCTACAGTGCATTGAAACTGGCGTACTTGCCATTCCTTGTTTACATCTTTTCATGTCTTTGCACAGGATAACCATTATACATTTAACTCCTCCCTAGTTCTCTTCAAAGGAATACTCAACTCAAAGTCACATTCTACAAGCGGCATTTCCTGATTCTCCTAGTTGCTGCTATTCAGTTTTTTTGCAGTCAAGTTCAATCCTTTGTGACCCCACTTGGGGTTTTCTTAGCAAAAATATTGGAAGGGTTTTCCATTTCATTCACATATGAGGAAACTGAGGCCAAAAGGGGTCAAGAGATTTGCTCAGGGTCACACAGCTAGTAGGTATCTGATGCCAGATTTGAACTCAGGAAGATAAGTCTTCCTCATTCCAGGACCAGTACTCCATCCACTGTGCCACCTGGTTGCCCTTTCCAAGTTGTTAGAACTTTTTATTACTAACTTGTATTTTATTTTCTACATATTTGATATTTATTCATCTATAGACATAGAATTACATAATTTGAGAGTTGAAGACTTCTTCAGCCACTTAACTTTACTGCAATATGAAAACAAGCTTTACTACAAGATAACAAGTTGTCATTCAGATTTTGTTTGAAGACCTCATGAAGAGGGAAGCCACAATTTCTTGGTGCAACCTTTTCCAACTCTAGACTATTCTAGTTGTTGGGCAATTTCCCCCTATTAAACCTAAATTGTCCTCTTTGCCACTCCTACCCCTTGCTCCTGGTTCTGCTTTCTGGGGTAAAAAAAAAAAACAAAACAAACAAAAAAAGTCTGATTCCTCTTCCATATGAGAGACTCAAGTTCTTGTTGACTAACTAACTGAACATGAATTATATTCTCTAACAGAGAGAAAAAGTGAGAGTTCCAGTTGCTATCTGGACAATAACAACAAGTCATATTTACATAGTGTTTTTTTTTATTCAATTTCATTTGTTTTCAGTTCTAGAATGTCTCCCTACTACCTCCCCACATACAGTAGATGGTACACATACCTTACATAGGTTACCTTATTTTATCCTCAAAAGAGCTCTAAGAGATATGTGTAGGACCCATTATTACTACACATGGAGAAACCGAGGCTAAGAAAGCTAAAACAACTTGCTTAGAGTCACACAGCTAGTAAGTATCTGTGGTGAGATCCTAAGTCAGTCTTGCTAACTGCAATATATCTATCTGAAATTACCCAGCACTATTATATCATGTCTCTGTATGAGACTAGTGATCTGTTACCCAACTCATTCTCATACAGGTGGTTTATAGTATATGCCTATAACAAAATCACTTCAGTTTCACTATTCATTGATCTTTCCCTAAACATTTCACTTCTTCCTACCCATTCTGGCTCCTTGATTCTTTCATGTGAGTAGACCTTTAAAAATGAAACCCCCTGTACTTTTCTATTGTGTTTCTTTAGAATAAGGTATACCCATCCATGGCCATGGTTCAGGATGGATTTTATCCTATTAAGTCTCAGAGATATAGCACCTATAAGGTCAAATTTGTCTCCTATTAAAAGCTCTAGTTTGTCTGGTTTGTTGCCTCAACTTTCATTGTTTGTATAAAGACATTGTAGGTCACAAGTTTTAGCAATGATTCCTTTCTTGAATTTTATCTTCTATAAATTACTAGTAGCTGGGGTTTATAAACTTCTTCCTTCCTTAATGTACTCTATAGTAAGTATTTAATTTGGGAGATATACATAGACAATCTTATTCCCTCATCATTTTTAGTTTTAAAAAAACATTTCCTTGCCTTCAATGAACAAGATAAATACATCCTGTGATTTTCTTCTGTTTAGAATGAAAGCTTTTAAAAGATAGGTACTGTTTATTTTTTTTCCTGCTCCTAGCACAGGTCCTAGAACCCAGCAGGTGCTTAGTAATGCCAGTTGTATTTAACTTATTGTTGGAGCCTGTAAGTTGAGAAGAAGTGAATTACCTGGTCAACATGCATTGATCTTTCTATCAATAGACTGGAATCCAATTTATTCTAAATTCAAAAAATGTTTATTAAGTATCACCTATGTATGAGGCACTCTGTGAGGAATAGAAAGGAATAACATTATCCCCTCTCCAATAAGCTTTAAATTTGGAACAGTTAAGATATGTACACATGTATGTATAACTGAGATATCTATCCTAACTTAAGGTTAGTAAAATGCATTCATACATAACTTCATTTGGGCCTCATGACTGCTTTATAAAGTAGGTAATACAGGTATTATTATACCCATTTGACAGAATAGGAAGTAGGTTCAAACAAGTTAGGTCAGATTTTAAAGATGGATTTCTTTTGGTTCCAAGTCAACTACATTTCCCACCACTCTGTGCAACAGTGCTCCACATGATGAATAAGAAACCATACCAAGCAAGTGTGACTTTTAAAATCTAATGTGTGGTCACCTTTTTCTGCCCCCAGTGTGGGGGAAAACTAGCTAGGATTTACTTATACATTAGAAGCTTCAGCAAAAGTTTAGGCATTAATCATTTATTCAAGTATATTAGAGGTTAGTAAAGAGAGAACACACAGAGTTCAGAAAATTAAGAAAAGAAACATATCTTCCCTAGGGTTCAAACTGGATTCCTTCTTCTCCTTCTCCTCCACTACCAAAACAAGGTTCCAGAATGAAAGAGCCAGAGCCAGGGACCAGCCTCACTTTCTACTTCCAATCCTTCCCCCCCTCCCACCAGGGGCTGTACTTCAAGCCAATTGGCTAGATTGGTTTACTGGACCTCAGGGTGGTCGAATTGCTGAGTTCAAAGTCCTTAACTTCTGAGAATAATACCCAACTCAGGGCCGGCCAGGTGTGGTCTCTATTTAATCATCCTTAAGTAGGTTATCAGTCTCTTAGTCAGTCTCACCCAATTCAATCAATTTCAAATCAATCTCCAGGTGGGGCCCTGGGTGTCTGCCAAATCCCATTATTTTTTCAAACAAGGATTAGTTGAATCCCAGAATTCAAGAATCTCACAATTTGTGACTTTGAAGGGACCACAGTAATCACCTAGTCCAACCCATACCTGGAAAGGTATACTTACTACAATATTAACAACAACTTGTCAGTCAACTTTTTCTTATTGATGTTCAAGGAAGGAGATTCCTTTAGTTCTTGAAGTCATTTATCCTTTCTTGGATAGCTCCAATTGTTAGGATACTTTAAAAATTATATTAACCATTAATTTGCCTCTTGGCAAATACCAGCTATTACTCCTAGTTCTTCCTTCTAAGGCCCAGTAAAACAATTCTCATGACTCTTCTATGTGGCAGACCTTCAAATATTGGAAGAGATCAATCATTTCTACCTTGAATCTTCACTTCCTCAGGCTAAGCATTTCCATTTCTTTCAACTAATGATCTCATCTAGCAAGGATTCAAGCTGCATCATCCTCCTGATTACCCCAATTTGGGCACTCTTGAGTTTTTCAATTTATAAAAATTCTCCTTTGTAAAAAATGGTCCCCAGCACTGAATTTAGTATTTTAGATGTTATCTGACCACAGCAGAATATAGCAGGACCAGTTCCTTTTTTATGGAAGCTATACATCTATTAACAAAGTCCAAGATTGCATTAGCTTTTTTGGGCTGCCATCTTACACTGTTGATTCTTTCAATCAATCAGCATTTGATAAATGCCTACTATGTGCCAGACATTATGCTAGGCATTGGGAATACAAACAGACACACAAAAATGAAATAAACCCTCCTCTAAAGTAGCTTAGATTTTACTAGGGGAACATATTCATATATCAGCATAGTCATTTCTGCTATAATTTGAAATATATGTTCCTAAAAATCCCTGCTCAATGCAAAAACCACAGGGCTTATGGGGGAAGTGGGGCTAAAGAAACTACTAAAAAAGTTTATCAGTTGGGGCAGCTAGGTGGCACAATGGATAGAGCACTGGCTTTGGAGTCAGGAGGACCTGAGTTCAAATCTGTCCTCAGACACTTGACACTTACTGTATGTATGACCCTTGGCAAGTCACTTAACCCCAATTGCCTCACCAAAAAAAAAGTCTTTAAAAAAACAAAAAAACCCTTTATTAATGACAATAAAAAGAGATGGGAATCTAATAAAATGGTGGCATAGTTTTATATGTGCCAAAATGATTAAGAAATACATACACATTACCACAAGTAATCCAGTCTTGGCTCGTGTCCTCCTTGCCATGGGGAAAAATGAGGTGGTGGGAAGTTTAGAATGCATGACATTTTATATTTTTAAAAAGCTGGTTTATTTGTGGAAGTTAGAGCTTTTGAATTATTGTGAAGAGGTACAGTTTTCTGAATTCTCACTGTTTTTCAAAGATGAGGTCATACATAAGCAAATGTGAAATTCAAATTATACTTAATAATTCCCTAATATATCAATTACATTAGAACAATTTCATATTTTCAAAATAAGAATTATAGCAGAATGGATGCATATAAAGAATAACTACAACACAAACATGAAGGAGTGAAATACCAGATAGTTAAGGAGGAAAGGGGGCCCCTTGCATTTGAGGGGATCAGGGCAATCAATAATCTATCAAAGGTGTGACTATAGGCAATTTTGGGGAGAGAAGTTTCAGTTGAATAATCAGGTCAGAAGTCAGATCAAAAGGGTTTAGGAATGAGTTAAGTGAAAAGTGGAGGCAGCAAATATATGCAAATTTTTCTATTGAGCCATGAAAATCTCCAATTTTTTTCAGGCAAGCTGTTGTCTTATTGTTCTTTTCTCATCATGAGGTTTTGAAGATGATTTGTTGAACTCAAGTATAAGATTTTCCATTTATTCCTATTACATTTTATTTTATTAGATTTATCTCAATGTTTTTGCTGTCAAGAGCTTTCTGCAATCCGATTCTGTCAGCAAGTGTGTTAGCAATCTCCTCAGATTTCTGTTACTTGCAAATTTGGTAATTTGGGGCATCTATGATTTTATTCAAGTTGTTGTTAAAATTTTAAACAGCACAACAATGACCCCAGGAGATTCCTGGGCCACTCCAGTGGAGACCTATTGCCAACTTCACATCAAACCATTAATGACTACTTTTTAAGTCTGACCATTCAACCAATTCCACATCCAATTAACTGTATTGTTATCTACCCCACATCTCTATCGTTTTTTCCTACAAAAATAGTCAAAGCCACTTTACCAAATGCTTTGCTAAAATCTCAGTAAACTACACCTATAGTAGTCCTCTGATTTTGTAGTTTAGTAACCCTTTCAAAAATGTTAGTCTGTTCATGATGAAGCCATTCCATGTCTTCTCTCTTTTGTCTTTTTCAACATTCCATTTTCCTGAGCAACAATCTTCTTTCTTCCTGGTCTTCCATATATAACAAGGGAAAATCATTTTTGTCCTTTGCTTTTTTTATAAGCCTTAGCTCATTCTGAATTCTAGCAAACCTGACACTATGCTTATAGTATGAATTAACTTATACTCTGTATTGTATTCATGCTCTTGCATCCATAGGCTATACATTTCTCTTTAAAAGCTAGATTATTTGGTGAGTTTATTGTATATCCTTATGTGTCTCTGTAGACAATTCCCATTTTTAATCCCCATCATAATTGTTTCATATTTTGAATTTTATTTTTAAAAGCTTCACACCTCTTCTGGATTGACTTACTCTATAAAAAGTTGATGTACTGGATTCATATGACTTTTCAGAGTATGCTCAGATTTTCTCCTCTTCTGTATCACAAACTTTCACAAGAAATGAGTGCTTCTTCTGGTGGTACCCATCATTTTCTCTCGGCCAAAGTGTTGAGGAACTAGGTAAGAATCAAAACCACAGGAGATCAGAATGTCTCCTTGTTAGTTCCTTCATCTGTTGAAAGATAAAATTGTCACTAGGGCAAGTCAGGAGTGTATTAACTGCTTCAGTCTTTTCATAGTGAGAAAGATCCAGCAGATCTCAATCTATATAGTATGCTTCCATCACAGATAAAGGAACTGGGTTGTTTGACCTAGAGAAAAGAAGACTTGGGGCATGGGTAGTGAGGGTCATCTTTAGATTTTTATAAGGCTGCTTTGTAGAAGAGATTCTAGATTTATTGGGCTTGGACTTGAAGAATGAACTAAGAGAAATAGGTATAAGTTGTAAGAAAGACATACCTAGGTTTGATATGATGAAGATCTTCCTAATAGTTATAGCTATTCAAAAGTGGAATGGCTGCATGAGGATGTAGTGAGTTCCCCCTAAATAAATGTCTTTAAACAACATCTGGTCTACTCTCATTGGAGACATTGTAAAGGGAACACTAGTTTAATTACAAGCTGTACCATTTGACATCTGAGGTCCCTTCCAAATCTGATGTTTTGTAATTCTATAACAAATTCAAAAATGTAAAATTATATTAAGAAGTCAGAAAAAATCCACATCTGTCTCCAGTAAATCCAGCTGGGCTATGGATATATGTATAGTGCCAAAATAACCAGACAATTTAGCCAAAAATCTAATTTGTTCAGGGGAAAAACAGACCAATCAACAAGTTTGACTGCATTTATCAAATAATGCAAAACATTGAATCTGTGGGCATAGTGTAGACAGAGCTTTTGAGTTCTCTTCAGACACAGGTTCCCATAGCAACTCTACTGAAAGGGGATTGGAAGAAGTCATGTATATAAAATTTCTTCTCCCTGATTTCCTTGAGGCCCTACCCAAATTCTTTTCAGTTTTGACCATCTGGGCATATCCTTGTTTCCCCAGCTGCCTTATTTTGGTAATGAACTCTATTGTAAAATGTCCTTTGACACCTGCCAGTGATGCAGAGACCCAGAATGTCATGTGAAAATTCAGGCAGGAATCCTTAGTGCACGGTAATGAAATCCTACTGCAAGCTGGTGTGGTCCTTTGAAATTTTCTGTCTTCCATAGCTACACAGCTACAGGAATAGGAAGTTTATTGAAAAACAGATTACAATTTTGAATCCCAGCACCAGTTCCTAACAAATTTCCATCAGGGAGAGAATAAATATATGTTATAATTAACATATTAACAGCTCTTTTCCTTCCTTCCCACCATACCTGTCAACCCTTAAGGAAAAGTCACCCTTAAAGCATTTTATCTCTTCCCCCTACTACCCTCCCTCTATTTCTAACAAGGTGGTGAATCAAAACTTTTGGATCTGTTGGCACTTTACATACTAATTTTTAATTCAATGTTTTCTATTGATCCATCTTGACATAAACTTCCAGACTTCTAGCCTTAGCAATGTTTTTCAGAGCTATAAAGTCTTTATAAAATGAAGACATCATATTAGGGCTTGCTTTTCCCCTCCAAACCACCCCATTCCCTCTTTTTTTTTTTTTTTTTTTTTTAGTGAGGCAATTGGGGTTAAGTGACTTGCCCAGGGTCACACAGCTAGTAAGTGTTAAGTGTCTGAGGCCGGATTTGAACTCAGGTACTCCTGACTCCAGGGCCAGCACTCCATCCACTGCGCCACCTAGCTGCCCCTCCACCCCATTCCCTCTTAACCCCATCCCACCCCATCCCACTCCACCCTATCCCATCACATCCCATCACATCCCATGTATCTTCAGTCACCTAGTACAAACCACTATATTACCCTTATTACAGTGGTTAAACCTCTCAATTCAGTTTCCTCATCTATAAAATGGATATAATTCCCATTCCAACTCTGAGAGAGGGCTGTCATGGTCTAATAAGATCCTTCTTCCTAGGTCAAGAGGCAGGCTATGTTAAAGCACTATATACAATGTAAACTATCAATTAGAATTTCTTATTATTTTATTTTATTTTATTTTATTTTATTTTTGATGAGGCAATTGGGGTTAAGTGACTTGCCTAGGGTCACACAGCTAGTAATTGTTAAGTGTCTGAGGTCAGATTTGAACTCAGGTCCTCCTGGATCCAGGGCTGGTGCTCTATCCACTGTGCCACCTAGCTGCCCCTAGAATTTCTTAATATACTATTTCTAATAGCTGTCTGTTAATCTTTTACAGTAAATATTCTCCCCACTCCAGGAACCAAAAAACACCTGTGCTTCTTCTTACTGATTGCTTCTAAGTAAGTCTATTCTCCTTAACTTGGCTCCTCTACAAACTGATTCCAACCTAACAGATTGTTTGATTTTGGACAAGTCATTTAAACTTTTTGTGCACACTTTCCTCATTTGTAAAATTAGAAAAGGGACTATATTATTTTAAAGCCCTTTCATGTAATAAACTCCATTTAACTTCTATGAACCTTTCCACTCTAATTATTTTTAATTTTTTTATTGATGTCTTCTGTTTTTACATTATCATAGTTAACTTTAATATCACTCCCCTTGTTTTTCTATTCTTTCTCATCGTCCTTGTCTAGTCTGTGCTATTGATTTATCATTTTATTTTATAGTGAATAAGAGATAATTTTGACGACTGCTTCTTTAAAATATAGTGGGGCAGCTAGGTGGCACAGTAGATAGGCCCTGGATTCAGGAGGCCCTGAGTTCAAATCTAACCTCAGACACATGACACTTAGGAGCTCTGTGACCCTGGGCAAGTCACAACCCTCATTACCCTGCCTAAAAAAATAAAAAATAAAATAAAATATAGTTAGAGGACTGTGAGTGCCACTACTCCTTCATCCCTACAACTTTTCATCTGCATTGATATTCTAGATCTTTTGTTTTATCAAATGAATTTTGTTATTATTTTGTCAAGTTCTATAATTCATAACAATAGTAATTTGACTAATGTCACATTAAAGGTATAATTAAACTTTAGTAGTATTTTCATTTTTAATGTTTGTAAAACCTAGGCAGAACACTAAATATTTCTCTATTTGAGTTCTTATTTCTTTAGGGAGTATTTATGGATTTTTTAGTTATTTGGAATAGGATTACCATCTTAATTTTTACTTCTTGGATTTTATTTTTCTCCAGAAAAGCTGTTGATTTTTGAGTGTTTACTTTGTAGTCTGAAACTTTACTAAATAAATTAATTGTTTCAATTAATATCTTTACTGGTTTCTTAGGATTTTCCAAGCATACCATCATATCATCAGCAAATAGGGATAGCTTTATCTTGTCTTCACCTATTTTATGCCTTTAATTCCTTTTTCTTTTTGTACTTCTTTTGCTAGAATTTCCAGATCATATCCAATAATATTTTGGAGAATGGGCATCTGTGCTTCACTATGATTCACTGTGCTACACTAACATACATAGATACATAGATACATACAAACATTTGTTTGCTATATTTGGTATGCTATTATATCACTATTTTCTATATATTATTTATATATTATATATAAGTGAAGCACAATGAATCATATACATATGAATATATATGAATCACACAAGTGCATGCACACACACATATATGAAAAGGTTCTAGTGTTTCACCATTGCATATGATTCTAGATTTTGATTTTAGACAGATACTTTAAAATTATATTAATAAAAGGTCCCTCTATACATATTTTTGCAGGGTTTTTTTTTATCATAAAAGAATGCTATACTTTGTCAGTAGTTTTCTTCATTTATTGAGATCACATACATTTTTATATTTTATTTTTTAATATTACTAATACTGATTAATTTCCTAATGTTGATGATCTATCCTTGCATTTCTGATATAAATCCCATTTGGTCATAAAGAATGATTCCTTGGATAAGGTCCTTGAATATGTTTGAGTGGATTTTGTTTACATTTTTTGAGTCATTAATGATTTTAATCTATAATTTTCCCTTTATATTTTATCTATCCCTGGATTAGGTATTAGGACTATATTTGTTTTACAAAAGAATTGTAACAATTGGAATGATGCCACCTGCTGGATACTTACTGTAGGAAATCTCCATGATGAGAAGAAGGCATCTGAGGGCAAGCCATGTGGCTTTTCTTTGGTATCAGGAAGTGATGTTTGCTTGTGGGAGGAAGAGGGGGCGAGGCTGGCTCTCTCATTCCCATTCACCAGGACTCTCTTGGAGAGGGGGACAGGAGAACTGTAGCTCCTCTCTTGGGGAGCTGAATAGATAGCTGAATCTAGACCTCTTTCTCTCTTCACCAAATTCTTATTCTCCTTAATCAATGCTTAAAAGTCTAACTCTTGCTAAAGCTTATAATTTATTGGTGACCACTGATTATATTTTAAATAGTATATCTAGAATTTTAGCCCCCTACAGAATTTTGGTAAAGTACTTTATCTTTTTATTTAGAGAATAATTTGTGAAGTGAACATGGTAATCACTCTTTAAGATTTTGATAGAATTCTTTAAATTTATCAAGATATTTAACATCTTATGATAATTGGAGTATTTTATATTTTTGGAGGTATTTCTCTTTTTCTTTTGTGTTCACAGTTTTGTTAGCATATAATTGGGTCTAATATGTTCTGATTATTCTTTCTGATTTTGTTGCGATTTCATTTTGCTCCTTTACAGTTTTATTGGTTTTATTTTCTGTCTACTTCTTTTTAATAATAGTAGATAAAGATTTATCTATTTAATTAGTCTCCTCAAAGAACTAGCTTTTAGACTGCTATATTATTATTATTATGTTTTTTGTTTCTAATTTATCTCTTTCTTTTCTAATTTTTAGTATCTTATCTTTTGTACTTGTTTAAATTATTTGTTGACATTATATTTTTAAATACATACTCAATTCATTAATCCTCTTTTTAAATTTTCTTAATGTAGGGATATAATTTTCTCCCTCAGGACTGCTTTAGCTGCATCCTGGAAATTTTGGTATGCTATTATATCACTATTTTCTTTCACATAATTATTATTTTTATCATTTGTTCTTTGATCCACTTGTTTAATATTTCATTGTCAAGTATCCATTTATGTTGATGTCTTTTGCTTATGATCTTTGGACAAATGACCATTTGAATTTCTTTCTGGTCTATAAAGGATATATTAATGATTTCTGCCTTTTAAAATTTGTTTGCAATATTTATTTTCCCTAATACATGATTAATTTTTATAAAAGTTCCATGCAGTGCTAAGAAATGTGTATTTTTGAAATCCTACTTAGTTGTCAAAAGTTTTCTACTTCTAGTTTTTCCAGTTGTTCAGTTCCATAATTTCTCTCTTGCTTACCTTTCTGTTAGTTTTATCCAAAACTGAGGGAAAGATATTGAAGTCTACTGTCATTATTGTGTTGCTATTTATATCTTCTTGTAGTTCAGGTAATGTTTCCTTTGTGAATCTGACTGCTAAGACATTTAGAAGATATATGTTTATAATTGATATTAGTTTGTTGTTATGATTCCTCTCAGCATAATAATGTCTCTGTTTATATATTTTTATTTTTTGAATGTTTGCTTATGTTTTGCCAGATAGCATAATTTTAAGTCTTATTTTTTTTTTGGATTTACTTCATGCATAATAAATTTTTTCCATCCCCTCAGTTTTATTTTGTGGATATCTTTGGTTTTAAAAATGTGTTTCTTATAAGCATTAAGTTGTAAGAAATTGTTTTCTTATTTAATCTAGCACTCTTTTTTGTGGGAGTATTTATTAGATTTTTAATCCCTCTTCTTCTCTAAATACTTAACTTTAATCATTTTCTAAGGTGACCCTATTCCATCTGGCTTTCTTCCCCTTCCTCTTTATATCATTCTTTCTTTTGTTACCCTCTTTCTCTTTGGGATTTTGCTTATTAGTTCCTTTTGCTTTTCTGCATTTATTTGTTGATTTAATTCTTATCCCTCCTCCATTCCCCCCTCTATTAGTCAAGTAGATATCCCCTCTCTTCTCCTCCACTTCAACTAATCCTATGTATTGTGTGTGTGTGTGTGTGTTTGTTTGTGTATGTACGTGTGTTTAGGCATTTTTAGTTGTGTCTGACTCTTCATGAACCCATTTATGGATTTCTTGGCAAAGATATTGGAATAGTTTTCCCATTTCCTTCTCTAGCTCATTTTTTACAGATGAGGAAACCAAGGAAAACAAGATTAAGTATTTTGCCCAGGGTCACATAGCTAGTGTCTGTCTGAGGCCAGATATGAATTTAGGAAGATGAGTCTACCTGACTCCAGACTCAACATTCTATCCATTGTTTTACCTAGCTGCCCTAATCCTATTCATTAGTATTTTTTTTTAAATTTCATTTTAGGGAGGCAGCTAGGTGGAGCAGTGAATAAAGCACCAGCCCTGAATTCAGGAGGACCTGAGTTCAAATCCAGACTCAAATACTTGACACTTACTATCAGTGTAACCCTGGGAAAGGTTTAAGAGGTTTAAAAACCATTTTAGTATCTCTTTTAAAAAATTTTTTTTCTATCATTCTTTATTATCAGGATTTTCTCTTTGTTTACTTTAGACACTAATTTTCTGGTTCGTGGTACCTGTAATTATCTATTTTCTCTGTTTTCTCTGCATTCCTCATACAATTCGAAGGTCTCCTAGGTGTTCTCTCTAGGGAGTTCTGCCACTGTCTTATACACTTTACCCCCTGGATTCCCCCTTTGCATTCTGCCTTCCTCCTAGAACAATGCATATCATTGAAGGTATCAGAGACAACAATACCCCAATGTAGGATACCTCTTTCAGCATGCCCCTAATTATGCAGCCTAAAACTGATCTATACTCTCCCCTAGGTTACTTTTTTTTCTTCTATTTCCCTCAAAACCTCCTCCCTGGATCTATACTCTCTCACACCTCCTGGTGCCAGTTGCCCCAAGGAGTTCAAATTCTCCCCCTCCTTAGTTAGGATAAGTAGACTTTGGATGAAAAGGCAGTGACCCAACTGAGCTCTCTCCCAAACCCTTCTGAAAACCTTTAAATAATGATATAAAACAATTCCTGGAGCAGCAGAACCCACAAACAAATGTGGTGAAATGATTTTCTACCCCAAAACAACTTAGAAGGTTAGCAGACAAGATTTGTTGTACCTGAGTAAGACTGGAGCACAGTCCAATGCAGGCCATACCAGCACAGAGCAGGTGCCAGCACACCAGAAGCAGGCCTTGAAACCCACTGAAGCAGCAGTGGCAACTTCCAGAGCCCTCATCTCCCAGACAATAAGGCATTCAAATAATTGACCAGAAGGAGATTACAGGGGTCTCTTTGCTACCACTGAGGCAAAACTCTTTTGCTTTGGCCATCCTCAGATCCAGCGTGCAGGCCTGGATGACAATCCAAGAGTGAGGAGGAAAGCTATCACGCCAGAGCTTGTGGCCACAGTGAAGCAGGGACCCATATCACAGTTCCAGGGCAGAAAAGAACAATTGTGTTTGTTCATAGACCAGAGCACAGGACAGGACAGTAGTAAACACATATCTCCTTAGATCACACCACTTTGGAAGAACTGAAAAATTCAAAGAAGTATCTCTGGAAACAGCTACACAAAACCCCTGAAGCCAGGGACAGTGCACCCTGGAAGCAGAATGTCACTTTAACAAAGTTTAAAAATCAAGAAATATGCTTGGAAAATGAGAAAACAACAGAAAAATATTCTGACTATAGAAATTTACCATGGTGACAAAGAAGATCAAAACACACCCTCAGAAGATAACAAAATAAAAGCTCTGACATCCATAGCCTCCAAGAAAAATATGAATTGGTTTCAGGCCATAAATGATCTCAAAAAAGATTTTGATAATCAAGTGATACAGGTAGAGGAAAAATCTCCTAGGCCACACAGAGCATAAGACCTTTGTCTCCCTTCACAGATCTTTTCTTTTCACCCATAGGAACATTTACCAGTGGAACAGCCTCTTGCCACCAAAGCAAGGGCTATTTCCTTTACCCTTCTTTAAATCCTTTCTCCCTTCCTCACTCTATCCCCTCTAGGGAAGAAGTCACCTTATCCTCATTGCTAACCCTTGATTTGACCCCAGGATATCATACTTTCCTCAATTTCCCTCTATTCTTTTCCCTACATTCACATACCCATGTTTTAATGTATTCTAACCCAAAACAAAACAAAACATTGATTCATCTGTAGGTAAGGTGTTTCCAACTTCTGTCCATAATGTCCCAGGCCTGCTGTTTACTATTAATTACACTAGACTTCCACTTTTAACTTTGTCATCTTCTCTCTGATGTATTTAATATTGCTTTTCTGGTTTTGACTGTTGAATTTTTTCACCCCTTTCATATTTCTGTTTTTTTTCAGTGTTTGAGAAGCAAATGATATCTTCATTTCTGGTTTTCTCTCTGAAAGTATTTCAAACATCTTTTAAAAATATATGTATAGGGGGCGGCTAGGTGATGCAGTGGATAAGCACCGGCCCTGGATTCAGGAGTACCTGAGTTCAAATCCGGCCTCAGACACTTGACAATTACTAGCTGTGTGACCCTGGGCAAGTCACTTAACCCCCATTGCCCTGCCAAAAATATATATATATATATATATATATATATATATATATATATATATATGTATAAGTGCAAATTTGTTGGGTGGGTCACACTGGGGTGCATCCTGAGCTTCACTGCTCTTCGGAACAAATGATGCCATTCAAAATTGGAACATTAATGCCTTGTTTGTGGAGTTGTGAACTGATCCAACCATTCTGGAGAGCAATTTGGAACTATTTCTAAAGGGCTATGGGACTGACTGTGCATACCCTTTGACCAATTAATATCACTACTAGGCCTATGTCCCAAAGAGATGACAGAAAAGGACCCACATGTACAAAAATATTTATAGCAACTCTTTTTGTGGTAGCAAAGAATTGGAAATCAAGGGAATTCCCATCAATTAGGGAATGGCTGAATAAGTTGTGGCATATGAATATAATATAAGACTACTTTGCTATGAGAAATGATGGGCAGGCAGATTTCAGAAAAACCTGGGAAGACTTAAAAGGACTGATGCTGAGTGAGGTGAGCAGAAACAGGAGAATATTGTACACAGTAACAGCAACATTGTGTGATGATTAGCTGTGATAAACTTGGCTCTCCTTAGCAGTGCAATGATCCAAGACAATTCCAAAGAACTCATAATGGAAAATGTTCTCCACATCCAGAAAAAAGAACTGTGGATTCTGAATGCAGATTGAACCATACCATTTCTACTTTTGTTTTTGCTTTTTTTATTTTTTGAGGTTTTCCCCTTTAGTTCTGATTCTTCTTTTACAACATGACTAATGCAGAAATGTGTTTAATATGATTGTTCATATCAGATTGCTTTTTGTCTTGGAGAGGGGGGAAGGATGGGAGGGTGGGAGAAAAATGTGGCACTAAAATATTACGAAAACAAATGTTGAAAACTATTTTTACATGTAACTTGGAAATAATCAAATGCTTTAATGATTAAATTTAAAAAACAAATAAATGATTCCATTACTTTTATGTTTTCTTATTGGTACAAAATAATCACATTATTTGAATCTTCTTCTTTTCCTCTTCCTCCTCCTTTTCTTTCTCCTTCTCCTCCTCTTCATCCTCCTCCCCCTCCCCCTCCCACTCCCTCTCCCTTTCCTCTTCCTCCTCTTTATTGCTCCCAGAACTTTTTTTCTGTAGCGAATTGTTCAATTTAACCACAATATTCTTTAGAGTTTTCAGCCTTGAATTTTTTTTTTTCTGGAGATGGTCTGTGAATTCTTTCAACTGGCGTTTCATTTTCTTTGTTCAGATGTTCTGGGAAGTTCTTTTCCATATTTTTTTTTAGGTCAAACAAGTTTGGCCCTTTTTTTGTAAATAATGGGCAGCAAGAACAGCTAGGACATATCAAGAGTCTTATGGGGAGGTCAGTGGTAGGTGGGTGAAGGGGGCTAGAGGCAGTCTTGAGCCCCAGCAAGTTCCTGTGCTTTTGGTGGCAGAGGTCCTCCCCCCTCCATGCCCACCCCACCTCCCAGCCTGGGGAGACTTCTCTAATGACCTAAAGCCCAAGGATAGCATTGTGGGAGCTACAGCTGGGTGGGGTTAGCTGCTTAGACATGGGTCAGAACTGGGAGTCATAGTCCCTGATGCTGACGGGGCTGGGAGGAGGGTGTCCAGTCATTTGAAGCTTCTGGCTCACGAGTGATCTCTTCACTTATTCTTCAGTAGGTGAGTCATACCTGCCTTGGTTGCTTCCTGGGTCAAACTGGCTGCCATGTTCAGGGCTCATCTGGTCAGGTCAGTCACCAGGCTGTCCATGGAAGCCAAGTGCCTCAGGGCAGATCAGGCAATGATACAGGATCTTCGAGCCATTACAGATCACTAGAAGCATGCACCACAGCAAGAAAGCAGACTTCCCTGCATCGTAGTAGGGGAACCAGAAAAGGAAGATGTCAAAGAAAAACTGCAGGTGGTCAGAGGGGATAAATTATGGAATCTCTGATTTTATCCTATACAACTTGGCTTAATTGAAACTTGGGCCCATTTTAGTGATAGGTATTATTTGGAAGTTTCCCTGGTAGCCAATTGTGTGTATTCAGAAGCAAAAATTGGGTCTCTGTTTTCATCTTTGTAGGAGTAATTGTGATTTGAATTTCCATATCCTCTTTCACATTCACAAAAAGCTCATTTTTTTCAAAGTTGAAACTATTCCATTACCCAGACTGAAGCTCTCTACTTGAGATATCCCTTGAGAAGATTAGAGCAAACAGAGTATTTTTGTGGGGCCCAATGAGCTCTGCCATTCTCTCTTTGGAAACTGCATTAACAAGTAACACCTTGGCATTTCTGCATGGGGAAAAGAGCAGGATAAAAGTAGAAGAAAATGGGGTAGAGTATAAATCGGGGACAGATTGGACTTGGGAGTAGTCCCAGATCTTATGGCATGAACCAGGCAGATCAGTCCATGAATTGGTCCATTACAGAAAATTCAGGATGGTCATATTAATCCTCTATCAAAAGGCATTGCTATATGCTATAGGAGAGCCTGGATTTTAGTGCTGTGTTCTGGAAGTTATCCATTTCTTAGGATTGTGGATTATGAAAGATTAGTCTAGACATGAACCATTTGGGATTTAGCCAGAAATTATCTGATCAGAGAAATACCTGTCCAATAGTGATCTCGCTCACTACGTCTTATCAATCAATATTAACAAGATTCCATCAGTACTTATAAAGACTCTGAGAGATTTGTGTATGTATTCTGTAGACATGATGGGCTAAACATGCTGTAAGGGGAATAATCTGGATTTGGAACCTAAAGACCTGGATTTGAATGCCATCTCTTACATTTTCACCTGTGTGACCTTGGATAGTTCACTCAACTTCTCAGGACCTATTCTCTCAATATAAAATGAAGAGATTGAATTAAGAACTTCTAAAGTACATACCATTTCACAAATCTAGGATTAATGAGAGAAGATTCTTGTTTCTTATTTCAAAAACAGTGAGGTTGTCAATTTTCCAATCTCATAGTTTGGGTATACAGGTAAGGGAAATCCCAGTTAGCTTAATTCTATTGCTAAAGGTGATCTCTTCCTACTCCTGGCTCTGGAAAATTCCGCCATTCCTCTCTCCAGACTTTGATGACATCACTTAGAATCATATAACTGGAAAGAACTTTGCTTCAATGAAAAAGAGCCCTGAATTTGAAGTCAAAAGATATATTCAGGGGTATGCTAGTACATGTTTAACCATCAGGTCTCTGAAAATTCATGAGATGCTTTTAACTTTAATCTTCATTATTAACATTTTCCCACCACTTTCTTAAATCTAGACAATCAACATTTCAATAAATCAAACTCTGATTTGCAGTTTGCTAATTTCCAAAGTATAAATTCTCATATTGAAAATTTAACAGTTGGTTAATTGCTCCAGCACATCCCTGCCTAAATTGAAAAATGAGTTCTGACACTTAGTATGACATCAGGCAGGTCTCTTGATATTCTTTGGCCTGTTACCTTGTTAGAGAAAGAGGAGGTTTGCCTTGATAGATCCCTAAAGTCTTTTTGGAACAGTGAGGTAACTACAGGGATAGAACTGGGCATGGAGTGAGGAAGATTCATCTTCATGAGTTCAAATCTGGCCTCAAACACTTACTAGCTGTGTGACCCTGCCCAAGTTACTTAATCCTGTTTGCCTCAGTATCCCCATCTGAAAATGAACTGGAGAAGAAAATGGAAAACCACTCCAGTATCTCTGCCAAGAAAACCCCAAATAGGGTCACAAAGAGGCAGACATAAATGAAAAAATAACATCATTTAAATATCTAAATCATTTTATTCAAAAATAACTTATCAAGTGTGTGTATTGTATAAGACACAATTTGCAGGGGTTTGGTATAAACAAGATATTATATCTGTCTTCTGGGAGCTCACAATTTAGTAAGGGTAGATAAGACACATACCATAAAGATAATATTAATTGTATAAGACTCAAGAGGAAAATTAAGAAGTATTAGAGAAGTTGAGGAAGAAATATTTTATTTTTAAAATAAGATAAATGAGGTTCAGAGATGTTAAGAATTTATCCAGTATCACTGAGCTATCTCATAGTATACTAGGAGTGGAATCCTTGTCCAGTCATCCCTAGTCCAAAGCCCTCAATAGCACATTATACTTTTATACCTTTAATGACAGATGTTATTAACTTCTAGATAGAAGTGCAATAGAAATACCATTGCATTATTTTATTTTGCTGGTATTTAAATGTTTTAAATCCAATATTTTCAGTCAATATTTACTAAGTACTTACTGTGGACCTACATTAATTATGTAAACCTAATGTAACTAAGAGTAGAGTTCCTTTGAGTTGTAGGGTGTTTGAATCCTGATTCTACTACTTGTTAGTCATGTGACCATTAATGAGGCACCTGCACTCTCTGAGTTTCAATTTCCTCATTTGTACAACAGGGGTATTACTATGTAAACTACTTACCTAACAAGGTTAAGGTGAGCATTAATATGCTTGGCAAATAAACACTACAAGAAAACATTTTAAATGGATTTTAACATTTGTATGTGGCAAGAAAGTGTTCCAGGATATATTTATCCAAGGAAAGAGCAACCATTAGGGGAACTGGGATAGAGATATTAAACAGACTATATTTTTTATCACACCAGAGCCACTGGCTCCTATTAGCCTCATAGGTGTTCTTCAACTTAGGTCCAATAACTTTAAAAATTTGATAATTTTATTTCAATATAATCCATTTCCTTAATAACCCAATGCACTTCATTTTATGCATATAAAAGCATTATTCTGAGGAGGGATCTATAGACTTTCACAGATTACCAAAGGTTAGAAAAAAAAGTTAAGAACCCCTGCTGTCTAAGATCAAATAGGAACTCCCCAGTTTGGTCTAAGAAAGCCCTTTACAAATCTATCCCAACTTACCTTTTCAAAACTATCATCTTTTATTTCCCTTTCTACACTCTGAAATCCAGTCAAACACATTGCATTCCATCATCTATCTTCTCATTTTTGCATTTGTCTTTCTCTTTGCCTGTATTCTGTTTACACCTCTGCTTTCAAATCCCTTGTTTTCTTTAGTATTCTATCCTGACACCAGTTTCTGCATTGTCTTTCCTGATGGCTTTAGCATCTAGTACCTTTATGCCCTTCCTTTACAAAAATTTAGCCTGCTTTTATTTTCTATATATTTATTCATGAACATGCTGTCTCTCTTAACAAAATGAAAACTCCTTGGGGTTAGAGATTTTTTATTTTTACAGTATCTCCAGGGCTTAGCAAGTTTCTGGAACATGGTAGATACTTACTAAATGGTCTTTGATTGACTGATCAGATCTCTGCTTCAGAGTCAAGGCTGAGCTTGAATCCTAGGCATAGGGATTCCTTTTTCCCCAGAGGATCAGATGTTGTCTATAGAAAATATTTTTTTTTGTAAAAGACCCAGTAACTGGGGTTGATGAAATGCAGTTATAGAAGAAGAGTTTCTCCCCTGTCTGATCTGACAGATCAAGATTAATGACTCAGAATTTCTTGGCAGAAATATCTGGTAATATAGTTGTGTTTTCAAACTTCACCCAGTATATACAATTAAAGAGAACACACAAATAAAATGACATCTGATCTTTCTTTATTTTCTCTAAATAGTGCCTTGCACTTATTGCTTGAAGATAGGACACTTTGAGGATGGAGATACACTTCCAGGAGCTCAGCAGGAAGTTTTTTCCCCTTTCATGGTCTGTCTGGATTTGAGATGTGATTTCCAAGGAGGAAAATACCTAGATGAGTTTTTTTTGTTGTTGTTTGTTGGCAATAAGAAATTAAATTAAATGCAATTCAACAATAATGTTTTAAATACCTACTTAGTTCAAGCCTGTAGAGAGGTTCATATCTATGGAAGATGAACAAGGAGATCAATGATGGTAAAAATGATGAGGATGGAACTAGATAGTTTAGTGGAAAGGGAATTGGACATGGGAATCAGGAAGATCTGAATTTGAATCCTGCTTCAGACACTGTGTGATGACAGGCAAATCACTTAACCTCTGAATTCCTCAGTTTTCTCAACTATAAAACAAGGATAATGTAAGGAATTAATTGTGATTTGGGGTTTCCATGACCACATCTTTGCTTCATTATGGTCAGACTGAAAAGACGTAATCTTGAAAAGTCTAAGAGAAGATCAGTGTGTACTTGAAGAGATTATAGAACAAACAAAAGGAACTCTGATCACATTTGTCATGTATATTAGGTGCGACTGAATAAAACAAAGAACATTTATTGAGTCAAAGTATCCAATTAAATACCTAAGCCCCACATAGGAGTTCCCCCATGCCCACATGGGCCTGACCAAATTATAATGGGGATGGCCCAGGGGGTATGTTGAACCAATTGGAGACTCAGCATGGTTAAGAACCTCCCTTCCTGTGGGAGAGACAGGAAAGGGGAAGAGAGAACTGTGGGAGAAAAGGAGAAAGAGAGAAAGGGAGAGAGAGAGAGAGAGAGAGAGAGAGAGAGAGAGAGAGAGAGAGAGAGAGAGAGAGAAGGAGGGAGGGAGGAGCTGGTGTTGGTTGACCTTCAGACTGTACCAGGAGATAATGCACAGCTTATTCTCCTTATAACTATAGATTCCAGGTGATGGTGAGTTTGTATTGTTGAAGTAAGGCTGGCTTGTTAGGCCAGCTGAGCTGGAAGCAAGTTTAAGGTTTGAGTCAGTTTTTGTTCAAGAAACACTGTTCAGAGTAGCTGAGGAACCACAACTTATTTGAGGTACCTGGGGGCCTTTTTACCCTAGACATTTAGATTCTAACCATCCGGGGAAGTGGGACATATTTTTCCCTCTCTCTATCCCCTTTCTCATTGTCCTGGGGCCTATTAATTTCACTTGTGTTGTAAATTTTGTTCCCATTAATAAAACCTGATTTGTTTGTGGAAAAAAGGCTGTTAATCTCCTTTCTTAATAGTCTGAGAGAAATAACTAAAGAAAAGGCATTTGGAAGAGAGGAAACTCTGGACCTAGAGGTCTCCCATTATTTTCTGAACCCTAATATTATGGCGAGCCACCCAATTAACTCCCCCTTACTGAATTTGGCCCATACAATAATAATAGAATCCTACCTCCCAGGATTGTAACATAATATATATATAATGTGCTTTACAGATTTTAAAGTGTTATATAAATCAAATTATTATTAATTATTCATATGTGGTAAAAGCAGTTATAATATTTCTGATAGATCAGAGAACAACAATCATGGAACACATCTAAATATATTTAAGGTGTACCTGAGTCATAAATCTACATATTTTTCTGACCCAAATTTCTTGCTTCCTTAACTTCCACTAGTTAAAAAATAGAAAGGATTTGAATAAAAATGTAATGATAAGAACAAACATCTCTTCTCTGAACTTTACATCATTAAACTACAATTTTTAATTAAGGAAGTGCCACTCTTCTCCAACTGCTTTGACCCCCAATCCAAGTGGTACAGTTACCCACATTAATCATCTCAAAATGGCCCCAGAACTTGTTTAATGTCATTGCATAACCACATGGTTAAATATCACTGTTTCAGAATGGGCACACTTCTTGTATGCTTTGTTTCTTTTACTCCTATTACAATGAAAGATACCTAATTTTTTTTTCAAAAGTAGAATGAATTCTCCCTTATTCCTGCTTCCTGTACCCTTGCAGGCCTGCTAGATAGCACTTAAATAGTCTGCATTTTGATAAAGGACCAATTGGTGTTGATGTCACCAATATAGAGTTTGGAATAGGTTATCTCTAAGGTCTTTTTGAAATTGAAGAGTCTCTAATTTTAGATATCTTTGTGAATCTTAAAGGGAATTCTTTCTCAACCTGAATGTATTTATTCTGTTCATTTTATCACTGCCTGAAATTTCACTGATTAGGGATTTATTTTGATAAATCCTGGTCCCTTTATCTCAGACCTCCTTATGAAGCACAAGCAAGTCTTGGACATTTTTTAATCAGTCTTTGAAATGTCCAAGCACAGAACTCCTCTGTTCTTTCTTCTTTTACTCCTGTCCAGTCCATTCTCCTAACACTCATCTATTAACAACACTTTGGTTATTGAAATCAGAGAGGAAAAAAAGCATCTTTAGCATATTCTTTATATGAACCAACAACAAATGTACAATCATGCAATGCTTTCTGGGAGTCTTAGAGTGGAGTGACTGTGAATAGTAGAAAGGTAAGAAAAGGTCTAGTAGTTGCTTGGTATTCTGGGGAGGTTCACTGTTGTTATTCATAGGGACAAGGTGGTCTGGGTGTTGTTGTTAGGCATTCTTTGGGAGCTGTCTTTCGTCATACAATCCTAGAAAATGACAGATGCAAAATTGTACTGGCTAATCTGAGGTTTGAGGGTGACTATAAAAAGCTGTTGTAACATTTCCAAGGTCCAGTGAGATATGATTACTTTCTATCCCTATGAAATAACCTGAATAAATTGAGTCTAAAAGTAATTCTAACCTTCTGCCAATAAAGACATAAAGTACAGGGCTCTTAAGAGGAAGCATAAGATTTGTGTTTGAAAGTAGGATCTCAAGTTTAACTGAGTAATCCCCTTTCCCCTCCCCCACCCAGTGGACATTATGTAATGCTCTTTCCTGAGTATTTTGTACTTTCGTATATTTTTCTGTATAGCTGTAGGTAGCAGCATCTATGTTCCATCATTTGACTTTCATATTTTCATTATGTGTCCTATCTCAGCCATTGCATGATAAATCAATCAACAAGAATTTATTTAGTGCCTATTTTGCACCAGGAACCCTGTTAGATGTAGAACATGCAGAAACAAAAAAAAAAACAAAATGAAAAAGTTTCTGCTCTCAATAGGGCTTACACGAAATAACTTGTACAAGTATATCCAAAATCAATTCAAAGTAAATGTAGGATAATTTCAAGGATAGGCACTAGTAAGCAGGAAGGAATCTTCAAAGGACTCATGGAGGATGAGGTACTCAAGCTGAACTTTGAAGGAAATTAGAGATTCTAAGAGGTAGAGATTAGATGGAAACACATGGCAGGCAGAGATAGGAGATTCAATGGATTGTGATAGAAATAGCACTAAAGAAAATTTGGTTGGAGTATAGAGTTTGTCAAGAACAGTAATGTAAATAAACCTGGAAGAAACAGATACAAGAAAGATTTTGAAGGGCTTACATGCCAAACAGAGAAGTTTGCATTTTATCTTAGCAGTAATAGGGTACCACTGAGTAGGGAAATCATGTGGTCAGACCTGTCCTTTAGGAATATCATTTTGACATAGTTTAGTTCAACTCAATTCAGTTCAATAATTTTTAGCATGTACTAATTAGATGTGAGGGACCTTGAAAGAAACAGTTAACTATTCCTACCATTACTTCCTTGAAATAATTAATATATTGTTTGTAAGGATATATGCTAAATGTCTCTTTGTCCCCCGGGAATCATGATGGGCTGTGCTGAGTCATTGATACCCTGTATGATCTATCTATGCCTGATCTTTTGTAAGCAGAAGTGGGGCAGGAGCAAGGAAGCATGAAAAGTGGAAGTAAAACTTCTAAGACACATGAGAAACAATCCAGCATGACCATGGTCATTTGGAAAAGAACATTCTGGAAGACATAATCTGATGTACAGTGGAGTAACTTGTCTCAAGCAAAACCTTGGGCCTCTAATAGCACTTAAAGAAACAAAGACATATTTGTTCTAGTTTTCTTGACTCAACTAGTAATCACTTGTTTACTATGTGCCAAGCACTGTGCTAAAGCCTGGGGATACAAGGAAGGTAAAATACAGTCCTTGCTCTTTGGGAACTCACAATCAAATGGTGTGGATGAAATGCAAAACAAATAAGCTATATACAGACTAAACTGGAAATAATCAACAGGAAAGGCACTGGAAACAAGAGGGAATTGGAAAAGGTTTCCTAAAGATGGTTGAATTTTAGCTGATGGCACTTGAAAGAAAGCAGGGATAATTCCAGGAGCTGGAGATAAGGATGGAGAGCATCCCATGCATCAGGATAACCAGTGAAAATGATCAGCAGTGTTTTGGAGTGTTTTGTTGTAGGATCATGAAGGAAACCAATATGACTGGAATGCACTGTTTGGAGAGAAGGTGTAAAGTGTAAGAAGACTGGCACCCATACCAGCCAACATGCTTTCTTCAAATCTGAACCAGCCCAGAATGCCCCAGATTACCTCTTCTTCTTGCCCCCTTTCCCAATCCCTATGCCCCAAGTACCTTCCTTGATGCATCCCCACTCTTAAAATTTCTATTGTATTTTGTCTTCTCTTAGCTCTTCGAGAGCAGGGATTGCATTTTTTTTTTGCATTTGTGTTTTGTATTCTCAGCATTTAGCACAGTGCTTGGTACAGAAAAAATGCAGTATAAATGTTCTACTATCCTTCTGTCTCTATCACCTAAGTTCCTTCCTTCTCTCCCTCTTTCCTTCTTTCCTTCACTCCCTCCTTCCTTACTAGCCTCCTATCCTTCTTCTTTCCCTCCTTCCTTACAGTCTTCCATCCCTTTCCTTCCCTTCTTCTTTCTCTCCTTCCTTCTATAAATCCATCCTTACCTCTTCCCTTTCCTTTCTTCTCTCCTTCCCCCTTACCTCTATACATCTTTCTCTCCTTCCTTTCCTCCCTCTTTATCAATTTACCTTTCTCCTCCCTTTCCTCCTTCTCCTTCCTTCTTCCCTCCCTCCTTTCCTCTACCCTTCTTCCTTCCCTTCCTACTTCTTTCCTTTCTTTCTTACCTTTGTTTTTTTTTTTCACTTCTTCATTTCCTCCTTCTTTCCCTTCCTCTTTGTTTCCCCTCCCTTCCTTCCTATACCCTTCCTTTCCCTTCTCTTCTTTCCTTCCTTCCTTCTTTTTTTGTTACAAGAAATGGCTCATAGTTAGTGGAGTGGGAGGTATATATTCTAAAGTAAGAGAATGAGCAGACAAGTACTGGACCTGTGATTTCAATGATATAGGGGACTTCTTCAGGAAACTCCTACTAATGTACTTTGACACCTCCTCCGCAACTTATAGAACATTCTCTAGAGAACTGAGAGGCTAAGTGACTTGTCCAGAGTCATGTAGCCAGTGTGTCACAGGGAAAATTTGAACCAATATCTTCCTGTCTTTGAGGTCAATTGTCCATTATATACACTGCCTCCATAGAAAAACGGCAATAAAATATTTTTAAAGAAAATAGATGCATAGACTAAAATAATTTCAATGATTAGTAATATAGAAAACTTTAGGGATATATGTTTCTTCTTTATTTTTTATCTCTGCCAGAAATTGCACCAATTAGAAACTTGTTTAGATAAATCATTCAAACACTCCTGGGTTCTTTATTTCATTAGTACATTAATGTCATTAATTTAATCAGAATACTTTCTTCCTAACTTGTAGTTGCAATAAGCTGAGAGCATTGAAAAGATAAGAGTTTCATTTTAGGATAGTGAAGCAGGAATGAAGAGAAATAATTTTAAAACATGGGGCATCTTGGAGATAGGGTAGGAGGGTGGGTGGGTGGGGGCAGCCAGATGGTACAATAAAAGCACTACATTTCTAGGGGGTGGAAGACAAGAGACTTCAGGAAGTGAGAGAGGGATAAGGAAAAGAAGGCAGGAAGTTTTTAAAGGGAAATTTTACTTAGAACCAGTCTTGGTGGAATGTATTTTTTCCCCTTAAATAAACAGAGATAACTCAAAATTTAGTTGTGTGTGTGTGTGTTGTGTGTATGTGTGTGTGTGTGTGTGTGTGTGTGTGTGAGAGAGAGAGAGAGAGAGAGAGAGAGAGAGAGAGAGAGAGAGAGAGGAAAAGAAGAAGAAAAAGGCTCATATATTCCTGACCTTTTCATCAGATCTATGATTGTTGTCAATAGTATCTATAATATAATAAACAGCAACAGAGATATTTAGTTCAATGACCTTGACTTCATGATTAAATATTTGGTTTAAATAGACCCAAATCCATTCAAGAATAGTTCAAAGAAAGTTCAAAGAAAGAACTGGCTTGACTGACTTTTTCCTCTATTAAGTTGATTAAATAAGCTTTTTTTTCTTTTGTTACATGGAAACACATATCCTCTCCCTTCCTCCCTCCCCCAAATTTTCTTTCTCCCCCTCTCCCCTCTATTCACCCATTTATCAATTTACTCATATAAATTTCTATCCATATATAATATAATTTAAAATAAAACCTTTTGAGAATGGAACAAATGACAAGGAAAACAACTAGCTTGAAAGCTTTACTTTTTTTTAAGTAATTTTCAGAATGTGCATTAGTCAGTACTAAGATTAAGCCAAATTTCAGCTCAACTCAGCTCAATTAAATCAATGTTTATTAAGTGCAAGGATGTTAAGAATTGAGGTAACAAAAGCAAAAATGAGTAAGTCTCTCTTCAAAGAATTTACATTCAGATGAATGTAAGGAACATTATATTTATTCATAAAAGTAAATGTGAAGTGATTTCAAATAAGAATGGCACTAATGATGGGATGGGAGGGATCAGGAAAGTCTTCCTTTAGGAGGTGGAATTTTGGAGGCTCTAAGACTTCCAAGAGGCAGCCTATGCAAAGGCAAAGAGGTAAGAGATGAAATGTCATGCAAGTAGGAGTAAGTAGGGAAGATGGTGGGGGAAACACAGTAAACAATCAGAGCACCTGACACAATTACTCCAGAAGATTCCCAACATCACCATAAGATAACTCCTAGAGCAGCAGAACCCACAAGAAGATGGGCTGAGATTATTCTCCAGCCAAAGATGGCTTAGAAGTTTGGCAGCAGGGGGCTGGTGTGCTGGGCTGGGAGTGGAGTCCATCCCCATGGCCATGCCAACACATATCCAGCCCCAGGCAGGCCACTCCAGAGGAATTTACCCACAAGCCTCCCAATCAGCTGGAGTGCTGGTGTCTTCTGGAACTAAACTCACAGTCTGGTGAGAGGGCTAAGTGACTGGACAGAGGGGAGCAGGGGCAGGGGAGAGACTACAGAGGTTTCTTTGGAAGAGGTTGTTCTACTCCAGCATGGAACCAAGAAGAAATCTTGAATGTCAATGGCCCAGGTTGGGGAGAGGCACAGGCTCATCAGAGCTAACAACCACAGGAAACAAAATTTTGTTGCCTGGTTAATGAGCAAGTTGGCCTGGGGTTATTTACAGATCAGAGCATAGGCCAGGTGAATGAAGGACCTGCCTCTTCTTAAATTGTACCACCTGGGACCCCCTGAAGTTTGGGACAGTGCAGCCTGGAAGCAGGACCCCACACTAAGAAGGAGTTAAAAGTCAAGTAAAAGATGGGAAAAGATGAGCAGACTGAGAAAGTTATGAACCAATAAAATATTCTTTAGTGACATAGAAGTTTGAGGTGAACCTTTAGAAGAGGATAGCAAAGTCAGGGCTGCTACACCCAAAGCCTCCAAGAAAAATATGAATAAGTCTCAGGCCATAGAGGTGCTCAAAAAGGACTTTGAAGATAAAGTAAAAGAGGTAGAGGGGGGGAAATGGAAAGAGAAGTGAGAGTGATGCAGAAAAGTCATGAGAAAAAAAGTCAATAGCTTGAAAAGCCAAATGGACAAGGAGATACAAAAGCTCTCTGAAGAAAATAATTGCCTAACAATTAGGAATGAATAATGGAAGGTACTAACTTTATGATAAATAAAGACACAATAAAGTAAATCCAAATGAATAAATAAAAATAGAGGGTAATGTAAAATATCTTCTTGGAAAAACTGCTGACTTGGGAAATAGATCCAGGAGAAATCATTTGAAAATTATTGAACTATCTGAAAACCATGATTAAATAAGAGCTTGGATTCAACTTCCAAGAGATTGTCAGGGAAGGAGGTGGAGCCAATATGGTGGAGAGGAGCCAGCAAATTGCCTGAGCTCTCCTGTGGTTCCCTCAAAAAGAATATTAAATCAAGCCTCTAAACAGATTCTGAAAATACAGAAGATACAAAAAGACAAAGAGACAAAAATCTTCCAACTTGAGATAATTTAGAAGACTTCAGGAAAGGTTGGTCTCAGGGAAAAAGGGAGCACAACGCAGTTCAGCACAGTGCAGTGCAGCACAGAGGGAATATTGGCAAGTCAGCAGGAAACCCTTGGCCACAGTGGAGCAACTAAGGCCCTTTGATCCTGGATCAGCAAGATGGTGGCTCAGTGGGTCAGTTGTGAGATCTTGCAGCACCAGCTGAGAGGTCAGGCTGCCAGCTGGAGGGTCACCCACAGGAAAGATGCAACTGGGCGGGCCATACCAGTGCTTGGAGCAAGCAAAGGGAGCAAGCCCAGGGAGGTGAGGAATCCATAAGTCACAGAGGCCTCAGAGTAGAAAGACAGTTAAACAGCCCCTATCCCCCAGTACAAGAAGCTTGAAACAGTGACCCTTGTGCCCCAAGAGCAGACCTCAACTTTAAAAAATAAGCCACAATATGAATAAGAAACAATAAAGGGCTCTTATCATTGAGAACTTCCACTTTGATAGGGAAGAGCCAAAGACAATCGCAGATGAGAACAATACTCTCAAATTGCCTACATGTGAAGCCACAAGAGGGAAGATGAATTGGTCTCAAGACCAAAAGAGCTCAAAAGGATTTTAAAGATAAGTTAAGAGAGGTAGAAGAAAAAATGGAGAAAGAAATTAAAGCAACACAAGAAGATTATGAAAAAAAAGAATTAACAACTTGGAAAAGTAAGCACGAAGATTGACTGAAACTAGAAATCTTATAACAACAAATGTTGAAAACTCTCTCTACATGTAACTTGAAAATAATAAAACACTTTTATGATAAAAACCTGAGATTGTCATGGAAAATTGTCCTGATATTTTAGAAGCAGAAGGTAAAATAGAAATTGAAAGAATTCACCAATCACCTCCGGAAAGAGATACCAACAAGAAAACTTACAGAAATATTATAGCCAAATTCCAGAGCTCCCAGGTGAAGAAGAAAATATTGCAAGAAACCAGAAAGAAAGAATTAAAATATTGTGGAGTCACAGTCAGGATAGCACAGGATCTAGCAGTTTCAACATTAAAGGATAGGAGGACATGGAATATGATATTTTGGAGTGCAAAGGAATTAGGATTAAAACCAAAAATCACCTACCCAGCCAAACTGAGTAAAATATTTCAGAAAAAAAATGGGACTTCAATGAAGAAGAGGACTTCCATGTATTTGTGATGAAAAAACCTGAATTGAAGAGAAAATTTGCCTTTCAAGTATAAGACCCTGGAGAAATATAAAAAGCTAAACAGGAAAAATGAAATCATGAGAGATGTTAAAAGGATAAACTGTTTACATTCCTACATGGGAAGATGATATGTATAAATCATAAGAGCTTTCTGAGTATTAGGGCAGATGATTGGAAGAAATTTAGACAGAGGCCAGAGGTGGGAATTGATTATGAAGGGATGATATCTATAAAGGATTTATTTCTTGTCTATCTTTTTTGTGTGGGGGGTGGGGTGTGATCAGGGTTGGTATGTGTCTTATGTCTTTAGCTGTTTTGGGGCTTGGGTCCTCCTGGGTCCAGTTGGGTGCTTTGTCCACTGTGCCAGTGACATAGCTGTCCCATGATGACATTTTTATTTATTTATTTATTTTTTTCAACAATATTTTATTTTTTCCAGCTACATGTAAAGGTAGGTTTCAACATTCATTTTCATAAGATTAAGAGTTCCATATTTTTTCCCTTTCTCCCTTTCCTCCCCCTCCGCAAGACAGCAACCAATCTGATATAGGTTATATATGTATAACACACAAGTGCATTTTTTCTGGTTTATGTTTTGTTTTGTTTTGTTTTAGTCTATGTTCAGTCATTATCAGTTCTTTCTCTGGGAGTGGATAGTATGCTTCATCATTAATCCCTTGGGATTGTCTTCAATCATTGTATTACTGAGAGTAGTCAAGTCATTCACAATTGCTCATATAACAATATTGCTGTCACTGTGTACAATGTCCTCCCAGTTCTGCTCACTTCACTATATATCAGTTCATATGAGTCTTTCCAGTCTTTTCTGGAATCATCCTACTTGTCATTTCTTATAGCACAATAATATTCCATTACAATCATATGCCATAGCTCCCAATTGATGGAGATTCCTTTGATTTCCAATTCTTAGCCACGACAAAGAATTGCTATAAATATTTTTGTACAATTATCCCCCTTTTCTGTTTTTCATAATTGCCATTGTTAATTGTTTCCCTCTATCCCATTGCCTTCCTCATAATATTTACTCTATTATCTATCTTCTTTCACCCTATCCCTCTTCAAAAGGGATTTGATTCTGGCTGTCCCCTCCCCCAATCTTCCCTCCCTTCTTTTACCCCTTCCTTTTTTATCTCCTTCCCCTCCTATTTTCCTCTAGGATTAGATAGATTACTGTACCCAATTGACTGTGTATGCTATTCACTCCTTGAGCTAATTCTGAGGTGAGTTAGGTTCATTTACTGCCCAGTTTAAATAGATTATTCCACCCAATTGGGTGTGTATATTAATACCTCTTTGAGCCAACTCTGAAGAGATTAAGGACTTTGGGCCTATTCTGATGAGTGTAAAGTTCATTTGCTGCCTTGCTCTTCCCCCACTCCATAAGCCCTTGCCTGCTTCTTTCATGTGGGATTTGACCCCATGCTATCTCTCCCCTTCCCTCTCCCCAAGGGCATTCCTTTTACCCCTCAATTTTACCCTAAAGATGTGATAATGGGGATGCTAGGTAACACAGTGGACAAAGAATCCACCCTTGACCCACGAGGACCCCATCCCCAATCCGGCCTCAGACACAAAACACTCACCCACTGCATGACTCCAGGTATGCCATCAAATTCCAACTATTTATGGTTCTCTAAGGTATTGTCTTTGAGAGTCAAATTTTTGGAGCAGCTTGGTTGCACAGTGGATAAAGCACCAGCCCTGGATTTAGGAGGACCTGAGTTCAAATCCAGCTTCAGACACTTGACACTTACTAGACATGTGACCCTGGGCAAGTCACTTAACCCTCATTACCCAGCAAAACCAAACCAAAACAAAACAAAACAAGAAAACAACCAAAACCCCAACAAACAAAGAGCAACAACAAAAGAAACTCAAGTATTCCATTCAGTTAACTTCTTTTCATCACCAATGCCTGAAAGCCCTCTTTTTCATTGAAGTCCCATTTTTTCCTCTGAAAGATTACAATCAGTTTTGCTGGATAAGTGATTCTTGTTTGTAATCCCAATTCTTTTTCCCTCTGGAATATCATATTCCATGCCCTCTGATCCTTTAATGTAGAAGCTGCTCGATCTTATGCTATCCTGACTGGGATACTCAGTACTTGAATTCTTTTTTTTTTTTTTTTTTTGGCAGCTTGCAATATTTTCTCCTTAACATGGGAGCTCTGGAATTTGGCTATAATATTCCTGATAGTTTTCCTTTTGGGATCTCTTTCAGGAGTTGATGGGTGGATTCTTTTAATTTCTATTTTACCTGCTGTTTCTAGAATATCAGTCCAATTTTCCCTAACAATTTCTTGGAAGATTATGTCTCAGCTTGTTCCTTGATCATGGTTTTCAGGTGGACATATGATTTTCAAATTATCTCTCCTGGATCTATTTTCCAGGTCAGCAGTTTTTCCAAGAAAATATTTCACATTGCCCTCTATTTTTTATTCATTTGGATTTGCTTTATTGTGTCTTGGTTTCTCATAAAGTCACTAGTTTCAATCCTAATTCTTAGGCAATTATTTTCATCAGAGAGCTTTTATATCTCCTTTTCCATTTGGCTTTTCAAGCTATTGATTTTTCTCATGTCTTTCCTGCATCACCCTCATTTCTCTTTCCATTTTTCCCTCTACCACTCTAACTTTCTTTTCAAAGTACTTTTTGAGTGCCTCTATGGTCTGAGACCAATTTGTATTTTTCTTAGAAGCTTTAGATATAGGGGCCCTGACATTGCCATCCTCCTCTGAGGGTTCACCTCAAACTTCCTTGTCATTAAAGAAACTTTCTATGGTCCTCACCTTTCTATGTCTGCTAATATTGCCTTTCTTTTACTTTACTTTTAGCTCCTTAAAGTGGTTCACTGTTTCCAGGTTTCACTGTCCCAAACTTCAGGGGGTCCCAGGTGGTATGATTTATGGAGTAGCAGGTTCTTCACTCACTTGGCCTGTTCTCTGGTCCATAAAAAAACCCAGGACAACTTTCTAAACAACCAGAAAGCAAAACCTTGTGTGCTGTGGTTGTCAGCTTCGATGAGCCTGTGCCTTCTCCTACCTGGGGCACTGCCACTCAAACCTACCTCCTGGTTCCCAGAAGGGGTGAAAAACCCAAGTTCTACCTCAGCACCAGCAGAGACCCCTGTAATCTCCCCCCTGCCCAGGGCTCAGCCCTCTCACCAGACTTTGAGCTTAGTTCCAGATGACACTGGCACTGCAGCCAGTTCAGAGGCTCTGGGGGTCTCTTTCTCTGGTGAGGCCTTCATGGGACTAGATCTGTGTCAGTGCAACTGTGGGGCTGGGCTCCGCTCTTGTCTCAGCACAGCAGCTCCCTCATTCCAACCTTCCAAGCTGTCCTTGGTTTGAAAATGATCTCAGTACATTCTTCTGTGGCGTTTGCTGCTCCAGGAATTGTCCTGTGGCAATATGTGGAGTTGTTTTTTGAGTGATTCTAATGATAGTAAGGTTCATTCATTCCTCCAATCCTTTCCCCTCTCCTCCATAACTTTTTCTTGTTGCTTTTATGTGAGTCACTTTCCCCCAGTCCACCTCTCCCTTTCCATTTCTTCCAGTGTATTCCTCTTACTCCTTAACTTTATTTTAAAGATGTCATCATGGGTCAGCTAGGTGGCACAATGGACAAAGTACCAGTCCTGGACCCAGGAGGACTGGAGCCCATATCTGGCCCCAGACATAAGACACCCCACCCTGCTTGCTCCACAAAGAACATGGATAAACAGAAAATAAATGCTATACAGATATCATCCCTTCATATTCAGTTCAGACCTGTGTCCTCTGTCTAAGTGTATGCCTTTTAGCTGCCCTAATACTGAGAAAGTTCTTATGAGTTTGAAGTATTATATTCCCATGTAGGAATGTAAACAGTTTAATATTTTAATATCTTTTAAGATTTTTTTCATGTTTACCTTTTTATACTTCTCCAGGGTTGAACATCAAATTTTCTATTCGGTTCAGGTCTTTTCATCATAAATGCCTGAAAGTCCTCTTTTTTTTCCCTCAAAAAACATTTATTTTATTTCCCATTTACATGTAAGGGTAGTTTTCAACATTCATTTCACAAGATTTATAGTTCCAAATTTTTCTCCCTCCCTCCCTCCCTTTCCTCCCCCCTCCACAAGATCGCAATCAGGTTATATATGTACAATCCACTAGTGTTCTTTTTATCAGTTCTTTCTATAGTAGTGCATAGTATGCTTCCTCATTAGTTCCTTGGGATTGTCCTGGATCATTGTACTGCTGATAGTAGCTAAGTCATTCACAATTACTCATTGAACAATACTGCTGTCACTACACACAATGTCTTCTCAGCTCTGCTCACTTCACCATATATCAATGTTCATTAGTCTTTCGAGGTTTTTCAGGGATCATCCTGTTTGTAATTTCCTGTAGCACTAGTCCATTCCACTACAATCATATAACACAGCTTTTTCCATCATTCCTCAATTGATGGACATTCCCTTGATTCTCAATTCTTAGCCTTCACCAAGAGTTGCTATAAATATTTTTTGTACAATTTTCCCCCCTTTTCTCTTTTTCATGATTACTATTGTTAACTGTTTCCCTTCCATCCTAATTAGAAAAATGTTTCAGTGATACCAGAGGAGATAAGATCCTGAACTAGAATGGTGGCCTGTGTGTGGAGAGCAGGAAACATGTGAGAAATGTTGAAGTAGAATTATTGATAAGACTTGGCAACTGACTATGAATGGTGAAGATGAGTGAAGAATTGAGGGGACTCTAAGATTGTGAAGCTGAATGACTTGAATCATCATGTTCCCCACAACTGGAACAGATAAGTTTAAAAAGAAATCTAGATTCTTGAAGGAAAGATGCATTTTATTTTGGGTGTATTCAGTTGAAGATGACAATGGGACATCTGGATGGAGATGTTTAGCAAGCTCTTATGCTATTCAATGTGAATTGATGATTTTTATACTGTACATAATTTGAAGCTAATTGATCATTTATAGGGGATATTAGAAAGAGGAGTCCTCTTTAGGTACTGGTAGGAATCTATAACTGTTAAGGTCCCATCCAACACCGACACTATGAGTCTAAAACTATAATTCTAAGGTTCTTAAGATCCTTAGTTATGTTCTGAATTATTAAAATTTTCAGAGCAGCTAGGTGGCACAGTGGATAGAGCACTGGCCCTGGAGTCAGGAGGACATGAGTTCAAATCTGGCTTCAGACACTTGACACTTACTACCTGTGTGACCCTGGGCAAGTCACTTAACCCCCATTACCTCACCAAAAAAATGTCATTAAAGGATTAATATTTTTGGCTTTTCATTCTTCATAAATTGGTAAATTCATTTTCCAAACAGTTAAGTAACCTGCACAGAGATGTAAAATGAATTGGTCTTAGAGTTAGATTTCGTCCACAGGATTTTCCACCACAACGCTCCTTCCTATGTGTACAATCCTTTCCAAATAATCAGAAAAATCCATTGGATAAATGGATGTTACCCATATATTAGAATATATGATAAAGCAAATAAATTTTAAGGGAGAGTTTGGAAAATTATCAAGCTTTTCTAATAATCAAAGATATGCAAATGAACTCAACTCTTTCTTTAAATAACTATCTGATCTATTGTATACAAAACCCACAGAGTACCTCCAACTTTCCTCAGCCAATCCAAAAATACCATTCTGTTTCATCCAACAAGCTTTCTAGGACTTCTCATGCCTAGTACAATGACCTTGGTTGATTGATTCAATGGAGCTATCTAGGCCTTTTTCATACCTAGTTAAAACTTTTGATTGATTCATCCAATAAAAATGTACTCACCTGCTAGAGTAGTTTCTTCATTACTTTAAGTAGGATGATATATGATTGATTTATTAAGTCAATGATACCTCCAACTCCACTAAGATATATAATATACTTGGCAACTGCTTTTGTCCCATCTGTTTAAGTTAAGCACAGATCATTTAAACCAATTCTTTTTGCTAAAAAGTACAGACATTATAAAGGATTGATCTCTGAAAATATAGTCAGAAGACCTGAACTAGAAAATCAGCCCACAAGTTATTTAATCTATGTAATCATGGGCTAATTTTTTCACTACTCTGGGCTGCTTAAGAGTTAGGATTAGAAAATCCCAAAGGTTTCTTCCATCCCTAAATCTTACCATCCTATGACTATGGATCTCATTGAGAAAGGCCTGTAGTTTCCATGTCCTGATAGAATCTACAGTGGATAAAGTGTTGGAGATAGAGTAAGGAAGAGCTGATTTCAAATTTGTTCTTGGATGCTTGCTAGTTTCATGAGGCTGAGCAAGCCATTTAACTACTGTCTGCCTCAGTTTCCTGAGCTGCAAAATGGTGATGACAATAATAGCACCTAATAGAGAGGGTATTTCTGAAGATCAAACAAGATAACATTTGTAAAGTGGTTTGCAAACCTTAAAACACTATATAAATGTTAGATGTTTTTTATTCCATAGTCATGTCAAATACCTTTAGGGAGCATGTGTTTCCCCCTTTTACACTTTGCTTAATATTGATAATAAAAATAATTTAGGGGCAGCTAGGTGGCACAGTGGATAGAGCACTGGCCCTGGAGTCAGGAGTACCTGAGTTCAAATCCGGCTCCAGACACTTAACACTTACTAGCTATGTGACCCTAGGCAAGTCACTTAGCCTTCATTGCCCTGCAAAAAAAAGTATGTTAAAATTGTTAAAAAATAATTTAACAAAATTATCTCTTTGATTGAATTCATCTGAGTACGAGGGGGTGGGTTTCTTTCTTTTTTTTTTTTTTTTTGGTATGATCTTGACATATGTATGAGAGATAGACTCCTGGTTGGCAAAAAGCCTTTGAGGCTGCATCCGAAGTATAATTAAAAAGGAAAATGGCAACTATCTGTTCAAAAATATTCATAGCTACTCTATTTATAATAGCAAAAAAACTGAAAATCATGTATATGTCCAATTTTTTGGAAACCGCTGAACTAATTGTAGTATATCATTGTAATAGAATATTATTGTGCTATTAAAAAGACAAATAAGAGAAATATTAAAAAATATGGAGCAGAACAAGCACCCATACACACACACTGGGTCTCTATAAAAAACACTATATACAGAAAAGGAAAAGACAGGGTAAGACATATTCGAAGTGTGAGATTTAAAATTGGATACTAGAGCATTAACCTCCCCTTTTAACTGTTTGAATTACTTATCTCCCAGACTAGTAAATGGAAGAAGCCTCTGGTCTGTAGTTAGAGCTTTTATTGTTTGGAAATTACAAGGTGATGTTGATTAGAGGGATAGGAAAGTAGAAATACAAAACAAATAGTCTTAAGTCTTAGCTTAGTCTATATTCCGTATAAAGCTTACCAAAAGCTCAAGACCACCTTTGGGGGGAGAGAGCCGAGTCAAGCACGTGCTGCTAGGGCAAGCCGGGCCGAGTCGAACTCCAGTCAGCGTCTGTCTGTGCCACGCAGCCAGCGAACCAGGAGAGCCGAAAAGAGACCTCACTTCCGTTCTCTCCTTGCCTTTTAAGCTCGTACCCTGGAAGTGGAGTGCTTAGCAGCTGGGCTGGCGTGTGTAGCCCATGCACGGCCATCGGTCTCCTCACCAAAAGGGTGGTCCTTTAAAAACTGGCATCTTTCCGTATTCACTAACCGACTGTTAAAAACTTTTTTTTTACCACAGAAGGGATGCAATGTTGATACATTACTATGAATCATTTACTTTTATGGTAAATAGTCTCAATCTTATGGTTGTAAGGAATTTGGGGATTTTTTTCCCCTTTGTCTCTTTTTTTGATGCTCTTGTTACATATGTAAAAATAACTTGTTCCTTACACTGTTTGCTATCCCTGGCACTAAGTTCTCAATATCTCCAGAAGATACTGATCTGACACTTGAAGGATGGATTGAGAGTTGTTCCTGGAGAAGGCCAGCAGAAGCTGGATTGGACTCTCACT
The DNA here is from genome assembly GCF_019393635.1 of Dromiciops gliroides. Classification (NCBI taxonomy): domain Eukaryota; kingdom Metazoa; phylum Chordata; class Mammalia; order Microbiotheria; family Microbiotheriidae; genus Dromiciops; species Dromiciops gliroides. The sequence continues at coordinate 530,630,883 of NC_057863.1, forward strand.
GAACTAGCTGAGCTAGGCAATCAGATATAAATATAAAACAATCACTGAAAGAGAAACGAGTGCATATGTTTTCTGTTTAGGTGCCTGCAGGCTTTCTTCTATGTACACCATACAACCCTAGTGAGGAACTTCTTAAGTGACTATGGCACAGTGTACTGATTGTTGCTCTCACTCTTTGGTTGGAGACCACATAGAGGAGTCAAAAGTTACCTGACAAATCCTAGTGGAAAAAAATTAAACATATCTTAAAATGAGATTATAGTATGATAGTTTAAACTGGCAGCAAATTAATGAAAATCTTATTAACACCTGGCATATACCAATCCAATAATGTTTAAAATTAATTTCCTGAGAATGTAATATCAGGGAATGTTATTATACTAGGGAGAATGATCATTATGAGAAAATCAGAAAAGTATCATAAAACTTATATGAACTGATTCAAGGCTAAGAAAACAATGAGAATAATAAGCACAATAAAGAAAATATGAGTAAAAGCAATATCAAAATTGAGGTGAGCTCAAATGAAATGCAAGAATCAATTTTGGTCCTATAGCACAAATGATTACACATCTCTCTTGATAGAAAAGTGGGAGCCTCTAGTTGCTGAATATTGAATGTGTTATCAGACTGGAACACTGTGTTGGTCAGGTTTGCATAACTATTTTTCTTTGTTACAATGAAAGGTTCTATGCATGGTAGTGGGAAGACAGTATATAAAGAAATTATTATGGTTTAAAATTGTTTTTAAGCATCAGTGCAATTTTCTTTTAAATCCCAGTTTTTCCTTTTTTCCCCCCAGTACAGGCACTTCATTGACATATGAGTGGGCTCCTCTGTCCTTTGTGGCAGGTAGGGTTTATAATTAGCAGGCCTAATGTCACACAAAATAGTAAAGTGACCTTGTTAAATTGAATTTTTTTTTTTGTGGGGCAATGAGGATTAAGTGACTTTCCCAGGGTCATACAGCTATTAAGTGTCAAGTGTCTGAGGCCGGATTTGAACTTAGGTCCTTCTGAATCCAGGGCTGGTGCTTTACCACTGCACCATCTAGCTGCCCCCTGTTAAACTGAGTTTAATATAATCCTCTTTCTCACCATCTAGCTGCCCCCGTTAAACTGAGTTTAATATAATCCTCTTTCTCACCATGCCCCTCACATTCCACCTTTTTTTCTTTATCCTAGCCATTCTGGCCTTCTTCAGTCCCCCATGCCCTTCATTACAGAATTCCTAAAAGGGTTGTCCTCTAATAATGTTAATTGCAAAATTTATCTTGACTTTTTGCCCGCATCAAAATGTGTATTCTTCTCCCAAAGTCTTAACATAGGAACCTGGCTGGCTCCTGAATGATCTGTAAGGTATTATATTTTTCTGATCCTTCTTTATGCTTGAAAAAAATAGCTGGAGCCATGAAGTGCAATTTAAAAACTAAAATATCTTCTCAAGTTGCAACATTTATCAAAGAGAAGCTACAGTAATACATTTGCAGTATGGAATTATTTGATGATAGCATATCAAAATTCAGTACTTGAAGGACTATTAGAAGGGTACATATTAGAAGGATATATTTCGTTTTTATGTAAGGAATGTACATTCATAATTTCATTACCATGTAAAACAGGAGTTGTGTTTAAAATTTGATGTTTAAGAAAATCCTCACGGACCCTAAAAGAAGGAGATAAAAATACAATATTGCTACTTTAAATCTTTGGAAGGAGACTAATTGAATGTAGTGGATCCCATAATGTGAAGTACAGGCAGTAAATGACCCTTGGGAAAGTTAAGATTCTGTTTGGTACTATTTGTACATATGACTTCATATGTGATTGAATTTACTCTAATCTCATTTTAAGTGACGTGTTCTTGTAATAGGCTAATTTTGATGTTTGACCTTCTATAAGTAACTTGAGCCTTAATGAAAATGCACTTAATAGTTGACAATATGCTTAAAAACTGAAAAAGTAAGTTGTTAAAGTATAATTGTATTAAAATTACTCTATGTGGGTTTTGAATGCAATCAGTATAGAATGCCAAAAGTGAAAAATGAATAAAGTGATTTTCTACATATGAAAATTCAGATAACCAACTTGATGTCATTTGACTGGCAATAAATTTTGTTTCATTTAAAAAACTCCATGATATTGTGTATGTTATGATTATATTTCTAAATTTCCTTGTACTTCGAACTTTGGGAAACCAATTGTATCAGTGGAAAATTGACTTTTCCTTTGATCTAGATATTGTGAAATTATTAACTAAATGAATAAAGACTTGTAATAATTTCAAAACCTATCAAGTATGGGGTATATTTTTCCTCAAAAGGAATAATAATAATTACTTGCACTTCCTTCTTTCTCCTCCCCCCCCCATCTCCTTCCTCTCCCACTTTCCCTCAGGGCAAAATATATTACTATATCCCCTTGAGTTTGTATCTTATTCCCTCTTTTAGTCAATTCTGATGATAGTAAGGTTCTTTCATTCCCCTACACCTTCCCCCACCTCTCCTCTCCTCCATAAGCTTTTTTTTTTTGTTTCCTTCATGTGAGCTACCTCTCCCCAGTCCATCTCTCCCCTTCTCCCTCCCTCAGTGCATTCCTCCTACCCCTCAACCGTATTTTAAAGATGTCATCATGGGTTAGCTAGGTGACAAATTGGAAAAAAAAACACCAGTCTTAGACCCAGGAAGACTGGAGCCCAAATCTGGCCCCAGATATAAGACACCCCACCCTGCCTGCCCCACAAAAAATAAGGATAAACAAAAACTAGATGCTTTACAGATATCATCCCTTCATATTCAGTTCTGACATGTGTTCTCTAAGTGTATTCCTTTCTGTTGCCCTAATACTGACAAAGTTCTTATGAATTAGAAGTATTATCTTCCCATGAAGGAATGTAAACAGTTTAATCTTTTAATATCTCTCATGATTTCTTTTTCTTGTTTACCTTTTTATGCTTCTCCAGGGTCTTGTATTTGAAAGTCAAATTTTCTATTCAGTTCAGGTCTTTTCATCACAAATTCCTGAAAGTCCTCTCTTTCATTGAAGTCCCATTTTTTCCTCTGAAAGATTATAATCAATTTTGCTGGGTATGTGATTCTTGGCTGTAGTCCCAGTTCCTTTGCCCTCTGAATTATCATATTCCATGCCCTCCAGTCCTTTAATTTGGATGCTGCTAGATCTTGTGTTATCCTTATTCTAGTTCCACAATATATGAATTCCTTTTTTCTAGCTGCTTGCAATTTTTCTCCTTGATGTAGGAGCTCTGGAATTTAGCTATAATATTCCTGGAGGTTTTCCTTTTGAGATCTCTTTCAGGAGGTGATGGGTGGATTCTTTCCATTTCTATTTTGCCTTCTGCTTCAAGAATATCAGGGCAATTTTCCCTGACAATTTCTTGGAAGATATCTTAACTCTTATTTTGGTCATGGCTTTCAATTAGTCCAATGATTTTAAAATTATTTCTCCTGGATCTATTTTCCAGGTCAGCTGTTTTTCCAAGGAGATATTTCATATTGTCCTCTATTTTTTTATACATTTGGATTTGCTTTACTGTGTCTTAGTTTCTCATAAATTCACTAGCTTCCATTTATTCAATCCTAAGTCTTAGGCAATTATTTTCTTCAGATAGCTTTTGTATTTCCTTGTCCATTTGGCTTTTCAAGCTGTTGACTTTTTTCTCATGATTCTCCTGTATTGCTTTCATTTCTCTTTCTATTCTTTCCTCCACCTCTCTAAATCTTCCTTCTATATCTCTTACTTTCTCTTCAAAAATCCCTTTTGTGTGCTTCCATGGCCTGAGACCAACTTATATTTGTCTTGGAAGCTTTGGATATAGGGGTCCTGAGGTTATCATCCTCTTCTGAGGGTGCACCTAGATCTTCATTGTTGCTGAAGAAACTTTCTATAATTCTCAACTTTCTTTGCTTGCTCATCTTGCTCTCTTTTACTTAACATTTAACTCCTTCTTATAGTGGGGCTCTACTTCCAAGCTATACTGTCCCAAGCTTCAGAGGATCCCAGGTGTTTTGGTTTGAGGGAGGGCAGGTTTTTCTTTTGCCTGGCCTATTCTCTGATCTGAAGATAACATAAAGCCAACTTGCTAATTAACCAGGCAGCAAAACTTTGTGTGCTGTGCTCCTTAGCTCTGATGAGCCTCTGACCTCCCCAACCTGGACCTCATATGGCTCAAGATTTCTTCCTGGTTCCCCAATGGGGTGGAATAACACACAGGGCATATATTAGGTTTTACTAAAAACTCAGAAAAATGGGACTTTGGGGTGCAGAGCCAAGATGGTGGAGTAATGACTAATGTGTGCCCCAGGAAGTGCCATTGTTCTGAGTTTTTAGTACAACCTAATATATTCCCTATGTGTTAAACCATAATGTGATTTTAAAAAAATTATAATGAGTGATTTTTATACCAGGATGTGTTTAAACTCAAGAAGGAAAAAATATTTTGAATAAAATTTCAACTGTTGCAACTACATTAGAGAAATAATAAACACCTCATCCAGCCTGAAGCTATGTTAGTGTAACTTACTAATTGAAGGAAAATCTCTTGGGAATGTAATTTGATATTGCTTTGAGTTTTAAATTCAGGTAAAAATGTCTGAATTATCATTGTCAGTAATCCACTATTCAAGGAAAATGCTATAAACTTCTCAAAGAGAATATGATCAAAGAACTGCTACAGGTAAATGTTTTTGTCTAGAAAAGTTGAGGAGATAACCTTGTATAGGTGAGTTATGATCCTCTTGATTCAGTTCCCACATGGTGCTATTTCCTTTTTGAAAAGGAATATTTCCCACTTGATACCCTATGAATAATGTTGAATTTTATTGTATGATAATATATTATTACATATTCTGTACATATTATATCTTTTATTACATGTACTATACATTACATATATGTTTTTATACACACATACATTACATAGTGAAATCTGATTTGGCAATGCTCCAGCACCTCTAAATTGCTATATTGGGATGCAAGTATAAGGTACCTTTTTGTGTAGCCTACTTTGATATTCTTCCTATAGTTTTGTTGTTTATAAGATTAGTTTCACAAGATCTGAACTGTTTTTTACCACATGAACTAATTACTGGATAGATAATCTGATTAGATTTTTTTAGGTTTTACTAAATTATAGTAAGTACTATCACTAACATACTTTTAACAACATTATCTAGAGAATCTCTACAAGTGACCTGCAAAATAGATGATGGTCAGAGGGGAGTAGAAGCAGCCTGATTGAAGTTGGGAACCTCCTGCGGACAGGTGTTTGAAAAATGGCCAAAAAGGACATGCACAGATGCTTGCCAGACACCTGAAGGAACAGATCACAGATACTACCAAAGGACTTGAGACCACTAAAACTACAGGGGTATTGGATTCCTTTATTCACCATATCATAATGTTGCTTGTTTTATTAGTTTTGTCTGTTATGTTACCTATTCCGTAAGATACATATTATTTCTTCTTGGACTGATACCTATTTAGGAATTGTTAAAAAATGTAAAAGTGTTAGCTTCAAAGAAGAGAATTGAAGAGTTAAATTTTTGTGTATGACTATAACAGAATTCTGTAATAACAGCAACTAATTGGACCAAGCCACAAGGTTGCAAAACACTTTAAAAAAGAGGCAATAGAATAGCTGATAAGCTGGAGGATTTCTATATTAGAGACCTTTGGATGTTCTCAAAAATAAAATTTCTTCAGGATAAGAAAAAAGACTTGCATCAGTATTATGTGAACTCTGGAATAATAATCAGTTAATAGAAGAAGCCAGAGTTGCTTGATCAAAGGCATAAAAATTGGGGCAATTTAGGAGAATTTTGTAGTTTCTCTGGTGGGCTACTTGCATATTTGTATTCAGCAGGCTTTTATGCATCCTGGCTATTGCATGTGACAATCTAGAAATTTCTCATTAGATAATTTTTGCCTGCTCATTTTTATAACTCAATATAACAAACAGAGGGAAGTTAGTGGTGCTCAATTCCTATTTTGATTGTTTTTTCTGCCAAGGAGAGTGACTGGAAAAGCCTGAACAAAAATGGTTCTTAGATGGTAGATACCCAAGGTAAATAAGTAGATTCTGAAAGAGAAATAAACTGTTCTTAATTAATTCCAGTCACCAAGTACAGATGATTTAAAACATGTATACTAAAAGAATTGGCAGATATGATTACTGAACTACTGTCAATATTCTTTGAAAGAGTGTGGGAAATGGGAAACTAGAAAAGAGGAAATGATGAATATCTTAATTTCCAAAAAAGAGAATAGAGTATGACAGTTATAGGGTGCTGAATTTTATTTAAATTCCTGGCAAAACTGTAGACTACTTTATTAAAAAGATGTTTAATGAACATCTAGAAAAAGAAATAGTGATCACAAGGAACAAACATCACTTCACCAAGAACAAGTTATGGCAGAATAACCTGCATTTTAATAGCTCTCTAAATTAATTAACCAAATCCTATAGTTGTAGTTTATATAGATTTTTAGTAGTCTTCATGTCATTATTATGGAAAATACTGTGTACTAACATGGCAAGATGGATTCATAAAAGTTTCAATAGCCAACATGTTATCATTAATGGTTTGATGTCAACATAGCTTCAAATTTCAGTTGAGTACCCATCAAAGATCTATAGTGAATCCTTTTCTATTTAACATTTGTATCAGTGTCTTGAGTAACAGCATATATGATTGTTATCACATCTGAAAAGATCATAAATCCAGGAGACATAGCTAAGACACATCAGATGGCAAGTCAAGATCTAAAATGTTATTAATAGCATAGAACACAAGGCCAAATATAATGAAAGGAAATTTAATAAGGATCAATGTAAATCTTATATGTTCAAAAATCAACTTTATAAGCACAATATGAGTGAGACATAGTTATTCAATTTGTTGTTCAACCCATTTGGGGTTTTCTTGTCAAAGATACTACAGTGGTTTGCCCTTTCCTTCTCCAGTTCATTTTATAGATGAGGAAACTGAGACAAACAGGATTAAGTGACTTTCTTTGGGTCACACAGCTGATAAGTGACCAAAGCCAGATTTGAGCTCAGGATGATGAATCTTCCTGACTTCAGGCCCAGCACTCTATCCATTTTACCACCTAGCTACTCAAGTTATTCAATAGTATGCCAGGAAAAAAAGACCCTGCGATTTTATTATACTCCAGGTTTTGTATAGGGAAGTGTGATATGGCAGCCAAAAACCTAACATGATCTTGTCTTGCATTAAGTGAAACATAGATTGGTAGTATCTGTGAACTACAGTCAGCTTGCACTTGCCTCTCACCTCCCTTCAGGTGCAGTATCATCTTCTCTCTTTCTTAAGGATTTAAACTTGGCATTTCAAAGTTCATAAAGGATGTATTGTTGCCTTCATTGTTGACAATGGCTCCAAAATGTGCAAAGGTGGCTATGCGGGAGATTAGGCTCCTCAGACTGTGTTGCCTTTCATTGCTGAGTACTACAGATATCAGGGTTTGATGATCAGTATGGGCCAGAAAGACAAATATGTGGGGGATGAAACCCAAAGCAAAAGAGGTAGTCTGACCCTTATGTAACTAACCTATTGAACATGGTATTGTCACCAAGTGGGATGACATGGGGAAGATTTTGCATAATACTTAATACAGAGAGCTACATGTGCTACCTAAAGGGCACTCTGTGATTTTCACACAAGCCCTCCTAAACCCTAAAGCCAACAGAGAAAAAATGGCAAAGGTTATGTTTAAGACCTTCAGAACCTCAGCCATATATATTCCCATCCAGGTTATGCTGTCTCTGTATGCCTCTAGTTATGCCACTGGTACTATGATGGACTCTGGTGATAATGTAACCCACATTGTGCCCATCTATGAAGGTTATGTCCTTCCACATGCCATCCTCTGTCTGAATCTGCCTGGCCCCAAATTGACCAAGAAAGGGTACAGTTTCACTACCACAACTGAGTGGGAAATTGTACATGACATCAAAGAGAAACTGTTATGTAACCCTGAACTCTGACCAGAAGATGGCTACTGTTACATTTATCTCTTCTCTAGAAAAGGGCTAGGAGCACCCTGATAATTAGGTTATCACTATTGGCAATGAAAGGTTCCAGTGCCCAGAATTTCTCTTCCAATCATCTTTCTTAAGTATGCAATCATGTGGAATCCACTAAACTACCTTCAACTCAATCATTGTGTGATATTCAAATATCTAAGGATTTTTATTCCAATATTATATTGTATAGTGGTACTGTATCTTCTACATTAATAATTGTTTCTTTTTTAAATTATCAGAGCCATAAGTCCCCCCGAATTTCCCTAATTTCCCCCCAACATAGATGTGAATGAAGACTTTTTAGTCTCCCAAGAAGTTTCATTAGTGCCAGTATTTGGGGGAGGGGAGAAGCCTTTCCTGCATATTGATTTCAAACCAATTCAAATATAAGTGCATGTGTTAAGGAGAGAGAGAGAGAGAGAGAGAGAGAGAGAGAGAGAGAGAGAGAGATTAGAGAAATAATGATGTGATAGATATCATGATAGATTTTGTTTAGGTCTATGCAGCACAATTTAGGACAGAATGGTAAAAACCCTCTAGATCATATTGTATATAGATCAATTACAGTTGCTGAGAATGTTTATCCTTAAGAGGAAAATTCCTAAGGTAGACATGATAGCTGTCTTCAAGTAATGTCAGGGATTAAACTCAATCTATTTTCAGAAGGAAAAACTACAAGCCATGGGTGGTACTTCCAAAAAAGAAAATCTAAACATAATTTCTGGAAAAGTTTCCTACAAAGTAGAGCTCCCGAAGAGTCAAATGGGCTGCTTTGGCAGTTAGTGGTTTCTCCCTCATTTAAGATTATCAATTAATGGCTGAGTGACAACTTGTTAGGAACAGTTTAGAGGCATGGGTTAGACTAGATGTCTACAGAAATTCCTTCCAACTGGAATTATATGATTTTATTTCCCATTACAGGTGATATTTGCATTTTAATACTATCCTTCAATGTTATAGATCAACAGTAACTGATCAAAAATTTCAGACACCTTGATGAGGTCAATGTGAAATAATGAGGGAGGGGTGGTTAAGTTTTTCTGGACCTCTCATTACATTTCTTGCTCTTTCTATTGTACTAATATTTTCCACAAATGCCCCTTTCTATGTATCTCCAGTTATCTTTTTTTTGTTGTTGGGACAATGAGGGTTAGGTGACTTGCCCTGGGTCACACAGCTAGTAAATGTCAAGTATCTGAAGCCAGATTTGAACTCAGGTCCGCCTGAATCCAGGGCCAGTGCTTTATCCACTGGGCCACCTAGCTGCCCCTCCAGTTATCTTTTGAGAATCTTTGCAGGTATACAGAGTTTTTTTGTTTGTTTTTATATAGTTTGCATAAAGTTTATATATCACCTTGCTTTCTGAATTTTAGCTCCCTTTCATTCCTCATAAAACATCTCTGACAACAAAGAACAAAAAATAAAGGGTAAAAATGCTGCCCATAAAACTAAGCCATATCTCAAATGAATCTGATAGGATATGCAATGATTCACTCATGATCTTTGCCTTTACAAAGAAGAGAGGTCATTATATTTTCTCCTATCTTGTCTTTTTTTTTAATGGGGGGTGTAGCATAAGTTTATCATTGTAATTATATACCTGATGTCCAATCATATCCCAGTCTCTGTTATTCTCTTCAACTAACATTAAACACTTATAAAAAAATCTACTATGCTCCTGGATCTGTACCAGGCTTTGTACATACAATTACAATGAATGAAACAATCCACACTAGAAAAAATGTACATCTCCTCCATTTCTGAACTACAATTTTGCTTATGGTTGGTTCTTTACAATTCAGGTTTTACTTCTTCTTTAGTTATTTCCTTTACATTACTGAATGTCAAGGGCAAGGATTCTACCCTATATCAGAATTTAGGTTGCATAAGGATTGGCGACTATGTCTTAGTTAAACTTTTTGCTCAATGTGGTGCTCTGCATAGTGCTTTATAATTTGAATATGAAATAAGTGCTTCATGATTTTTATTGAATTGAATTGAATTCTCTTTCTGTTTCTATCATAGTGCCTAGCCATAGCCCAACAATATATTTGTGACTGAGTTATTACTTCCTCACTTCCAAAGATATGATTTTTATCAGTTTAAATATTATTCTACCCACACAGATTTCACAACTTCTATAATTTTGGTAAATGTTTTCATAACTTATTTTGGGCAGAAATAATCATTATCTTATGACCTTAGATGAAAATACAATCAAGGAACCATGCACAAAGTCAGATTATTTATACTTGTCAGAGCTTGTGTTCTATTGGACAAATCTTCAAGAAACCAGGGTCACCTCCACACTAAAAGAAAGTATTTCAGTAGTATGTTATGGAAGTGTAATTGTCAGAACAAGAAAGATCTTCTATTGCATTACTTTGTTTTGTGAAGAGCAATAAAATACATTTGAGACAAAAGCAGTCATGAATGAAAGTTAAGTTGTGAATTATTACATTTTATATTGAAGGTTTACAACTTCTAAAGATGAATCAGTGGTCTGCAGAAAATAAATTAGTGCTGCGGGTATAGCAGTATGATAGCATAGCTCAAAAGAAGTTGGGAGTAGGAAACAAACTTGGCTACCATGGTTTGGCAAATAGTGTGAGATAGAGGGAAAAGGAGACATATTGAAAACAGAAGGGGTTATTATTTAGTATAACAAGAAAAAGGGTGCCAATATCATTAACATGGAGGGTAAAGTCTAAGTTAGATAATCAGCCTTTAGTATATTGTATGCACATAGTTGATTGCATATTGTCTCCACCATAAGGATGTAAGCTCCCTGAGGGCAGGGATCATAGTTTTCTTTCATTGTACTTTAGTACTTAGCACAGTGCTTAACACATAGTAACAAATTAATAAATATGTCTTGACTTGATTAAAAAAGCAAAGGAACATTGGTGAATTGGCTAGGGGTAGTTTTCAAAGATCTAGATTGTTCACAAAGTGTGGTCAGAAGTATAATTTAAGTATACAGTAACCATGAAATCAAGTTGACCATCTGGGGAACAGGTTGAGTGGAGAGGATGAAAAGAGCATATCATTTTCTGACTTTGATGGGAAAGTCCATACAGTTCAAGTGTGGCTAATTTTCATAGGTAGGGCTTTTCGGCCTCTATTTTTATTTTCAAACATCCTCATTGATATGAGTAAATAAAGACAGGCACATCTGTTTTATTCTTCAGACTTAGGGAAGGTCTATAATGATGTGAGAGATTTGCTAATTTTCATATTAGCAAATGCTATAGTCTCCTTGGGGAGTTTTATTGGTTCTAAAAATTTTGCATGCTTACCATTTTCAATTATGAAGCATCCATTATCCAGTCTACAGTTCCTCCTCTTGTACTTTCTTGTTTTTGTTTTGTTTTGGGGTTTTGATATTTTTTTTGGTGGGGCAATTGGGGCTAAGTGACTTGCCTGGGGTCACACAGCTAGTAAGTGTCAAGTGTTTGAGGCTGGGTTTGAATTCAGGTCCTCCTAAATCCAGGATGGGTGCTTTATCCACTGTACCACCTAGCTGCCCCCCTCTTGTACTTTCTTTCTTCTTTTTAAGTCATGCAAAACAAACTTACCTATTAACCATGTTGCAAAAGAAAAATGACCAAAAAAGAGAAAAAAAAACATTTAAAAAAAAGTGTGCTTCAATTTGGATTCAGAGCTCAATCAGTTCTCTCTCTTAGGTTGAATTTTCAACATAGATCCTTTGGAGGTGTTTTGGATCATTGCCTTGATCAGAGTAATTAAGTTATTCACATTTGATCCTGCTTACAATAATGCTGCCACTGTGACAATGTTCTACTGCTTCTGTTCACTTTGCTTTGCATTAGTTCATAGAAGTCTTCAATGTTTTTCTGAAACCATTTGTTCATCACAGTAGTATTCTATTACAATTGCATACCATGATTTGTTCAGCCATTCTCCAATTGATGGGAATCCCCTCAAATTCCAATTCTTCACCACCACAAAAAGAACTACTATGAATATTTTGTACAAATATATTCTTTTCCCTTTTTTATCTCTTTGGGATATAGAACTAGTAGTGGTATTGCCAGCTCAAAGGGTATGGACAATTTGCTATTTGGGCATAATTTCAAATTGGTCTCTAGAATGGTTAGATCAGTTCACACCTCCACCAATAATGAATTAGTATCCAAATTTTCCCACAACACCTCCAAAATTTATCATTTTCCTTTTCTGTCCTATCATGGCTATCAGGACAAATATGAGGTGGTATCTTAGAGTTGTTTTAATTTGTATCTCTTTAAACAGTAGTGATTTAGAGCATTTTTATGTGACTTTGGATAGCTTTGATTTCTTCTGAAAATTCTCTGTTCCTATGCTTTGACCATTTATCATCTGGTAACTAGCTCTTCTTTTTTAGAAATTTGGCTCAGTTCCCTATATATTTGAGAAGTGAGGCCTTTATCAGAGAAAATTGCTGTAAATTTTTCCATTTCATTTTTAATTTTGGCTGCATTATTTTTGTTTGTGCATTAAAAAAATTCATGTAATTAAAATTATCTATTTTATTTCCCATAATATCCTCTATCTCTTCTTTGGTCATAAACTCTTCACTATCCATAGGTCTCATAGATACATTTTTCAATGCTCCTACTTATAATAACAACTTTTACATTTAAATCATGTATCTATTTTGCCTTTATCTTGTTATATGGTATGAGATGTTGATCTATGCCTAATTTCTGCCAAACTTTGTGCATTTATTTTAAATGGAATTTCTCTTTATTATCTATTCTTGCTGGGTTTTGTTGGTGATATATAGAAATGCTGATGATTTATGTGAGTTTATTCTATTTATATGGGCTTATTCTATTTCATATCTTGTAACTTTGCTAAAGTTGTTGTTTCAAATAGTTTTTAAGTTGATTCTCTATAGTTATCTAAATATACCATCATACCACCTGTACAGTGATAGTTTTATTTTGTTATTGATTATTTTTATTCTTTTATTCCTTCAACTTCTTTTTTCTTATTTTACCACTATCAATAGCATTTCTAGTACAATGTCAAAAATATTGCAGAAAATGAATATCCTTGCTTCACCCCTGATCTTATTGGGAAGGCTTCAAGTTTATCCTTATTGTAGATAATGCTTATTCTTGGTATTAAATATATGACTTTACATATTAAAAAAGGCTTCATTTATTCCTCTGCTCTCTAGTATTTTTAGGAGCAGGATTGTTTTGTCAGTGGCTTTTTCTGCATCTACTGATATAATCATATCATTTTTTTGCTTTTGAAGTTCATTTGGCCCTTTGTTCTTTCAAGGAAAGAGTTTTTTAATCTTCAGTACTAAGACTTCAGAATAATTACATGAGTAAATGAATTGAACTGAATAAATTTTAAATTATGAATTACCTGAGTAGAACATTAGTTCCTTAATCATATGGCTTATTTTTTTCAATTTTGTCTTTATATCTCTAGAATCTAACATAATGTCTTGTCATAGTCATAGTAGTTTCTTCATAAGTACTTCATGGTTTATATGCTTTATGGCTTTCTTCTAGAAAGATATTTTCTGTCCCCACATGAATCATCTGAAGTGGGTAGTGGTCATTAGGTCTGACAGTTTTTAGAAGGCTTAGTCTCCTTTGGTAGGTAGATGTCTTAGAACCTTCTAATCAATCAATTTGTAAGCATTTATTTAGAACCCGCTGTATACCAATCATATGCTAAGTGATGTGCGTACAAAAATAAAAGCAAAGTCATCCCTGCCTTCAAGGAACAAGAAGTCATTAATCACAGCTTGTTACATTTTCTTCTGATTTTTAATGGATGGTGTCTCTTCTGCAGGCCACCTGCTCATTGGCATCATCATTCTTTGTAGGACAGGAAGGAACCTATTAAGTCCTCAGACATTTAAATTTATTTTTCTGTTGGAAGGAGCTCATTCCTTTATCTTAGCTTCAAGGCTCAATTGTCTTTCTTCCCTTTATTTACTGTGTCACATTATTCCACTCTGCATATTCCTTAATCACATAGGAAGTCATGTTTGATTTTTCCCCTCCACCTCTAATGCCTACTTCAACTTTTGTTAAAGAACAAATTATCTACAAATTGTTGAGGCTTTCCTCAAGCCCATTCACCTTCTCTTCAAAAGGGATACCAGTCTGTACCTTCAAACTACAGCATTTACTTGTCAAAGGAAGAGAGGTAAATTGCAAAATCTGCACAGGTAAATGAACGATATTACTTGTCCTTAAAAGAACTTTGTAAACATAAAATGCCATACAAATCTAAGTTATACTTGTTACAGTGGTCAGTGTTTATCATAGGATTTTTTTATGGAAGTTGGCCTCAAGAGCTACTAGTAGGAACAACGGAGGATTGGAAATCCCTCTTCCTGGAAGTATACTTCCATTTGTGAAAAAATGTGAAATCACATTGGAATGGTAGATTGGAATCACCCCCAATGTGTAGAAAGTCTGTGGTAGTTCTATAGGGCCAAGATAAACAGTTTATTTTTGAGGTAGCTATTTGAGGCTTATAGTCAGCATGACCCAAGTTGAAATAATGCTTCATATACTTAATAGCCATGTAACCAAGAAGTAGTAGGTTTCCTTTGCTTTCTTCCTCCCTTTTATCCATCAGTATAACAAACTCCTTCCTGGTAAGGAAACTCTACCAAGACATATCAACAACTCTTCTTCTGCTTAGTGTTTAGAGAGTTGCATGGGGTGCTATGAGGATGAGTGACTTGCTCAGGATCACATAGCCATTTTGTATCAGAGATAGAACTAGAACTTTAACTGGCCAGGCCTCTAGTCACTACGCCAAGATGCCTAACATTAAAGGCTTTGGATAATCACTTGTCATAAATATTAGAGATGGGATTCTTCTTTGGGGATGGGTCAGATTATATGTTGATTGGAATCCTTCTAATCCTATGATTCTGAGACCAAACATCATAACATAAAATTATCATCCTTGTAATCAAATAAAATTTATTCTTTAATCCTTGGTGATCATGTTACCATGGAGTTTATGTAGTTTTTCCTTCATAGCAGGGAGAATGGGAGTTAGAAAGGCTCTGGAACTTAGCTATGGGTACATTTATGCTGCTAGCTCAAAGTAGGGACATGCTTTGTGGATGGAGAATTTCCTACACAGGCACCATACTTGCTCTGATGTCTTAGATGACATCAAGGTCAACCTGAAGAAATAAAAAAGATCTAAATGATTTTCATAAGGATACATTTCTGAAGATTTTCTCTTAGAAATCCTATATATCTAATATTAAATACAGGGTTTTTTTTTTTTAAACATAAAGCCTCAAAGGGTGAACCTTTTTTAACTTCATGCAACAATAAAAGGATGAGAATTAATGATTATTCAAAACTGGTCACAGTTTTCCTATTTATCATTAATAAGCTGAATTTGATCAATACAATAAGTATTTATTAAGTCTCTACTATACACAAAGCATGATGCTAGTCACGAAGGACACAAATAGGATAAATGGTAGTTATTTTCCATCATGTAATATGTAAACAAATAAACATGATACAAAGTAGAATATGCTAAACAAAAAGGAAAAATTGGGTCAAAATTTAATGAGATAACGTGAGATGGGAGATCTTACTTTTAGTTGAGGGAAATATTCCCCACATTGGGGCTATGGAAACACAGTTGGGCCTTTAAAAAAAAAAAAAAGATTATTTCAATAGGAGATAAATGCATTCTTTCACTAGATGATTGTCTTTAAGAATGCACTGAGGGGGCAGCTAGGTGGCGCAGTGGATAGAGCACCGGCCCTGGAATCAGGAGTATCTGAGTTCAAACCCAGCCTCAGACACTTAACACTTACTAGCTGCGTGACCCTGGGCAAGTCACTTAACCCCAATTGCCTCACTAAAAAAAATGCACTGAGGCCAACCTAGCACCATCATAGGTGTGCAGAGAGGAAGACCATCCATTCCACTAAAGGGAAAAACTCAAAAGAAGGTGGCCAATTCCAATTTCCCCAAGGGAAAGCCGAAGAGAAAATGTTACTATTTGTACCAGGGTACACTGACATACCTGATATATTTAATAAACATACTTTTAAGTATGGGGCAAGATCAGGGAATAGCTAGTAATTCAGACTAGCTGGAATATAGTATGGGTAAAAGATAGCAATGTGAATGGAAGATTGATATGAGTCTTTGACTTTTAGGGCCTGACTAAGAGTTTATATTTGAGGCAGCTTGATGGAGTAATGGATAGAGTGTTGGGCCTATTGTAAAAAAAAATCTGAGTTATAATCCTGCTTCAGATATTTACTAGCTCTGTGACCATAGGCAAGTCACTTTACCTCTCAGACTTAGTTTCCTTATCTGTAAAATGGAGATAAAACAGTACTCCCTTCAGAGGCTTGTTGTGAAGATCCAGTGAGATATTATTTATAACGTATTTCTCACAATGGCCGGCACATAGTAGGCAATTAATAAATGTTTTTCCCTTCCTCTCCTTATTACAATTGGTGCCTGTGTGAAAAGAGAGTAGAAAATGGAATCCAGGAATTATTTCAGAGACTGAATTGATGAGGTTAGTTGGATGTGAGGGAATAAGTTAAAGGAAAAGGAAGAGTCAAAGCTTACTCTGGAATTGACACTGGAAAGATGGAGGGACCATCAGAGAGAAGTGGACTTTTATCAGGTTCTAATCTCAAGAATTGGGATGGGGGCAGCTAGGTGGCTCAGTGGATAAAGTACCATCCCTGAATTCAGGAGGAATTGAGTTCAAATCTGGCCTCAGGCACTTGACACCTACTAGCTGTATGACCCTGGGCAAATCACTTAACCCTCATTGCCCCACAAAAAAAAGAATTGGGATGAATCAAAATTGAATTAGTAAATAAATGATTCAACATAAGCCAGAAGACTATAAAGGAATGGTTTAATTTAGTTTATTAGAATACAACTGTCTGGGGCAGCTAGGTGGCTCAGTGGATAGAGCACAAGTCCTGGAGTCAGGAGGACCTGAATTCAAATTCGGCCTCAGACACTTGACACTAGCTGTGCGACCCTGGGCAAGTCACTTAACCCCAGTTGCCTCACCAAAAAAAAAAAAACCCCAAAAAACAAAAACAAAAAAATAAAACACAACAACAACAACAAAACCCAATACAACTGTCAAACGAAAGGCAAGGGTACATTTTGGTAGTTCAGCGTTGGTCAAATTAAATTGAAGTGGGGAGAGATGTGGAGAAAGAGAAGTCTAGAGATGATCCTGAAGTGTTCATTTTTGAATATGTTGAGTTTGAAGCAACAATGGGATCTCTAGACCAAAACTTGCAGCAGCCAGTCAGATTTGGTGGACAGTAGTTCAGGGTAAAGATCGGTTTAGGATATATAGATTTGAAGATCATCTTGCATTACAAATGGCAATCAAAGCCATGGAAATGATAAGATCTCCATGAAATTCTTCTCAAAGGTCTAAGATCTGGCCCTTTTCCTTTGCATTCTTTTTTAATTTTTAAAATTTTTTCCTTTGCATTCTTGATGCTCATTGACTATAGATGTCTCTCTCTCTCTCACTAGTTACTCACAAAATGTCCTAATTCTAGGTGGTTATGGAATAGATGAATGTTATGAGAAACAAATGAGTTCTGCTGAGTGAAACCCTATTTTAAATTATGGATCACAGTGCCTTGTGTCTCAGTGTCCTTGCCCAAGCCTAAAAGCAAAGTGTGAAGAGAGTTTTTCTGCTAGAGCAGCTGTGACTGTTATCCTAAGGATCTGCCTTACCCTAGATCAAGAAAAAGAAAGTCAGATTTTAAATATATATATATATATATATATATATATATGATCAAACCCCTATGAACAAAAAGATTATCTTTGAAAGGTTTTCATAAATCAACATAATCTTGATGAAATATGTTCTGTTATAAAAGCAAATAGGTTTGCAAGCATTTATCTACTTTGAAAATCCCTTTCTTTCTTTTTCCATTTCATTTCTTGAAATAGACAGTATGGCACAATGGATAGTGAGCTTGCCTTAGAATTAGACTTTAACCTCACATGTTGGGATGGGACAAATGTTTGACCCAAAACAATCAAGGGTGTCAGGTTTACTCAACTTGTAAGAATACAGTTGTCAAACATAGTGCAAGGGTATATAATGGTAGTGCTAGGTCATTTGAGTTCAGTTGAATTGATTGCTAAGACTTTCCATTGTCTCCCCTTTTCTCTATAGAGATCATAATAGTTGGTATTTAAATAGTGATTTAATTTCCATGTAGCACTTTACATATTTTATCCCATTAAATCCTCATAGCATCATTGGGAGCTTGTGCTATTATTATCTATATTTTAGAGAAAAGGAAACTGAGTCTGAGAGAGGTAAAGAGATTTAAACATGGTCACACAACTAGTATCAGAGACATAATTTGAACTCAGGTCATCCTGATTCTTAGTCCACTGTGCCACCTACCTATCACCTCCATATTAAGAGCTAGCACTGTTATTATGATATAGCCCTGATGATGTAGCCCTTTCAAGTTTGCAAAGTATTTTACATACATCATTAGAGCCTCAGGCCATACATAGCAAATGCAGCCATTGTGGAGTAGAAAATTAGACAGGTTTGGGAATATGAAAAGCTATTCTGGTGGGAGCTTTTAAAAGTAGAGTCAGGGATGCTAAGGACCACATTACCAATGTGAAGTATTCTCTTAGGAATGAAACAAGGGGGAGGCTAGGTGGCACAGTGGATAAAGCACCGGCCCTGGATTCAGGAGTACCTGAGTTCAAATCCGACCTCAGACACTTGACACTTACTAGCTGTGTGACCCTGGGCAAGTCACTTAACCGCTATTGCCCCACAAAAAAAAGGAGTGAAACAAGAAACTTATACTCTAGCTGTTTTCATGTCTACTATCCATCAGTACCTGCAGGTACCCAGGGGTTTATAAACCTATCTCCCATTAAAATTCTATGTACTTCCCATTGCTTTTGTTCTTCCTTGTAATGTGTATAGGCTTAGCCTATTACAGAAGAAGATTTGGGTTCAAGTCCCACCTTTGCAAAATGATTCTTCAACCCTGAGCAAATAATTTAATTTCTCATGGCCTGCAACTCACTAAGACTAACACCTATTTGACAGGACGTGTATATTTTTTTTCCAAGAAGCCAGATAATTTGGTATTGGAGAATAGAAAGAAATATTTTTAATGTTCTATCATGAGCTTGAAATGATCCTTTCCAACATATTTAGATATATGTGTGCATACATTTTTTTTCTTTCTGATCCATACCAATTCAATTTTAACTATTCAGCATCAGAATTAGATTTGGGAATGATCCAGCATGTTTTTTGGCAAATATCTTTACATATGCTTATAAAAAGCCTAAAATCTTAATGAGTTTTTTTTCTAAATGCAAGAAAATGTTTTCATTATTGAAAATAGGAAAATATAATGGTAAGTGAAACAATGTTATAAGGGGCACTTTACTCAGATAATTATACAACAAACCATTTGACCTGTACTACAAGATATAAGTTAATTTTGTTTTTTTTAGTGAGGCAATTGGGGTTAAGTGACTTGCCCAAGGTCACACAGCTAGTAAGTGTCAAGTGTCTGAGGCCAGATTAGAACTCAGGTCCTCTTGAATCCAGGGCTAGTGCTTTATCCACTGAACTACCTGGCTGCCCCTGAACAAGTTAAATTTTTAAAAAGCAAAGTTTCACAGTATCTCAGAGTTGGATCCTGCCAGTTCTAAGTGCCACCTTCTAATAAGTCTTTTTCTCTTTCATTTTCCCCCCTTGTGTTGTTTGGCAAAGTGCGTGGCAAATACTTGGTGGTTAACGATTATTTAAAATTTATTGATTGAATAAATATTTCAGGTTCTCACCTATCTTCTCTTATTTTTACCAATTTTTATTCAGCATGTCATTATTAAATCTAAAATTAAGCCTGCATATTTTTGTGGTTTTGTATTAATTTGTTCTTTTTACATTATGAAATATAAATTATGTGTTTAGTATTTCTCCTCTAAAAAATCATAGTTTCTATGTGCTCTGGAATATGCTCCATCTTTGTAAAGAGATGACGTTGTGCTGAAAAATGTGTATAATCTTTATTGTTCCCATTCAAAAGTTGCTATAGGTTTTCACCGCTGAATTCTCAACAGCTAATTTTGTTCTATGTTTTTCTTTGTGTTTCTCTTTCTGTTAGAGACAGTTTGAGAAAGAGATATTAAAGTTTTCTATAGTTATTATAAGACTATGTCTTTTTTTGCAATTCAGATAGAATTTGCTTTGTCAATTAAGATACAATGACAATTAGAGCATACATGCTTTACATACATATTAATTTGTTGTTAAGGGTTTATTTACATATATTATATTTTCCATGTTTATCTTTCTTCATATTGTGAATTTTTGCCTATCTGATATCATGACAACAAACGTTTCTTTTTTTGAATTCACCTGATGCACAGTAGTTTTTTCCTTCTCAATGTTTCTTTTCTCTTTCAATATGTTTCTTGTATGTAACAAATATGTTTTATCCATTCTGCCACATTCTTCTGTTTTATTGGTTTGTTTAATACACCAACATTTAATGCTGTAATTTTTTTGGGGGTTGGGCAGGGCAATGAGGGTTAAATGACTTGCCCAGAGTCACACAGCTAGTAAGTGTCAAGTGTCTGAAACCAGATTTGAATTTAGGTCCTCCTGAATTCAGAGCCTGTGCTTTATCTGTGCCACCTAGCTGTCCCAATTCTGTAATTCTTAAGTGTGTTTTCCTCAATTTATTTGTTTTAAATTCTTTTTGGGGTTCCCTCTTCACTTTTTAGTCAGTACCTTGTGCCTTGAGACCTTTTCATTTCACAGAAAATCTTACAGCAGAACTTTTTGGATGCAAAGTGTCAACCAACATTAGTTATAATAGTGATTCACATAAAAATTACATCCCCTATTCCAATATTTATAATCCTATTCAACCATATCAGTTAGGTCTCAGCAAGTGAATCAAGGAAGGAAGATTACCATAGATACCCTAAGAGAGATAAAAAGAATCTGGAATTCAAAATATAAGATCCTGGCACATCAGCTAAGGAGCCCATTTTCCCCACTGCCACTGTTTCTACAACATATCTCTGCCAAGTCTTGTCATCTGAAAGAACTGCACCTACTCCCTTGTATGGACAGGCAACCATTTCTGTTGGCTAGATGACCATAGTGGGTACCTTCCAGAGGGATTCCTGCATGAGATTTGTAAGGCAGTTCCTAACATCCTTTACAACGGTCCAGTCTATGATCTGGCTGAATACACACACACACACCTTCCTTATACTGCACATAGAGCTTCTTATACATATATTTCTTCTCTCACGCCCATCAATACAGCTTCCTTAAACTCCTGTTTTAACATTTGCCTTATATGAAACACTTATATTCCATGGTCAAAAGATACATCATTGCTGGTGGTTGAGGGTTAGTAGAAATTAGAACCATTGGCTAGGCTGCAGGGGACATAAGCTGGACTCTAGAACAGACCATCTCTCCCCTGGAATGAATATACCCAACCAAAAGTGGTTCATAGAAAAACTACCTATGGTACAATGAAAGTAATCTTTGTATCCTAGAATTTGGATTCTACAGCTTTTCTGCTTCTTCCCCAAGTATATCCTCCTACCCTGGCCTTTCCACAGTTTTATCTTTTGGTCTTTATGGCCTTACCTTTCCTGCCCCCTCTTTGCCCCAGACACTAGAATTCCTAGTTATGTCCTTGCTGATTACCCAAGATGGATCTTCCTTCTACTCAATGCCTGGTATGTTGTTTGTACTTCAACAATTATACTACATTCCCAAATACATCATATTTATTTGTGACCAAATCTTATCTCCTCTTGTAGTTGCTTCTGTCACCTCTTAGATTGTAGCTTCCTTTAGGGGAGGATCATATATTAATGATGTTTGTATTACTCATAGTCCCTAGAATAGTACCTCATATTATGCATCCGATATCTGTTGAATGAATAAAGGAATGAAGTGAAAGACCAATAACTTCTAGCACTTGGAGGAAAATAATGCCATTTGATAGTGGACCAGTTAACTCAAGTTCCTATTTCTGGGCTGTTGTCAGTTATAAAGGCCAAATCAATTACATGGCAATCTCTATCAATCATCTGTATGTCTGGCTATCTTACCTATGTACTTTTCTCTCTGGCAATCCATCAATTTACCTTGTTGCTGGTTCTAGGTACTTTGACAAAGGTGATATTTCATTATGAAATAATAGAAAGGGAAGGACTGATATTATCCCTTGGCTTGAGCTGGAGGAAGACTGTGGAACTACACATTTAAAATCTAAATGGTCCAGGTCTGGCCACTGTGGCCAGAGGACTCTTAACCCTCTCCTACCCTCCACCTGATGAAAATGTATGTATGGGTCTGAGAGAAGAAATGTTCCTATAAGAAGATCTGTGGAGGGGCAGCTAGATGGCGAAGTGGATAGAGCCCCGGCCCTGGAGTCAGGAGTACCTGAGTTCAAATCCAGCCTCAGACACTTAACACTTACTAGTTGTGTGACCCTGGGCAAGTCACTTAACCCCAATTGCCTCACTAAAAAAAAAAAGAAGAAGAAGACCTGTGGGTAGTATAAGGAATATGTATGTGTATTCAGCCATATAATAGATTGGAATTCTTCAAAGGATTTTAGGGACTGCCCTACAAACTCCTATCTCATGCAGGAATATCTCTTTAAGGTATCCAATATGGTCATCCAGCCTTTGTTTAAACATTTCTGGGAATGAGGAGCTCAATACCTCACGAAGCAACTTGTTTGATTATTGGACAATTTTATTATTAAAAGGTTCTTTCTTATCTTTACTCAAAATTCACCTTTCTGTAATTTCTTCCCATTAGTCCTATTATAATTATAGTGAGTAGTGATGTAAGGTACTTGATCTTTTCTACTCCCTCACTCTTTTTTTTTTTGTCCCTCACTCTTTCTGGAAGGGGTAGATCTGAATTCCAACAAGAATTTAACCTGTGTCATCTAGGCCTCTCCTCTTTTCACCCTAATGCCTTTCCTTTCTCACATCAGAAGTTATAGTTTTAATTGGCCACAACTTGTCTTTCAAGTAATAAACATTTATTAAGCACCAACAGTGCCAGCCACTGTTAGGCACTAGGAATACAAAGACTAGCAAAAGGGGGCAGCTAGGTGGCGCTGTGGATAGAGCACTGGCCCTGGAGTCAGGAGGACGTGAGTTCAAACCCGGCCTCAGACACTTGACACTCACTAGCTATGTGACACTGGGCAAGTCACTTAACCCCTATTGCCTCACAAAAAACCAAAAACCAACACCCCCCCCCCAGAAAACCAAAAAAACCCAGAAACAAAAGCAAAAAAACAAAGACTAGCAAAGGATAGTCTTTGTTCTCTGGGAGCTCAGAGGTTAGCCTAGGGGCAGTGGATCTGAGTTCCAAATGGCTCCCTTTACTACATCAGGTTTATGTCAGGTGAAAAATTATTGGTATAATCATACCGGAGCTCTCAGTTATGAATGACTAATATTCAGATCGAGGTTTGGCTCCAATTTGAAGTTTTGTGCATCCGTAGCTAATCCTTGGCTTCTTTAGATTTGAAGCACACACAAAAAATAAGAATACAGGAAATGTTCAGTCAAAAGAAGCTAGTATATTATAATGTTTACTACTAGATAGGCACTGGAGGGGAAGTGGGGGAAAGAGTGAGGAATGAGGTTGAGTTTTAGAACTCAAAAAGGAGCAACACATAACTTCAATCTGAATCCTCTGTTCTAAAATGCTTTCCAGGCCTGCCTAATAAAGTATCTCAATCTCTGTCTTTTATGCTGAAGCGCTTTTTTTTTCAGTTTCTTCTTCTGAGTTCCTGCCTTTGGTTGTTACCTTCAGACCACCTATTCTGTTGATTTATTAATTTCTATGTAGGTTTGGGAACGTTATTTCCCCACCATTGCTTCTGATACTCCTATCTTGTAGTCTTTTCTCTTTCCTCTTGACTCTCACAGTTTATCCTTTACCTTATACCTTTAAGACTAATTGAAATACACCTTCTAGGTAAAGCATTTCAATAATCCCAAATCTTTTTCATGACTGAGATACAGTGCTTGTCCCTCAGAACTACAAATTCCATGATATAGTCAATTCTCAAATGCCTATTAAACACATTTGTAGGATTTATAAGTAGAATACACAACCTAGAGGCATATGCATAATCTAGATTAACCTCACTTTATAGGCACAAGGCCAAAACTCAGAGAAAGAAAGTGATTTATTCAAATCACACAAGTAATAAGAAATTGAATCAGGATTCAAACCCAAGTCCTCTAACTCCAGATATAGTACTCTTTTCATTACACCACATTGTTTCTTCTGAAGGTCACTCCTTCAAATATGATCCTGCATTTTTTTCTTAAGATAAATGTCTTCACTTCCTCTGACTTCTCATATGGCAGTTTCTCTTACTATTTGCCACTCTCCTTGGGTTATACTTTAGTTTGCCAATGTCCTCCTAAAACATAAACTGAAATACTATAGATGTGGCTTCATTAGGTATTGGAGGCTAATCTTATGAATGAACTTCCAAAAAGGAGTTAGAACCAAACTTTTATGGAGACCTTTTTATTAAAAGAACTTATTAGAATAAATTATTTTACATGGCTGATTCTTATCCTGCTTTCCCCACTGCAGTTTGTGAAAGCTAAGAGTCCTGTTTTGTCTGGGTTGATAGTCCCTGGTCTAGAACAAATCCAAGACATAATCAAGCTAGCTGTACAGGGAAGGAGCACCCTGCCTACCAGTAACAGGCACCCCTACACTTTCTTTTCTGGAGTTCTGGTATAAGGAGCCAAGAAAGAACCAATGTACTATGAATTTGGTTGAGTTCTTGGAATCCTCTACTTTTTTTTTGTACAAACAAGTATCCCCAGTCCATGAGGATGGAGGGTAGAGTTTGAGTGGCTCAAGGTACCATCCAAATGAAGGCTAGAGTATATATTCCTTGTAGGCAAAAACTTTCTTGTTCTTCTTTGTATTCCTTATTAAGGTTCCTTTCACATTTTCTTTTTTTTTTTAATTTTATTTATTTATTTTTTTAGTTCTCAACTTTTGTTTATACAAGCTTTACAATTTCAGATTTTTCTCCCTCCCACCCCTCCCTCCCCCCTCCCCTAGACAGCAGGTAATCTGATATAGGTTATATCTATAGATCTCTATACATATAGATATAGATATATACACACACACATATATATACACATAATAACATTAATCCTATTTCTGCATTAATCCTGTTACAAGAGAAAGAATCAGAGCAGTGATGCAAAACCTTAAAATAGAAAGAAAAAAAAAAACCAACAGCACCCAAAACAAAAGAAATAATATGGTTCAATCAGCATCTATACTCCACAGTTCTTTCTTTCTTTTTTTCTTCTTGGATTTGGAGATCCTCTTCTATCATGAGTTCCCTGGAACTCTTCTGTACCATTGCATTGGTGAGAAGAATATAGTCCATCACAGTAGGTCAACACTCAATGTTGATGATACTGTGTACAATGTTCTTCTGGTTCTGCTCATCTCACTCATCATCAGCTCACGTAAGACCCTCCAGGTTTCTCTGAACTCTTCCTGCTCATCATTTCTTACAGCACAATAGTATTCCATTGTATTCATATACCACAACTTGTCCAGCCATTCCCCAATTGATGGGCACCCCCTCAACTTCCAATTCCTTTCTACCACGTAAAGAGCAGCTATAAATATTTTTGTACATGTGGGTCCCTTTCCCCCTTCCATGATTTCTTTGGGCAAAAGACCTAAAAGTGGGATTGCTGGGTCAAAGGGTATGCACAGCTTTATTGCCTTTTGGGCATAATTCCAAATTGCTCTCCAGAATGGTTGGATCAGCTCACAGCTCCACCAACAATGCATTAGTGTTCCAATTTTCCCACAGCCTCTCCAACATTTATTATCTTCCTTTTTTGTCATTTTAGCCAATCTGATAGGTGTCAGGTGGTACCTCAGAGTTGTTTTAATTTGCATCTCTCTAATCATTAGAGATTTAGAGCATTTTTTCATATGGGAATAGATAGCTTTGGTTTCTTCATCAGAAAACTGCCTGTTCATATCCTTTGACCATTTCTCAACTGGGGAATGACTTGGATTCTCCTTTCACATTTTCAACAGCTGACTGGCTCAACAAATATTTCTGATTGCCTGTTGATTAAATTATAGTAATCTGCATTGTAGCTCCATAAAGTTAAGCATAGGCCTAGAGTCCCACAGCAGGAAAAGAATGAGGTCAGTTTAATCTATAGAGATGTCACTTTGATGCTTATCTTCTAAGGCTATGTGAACTATGACAAATCCCCTGAAGAGAGTCTTGGTTCTGGCTTTATCTTTTTGTGTATTAAAGTGTCTTCTTTGCTTTTTAGTAATAACTTGGGCTGCCCCAGAGTTGGGTCTAGAATTGGCTGTTCATTCAAAGAAGAGGGTACACAAATACATCCTATTTGAGCTGGACAAGATTTAACAGAAAAAGTACATAGTAAATGAGTTTCTAGATCTCCAGAACTTAAAATTTTCTCATCTGTAACTGAGTTTGGACCAAGTTATGTCCAGGTATCTTCTAGCTCCAGACCAACTGTAATAATAGGCCTTAAGATATCTCCCCAGGGTAAGATTTCATGGTCTTGACCTTATTTCCTAAGGCAGTTTCTGAGACTACAGAAGACAAGCTGAACTCTAGGAGTAGAGAGCAAGGAAGCTTATAATCTATAAGTGGCGACTGGATAATTGAAAAAAAAGGGGGGAAATGTAGTGGAAGTTAGTGGAAGGCCAGCCTGATAAAGTCAGAAGGTCTGAGTTCATATACTGATTATGGTGCGGACTATGGGTAAATACATTTATCCCTCTGATAAACTTTCTTTATTTGTAAAACAGAAGGCTCAGACTGATTTTTTAGATACCTTCCAGCTCCCAAAATCCGATGACTACTATAACTGTGAATATGTCTTGCTCAGCTGAGCACAACACCACCTCATCAGTTAAGAGGAGATTCAAGATTATTTTCAATTACACTCAGAGGTATAATCAGAGAGAGGACAAATGAGGTTTTGCTTGAGGACACCAAAATTTGGAAAGCATTGATAGTGCTTATCATCCTTAAGCAGGTAGAAATTGCAGGGTTGAGAGGGGAAAACCCTGCCTCTGGAGTCAGAGGGTCTGTTTGCAAACCCTCTGATACTTATTATATGTGTAGCACTAGGCACATTTTTTAGCCTTTCCAAGCCAAAATTTCTTAATCTGTAAAATACATGTGGAGTGAGGAAGATGATGCTATGGCATATTTGAAAGAAAACTTATTGAAAATAGGAAACTTCCAAATAAATCCTAGAACAGTGCCTGGAACATAGTAGGTCCTTAATAAACACTCATGGAAAGAATGAAAGATTCCCTGGACAATGGTGCTATCCAATAATTTCTGAAATTCCCTGACCCTTCTCTATAATATACCAGGTGAGACCCTTTCCAGATTAAACCCACCTTATTCCCCCCTGCCCCGGTAGAAGTTTTATAACATCTGCCTGCCTATATCCTAACATCTTTGTCTCATCCCAGTAGAATGATGTCATAAGTTCTCCCCCTCTCCCCTATGATGGAGCATGTACCCCAGAGTTTGAGGTCTCTCCCTGCACACATATGAATTTATCTTAAATGTTTATTTTAAAATTTTGAGGGTACCTTTCATAACGCTTGGACCTACATTCCAGTTGGATCCTTCTGTCTTTGTCTGTATTGAACTTTGCATGTTTGTCATGATCACCTAGTCTGTTCCACGAGATGGAAGCACTAAGCCCACTGCATCAGAGTCCATTCATTTAGTCTTTTCTCCCTCTGCCCATCGGTGCAAAAATGAATTGTGAATCTACCACTTTCTATTCTTGAAAGACAAAAAGGGGGGTAGGGGAGTAAGCTTCTCACCTGAGAATGAATGCCTTCCATCTATACTAAGTCATTTCAAGTTTAATGCCATTGTCTTGTGAATCACATTTATCTGCCTTAGATTGTAAGTTCGCCAGGACAAGACCTTGTCTTTTCACATGTTGTGTAAAATGGTGCAGACACTTTTAGCACTCACTGCATAATGGATGATTATTGTTAATAAGGCGAAGAAAGATAAGGCTGACAGCCTGCCCCAGCATTTTGGGAAGATTTCCAGTGTCCAGGAGTATTGGTGTGCAAGAAGACAGTCAACATATTACAGGCATGACACCCATTAAGCAAACCTACTACATGAACAACTAAACATAGAAAATAGATAAATGATGAAGTGACAAATTCTCATTGTCCAAGGGTCAATTGCTTTATAAGAAGACCACCACATGATTCCTTTAAATAGCCAGATACTCAGCATTTAAAATGTAACTTGGTTGTTCAAAAATCAATTATGGCCAAATTTTTAGAGACTAAATTAAAGGGTGGCACACCTGTAATCTTTACTACTCTATTGATGCTGCTGGAAATAAAGTCACATTAGAACACTGTTGTTAAAAAAACAACAAAAAAATGGCCCCTGGAGTTGGGGCCTATGACAGGGAAAAAGATGATCCCTATTCCATAGGATAGCTAAATCACCACTGGGATCATTTACATTCATCAGCTGATGGACTCTGTGGTGACTGATAGCTTTAAGTCTCTTCTCAGAAGAAATCATGCATTATTCTGTACATAATGAACTATTAGATTAAAGAGAGGATAGCCCATTAATGGAAAAAAACCTGTCAATGAGTTAGGAACAAACATTAAACTGGGTGTTCTGAGGAATATGTTGCAGGGAATATCATTTCTAAATCAATTCTTCTCAAAGGTCATTGGTGGGATATAAAGGAGTGAGAAGAAGGCTAGAGGAAAACCTTACTGAACATGGCCAGAATACAAGCTTTGAGGTCTTAGAGAAAGTTCCTGATTGCCTTAATTCTCCCAGAACTCAGTCAGGACTGAGTCACTGCCACTTCCCAAGGTTAACCTATCTCTCTTTGTATGGCTAACATGTAAGAGGAAAACAGTTTCATTCTGAACTTCTAATACTGGATTCCATATAATTACATGATAAGGGGCTTGACGACTGACAGAGTCAGAATATCAGACCTAGGAAGATCTATCTCAGAGCTAGGAAGATAATATAGAGAGATCCATCTCTCTTTGTAGATAAAGAATACTGAACTTCTAAAAGGTAAAGTGACTTCTCTAGGATCATGCCTCTAATAAGTGGCAGAACCAGAATTCAGATTCAAGTTCTTTCTATCTAGTGACCTTTCTTCTGTACCTACTATAACTAGGGCAAGAGTCAGGAAGAGCTGAGTTAAAATCTTGTCTCATACTCTTTCATGGTGTATGATCTTGGATAAGCACATTTAGCCTCTCTTTTCCTCAATTATAAAATGAGATTAATAGTACTAACCTTCTAGGGTTATTCTGAGGCTCAAGTGAGAGAATATTTGTAAAGTACCTAGCACAGTGCCTGGCACATAGTGGGTGCTATGTAAATGCTAACTACTATTATTATTACTTCATTGATTCAATTCAACAAGCAATTAATTATTTATTACACATAAGACCCTGTACCAAATACTGGTATGGAGGTAGGTGACATGTTTTAAAGAAGAGCCCTGCCCTCAAGGAGCTTAGTTTTGTCAGGGATACAAGACCTATATACTTGAGACAAGTATTTGTCTCATACAGAATAACAGAAGAGCATTTTTCTACCAACGATGATGATGACAATGGTGATAACAATAACAGCTAAAATTTTCATAATACTTTAAGGTTTCCAAAGGGTTTTTTCAATATTTCTCATTTAATCCTCACAAAAACCTTGGTAGGTAGATGCTATCATCTCCATTTTACATATGATGTGTAGGGACCAATTTTTAATTGGGGAGTGGTAGCTAAGCGGCTTGCCACAATATTGGGGCAAGGAAGGAGACTGACAGTCTCCCTCAAAACAGAGCAGGATTTATTTAACAAGAATGAACTTAAAAAAACAAAAACAGGATCAATAGGATTAAGGGAAAGGAAATAAAATGGGAAAAGGGAAATTATAAAACCTGAACAACACCACCGCCCAGGAATCAGCTGAGAACACACAGCAGCGTCCTGTCGCCTTCCAGCTTCAAGCTAGAATGGCAAAAAAACATCCCTTCTTCCCAGCAGACCCCAGGCTGACCACACACAGCCCCCAGCCAGTTGGCTGGCCGCTCTAACAGTCATATGACTGCCCTCACTGGGCTTCCAATTATTATAATTTTGCCAGGCCCATGTAGGCATCGGCGAGTGGTGATGACATGAGGTACCAGTGCCATGGTGACGGCTACAACCAGTGGGTGGAGCACATATGGTTTGTGGAACCCCAGACCAGTGCTCAGGCTGAGGTTTTTTTTTTTTTTAATTCTAGCCAAAAGATGGGGTCATAAAAATCTCAAATAACAATTAATTCTTTACAGAGGAAACTTAGGCAGAGAAATGGTAAAGTGACTTGCCCAGGGTCACACAGTCTGAGACCATATTTGAATTTAGGTCTTCCTGACTTCAGGTCCAGTATTTTATTCAATGCTAGCAATTGTAAGTGAATGTAACCAAAGCTGTTATTCCCATTGATGTAAGTAATTCCACAATATGTGTCAATGTTGTTCTGTATCTAATTCTCAGTAAACATGTGTTTGAATTTCAAAAATCATCAGCCCCAGCTATTGTTTAGCAAGGAACTCATTAAAACATTTATTAAATGTTTATTATGTGCTAGATGCTGTGCTAGGCTCTGTTGATAGAAAACAAACAAGAAACAGTCTGTCCTCAAGAAGTTTACATTCTATCACCAACAACTGCAGAAAGATTCTTGGTTTATTACTGCCTTCACTATCCCCTACTGATCCTGGTTCCTGTGCATATTGCTACAAAGTATTGTAAAGGTAGCAAAAGACAGATGATATGACTAGAATGACCTTTCTTATGCATCTATCTTTAGGGTCATTCCAGTTCATGTATCCTATGTTAAAATCTTCAGTATATACACATTAAACTACTTTGCCCAGAATTCAAGGCTCTCCACAAACTATTTTTCCCCCAGAATTATCACAGAATCCCACAACTCTCAATTGAAAGGATCCTTAGAGATCTTCTATTCTGGTATATGCATGAATAGGTATTCTATTTACAACCTTCATGACAAATAACAAAGCATCCAACCTCCCCTTGAAGTCTTAGGGTGATAAGGAACTATATTTCCTTACATCAAAACAAAAAGAGTCTGTCATTTCTACCAGTTTTTTCCTGGTTCTGTCTTCTTGGGCCAAGTAGAACGTGATTAGTTTCTCTTCTACATGGCAGCCTTTAGATACTTGTAAGCAATTATTACATCAGCCCCCTTCTTAAGTTTTCTCATCTGTGAACAA
This sequence comes from Dromiciops gliroides, assembly GCF_019393635.1. NCBI lineage: Eukaryota > Metazoa > Chordata > Mammalia > Microbiotheria > Microbiotheriidae > Dromiciops > Dromiciops gliroides. The sequence goes on from NC_057863.1 coordinate 530,662,403, forward strand.
AGCATCCCAAGTTCCTTCAACCAATTTTTGTGGGAAATGGTCTCTAGTACTAGAATCACAGAAACTCAGATCTGGAAAGAGGCTTTTTAGTTCTACCTGTATCAGTTTCAATATTTCTGAAAAATTGTCACCTCTGCAATTTATAATTGTAGAGAGTTGCCTAGGTTACTGAGAAGATAAGTGACTTTCCCAGGGTCAAACAATCAGTATATGTCAGAGGCAGAACTTGAAATGACGTCTTCCTAGATTTCAGACCAACTTACTCTCCACTAAACCATGCTGCATCATATGAACTCTATAGTTTCACAAAAATTCAATACTCTCTATCTCATATTACTTCTTTTCACAAAATATATGCCTCAGTTATGCTGCTTTCTTCCTGAGCCTTCATTGACCTTTTCAAACTTCTCATGCTATTCTCTACCTCTTTTCTTTCTACATTCCTCTCTCTCTCTCTCTCTCTCTCTCTCTCTCTCTCTCTCTCTCTCTCTCTCTCTCTTCTCTCTCTGTCTCTCTGTCTCTGTCTCTCTCTGTCTCTCTCTGTCTCTCTGTCTCTCTGTCTCTCTGTCTCTCTGTCTCTCTGTCTCTCTGTCTCTCTCTCTCTCTCTCTCTCCCTCCCTCCCCCCTCCAATTCTCCCCTGAACTTAGATTTCTTGAGTTAGTCAACTTGGATCTCACAATTTCACATGGGACTTTCTTTTGTCAACTGTCCTCTCACATCTGTCATATGATACTCTGTATTAACTTATTGTGTTAGATTCTTCTTTCCCCTCCCTCAACAGTTAATTGTGAGCTCTATGAGGTAAGGAACTGCTTCTTATCTAAACTTCATCTATTCTATAATTCCTATCATATTGCTCTTTATACAAGAGACACTAAATATATGGATCATGTAGATCACAGGTTCAGATTTTTGAAAAAAGAATACTAGATTTAAAACTGGAAAAAATATTCAACCTCACTACTTATAGCGGGGAAGAAATTGAGACAGCAAACAATTTAAGTGACTTACCAAAGGTCTCATTTCTTTGCTTGGAAACACCCCTCCCCTCACAGTTAAAGACCTTGCTTCATGCTTCATCAAGAATTTGAGTCCACGTGCAGTGTTATTTCTTATTTCTTCCTCCTCATATCACATAAGTAGGGTATCCTTTCCTTTTCTTCTACTTTACTCTTGTCTTGGATGAGGAGACTTTTCTTCTTCATCCCCACTCTCTTGTTTTGAACCTCTCCCTTTCTCCTGGCTACTTTACCATTATTTACAAAGATATCATCTCCCTCATACTTAAAAATCCCTTATCTTATCACATGATCCATGTTAGCTATCATTATATATCTCTCCTCTTCTCAACTAAACTAGAGAAAACCATCTACATTCACTGCCTCCATTTCTTCTCACACACTATTTTTTTTTTTAGTGAGGCAATTGGGGTTAAGTGACTTGCCCAGGGTCACACAGCTAGTAAGTGTTAAGGTCTGAGGCCGGATTCGAACTCAGGTACTCCTGACTCCAGGGTCAGTGCTCTATCCACTGCGCCACCTAGCTGCCCCTCTTACACACTTTTAAACCCTTCAGAATCTTGATTCATGTCCCATCATTCACTTTAAACTGCCCTCTCCAAAGTTACTAATTATTTTTAAATTTTTTATTTATTTAGAATTTTCCCCTAGTTACATGTAAAAAACAAATTTTCACATAGATTTTTAAAAAACTTTGTGTTCCAAATTTTCTTCCTCCTTTCCACCCCACCCCTCCTTCAGAACTCAAACAATTCAATATGTTACACATGTGCAGTCATGCAAAACATTTCCACATTAGAATTAACAAAAAAAATTATACTTCAATCTGTATTCAGATACCATCAGTTCTTTCTCTGTAGATGTATTGCATTTTTCATAAATCCTTCTGATACCATTCTACTCATCATTTCTTACAACACAATGGTATTCAATCCTAATTTCATCCCACAATCTGTCCATCCATTCCCTAATTGATGGACCTCACCCTAATTTTGAATTCAACTTTTAAAAAATCTCTTTTAGGGTACCAAGCTAGTAGTAGTATTGCTATGTCGAAGAGTATACATGGTTTTATAGTCTTCTTGCCATAGTTCCAAATTTCTCTACAGAATGTTTGAATCAGTTTACAACATTACCAAGAGTGTATTAATGTCTCATTTTCCCCATATCCCCCACAACCTAATTATTTCTTAATTTCCAAATATAATGTCCTTTTCTCAATCCTCAAACTTGTCAACCTCTCTGTAGCATTTGGTGATGTTTACACCTCCTTCTAGATAAGTCTCTCCTCATTAGATTTTTGTGACCTTGATTTCTTCTTCTGCTCCTCTTTCTATCAGCCTGACCACTCCTCAGGCTTCTTTGCTGGTACTTCATCCTTGTTATGCTGAGTAACCATGAATGTCTTCCAAGGATCTATCCTGGGCCCCCTTCATTTTCCTCCATGCTTTTTCCTTGATGATCCTATCCTCACCATGGGTTCAATTATCATCTCTATATGGATGATTCCCTGATATAGTTCTATCTACATATATATGCTTATGTACATATATAGGTACATTCACGACATATCTATATGAATATGTACATCTCTATATACATTATGCATATACTCATATATACATATATGTAAACATATAGTGTACACACACACACTAATTCTCTCCCTTGGACTCTAGTCCTAATTTACCAACTGACTTTTATATATCTTACAGGCATCTCAAATTCAATATGTGGGAAACATCTTATTAAATTATCCCCAATACCCTCCCCATTTCTGAAAGTTCCTATTATTGTCCAGGGAATCACTATCTTCCCAGTCAACCAACCTTACAACCTCAGTGTACCATCTTCATATCCTTACTCTCACTTATTTATATATCCAATCTGTTGCCAAATCTTGGCATTTTTTAAAACCTTCACAACATCTTTCAATATGTTTATTTCTTTTAGTTCACCCAGCCACAACCCTAATGCAGGTTACTTGACATTTTGTCTGGTCCAACTCTTCATGACCCCATTTTGGATTTTCTTGCCAAAGATAGTGGAGTGGTTTGCTATTTTCTGGTCTACCCTGTATTTATTTTGTGTCTCCCTAATTTGTCGGTTTTATCCTGAGGGCAATCACAATTTTTTTTGGCCTTTGTATTTCCTAATACTTAGCATGGTGCGTTGCACAAAATAAGGGCATAATAAATGCTTGTTGTTTGATTGACTACTAGAGTGCTTGTTGAAAGAGCTATGTTTTCCCCTTACCTGTTCTATGAACAAATGCTGCAGAGCTACTTAGCGCTGAGAAACATAGTATCTTCACTAAATACTGAAAGAAGTTATTAAAATTAAAGTGAAAATCAACTTTTCTTCTAACTGTTAGCGAGTTTGTGTTGAAGAAAGGGCCCCAAATCACCAAGGAAGATAAGAAACCGGATGTGCTACATTTAGGCTAGGAAAATGAAGAAGGCATAAATAGAATGGAAATGAAAGACTCATTATACCCCCTCTCTGACTTAAATCAAAGAGGCATGTCCTGGTACAGAACAACACTCTCCCTGCCCCCATTATCTCTTTCTTTCTTTTATTTTTTACTCGAATTGCCAAACTACAGAAGGTGTATGGGAGGGATAAATGTGGTGTGATATGGATTTAGGGTGTATGACATGGAGGAAATAGAAGCAAAGTTGGAAGAGGGTGGGGAAACTGGCACCCTGTGTTAGTAAAGTCTTGGAAGGAGGAATGGTGTGGATGAGAAGGGTGAGGAGTAGGTGGATACCAATTATACCCGCACACATATATATTGGGGAAGGAGTGGGGGGGTTCTCTGTTGTGTGAGTGGAAAGCAGTGTGAAGTGTGTGTGTCTTTTAGCTCCCACTGCTTCTTTTCTTTTACTTGTCATGTCAGCCCCCATAAGAGGGAGAGGAAATCTGCGTGTGGCCAATGATTTGCAGGCTAGAGATAGGCATAAGCATTAGCGTGTGTGGAGGGGGAGGAAGAGGACAAAGGATGTGGGGAGGGAGATGGTGAGTGTGTAGAGTTGATGGTAGGAGAAAAGGTCTAAAGACTGGGGAAGAGTGTGGTGGAGGGAAGGGAGGATCCTGTGAGAGCCTGTGTGGGGTGGAAAGGTAAAATACAGTATCTGAAGGAAAGAGCAGTCTGTTTCTCTCCCTAGGTGACCCATTTTGAATTGTTTGAGGCTGCTTGCTCTTTCAGGTTTGTAATTTAAAGTCTGCCAAACGCACTCAGACAAAAACAAAAAATCATACGTTCCATAGATTTTTTTCCTCCCTCCCCCCACTCTTTCTATCACAAACATACTAGAGAAGATACATGTATGGGGTGGGATGGGGGAAGAGTTTCCTCTCCATCTGGGCTAAGTGGGGGATGCCTATTTTGTGTAATGAGTAATGGGTGTGGAGTCCTTGAGGTAATGGAAATGTTCTCCTACTTCACCTCTAGGGCCGTCCTGGCATCAGGAAAGTGAATAGGGATTTGGGGAGTTGGGGGTAATTTATCTCCCAGCACCCGCCGCAGAAAAGTGCAGCGAGGGCTCTAAGGGCTTTGGGAAAGGGGTAGGGTGGGGAGACCTTTGGCCATCCTCTTGAAGGAGAAGAAAAAGAGTATTGGGGTGTGCAAGAAAGCAGAGCAGGATGTTGGGGGGTTAGGGCGGGTTTAGGGGTGGGGGGACACGGCTCTGAGCACTGGCAGTGGCTGCCTGACGTCATCAGCCTCTCTGGCAATAGGCTAGGAGCTGAGCTCCCTGTAGCAGCAGTGGTGGCGGCAGCGCTGTTCCAGCTTCTACTGCTTCACTCCGCGCTTTCTGCAGCCGCCACTGCATCCGCGCGGCGGGGGCTTCTCTCTGCAGCCACCCGGAGGCTTCAGGTAAGAAGCGAGGCAAAAAGAGCGGTGTGTCGCGGCACTGCGCGCGGAGGACAAGCTGCTTGCGCACTGCTGCTGGGTCTCTGAGCTCTGGCCCCGGCCGGCCTGCACTGCACGCCTCCGAATTGCTCCGCAGTGCAACAGTTTGCAGCTGTTCCTGGGGAGGACCAAGGGGGCAAGGAAGGGAGCAGTACATCTGCCAGGGTCTCCGACCCAATGGGGATGGACTTCCTGGTGTTCGGGTTGGATCAAGCGCCTTCAAAGGAAAGGGAAACTGCAGCTCTTCCAAACTTTGCAAACCAGGACGCTTAGTCCCCATCCCCCTTTCCCGCCCCCTCTTCCAGGAAGAAGGTGCGCGATGTTTTGAAGGGAGACGAGGAGAAAGAGAAGGGGTAACTGGTGTGGTTAAGGGTTATGCAGTGGCAAAAGGTCCAAGTGGGCCTGGGACAGCGGGCGGGGGAAGGGGGAAGAAAGACAGAGAAAAAGGTGTTTCCGCTGCCTTTTCTCTTGGAAGGGAGGCTGCTTTATCCAAGAGCGGAGAGGGGAGCAGTGGGCGGGGGAGCTGGGAGGCTCAAGATGGGACAGCTGGGGGATCCTGCGCCTCTGCCTTTGCCTTGAGAGGAAAGGTGGGATGGGACGCAGGGAGGAGGAGGAAATCAGCTTCACTAGGATGGCACCTCGAGGATCCTGAGGCTATAGCCCCGTGGAGGGGAGTAAAAGGAGGTCTGCGCAGGGGAGGCTTATGCGGCGGCCCGGGGATCCAGCACAGGGCAGGATCTGAGGCGTCTAGCTCGGGTTAGAGATTCGGTGGGTAGGGAAGATGGGTGGGGTGGGAGGCGGGTGGAAAGGGAGATCTCGAGCTGCAGCGGCTGCCTTGTTGGCCACAATTAGAAAGTTGCAAAGAGCTAAGGGATATAGTCTGCCTTATCTGCTGAGTAATCCGTGCAGATGCTTTGCCAACACCGCGATCTAGCCCCTTGGGAAAGGGTGACAAGGGAACCGGAGTACGGGACTCTGGGCATAGCCTAGCGTGGAGAGCTGGAGTCCCGCTGGGATGCGGGAAGGGAGCGGGATGGGAGGGGGAGAGGTGGTTGGGAGGGTGAACAGCAGGCTTTGCGCTTGGAAGCGGGAACGCTTTGCAGTAGCCACATAAACTACCCCAGTTCTCCGCCCACCTTCCTCTTCTACCTAGCTGGCAGTTCTCTGTCCTCTTTTTCCCATCCCTTGGGCCTGTATACTAACTCATCCCATTCTCTTTGCAGGCTGGTGCTTCACCTTATAGGAAGAAGGGTGCACGAAGCAGCATTCCTGGCAAGGGGAGGATTCCCGCGACATCAATTCCACGCGCGCGCACACACGCACACATACACGCCAGCGCAGAGGGAATAGTTTTGGGTGGTGGGTTTTTTTCTTCTTCTTGGTGATTCTGATCGCAATTTGCCCAGGAGAGGAACACTGACCCCACTTCCCTCCCTCTCGCCAGCCCAGCCTCGATGAGTGCCAAAGTGCCCAAGGAGCTGAGGCTGGCCCTGCCGCCTTGCCTTCTCAATCGGACCTTTGCTTCCCCCAACGCCAGCGGCAATCCCAGCCCCAGGGACCCGGGTGGTAGCGCTGGAGGCAGCGGTGGTGGCAGCGGCGGCGGCGGTACCTGCATCACGCAAGTAGGACAGCAGCTCTTTCAGTCCTTCTCCTCCACGCTGGTGCTGATTGTTCTGGTCACCCTCATCTTCTGCTTGATCGTCCTTTCCCTTTCTACCTTTCACATCCACAAGAGGAGGATGAAGAAGCGGAAGATGCAGAGGGCTCAGGAGGAGTATGAGCGGGATCATTGCAGCAACAGCAGGGGCGGCGGCGGGGGCGGCGGCGGCGGCGGCGGCGGCTGTGGCAGCGCGGGACTGAGGGCCTGTGGCCAGGCTCCTCACAACGGGAAAGAAACCCGGCTGGAGAGACCCCCCCGGGACTCAGCCCTCTGCACCTCTTCACCTTCCACCTCCTCCTCCTCTTCCTCCTCTTCTTCAACCTCTTCTTCCTCCACTTCCCCTGGCATCCAGCGTCCTGGGCCCCGTCCTCCTCCCCCTCCTCCTCCCCCTCCTGTCCCCAGTCCCCAAGGTTCCCACCTCACCTCATGTTTGGACTCAGCTGGTGAGGGGCTTTTGCAAACGGTAGTACTGTCTTGATGGCCTAGAGCTCCTCCTCTTTTCCTTCTCCTCTTCCCTCTTTTCCTTCCTCTTTTCCTCCTCTGACCCCAACCCCCTCCTCCTCCTCTCCTCCTTTTCCTCTGTCTTCCTGCCCTCTCATCCCTTTCCTCCTCCACCGAGGCACTGTGTGGTGTTTGTAAATATTGAGCAATGAAAGTCTCGGAAGAAGAAATAACGCTGATGATGATAATACTTTATTAATATTAATAATTATCATGATTATACTAATAACACAACCCAAGCGCATGACAAATCACATCGCGTTTCTCATTGTCAAGGAAGGATGCATCTTTCTCCCCTTCTGCCCCCCACCCCCCAAAAAGGAGGAGAAATCGCACAAAGCTACCAAATATATAAAAGTCATTGCCCGGTGAGGAGAGGGAGATTGGAGGTGAAGGAAGATCAAGAGCCCCGGTGGTAATGTACATAGCTTTAAGGTTAAGGTTACCTTCCACTCTCTTCTCCTTCTCCCTCTCCTCCCTACCTCTATCCCCTCTAAGCTGTCACTCTTCCTCTACTCCTTTCCCCAACATTCACATCTTTGCTCCAACCGGGCTCAGTCAATCGCATACTATCATAAAGCAACCATTTAGATCAAGCACCAGGACTACAAGAGGCAAGATTCCCCTCAACCCCCAGGGAGAGAGACTGGAGCAATGCAACCGGGGGCATTTGTTGAATACGGTTGGACCAATGCAAAGAAAGACAAATGTTAATGGGCGGAAGTATTGGAGACCCAGAAAAGGAAGCACTCTTTCTGTACCATCTACGTTTCTTCCACCTCACCCCACCCCATTTTAATTCCCACCCTCTGTTAATAATTTTCCCTTCTCAAGGACTAAATATTTATTTAGTTTTACAAATGTCCCTTGATGGCAGAGATAAGTACAACAAATAACATCACATAGGAACTCTGCCTCTGTCTCTCTCTCTTTCACGCACACTCACACACAGACCCTTAGTAGGTTCCCTTCAATCATATTGTTGCTGCCCCTTGCTCTGTTTCCCGCCTCTTAATCCCCCCACCCTCTAAATCCGTCAGTGATCTATACCCCTTTGGCTGCTCTGGGCTTCCCAGATGCCCTATTGGTCCAGAGGAGCTGTCCAGCCAGGTCCGGTGCTGAAATTGCCTCACTGCACAGGCAACTCTCTGTGCAGGTGGAGAGGCTGTTTTGGGAGGTGACTGTTCTAGCTTTGGTTGGTTCCTTTCTTTCTTTTCCTATTAATTTTTAATAATCTGATTCAAGTGTACTATTCGTTTAGTTATATTAAACATTGCATAAGTTATTCTTTTTTGTAAAAACAAAATAATAGGTAATGTGCAGTACTGAAAGTGCAGTAACTAATCAGCCAGAATATTTTTGTTTTATTTTTAGAACAAGTGTACTTTGTTATATCTTCTATTGGTACTGAATGCCTACGCAAACTATAATTCTGTACCATGCTCTCCAAACTGTATATTCTTGTTCTTCATTTACAGCTATTGATATAATGGTTGCCACTGAACATTGAACTCAGTGGTGCAGACCTGGCTTCTGCTGTTTTCAGAATTGTTATTTTGTACCCTACTCTGTAGTAGACTGTTATGAAAAGATGACACGTCCATTTTCTCCTTTATTTTGCGAACAGAACCAAACAATGGATGTGCATCTATTGCCATCTATTAAAACATGGTTAATATTTAAACAGCACCTGGTGTAGTTCTCCCTGCATGTAATAACCACATAGAGGCAATGGTGTGAGTGCCTGCTTGTTCTGTATGTGCTTGGGAGTGGAGCTAGTAGAAGGGGTGCCAGACAATTTGGGTGACAAGTAATTTAGATTTCATGGAGCAGTTACAACTAGAGCCAGAATATTTAAGGGATAGGTGTTTGCTTTTCTGTTAACCTAGAAACCTCTGATGGCTGTCAGTAAAAATGTATGTGGAGGGAGGGGTGCTATTTTTCTCTTCTTCCATCCTTGTCTGGCTTAGTTGAGGTTCAGGATCTAATGAACATCCGGACAGGGTAAGAGAAGAATAGAACTCTTTTTTTATTCTTCTCCTGAACCCAGGTGTAGCTTACATGCTGGAAACAAGGTTTATTTGTTGTCATTTCCCACTCTGTTTCCTTTTGTTTTCTTGCAGGAGGAAACAGAAAGTTGCTGTATTTTTTCTATCTGCACTGGAAACTCTTTAACTTAAGACTGTGGTTTTTCAGTTAACTGATTGGAAAACTGTGTTGATGTGAAGAAACTTCTAGTAATACAACCCAAATTTGCTCCAAATTGAACTTTTAGGATTTTAAGTAAGCAGAATCTCTTAAGTGCATCCCTCTTCTAAATAACGAATCGATCAGGTAGTCTATGTCTGCCTAGCTTCCTGGAGAAGAGGGCTTCTACCCAATGGATGGGGGAAGGGGGGAGACTGCCTTTGAGGATTTTGCAAGAATTATTTTCAGAAGCTTTGAGGATCATCACTTAGTTGTGCCATGCTGTGATTTGAGGAGAATGTAAGAGACTCCATCTATGGGTTCAAGTTGGAACATAAATGATTCCTGTTCACAGTGCCTTAGTCACTTCTTAGTAACAAGTTAGGCCCTTAGTGAGGTGCATTAACTCCCTCAGGCCACTAGGGAACCATAAGTGCACTAAGCCTTGGACATCTTACCAGAGAGTGACTAAGGTACTGGGACGACTAGGGCCCATTAATTTTTGTAGTTTACCTTCATCCAGCTGCAGCTCTTTAATTCATTATTCTGAAATGTCCTTTGGACTTGGAATCTGAATTGATTCAGAGATCCAAAAAGGAAGCTCCCTAATTTTCAATGAGCTCCACTAAGTGCAACAACATTACTTTCCTCTCCTTATTTGGGGCACATTTTACAGTGAATAATTTCCCATTTTATTAAAGCAATAAGATGTTCCATCGTGTGCAGTGCAGGATGATGATTCCATTTCCTTGGTGCTGAAGCTGTTCATCCTTTCTTGCCTTATGAATCACAGTGCATTCAAGGCCTGCAATAATAATCCTCTTCTAGGATGCAGCCTGGCAGGCCTAGGGTAATTATAAAATTACCCTCTGCCATTGCTGTCAAAGGAAGATGTGGGAGAGGGAGGGACCGGGAGGGAGAGATAAAAGCACTATATATATTTTTGAGAGAACCTTTTACCTATAAAATGGGCCCATATATTCATAACTCATAAATATTTTAAGTCCCTGTAACCATGTATACTTTACGTATCTAATTGACTCTGCTTTAATATTTGTAATATCATTTTTTGTATAGACGATATGGTCCAGGGGTCAAAAGCAGGACTCTAAATTTCCAATGGTCTCATTTGAGATATGAGATATGAGAATTTATATTAAAAAATTAGGGGTTTTTTTTGGGTTAAATGGCAATCCCCAAAAGAAATTGTTACTGCAATACACTTGTGAGCCTTTGTATGGACTATGTGTAAAGCACTGCTTTTTCTTGGACTTAACTGAATAGTCTCAAGACATTAGGATGGTACCAGCACAAGACTAAAGTTTTCTTCTGTGACACTAACAGGTAATCTGGGAATAGCTGGATTTGTTTTAAGATTTTATTCACTGAAGTTCTGTCAAACCAATTGCTTCAAAACCCTATAGCTAGAGCTCACCTCTTCACTTACAGTTCAGTATTACTAAGGTGGCATGCCTGATTCCTGTTTTTTTCCTTAATAAAGCAAGTTGAGAGAATGCCTTTATTTTAGTTGTGTAAGGCTTCTGAAGCTCATAGACATAGGTGGATATTATCTTCCTTAGAATTTCTATACATACATAGATATGTGTATATATATATATATATATATATACATATACATATACACACACACATTTTGTACAAATTTGCAATGGACTTTTTGTATTCTCTTTTCTGCCATTACACAAATGAGATGGAAACCAAATGGCTGTTGCATCTTGTGAGAGGCCTAGGGAGTTAGGTGTATGCATGCATCATTTCTCTGGGGATCAGAATATTTAAATTTTCCCAGTTCATTACATGAATGTGGGAAGGTCTGGCTGGCTCAGGGAATTGGTAATTTAAAAACATACTTTTCTTAGATCAGTGTTTTAAGTAGAACAATGATGATAAATTTATGGTTGTATCCATATGATCCAATATCTGGATAAAAGCCCAAACCATAATTTAACTCTTTAAAAAAATTTACATGTACTGTTATATAGACAAGAGTCCTGATGATTCTTTTTAACTTTTCATTTAGATTTGTGGTGATATGTAAACAGATTATGCTGAAATAGTTGAAAGGAGTGAAAGGAGGGGAGAGAGAGAGAGAGAGAGAGAGAGAGAGAGAGAGAGAGAGAGAGAGAGAGAGAAAAGTGTCATTATTTGCACTATTTAATAAATGTGATGCTCATTCTCAATTAATCAGGCCTCCTCTGGGGCCTGAATTATTCAGATTAGTTGTTTGTATCAATTCAGCTAATTACTAAAACTATGGTACACTTTGTACTATGTAGATTAATATAAGTTTTAAGTCATTTCCCTTAATTGTCAATTTTCTACAACTATTTGAACCTGGGTTGCCAGATGGAATCAGAAGCAGAGATTTTATTAGTATGATCAGACTTCCATAGGTAAATATGTAATTCCAGTATGAACTAAAATTGGGTAATTCTTCTGGGGGTAATTTCCTGTTCATCATAGAAATTATGATGCATATTCTATATTAATCAAAATTCTAGCTCACATCAGAACAATTTCATGTACATGGGAGAGGCTAAATTCATTAAATAACATTCTCATTTGAGCTCTTTTCCAATCTGGTTACTCTGAGGATACACAGCCTAGGAACTTTGGGACTATTCCATATAAATGTAGTAAATACAACCTGAGTAAAGATGCCAGAAAGAAAAGCTTAGCCAAGAATGAGGCGTAGTGGGTTCTGAAAGGGTGACTATCATGTATCAAGGGTATTCTTCTGGATCAGGATAACTTTTGGTTTAACCTGATGTTTCTGATTCTATTGGACTGGTTTTTATAGCTAAAGAGATAGACTAATCCTTAAGAGAGAGCATGTCAAGCAGGCAGAATAAAATAGAGATCAGAGTTCATGGAAGATTTGTTTTGCTTTTCTATCAATAAATGACTTTTATTGTTAATTGTACTTTTGGAGACTATTTCCTTATGTCATATATTGTTGTCTAGGGTGGGACATTATGTATAGTAAAAATAGGTGGCCATCTACAGGGTGTGATTTTAGGAGTATCATAAAGGTCTCTGTTACCCAAAACAATGTCTTATGAGCCTAGTGGAAGATGCCTCTCATTTAACCGTATTATTTCAGTCCTTTCAATTATGCATTCAACCATCTCTGGAAGAAATAAAGCTTTAAGCTTTTTTACTTATTTTCATCTTAGTATGAATTAAGCTCATCAGAATTCTCCCATAAAATCTGGATTTAGTAGGGTATAACAAAGACCATATAACTCCACTCAATGCTTGGTATAAAGGGACAGAAGAGCACTACCAAGGAATAAAGGAATAGTCGAAGGAGAGATTGAAGGCACCTGAGGCAAACTGTCTTGACTCCACTTTGGAGAGATATTGGGCGTTCCATTATCCTATGCCTTGTATATTTGAGGATGAGTCAGTGGGTGACAGGTCTTTGTATGTGAGGGTGTAGTTTCAAGGAGCAGTTGCTGATCAACAGCGCAACCACATAGAGACAATTAAAAAAATTTTTTCACGGTAACCAGTTTTGCAAGGGCTCTACTGGTCACACTGACTTCCAGTCTCCTAGTTAGTTTGTAGTCTTATTTTTTAAAAAATACCCCATTCCTGGCAACTTCCGAGAATGCAGGTTTTTTGTTTTTTGTTTTTTGTTTTTTTTCTGGTCACTTCTTTATGTTACACTGGCTCTTTCTCTCATTCAGAATGTAACCTTGGGGGAAGCTGCTTAGCCTCTCTGAGTCTCTATTTCCTCCTATACAACAATAAGGTTACAGTATCTTCTATGCCTACCTCATGGTGAGGATCAAATGAAATAATATACATTGCATGTTTTATAGCCTCAAATTGTTAAGCAAACATGTTATTTTTTATAGTAAAGTTGAAGAGCAATCAAGTTAGTCTTAATTTTTAAAGCTTTGAATTCAAGTTCCAGCTTTACTGATAATTTTCCGGATGACCTTGTGAAAGTCACTAAGCCTCTTTGAGCTTCTGTTTCCTCATATATAAAATAAGGGAATGGCATTATATGGTTCCTTCCAGTTTTATAATTCTATGATTTATAATTTAATGATAGCATCTATATATAATCAGAAAGCACAGAATCACCAAGTTAGAAGAAACTTTAAAGGAACTTTTTAACCACCTAGGAAGAAGAGAGATAGAGCCAAAATATAGGGAGAAAATTCAGATCAAAAAGAGGTACTGATTGCTAGATTTGGAGCTAGAATTCAGAGAGATCTGTGTTCAAATCTAACCGCTCTCTTATGTTAGTTATGTGACCATGTACAAGTAATTTAATCTCTCTGAATTTCAATTTCCTTATATGTAAAGTGGGAGTAATAATACATCGTGGGGTTATGAGACTCAAATTACAGAACATATGTATAGGACTTTGACAGCCTTAAATTTCTATATTAATATCAGGTATTATGATTTTTATTTCCATTATTATATCTAGTCCAATTCTTACCTGGTCATGATTTCCCTATTCAACAACCCTGACAAATAGACTCATCATAGACATATAGATGATAATAATAAATAATCCAACGCAGATCATTTGCCATCCTTTACTTATTGCCAGAAAATTCACCTTCCTTCCTCCCTCAATATGTTCAGTTCTCTCCACCACAACTCTTGCACTAATACTAAGGGATAGCACCAAAAATGTTGATACTCCATCAAAAATTTCTCTTCCCAGTACCTCAATAAACTCAATTCCCATTACCTATACCAGCACTAATACCTCAGCTTTGGACAGAGATGGTCATTCCCTTGAGCTTGCCATCATTCATAAGTGTCCCTTTCCAATAGTGTGAAATATGAAATCGCTTTATCTGAACATAATCTTTCCTCATTACATCTTTCCCTCTGCCTTACAACTCCTACACTTAATCTTCATCCTAACAATGGCCTCCATTCCTTACAAGATTCAGTTCTTACCCCAGCTATCTCCCCCACACCATTCACATTCTTTCCCCTTCCTTAAATGACTTGGTTAATCAGTTAAATTCTAAAATTTAATCCTTTGTCTTTATGGCCTATCTCCAATTATACCTTACTCAACCTTGGAGTATTGTCTTAATTTGCTGCCATCGTTCCTATTAAAATGCTATGGAAAAGAGCTGGAGAAAGTAATAAAATTTCTAACTGGGGCTATTACTAATTTGTGTTACATAATCTCTACTGGTTCCTGACTACAGCAATGAAATACCTTTACACATTTATAATCAATTCACTTCCAAATTTCTTTTTCAGACCATTTCATCCCTCTTCAATCCTTCCAAAGTATTCTTTCCCCCACCCTTTCAGCAAAGGACCTCTCCTTATATTTCACTGAAAAGTTTGAGTCTATTTGATGGGAATGACCTCTTCTTCCTCCCTGCTCATTTCATACCAGTTAGACATCTTAGTCCCAATATATCCTCCTGAAATTCTATTTTACATTAAGAGATAGTCCATCTCCTAGCCAAGGAAAACTCCTAAACCACTGACTGTACTCTTTTTGTCCAGGGCATTGAGGGTTAAGTGACTTGCCCAGGGTCACACAGCTGTCTGAATTCAGATTTGAACTCAGGTCCTCCTGAATCCAGGGCTGGTGCTTTATCCACTGCACCACCTAGCTGCACCCCACTGAATGTACTCTTGATCCCATCTCTAACAGTTTCTCCAGTTCTTTACCTCTTCTGTCTTTAATAATTTTCTTCCTATATACTGGCTGCTCTGGCTACCTACAAATATTCCAGTGCCTCTCCTATCCTTTTGTAAAACTTTACTTCATCCTACCAACCCTGTTAGCTATCATCCTATACCTCTCCTCAGTGTTTCAGCTAAAATACTTAAGAAAACCATCTACACTCCTTCTCCCTCTCCCTCTCCCTCTCCCTCCGTCTCTCCTTCTCCCTCCATCTCTCTCTCTCTCTCTCTCTTATACACAATTCTAAACCCTCTGCAATCTGGCTTTCAACCTCAATACACTGAAACTTCCCAGATACCCATAATTTCCTATTTGCTAAACCAAATGCCCTTTTCTCAATTCTCATCCTTCTTGACATATCTATACCCTTTGGCCATGACAATCACCATTTTATCATTTATCCCCTCCTCTCTAGCTTTTCATGACACTTTATTTTTGTTTTCCTCTGCATCTGATTGCACCTTAGTCTCCTTTGATGGATCCGCTCCACTCCTCTCCTCTCCTCCCCTTTTCTCTTCTCTCTCTATACCATTTTACTTGATGATGTCATCAGCTCACATTGGTTCAATGTATTATCCTCAATTTTTCACTTATACTATGTATTCAATATTCAAGATTTCCCATACTTACCATCTGCTCTCCACTCACATGCTGTCATTATCTCCCTTCTGAGGGTATTTTGATAGCCTTCTGATTGATCTCTGAGTAAAAAATCTCTCTCCACTTCAGTACATCCTCCAATTAGGTTCCAAAGTAATCTTCATAAAATATGTCTGACCATGCCAAACCCCATCATCATCCCTACATGCACACTCATCTCCAGTGACTCTTTTACCTGTAAGATAAAACTTAGTTATGTTTGTAATTTAAAATACTTCAAAACCTTGCCCTTTCCTACATTTCTAGTCTTCTCACACTTGACTCCACTCCATGAACTGCACAATTGATCAATATGTGGCCTTTTAATGATCCTTAAAAATGATACTCCATCTTTTGACTCAGTGCCTTTTTCACTAGTTGTCCCCCAAGCTTGGAATGTCCTTCATCACCTTCACCTTCTGACTTCTACGTTTTTATTTTTTAAGATTCAACTCATATTCCACTTCTTCAGGAAGAAGTTCCTTCCCTTAAACCCACCTACCACTTAAACTGTATATCACACACACACACACACACACACACACACACACACAGTTATTTGCTTATTTTTCTGCCATTAGAACATATATCCCTTGTGGGTTGTTATTGTCCATTTGACATCCCCCTGCCCCTTTTTGGTATCTACAGTGTTTTGAGCAATGCCTAGCATACAGTGAAGTGCTTAATAAATGCTCCTTGACTGATTAGCTTTTATATTGTACAGTAGTTAACTGACAAAACATTCATTAAAACAAATCTATGATGTGGGTAGTCCAAGTAAATTAACCCTATTTTATGGATATGGGAAATGAAGCTTTAAAAGATTAAATGACTTGGCCCAATTTTCATTCAACTAGTAAGTGATGGCTCCATGATTTTAATTCTGATCTTCTAACTCCAAATCTAGTGTTCTTCCTTTTGTGCATCTTGTAAGGATCTCTGCTGATTCAAAGATGCTAATTCACTTGCCTAGAATTATATAACTAGTAAAAGTTGGAACCTAAAACATATATTCTGACTCTTAATATCAAATGTTCTTGCCATTACCTCTTGCCAGATTGTAGGTATAAATCTCATAGCAATAGAATGTAGTATTTAACTACCAAATGTAGGCCTACAATATGATTTTGAGGTGAATGTGATGTAGACAACAGTATCCTGGATCCTGATGATCTCAGTTCATAATGATTCCATACTCCAAACTCCGCCATAGGTTTCATGGAAATTTTTGTTTGTACCTCTCTTTTGAGATTATTATGTATAATTGCATATTTCAATCATGCAATCTATATTTCATATTCCCCTTTATTGTAACCTCCATGGGGGCAAATTCTGTATTTTACCTAAATTTTGTGCCTAACTGAGCCCTTGACATGCATTCTATGCTTAATAAATATTATCATATGGAATCTATAGGGAATCAGTAGATATGATTTCAATTTCTGGCTTTGCCAGCTGTGTGACTACTAAATCACCTCACTTTTCTAAGCTTTCATTTCCTCATCTATGAGAGCAAAGTGCTATCTAAAGATCTTCTGTCTCATTGATTCTATTTGCTTCCATTGCTATGCTCAGAAAAATAAAATCTGTCCTACAGACAGATTTCCTGGTGTTTGGAGCCACCCTCTGAAAAAATTCCACTTCTTTGTTTGACTAGGGCATCCACACGCATAATGTTAAAGTAGTAGAATTGGTGATGTGCAATATACCATCAACTCTTATTAAGTATCCACTACAGTGGAGTCTTAAAGTATTTATAACTCTGAATAACAACTGACAAAAATGAAATGCTTTGTCTAGTCAATATATAAATGGAATGTTATAATATTATTTACTAAAGAACCATCAAGAACATATCCATTGTCATCTAAAGCTATATTGGAATCTTGGAAAAGTAGCAGTTGATAAATGACATCTTAACTGGTGCAATTCAATTCAGTTCAGCATTTTTTATGTACAAGGTTGACTTAAGAAGATTCCGGTGCTAATCTTCTCAGCAATTGAGGTTAGAATGATACCATAGTATTTATTCACTTAACATTTTATGCAGGTGGCAACAATAATGAAATCTTTTACATTTGTGGCTTTTTTGTATTACTCTATGGTTTAAAGTAAAGCCTTTCACATTCTTGAATAGCGCCTTTGTTTCAGTGAAACATTGCAAGGGACAATTAGGATCAAGGATTCATTGTTTCTCAAGGCAGGGAAAGGAAAAATGTCTTCCAAAAATTGGCAAAGGTTAAGTTTATATATATATATATATATATATATATATATATAGTTAGCCATTTAAAGGAAAAGATCAATAAGTAGGTGTTTATGCAGTATTTCTTATATTCTTAGCATTGTGCTAGACTTAGTGGGGAACATAAGAGAAGATATAATCCTTATCTTTAAGGGCATTGCAAAATGGATTTACAAGAGCTGATAAACAGTAATATAATACAATCCAAGGAGCAAGGCAAAGCATTGAACAGACAGCAAAATGACAAACATTTATTGACTGTACACAGTCTTTTCAATACCCTTGCTATAAGGAGGCCATTAAAGATAGAGTTGTATAAGGTGATTCAGAGGCAGAGATAAAGACAACAGATAGATTTTTGCTCCAAAACAGTGCAAAGCATATTACTTTCATAGAGCAGTTACAAAAAAAGACCAACCCTTAGCAATATTATACATAACTACAGTTCATCATTAGCTATCCACACTTACTCTTGCTGTACCTCTGCCCGCTACTAGCTTCCCCTTGGATACCAAAGTGCTCTACCCACTACCAGTATCTTTCTGTTTTGTGATGTATTCTTCCAGGACCTTATTCTTTGTTGGGAGGAATCTAACATGATAGCCTACATTCTAGTAATTAGTGGGTGATAAAAGCTAAAGACACTGTTCATTTTAATGGCAGCCTTCAGTGCCCACATTTCAGGCCAATGGAAGAAATGATTTATTATTCCATTTATACATAAAAATAAACCTAGTCAAGGAAAAAAAAGACACAACCTCCAGTATAGCTTATCCTTGTGGAGAATATTAGAGACTCTTAGGGCTCACAGTTTAAGAAAGAGTAACCATTTACCCAGACTATTGCTATTTGACTTTTAATAAAATGGCTGTGGAATTTCATATTGAGTATTTAAATGCTATGGATTTAAATCCATAGGAATTCCTTTTTTGTGGCTTAGAAGTGTTGAAAATACAATTTCTTTGGCATGTCTTTTTGGGAATTCTATTTTCACTCTTCTCTAATAGTCTGTGGGCCATCATTTGCATTGCCTGGGATGCACGAAAATGTCCACTCTCAAGCCTTCAATAAGGGTGACTTTTGCAATTAATGATTTAACTTGTTTATATGTTCATGGATTGTAACTATGGGGCCTTACTATGTTTACTTTGCTCACACCATATACCAAACACAATCAGAAAAAAAAAATATGTGGATGCATTTGTTTTGTTTAAACAAGAGAATTTGTAATTTTTGTTTTTATTTTTCAATGTAACCATTGCAATCTATAAGGTTAGATTTTAGTTTTGAATGATTGTTTAGCCCATTGCACAGTCCCAGTATAATGTCCCATTTTCTTTGTTACTTTAAAGTATCCAGTGACTTCCATGGAAAATTTGAAGCTCCCTCTAGTGGTCAATTCAATTATCACTAGTTACTCTAACACACACACACACACACACACACACACACACACAAACACCCTTGCAGATGACTTTTTGATCACAAGTAAGTGGGGACTTAATGGAGATAGACTTGTTTGTATATTTTCACAAAATACGATTGTTAAACATCTTTTTTGCTTAGTATTCATCTGAGTGCCAAATGCTCCTTACCTAATTATTTTAAATATTGAAGCATATAAGCTATTTTACATATGAGTAACAGAAGTTGGGCATCAGTTGAACTAAATGGTTAAACTTCTTTAAATCCCATATATCTTTGTTTGTTGTACAGTGGAAAACCAATCTCATTTCACTCAAACCCAATTGTAAAACAACAACAACAACAACAACAACAGATTTGACAAGTCACATTGTCCTAAAAACAAGTAAATAAAATTACTTGGATCACATTTACACAGCAAATATCCTTAAGCAAAACATAAATGCCACAACCACCCACCGAAACACATAAAGAAGAATTCACATCCTGGAAGGGTACTGTGCAATTTTATTTGTAGCTAAATAAAATGCTATCAAAGTAGTCATCAATGAAATAGCCAACCATCAAGGTTACATCTTAAGGACCTAGGAAACTTGCAAAACATCAGTATTTTGGAGAGAAAACTATTGTCTAAACCTTTCATTCCTAGAAAGTCAAATTGAAACATATGAAGAAAAATCATCTAAGATGAATGTAAAAAAAAATGAAATAGGAGATAATTGGGAAGGCTCTTGCCCTCTATTTCCAGAATGGATTTGTGGTTAGAGCCTTTCGTGGCTTGAATGGAAAGCTGAGCTCACTAATTAAAGTTTATTTTATTTATAACTCCTTCAGGGAAGTCTAGATGTTTTTCTACTTTATCTGGGGATATCACACACTCAGAGAAACCACAGTGGAAAGAACAACCCAACTAGGATCTCAGCTTCTATCAGATTTATCCCTAATTCACAAGGATTGTATATACATACCTTATACTATATATCCATAATAACTATATGTGTATATATGTATACATACATATGCACTTATACAATGTATACATGTGTGTATGTGTATATATATATATATATATATATATATATACACACACACATACATATACAAATATATGTATATACATCCTTGACTGATGCTACCTTTCTGGTTGATAGGTCAGCACCTTTCTTTACTCCTCTCAAAATGACAAGAATAAGACAAGAACATGGGTACAAGTATTTTTACTAGTAGTTCCCAGCTTGTTCTGAATCACTCTTTCAAAGAGGTTCTTGTACCTTTTGGAATATATAAAATAAGCAGCTGCAATTAATTCTAAATTTGCATGTATCAAGGAAAGGGAACATTTAGTTCCCTATAGTAAGCCTGTATAGAACTGTCCTGTTAAGTTTTACATGAGCCGGCTAAGTGACCAATGTATCACTGTTCTGAGTTGACCATCTCTATATTGTATCCATTCCTTCCACCATGCCTAGGAATCCACTTGACAAAGTTTAGCTGCTCAAGCTGCAGTTGGGCCACAAATCATGTTAGCAGTAACATGCCCAAGATCAGTCACTACCCTGATAAAGGGTCATATTCACAAATGGGGAATTGATTGGATCAAAGCACAAATAGGATAGGCAAGACTATCTCAGTGTAGTGCATTCTCATAATTGATAGGTCTGTAGTTAGGCCATGAAAGCAAAGATTCTAGAACTACTGCCTCCAAAATGGGAATTGAGATAATGAACTGTGATTTGGGTTAACATGGGAGTTTTCTCATTCCAAATCTGGCTTTTTTTGGTAAATCTAGGATTTATGGTTATTCAGAAGCCCTTTGGAAGAGAATGAACACACACACAAGCTCTTTTGTTCATGAGGCAATATGATGTATAATGCAGAGAACAATGGACTGGAAGTTCAAAAGACCATAGAAAGAGGACTGGGCTAGAAAAAATATAAAGGTAACCTGAGTTCAAGTTCAAGCTCTTTTGTTTGCTAGTTCTGTGATGTGGTTTATATCATTAATCTCTTAGGACTTCTGTTTCCTCATGGGTTGAAGTTTCAAGTTCTAAAAATTCTTCTGAATTCTGCTCTGCCGAGATTTTTTTCACTGATTATATGCTCCAAGGACCATATAGTGGGTCCTACCATCAGCCACTACACACAACCTTGTCATGCAGCAGGTAAGTGGATTCTTTTGTGATTATTCAGGAATTTCTATATTCCTTCATTAAAATTAAATTACCAAAACAATAAATAGGCCGAACCCAAAATGGTTTTGGGGACTCCTAAATATGGCTTAACACATCTTGAAGTTCAATTTATTGTTTTTCCTCCTGTTGATTAACATATCTTATCTACTTCCAAATATGAAAGTATAGCAGAAGGAAACTTCCTAAAGGAGAGTAGAGGATGGGGGCCAGGCAGGCAGGCAGGGGAGAAATTATTTACTTTACTCTAAACTGGAATAAAATATGTATAAAAGACAGACATGTTTATTAAGCTACATAACCTTCTAACAAACCACATCAACTGTTTGGGCCTCAGTTTTCTCTATGAAGGGGTTGGAGTGGATTAAATAATTCCTTAGACTCTTTCTACCACTAACATTTCAGGATTCTGATATCAAATGTCAAGCATCATTTTACTTTGAAGACTGTCCATATATGTAGAAATAAATCACATAATGCTTTGATCCAAAGAGTTTACCACCTGTGAACATGACCCTTTATCAGGGTAGTGACCCATCTTGGGCATATTTTATTGGTGACTCTGTTATACAGTGATATATTATACTTTAGGAAGTGAAACCTTGTGTTCCAAGTGGTTTAGCAGGCCTGAGGGGATGGCTGCAGTATAGACTCAATACACTGATGAATTGATCAATCCACTTAGTTTGTTCATGTAAAATTCAACAAGATTAAGGAACTGTCAAAAACTTATGCTTCAATCTGTTTTCAGATACCATCAGTTCTTTCTCTGTAGATGGATTGCAATTTTCATAAGTCCTTCAGGGTTATATTGGATCATTGCCTTGCTGAAAATAACCACGTGCTCCCCAGCAGATCATCTTACACTATTGCTGTTATTTTGTATACAGTACACTTAACTCTGCTTCAGTTCATGTAGGTCTTTCCAGGTTTTTATGATAGTATCCTGTTCATCATAACCTGTGTATAGTACCTTGAACTTGACCGAGGATTTTCTTCATAATAGCCTAGCAAAGTAGGTACCATACATTTTGCCATTATAATCAATCATCATAACTGTTTCCCTCCATCCTATTCTCTTCCCATGATATTTACTCTATTGTTTTAACCTATTCCTCCTCAAAAGTGTTTTACTTCTGACTGTCCCCTCCCCCACTCTGCACTCCCTTTTTAGATATGCTAGATCTCAGGAAATTATTAACTAGGAATAGAAAGAAATGTTATATACACATTCATATATTATATATATCTCAGTAGTCTTTTGCATTTTTACAAAAAGTAAACATGTTATAAACATGGACATATAAACCTCAGAAACAAGTGAAAAAATATGAAGCACACTCCTTCTTGATAATAACATAAAAATTATAGGCAATAAAAATCCATGTTTAGATTAAGATAATAATTTGGACTAATACCTCATGCCACATTCCAAGATAATGTCCAAATGTCTATATGACTTTGATATAAATGGTCCCATCAAAAAAAATAGAAGAGTAATTTTGAAAAAAAATGCTTTTTGGATTCATGGATAGGGGAGGTTTTCATTACTGTCTTAACAAAGAATAAAGTTGATCACATCAGATAAAATGGACTATATTCATTATGTAAAAAATTAAAAAATGGTGGTTGTTGTTTTGCACAAACAAAACCAATTCAAGTACCTCTGTGTGTGTGTATGAATCTTTATATTGAAATTATTTGATGAAGTTCTCTATGCCAAGATATATAAGTAACTGATGCAAATTAACAAGAATATAAGGTATTGCCCAAATTACTTGTATTCAAAGAAAAGGAGTTTTCAAAGGAACAAATCCAAGCTATCAATAGCCAAATGACAAAAAAAAAAAAAAACCTCAAACCACTAAAAACAATTAGAGAAATGCACATTGAAGGAAATTTGTTTCCACCTAAAATCCATAGGATTGGTGAAGTTAACAAAAAAGGAAATAGCAAATGCTACAGGGCCTACAAAAACAACAACAACAACAACAACAACAACAACAGATGAAACCATTGAAATCCTTAAGGGTAGTGACAATTTTTGCCTTGTCTTGTATTCCTAGTGCTTAACACTGTGCCTTGTATATAGTAGGTTCTTAATATAATTATTGTTGACTGATTTAAAATATTATTGGTGGAGGTATGAATTGAAATAGCCATTCTGAATAGCTAATTGGAAATATGCCCCCAATTTTTTAAATTGGGCAAATCTTTTGATAGTAATCCCACTCTTAGACTTAAATCCCAAAGAATGAAAATAAAGAAGAAAAGAAATCACATGTACAAAATATTCATAGCAGCCTGTGTGTGTGTGTGTGTGTGTGTGTGTGTGTGTGTGTGATCAAGAACTGGAAACTAATTGAATATTTATCAATTGGGCAATACTAAACTTATGGTAAGAAATGAAATAAAAATCATAAGAAATTACAGAAGTGATTAATTTAGAGAAACCAGGGTAGACTTCATTAACTGATGCAGAATAATGTGAGAAAAACCAGCAGAGCTAAAATACATTTTAAAAATCAAAACAAAAAAGAAAACACCAATGTTATGAAAAACTTAAGAACTCTAATTAATGGCAATGACTGAACATGATTCTAGTGAACTCTTTATGAAGAATATTACCTAATTAACAATATACTAAATATACATAATGCAACCTGTACTTTTGGACATGGCCAGTGTGAAATTTTGTTTTGCTAGACTATGCATGTTTGTTACCAGGATTTTGTTCTTTTCTTTTTTCCCAGTGGTGTACCAGAGGAGGTGAGGAGAGAAAAGAAATACTTGTCAATTAAAAAAAATAAAAATGCCTAACTAAAAAATTAACGTATTGATTTAGATATTCTCTAAATTTCTTCCAAACTGTAAATCAAGGATGTTGTGTAGTATTTTTAGATTGTTGTTTTGAGCACACAACCATTTTTATATATACTCCTGGTAACAGCATTATGGAGGCTCAAAAAAATATACTTAGGCTAGTTAAACTGAGACACAATGATACAACCTCATTTTCTCCTTGAGAATTGTGGGAGACTCCCTGACTATGATCTTTTAATGTAATTCAAGCCTGTTTCTAACAACTATGGGAGTATGGCTATGACACTGATTTGTTTAAGGGCTTGTCATCTACTGTTTCTCCCTTGCTCGATAACTTTGGGAAAGCAATTGCAACACTTCTCATTTTAGGGTGTGGGAAATGAAGATAAGGATATTTCATCCAGGTATTGAAAAGCTTAATTAATTAGCATAGTCAAGCACTTCAGTGTACTAAGTGACAATGCTTCATACAGGAAGAATCCTTTTTTCAAAACAAAGTAAAACAAAGAACAAGCCAGCTGTGTTAGGATTAATCTATCACCATTTTACCTGTCTTTGGGTAGACCCAGCCCCCTTCTTCTTTCCTCAGATAGGATTTAGCCTGATATCAAATGAGACAATACGTTTTAAAAATCAAAACAACAACAACAACAAAAACCAATGTTATGAAAAACTGATTCTCTGATGTCTCCAAGACGTAATTGGCTTCACTTCCCTAAAAAAGTTTCCTGGTCACTTTGGGACATTTAAAAGTGCCAAATGCATGGAATCTCTACCCCTCTGATATGCTGTAAATTTCTGAAGACCTAGTGAGTGAAAATGTCCTTCACCATATCCTGTCCTGATGACCAGACAATAGGGGAGAGAGGAATGTCCAGAGAAGCTAATTGCCACTGTATCCTTGCTGTATATACGTGCTGTATTAGGGCAAAGTAAACTTCTTTTTAACTCTACAATGACTTTCAACTCTCCTATTTGTCTCAACATTGATTCTGAAATAAGAGAGTGCTGATTGTAGCACTACATCTCACACCAACAGTGTAATGCACCTAAATGGCCAGGAATTTACTTCCATCTTCTCATAGAAGTTGGATTTTCTAATAGCCTTACATCTTGTATAGGGCCATTATGACTTGGTTGATAGAGTGCTGCAATTGAAGTCAGGAAGACCTAGACTCCAACTGCATTTCTGTATGACCTTTGGGAATCTGTGGAAGCTTGGGCAAGTTGCTTAACTTTTTTGTGCCTATAGTAATTCTCTAGGAGAGGTACTAATTTAGAGATCACATGTGGGCTTATTGATGAAGAGAATTTCCAGTTACAAAGTTATAAGTTCTTCTTCCATGTATTCACATGTAATGAATCTGTCCTATTTCAATGAGAAAGGCAAAAAAGAAAAAAAAATGACTGACTTCCCCACGGTACTCTATTTTCTCTATGCCAAGGGTACCCTTGTCAGCCTAAGTATAATTTCCTGCTCCTATTAACATTGTCTGCATTAATGCTTCATGGAAGGTACTCACGGGCTATAGGAGAACAAAATAGTTCAAAGGGGAACATAATTTCATCCCTGACCAGCTCTAATTGTACTTAGCCCCATCCTCCCTAAAACTAATGTATGCTGGTTTGTCCTTGAGAGGAGTGTCCTACATCCAGAACTACTCACCATTAATATTATTCATGTTTTATGCTTTAATGAATTCACCAAATGGAGAAAACAATTCAATTACTAACAAAGCAAGAAAGGACATAGAAAAGTCTTCCTCCCCAAAAATACATGATAAAAGTAAATGGAGGTAATTAGTAGTTATTTATTAAAAAGTTATTGATAACATTTTAGAGCACTTTCATTCCTAAATATATCCCTCCCTAGTCCCCTACCCAGTTAATCATCTCCTATAACAAAGGATTAAAAAATGAAAGAAAAATACTCAGTAAAGCTAATCAATATTTCAACTGAGTATAATAGGTCTCACAATTCCTCACACTCACAGTTCAACACTTCTGCAAAGGGAGAGAAATGCATTTTCTCACCAATTCTCTGAGCCCACATTTGGACATTATGATTACACAGAATTCAGTCATGGTTTTTTTTCCACTAACATTATTACATTTGTGTGAAAGATATGATAGAATAGTGAATAAAGAGAGAGCCTGTGAGTTAGTAAAATATCAGTTTAGGTCTTACCTCTGACATATACTGGCTGAAGGACCCTGGTCAAGTCACTTTTTTGTCAATGTCCCAGGCAACTTTATAAGATTATAAATTGCAGAACAGGTGATAACTGACTTTGTTGTAGATTCTTCATTAATAGTTCTCTATTTCCCTATGATCTCATGGGTGTAGCTTTTTTAAAAGTCATGACTAGGTAAAAAAAGGTCATTCTTTGCCTCATTTCTTATTTGCCATTAATCACTGGATAGGCATTTCCTCAGACAAACTGAGACCTGGGAAAGACCTTAGCTTAAAAAGGCCTAAGTTTCCCACTGCATCCAGGGAGATCTCCAGTAATATTGATCTATATCTTGCCACTGGACCCAGATGGCTCTGGAGAAGGGAATAAGGCTGGTGACTTTGTAAAGCCCTGCCTCACTTAAATCTGATCCACTTTTAAGTCATGACATTACCTTCCTGATGTCATTGGTCCTCTGAGAACAAACAAGAAAAACACCATCACCATGCCTCTCAATGGTCAATAAGAACCAGAGACTTTTCAAGAGATGTTGAGTCTGAGTATTTCTAGAGGAAGGCAGCCAGGATGGTAAGGAGATTCAAAATTTTGTCATATAAATAGTTGAAGAAATCTAGGCAGAGACACAAGTGATAATAGCCATCCTTCAGTATTTAAGGGGCTTCCATGTGACAAACTTATCATGCATAGTTCCAGAGTAAAAGTAGGACCAGTGAGTGGAAAGTTAGAGGGAGATTGATTTTATCTCAACTGTAAGCAATAAATTCTTGACAATTATGAAAATTCCTAGTGACTTGGGCAAATTCACCTATGTATACAAATAAGTGGCCAAAGCAGAACTCAACCTCAAGTCCCATTACTCCAAGTTAGTTCTCTAGGTTCTACTTCCATCTCATATGCCACCATGTTATTTCTAGTGAGTTCACACTCATTGGAAATACTTTAGCAGAAGCCATAGTATACCTTGTTGGCAATATTGTAGAGCAAAGATTAGGATTGTATTAGTATTTCCCAATTGCCAGTGTGCAATCTGTAAAACATTTTTACTAGTTGAGAAAACTTTTAGTAACATTCATCACAGGTTGTCTGTAGTTTTAATCCCTGTAACCTAAACTACTGAGAGCCACAGTGATGAGACTATGGAGAAATGTGGAGGGCTAAGTAGTGAAGAAGGGCGCATAGAAGATAATAGTTTAGATTTTGTTCTTTCCACTAACATTATTACATTTGTGTGAAAGATATGATACAAGGTTCCTTTTGGATTTAAGATTCTAAAAAAGTCAGATAATTTCTAGGTGGAAGAGATTTTCCAGGCCCTCAGAAAGGAAAACAGCTTTGTAAAGTGGAAAAAGCAGTGGTATTGAGTAAAAACAAATAAGTAAAAACATGGGTTCAAATACTACTTTTGATATCAGCTACCTATGTGACCATGGTATAGTTATTTAACCACCCTGGGCCTTTGTGTATTATTACCAAATGAAGAGGTTGGACTAATTAGTTTCTTGATAACTTTCTTGCCATGGATGCCTGGTAATGCATCACAACTAATCTTAATGATTTTTTCAAATTTCTTTCAGTATGTATGCTAAAATGAATTCAGGCTAGCTTGAAAGGCCTATGTCACATTTCTCTCTAGTTCTAGCTTACAAAATAATTTGCAGTTTGATTTGTCTATGCTCTGTTCAATGTTTTCCCTCATGACATATATGTGACTTTAGAGCCCATCTTGGGGTACTAAGGTGACCTGGACAAAACCACCAAATGGACACTTCTGTCCATTCAACTCTATTCTTCCTCTGTATTGGCCTATTTCAAGGTTGCTATTTCTGTTCTATATTCAGGTAATGCTGTGTTTTGGACTCAGTTTCCTTCCCTCAGAGGGGATTGGTTTTGTGTTGGGCCAGACCTGACTCAGACTGATCTGGTGGTTCAGCCTCAGGATGAGAGGGTAATGAAATCCTTGCTGGCCCCTTAATAGTTAACTAGTAGGAAATGTACATAACAGTTCAGAAAGCATGTTCAGCAAGGACATAGTACTGGTTCATTTAGATTACCCACTACTCTTTTCCATATAGAAAGGCATTTGGTCAGAAGAGTGTGTAGACCTGCATAACAATAGGACATCTATCAAGTCTGAGGGTCTCTAACTTCTTCTGTACTGTTTTTTTTTTCTTTTTAATGCTTTAGACAAATAGGAAACTGCATCAAGGGCTAGAGCCCTAGATCCCTGAACAAATCAAGTCTTGGGGATAGGTTCTATTCCTTTTAGGGAAGAAATTACCTCAGCCTTTTTGGAAGGGAACCTTGTAGATGTTACTTCTTCCACAGGTGTCCTGATCATCTAGGATTTGTTTTTGGTGGTTTTTTAAAAAAATTTTTGCGTGTTTGCTTTTTGTGTGTGTGTGGAAGGGAACAATGAGAGTTAAGTGACTTGCCCATTGTCACACAACTAGTAAGCGTCAAGTGTCTGAGGCCAGATTTGAACTCAGGTCTTCCTGAATCTATGGCTGGTGCTTTATCTACTGAACCACCTAGATGTCCTCGATTGTCCATGATTTTTAAAGGAAAATCCCCCCACATGAGTGAGTCAATCTGATTTAAAGACTGCATTCTAAGAATACCATACGGTTTGCAATGCATTGACTTCTCAAAGTAGGACTAGATGCTTCTTGGAAAGGTGAATGTGCATAGAATGTAATATGAAAACATTTATATGCTCTTATAAAACTTTAGAACTCTTTTCAGGGAGTCTCTTCCTGTATGAAGGATACAGAATACCATCACTGGATTTCTATATTTAAGGAAGTAGATTAAAACATAAAACACGAGTTCCTTGATACACCTGAAATTGGGACATAGAAAGAGGAAAAAAAGTGACAAAGTTTATGAAAGGAATTAAATAATCAAATTAAAGGTTACTTTTATACAATGCCAAGACCATCTAGATCCATCTAGATCTTCTAGTCTCCTCTTGTCTTCTGTCCTCTCATCTCACCTGTTCTCTCATTTTCTTTTCACTTTTCTTTCCTTCTACTTTCTTTTCCCTCTCTTCTCTACCTGTTTTTCTCCTCTCTACTCTCCCCTTCTATTTTCTTCTATTATCCTCCATTCTTCCTTAGCCTCCTGTCCTGTTTTCCTATATCCTTCTTTCTCTTGTTCTTTTCTCTTTTCCTCTCTCTTCTCTAAGAATGGCAAAAAATACTATGGTACAGAAAACCTTCAATTATCACCAGGTAGAGTTTTCACACAGTGGATTATCTGCATAATGAAGGGTTCATCCCTCTAATGTATCATATGGTGTAGTAGTTGCAAGGTCATTGTGCCTCACTCAGAATGCAAAGGGGGAGGTGTTAGTGTGTGAATATGAATCTCAATATTCCAAAGATCTGTGCTTTCATTAGTGTATTACTTTCACCAAAATGAATATTTTTTTCACTTTATAAATGATCTTTAAGAGTTGCTATGGGGGCAGCTAGGTGGCACAGTGGATAGAGCACCGGCCCTGGAGTCAGGAGGACCTGAGTTCAAATCTGGCCTCAGACACTTAACACTTACTAGCTGTGTGGCCCTGGGCAAGTCACTTAATCCCAATTGCCCAGCAAAAACAAACAAACAAACAAGCAAACAAACAAAGAGTTGCTATGGGAGAGAGGTTCTTTTCCCTACAGCCAAATTAATGATGAACATTTTCAAAATTAGCTAGCCTGATTCTTAGAGCATATTCCTCATACATTCCTCCAGGCCATTAGATAACCCTCCTTGAAGCTTTTCCAAGGTGGTAGGACCTTCAAGAGCTTTGTTATGATGTTCCCACCCTTGTGAATCCAGGGTGAGCTCCTATGCCACCAAGAGGCATGAAGGTTTCAAACAAATTAATAAGTTATGAATTGGCTTTCCTCCAAGTAAAATGGATAAACCCAAAAGGCACTGGGCTTCTTGACTCAGAAGACAAGGGCTAAAGTGCCAGCTGACACTAGCTTTATGACCTTAGGGAAGTCACTTGATATTTTTGAGCCTTTGTTTCCTCCTCTATAAGATGAATATACAAACAAATGAAAACATCAAATGAGATGTTAATGGAAGCATATAACTAACGAATTACACAGAATAAACCTATTGTTTTTGCCATAGTGTGGCAAATATAGCAAGTTCTGATTGTTTACCTTAACATTAATTCATCATTCTGCTTGTTGCTGGAAGAAGTTTCTCTGCTCACTACTGGGATCTACATATCAGTACAGGGTTTTTGTCTATTTTTGTGCAAACAATGAGAATACACTGTGTCAGGGCATATGTCAAGAGACAAGAAACTTGTATCCACTGGCATTTCCCCCCTTGTGAAGTATTCCAAAAAGTCATATTCTCTTTCAAATTATCCAACCCTAAAAGAAAGCCTAGGGCATGTAGGTGGCATAATCAATGAAGTGCTAGACCTGGAGTCAGGAAGGTTTGACTTCAAATCCAGCCTCAGATCCTTACTACCTATGTGATCCTGGGCAAGTTACTTAAGCCTGTTGGCCTCAGTTTCCTCATCTGTAAAATTAACTGGAGAAGGAAATGGGAAATCATGCCAGTATCTTTGCCAAGAAAACCCTAAATGGTGTCACAAATACTTGGAAATGACTCAACAGCAACAAAAGAAAGGAGAGTAGTATTTTGGGTCTAGGAAAATAGGAAACAAAAATAGATATGTAGTTACTTTTAAAGCTTCTCAGATTTGCATACACTGTGAAGAATCAGACAAAACAATAATAAAACCTAAATTGCAAGATAGGGATGTTGTCCTCAAGTCCATGTAGCCCAGTGTCAGAAGCAGACATCTGGCAGAGAAGGTGAACCATCTGTGAAAATATTAGAAGCTCCATTACATGTGAATAACTCAGATAATGTTTTAATTAGTTAGAGTTTCATGGCACTGGGAGTACAGAGGTAAAGACACATCTCTGGGGGAATAGTGTAGACATACTTACATGGTGTAGCAGGTATGCAGGATGGTGTCAAGAACCAAAAGTCACAACAAGGTTACACTAATTGTGGGCATTGGGAATTATAGTCACCAAAAGGAAGTACTGTTTAAAACACAGTGGATAATAAATACAGCATTCATTACTCCAAGGGGTTGCAGGTTGAAAGCACAAATAGCTTAGAAACATTCATGGATGACAGGTAATAACAGCTTACATCTGTATAGCACCTTACAATTATGAAACATTTTACTAAATAATTTGGAACTCAGGGGACAGTGTGAGGAAATAGGTAATGGTCTCTCAATAAGGATTTAACCATCACCATTCAAATGACACTCCTTTGAATCTGTTTGAGGACAAAGGTCTCAGTCCCCCTTCTCTCCCCTCTGGCAAACAGATCACATGGTTCAAGTAGCTCTGAGGTGGTCTCAATGAGGTACTCTTCTGGGCTGTGTCCATATAAGGGAAGATTGAAGAAATATCCCTGTGTTACCTCCCCCATTTGATGAGAACCCAAAGAATAATTATGGAAATTATGGTTAAGAATATTTTATTTCAGTTAGCTAGCTTTCCTGCATAGATTGTGACTCTTAAGTAATCAGCCAGTTATGAACAAGGGGAGGGTCCATTTTGTGTTACAGACTAGGGATTAAAATGGGGCCTGTAGCCCTATGCTTTATACTTGCTGGCTATAACACACATTTGTAAGTTTTCATTCTTGTGAGAATAAAAATAAATGAGCCTTTGACACATTGCCACTGAGTTCCAGAGAATTATTGAGCAGGGGTCATTTTCCTCTCAGGAAGCCAGGTGGCACAGTGGATAAAACAGGAGGAACTAAGTTCAAATCCAGCCTAAGACACTTGACACTTACTAGCTGTGGCAAGTCACTTAACCCTCATTGCCCTGCAAAAAAAACCCAAAACAAAAACATTTGAAATTCAAAGAAATTTTAATTCAGTTATTATCAACTCCATTTTATAGGTAAACACATTGAGATTCTTATCACAGATAATAACAAGTGGCAGAGTTGAGACTTGAGCCCAATTTTTTTACTCTAAAGCCCTAGCTTTTCCTATGGTACTAGGCTGCCTCATAGACTCTGAATGAGCTAGCAAAGGGGAACTGAAGATATATGTGAGAGAATGTGTCCAGGCTTTGAAGTTGATATCAGGGAGGAAGATCATTGTCATGGACAAAATTCTGAAGTAGATAAATCACAGGCCTGTATTCATTATGCTACTTATCTTTAGGATGTCCTATCTCCTTATTCCTGATAAATTTTTCCTGTTCTTTAAAGTCCAATTCAAATGCCACCTCCTCCAGGAAGCTTTCCCTGAGATTTTCCAGTTAGTAATGTTCTTGCTCCCTGGAGCCACACATGTCATTTTTGGGAGCATCTTTTTAATGTATTTATCATGTATTCATTTATACTCTATTTTGTTGTATCATACATGTAAAAGAAGGAAGGAATTTGGAAGCCATAGGTTCCAAATCTCCTCTTTTTTGCCCCTTATTTTTTTAAAATATCATCACATCAGAATCAACTTATTCCCACACCTTCTGTCTGTGTGTACTCCTCCTATCTGCCTTAACAAAGATACAATTCTCAAGAGTTATAAGTATCTTCTTCCCATGTAGGGATGCAAACATTTTAACTTTATTGAGTAATGTTTTTTCTTTTTTACCTTTTCATGCATCTCTTGAGTCTTGTATTTGTAGACTGAAATTTCTATTCAGTTCTAGGATTTTTCATTAGGAAAGTTTTAAAGTCCCCTATTTTATTGAATGCCCATCTTTTTACCTTAAGTAATATGATTAATTTTGCTGAGTTGTAATTCTTGGTTGTAATCCCAGTTCCTTTGCCCTTTGGAATATCATATTCCAAGGCCTCCAATCTTTTAATGTTGAAGTTGCCAGGTCCTGTGTAATTCTGATTGCTGTTCTTTGATATTTAAATTGTTTCTTTCTGGCCGCTTGCAGTATTTTCTCCTTAATTTGAAATTTGGGAATTTAGCTATGATATTCCTTGATGTTTTCCTTTTGGGGTCTCTTTTAGGAGGTGTCCAATGGATTCTTACAATGATTACTTTTTCAACTGGTTGTTCTCCTTGATAATGTCATAAAATATGCTGTCTACTCTCCTTTTATATCATGGTCTTCAGGTAGTCCAATTATGTGTAGTTTGTCCCTCCTGGATCTATTTTACAGGTCTGTTGTTTTTCTAAAGAGGTATTTTACATTTTCTTCTACTTTTATACCATTTTGATTATACCTTACTTCATCCTGTTGTCTCATTGAGTCATTAGCTTCCAGCTGCCCAATTCTGATTCTTAAGAAATTATTTTCCCCAGTCAGTTTTTGCACCATCTCTTCCATTTGGTGAATTGCATTTTTTAATAAGTTGTTTCCTTCAGTCAATTTTTGTCCTTCTTTTTCCAAGCTATTGCCTCTATTGCATAACATTTCTTTTCCCAATTTTTCTTCTAACTCTCTTATTTGGTTTATAAAATCTTTTTTGAGTTCTTTCAAGAGGGCTTTTTGGTCTGCAGATCAATTCTTCTTCCCCTTTATGGCTTCACATACAGGCGTTTTATCATTGTCCTCCTCTGAGTTTATGTTTTGATCCTCCTGGTCACCATAGTAATTATCAATGGTGAGGGTTCTTTTTGGTTTCTTATTCATATTTTAGCCTCTTTTGTGCCTTTTAAGGTTGAGTTCTTCTCCTGTGGTACAATGTGCCCAAGCTTGTCCCAAGCTTCTTTTGCTGGGGGCCAGGACCTGGGTCAACAGCTTTCTGTTCTGAGCTGGCAGCAGTTTGCAGTTTTCTCATTGCATTTGAGTAGCCCAGCCTAGTTGCACTTGTTGAGTAGCCAATACCTCACTTTAAGATTACCTTCTTCACTGGGGCTGGAGGCTTCATATCTGGCCTGCTCTGTCACTAGCTTACTAAGCTAGGACTGTGGGTTCTCAGCTAATGATCTGTGCTGTGACAAAGAGCCTTTCGCTGACTTGCCCAGACATTCTTTGCACTGAGCTGTGCTCTGCTTTCACCTATGTGAAACAGATTTTCCGGAAGATTTAGGTTATCTTAAGTCGCAAGATTGTTTCACTCCATTTTTTTTTTGCAGGCTTTGCTGCTCCAGAATCTGTTGAGAGGCTTAATTTAATGTTGTTTCTGAGGGAAATTTGGGAGGGTTCAGGCAGCTTCCTAGTTTCACTAAGCCATGTTGGCTCCAACTCCAAATTTCCTTTTTTTTTTTTTTTTAATAGAAGAGAAACCATTAACATAGACAAAAAGGAATTGCCTAGGGTCATACAATTAAGAAGTTTCAGAAACAGGATTTTAATTTAGATCTTGCTTCCTCCAAGTTCAGCACTGAATTCTCTATGCCATCATATTACCCCTTCTAAACTGTAAGCTCCATGAGTTAAAGGCATACCTTTGATCTAACCTTTGCTTCTCCCCAAAGACTTATCACAATTTTCAACATATAATAGGAGCTTAGAAAATATTTGTTGAATTGAATTGTCACAGGTAGGTAATAATCATATTCCAAAATATGTCCTATAGGGAGATGGGTTTTCCACATAGCTAGGTAATAGGAGGAGGCCCCAGAAGCCTTTTTTTCCCCTCACTTTCCTTCTCCTGATTGCTATCTCCACAAATTGCTCAATTACCAAGAGACCTTGTTTGTTTGTTTGTTTTGTTGTTGTTGTTGTTTTTGGTGAGGCAATTAAGTGACTTGCCCAGGGTCACACAGGTAGTAAGTGTTAAGTGTCTGAGGCTGTATTTGAACTCAGGTCCTCCTGAATCCAGGGCTGGTACTTTATTCACTGTGCCACCTAGCTGCCCCACCAATAGACTTTGAACTGGGAGAGTTGGCATCAAAGAGATCCAGTATCAAGAATATATTTTATTGCTCTACATCACTATTGACCAGAGGAATGAAGATTAAAACAACTCTGAAGTATTACCTCATATCTATCAGAATGGCAATTAAAACAAAAAAGGGAAATATTGGATGATGGAGTGGAAAGCTGAAATGCTAATTTACTGTTGGTGGAATTATTTTTTTTTAAGTGAGGCAATTGGGGTTAAGTGACTTGCCCAGGGTCACACAGCTAGTACATGTTAAGTGTCTGAGGCCGGATTTGAACTCAGGTACTCCTGACTCCAAGGCCGGTGCTCTATCCACTGCACCACCTAGCTGCCCCGTGTTGGTGGAATTATGAGTGGATTGAACCATTGTGGAGAGTAATTTGAAACTATGCACAAAGGGCTAGAAAACTGTGCATACCCTTTGATTCAGCAATACCACAGCCAGGTTTATATTCCAAAGATAGTCCCCCCCAAAAAGAAAAAGACCTATTTGTATGAAAAAATTTATAGCAGCTCTTTTTGTGGTGGCTAAGAATTGGAAATCAAAGTGATATCCATCAATTGGGTAATGGTTAAACAAGCTGTGATGGAATATTATTGTGCTATAAGAAATGAGAAGCAGGATGATTTCAGAAAGGCCTGGAAAGACATGCATGAACTGATGTATAGTGAAGTGAACAGAACCAGGAGAACATTGTATACAGTGATAGCAATATTGTTTAATGAAGAACTGTGAATGACAACTATTCTCAGCAAAACTGTGATCAAAAACAATCCAAAAGCACTCATGGTGAAGCATACTATCTACCTCCAAAGAAAGTTCTGATATTAACTGAATAAAAGTGAAATAAATCTTTCAATTTCAAAAAAGGTCTTTTTCCAACTATACCCTTCAGCTTGGCAGTCCACTAACTTTCCCAACTTGACATGCTTTTCTCATATTTTTCTTATCACTTTAGTTTTTAACTCATCTGCACAATTTGCATTGTCCCTACTGAATTTCATTCTTTTGGATGCATTCCATGAGTTTTGTTTTATTTATTTATTTTTCTCCTTTCTCTTGTATGTTGTTCTGTTTAACTAAAAAGTACCAGAAATTGCTTGATACCTCACTGAAAACATTGAATATTGAATCTTGCTAATTGAAGTCTTATTTCTTTTTGATGAATTAATCACCACTTTAAGTATCTGCTACTGTTATACTAGAGAATTCATGTATAAGATGATGTGGTCTACTTGCTAAAAGAAGATTATGTAATAATGTCTAAAAGAAGATTATGTAACAATGTCTAATATAATCAGCTATTTACATTCGTTTATTATTTATATGTCATTATACTCTGGGTATGGTTTGGAATTATTGTATATATCACTAATATATTCTCAGTTATGCAGCATAGCACACATTTTTACCATCATATTGTCTTTGGTGAAATTAATGAGATTTCAGAAATATGGAAACTTATCATTTCAGAGACTAACTTGCTGTGAACTCTGATGCAGGCCCTGGAGAGAATATATGTGCAACAAAAGGAGAGACAGGTATACGTAAGTCCATGGTTTGCTTATGATGGTGACTATGTAGAGCACAATTACTAGGCACAGTCCAGTATTCATCCTCTCTCCCTCCTAATTTAACCTAATTTAACTGAACTTATTTATCTTTTTATCTCACTCAGTTGAATTCACCTGTGGCCTAGCACAATCACTGGCTGTCTCAGAACCATGAGATATGGTATGATAACCTTTCCATAACATTTTCAGGTGTCATGAACACATACTAAATTTGGCTTTGATCCAGACACATGGTGGTAAAAAGTGTTACACATTGCATAACTACCTCAACCCTCTATTACAAGTCTAACCATATAAAGGAGGGAATGTAATGGAATTTATTAATTTGATCATTGACAATGCTATGCTAAGGTTTTAAAAATACAGCAATTCAAACAGTTAAAGAAGATAATCCAGCTTTCCAGACCAGAGTCCAGAGTCCAGAATCCAGACCAGAATCCAGTTTCCTCCTGATGACATCTTACCACTTCAAGAAGACAAGAGAACTCAGAGACTTTATATGAACTGTTTTGCTTTATTAGCTTTTACTATCTCCTTTCTGTTATATACTATCTGTAACATGTACTCTCTGCAGAGGCTCTCCCTTTGCAAGACTAATGTCAAAGCGTCGGTTCATGAGGAAAGAAAAAAAAAATCGCCCCTCTGGACAAAACTTTCCTCTCTTCCTTTTCTGTATTGTTGTTCACATATTATTAGTCAGCAAAAGTTATTATATTCTTTTTACTGTTCCATCAAGGAAACATTCCGTTTCTTGAGGAAGCAAAGGGGGGAAATGTGGTAAAATATGAAAGTTTTTAACAGTCGTTTAGGATAACTGAAAGACGCCAGTTTTTCAAGGACCACCCTTTTGGGGAGGAGATGAACAGTCCGCCTGCTGCGCATGTCAGACTGCCTGCCGAGCTCTGGACTTCCGGGGTGGAGAGAACGAGAGGAGGCTTTTGCCTGCTTGGCGGGACTCCTGACGGCACGGCACAGACTCTCTCTCCAAAGGTGGCCTTTTTCGGTTTGGTGAGTTTTTATAAGGAATATAGACTAAGCTTAGACTTAAGACGATTTGTATTGTGTTTCTACTTTCCTATCCTTCTAATCAACATCACCTTGTGACTATCATAACTATAAATAAAAAGGTCTATCTAGAAAACCAAAAGCTGCTTCCATTTACTAGTTTGGGAGATAAATTAAGGGAAAGGTTAAGTAGGGGAGATTTATGATCTAATATCCAATTTTAAATCTCACAACCATTTGAGAGCTTTTAAAATTGTTTAACTGTCTGCCATTCAACAGATTTACTATTTTTCAGCTCTTTAGTATACAAAGTGAGATAAACATATAATCTATGTATTTATCCAAATCATTGATAGCAATGTTAAGCAGAACATTGCCAAACCTAACCTTTAGGCATGTTACTGGAGACCTATCTGCAAACTTGAGACAATTAGCAAATCCATATTGTTATTTTTTCCCTCCTTTGGATTCAGATAGCTCTCTGTGTTTGACTTAATGGAATTTATCATGTGCTTTTAATAATAGCTGAAATGTGTGTTTCTCTTTCTCGATTTATTCCATTCTCTCCCACGGCCGCTACTTTAATTCAGGTTCTCATCACATTTATCTGGACTGTTGTAAGCATTTCAGACTATTTCTGTATGATAATGTATATGATTACTTGATATGAGTAATTGTCGGCAGATTCATACAACAGTTAAAATGACCTTCCTAAGGTTCAGATTTAACATGTAGTATTGTTGGATCTATGACTATACAAAGAGAAGTTACCCAGGAGCTGTTATAATTGAAAGCTAAGTCTGCCCTTGAGTAATACATAGCCTATTTCTATGTCTCCAAACTGTAACGATTGGAATGATGCCACCTGCTGGAGAGTTAATGTAGGAAAGCTCTGCCATGAGAAGAAGGCATCTGAGGGCAAGCCATGTGGCTTTGCTTGGCATCAGGAAGTAACATTTGCTCATGGGTACTCTCAATCAAGGCTATCAGCCAATTAGCTTAGAGATGTGTATGTGAGTGGAGGGAATGTTCCCAGTTTCACAGGAGGCTTGGGGGATGAAGGAGGTATGGCTCACAATCTTTTGTGGGGATTCTTGTGGAGAATATATTACATTTCACTTGAAGTTTAAAAAGGGGGGGGTAGCAATCCTTATCTCAGACAAAGCAAAAATTGACTTAATTAAAAGAGATAAAGAAGCAAACTACATCTTGTTAAAAGGTATGATAGACAATGAAGTAATGTCATGTTAAGGGCTAAAATTCTAGCTAAACTGTCTAAAATATCTAATGAGTGGTCGCCAATAAATTATAAGCTTTAGCAAAAGTTAGACTATTAAGGAGAATAAGAATCTGGTAAAGAGAGAGAGAAAGGCCTAGATTCCTATCTATTAAAGGGAGAGCACATTTCTAGCTCCCTTCTCCACCAGAGTCCAGAGGAAAGACTGTCAGACTGAGCGCCAGGCTCTTCCTTCCTCCTCCCACTAGCCCGCGTCACTTCCTGATGCCAAAGAAAAGACTCCTGGTCTTGCCCTCAAAGACCTTCGCTTCATGGGTGGAACTCTTCTACAGTAAGTCTCCAGGAGGTGGCATCATTCCAATCGTTACAGTCAATACTAAACATGTGTGCACCAAGTAGTACAACATCCAAATTCTTAGAGAAGTTAAGTGAGTTGCAGGAAGAAATAGACAGCAAAACTATATTAGTGGGGGTACTCAACCTCTTCTTCTCATAACTAGATAAGTCTAAGTATAAAATTAATAAGAAAGAAGTTAAGGAGGTGAATAGAAAAATTTAGAAAATTTAGAAAAATTAAATATAATAGACTTCTGGAGAAAACCAAATGGGGATAGAAATGAATATACCTTTTTTCTCAATAATACATGGCACATACACAAAATCTGAGCATGTAGTAGGGCACAAAAACCTCACAGTCAAATGTAGAAAGGCAGAAATAGTAAATACCTACTTTTCAAATCATAATGCAATAAAAATTATGAGTAATGAAGGGCCATGGAAAGATGGAGAAAAATATAATTGGAAATTAAATGATCTCATCCTAAAGAATGGGTGAGTCAATCAACAAATCACAGAAACAATAAATAACTTCATCCAGGAGAATGGCAATAATGAGAAAACATACCAAAACTTATGGGCTGCAGCCAAAGAAGTTCTTATGGGAAATTTTATCTCTAAATACCTACATGAATAAAATAGAGAAACAGGAGATCAATGAATTCATTGATGCATGCAGCTAAAAAAGCTAGAAAAAGAACAAATTAAAATCCCCAATTAAATACCAAATTGGAAATTCTGAAAATTAAAGGAGAGATTATTGAAATTGAAAGCAAGAAAACTATAGAATTAATAAATAAAACTAAGATCTGATTCTATAAAAATGCACAATAAAAGAGCTAAACCTTTGGTTAATTTGATTTTTTTTAATTAAAGAAAACAAAAACAAATTACCAGCATCAAAAATGAAAAGGGTGAACTCACCAGCAACTAAGAGCAAATTAAAGTCATAATTAGGAGCTATTTTGCCCAATTATATGCCAATAAATTTGACAAGCTAAATAAAACAGATGATTATTTACAAAAATATGAACTACCTGGATTAACGGATGAGGAAATAAAATCCTTAAATAAGCCTACTTTAGATAAACAAATTGAATAAACCATCAATGAACTGCCTAAGAAAATACCTCCAGGTTCAGATGGGTTTGCAAGTGAATTCTATCAAATTTCAAGAACAATCAATTCCAATTCTATACAAACTATTTGGAAAAATAGGTGAAGAAGGAATCCTACCAAATTCCTTTTTATGAGACAAATATGGTCCTGATACCTAAACCCAGAAGAACAAAAATGGAGAAACAAAATTATAGACCTATTTAATTAATAAATATCAATATTTAATTAATTAATTAATATTGATGCAAAAATTCTAAATATAATATAAAAAAGAGATTACAGTAATTTATCACCAGAATAATACACTGTGACCAGGTGA
Source organism: Dromiciops gliroides (assembly GCF_019393635.1). Taxonomy (NCBI): domain Eukaryota; kingdom Metazoa; phylum Chordata; class Mammalia; order Microbiotheria; family Microbiotheriidae; genus Dromiciops; species Dromiciops gliroides. The sequence continues at coordinate 530,703,345 of NC_057863.1, forward strand.
GATTTACACCAGGAATGCAGGGCTGGTTCAATATTAGGAAAACTATCAATAAAGTTGGCCACATAAATAATAAAAGTAACCAAAATCATATGATTATCTCAATAGATGCTAAGAAATGTTTTTTTTTACAAGATATAGTACCCATTCTTATTAAAAACACTAGAGAGCATAGGAATAAATTGAGCTTTCCTTAAGGTGATAAACATTATCTATCTTAAATCATCAGGAAGAATTATATGTAATGGAGGCAAGTTAGAAGCATTCTCAAGAGGATCAGTGGTGAAACAAGAATGCCAATTATCACTACTAATATTCAAATTGTACTAGAAATTTTAGCCTTATCAATAGAGAAGAAAAAGAAATTGAAGGAATAAGAATAGGCATGGAAGACTGGGGGCAGAGCCAAGATGGTGCAGGAAAAACATCAAACAATTAAATAGTTATGATGATTCAATACAGTGGCAAAACATATGGTACCTACTTTGATGGACTATTGTGAAGAAAATACTTTGGCAAGTTTAAGGTACTATATAAAAGTTATGATGAACAGGATGCTATCAGAAAAACCTGGAAAAACCTACATGAAAGTAAGCAGAGTGAAATGTACTGTATACAAAAGAACAGCAATAGTGTAAGATGATCTGCTGGGAAGCATGTGGCTATTTTCAGCAATGCAATGATCCAATATAACTCTGAAGGACTTATGAAAATTGCAATCCAACTACAGAGAAAGAATGATGGTATCTGAAAACATATTGAAGCATAATTTTTGATAGTTCCTTAATCTGAAGTGTTGTTTTTGTCTGTTTTCTCTCACAACCTAGCTAATGAGGAGATGTTTTCCATGATTATTCATGTATAACTTATATTGAATTGCTTGAGTTCTTGGGAGTAGGGGATGGGAAGAGAGGGAGGAAAAGAAGTTGGAACACAAAGTTTTAAAAAATTGATGTCAAAATTTGTTTTTACATGTAATTTGGAAAATAAAGTCATAAACAGAGGGAAAAAAAAGAATAGCCATGGAAGAAACAAAACTATTACTCTTTCCAGATGATATGATGGTACACTTAAAAAATCCTAAAGAAGCAACTAAAAAAACTACTTGAAACAATTGACAACTTTAGCAAAGTTGCAGGATATAAAATAAACCCATTTAAATCATTAGCATTTCTGTAAATGACCAACAAAGTCCAGCATCAGGAGATTGAAAGTGCAATTCCATTTAAAATAACTCTAGACAATAAAAAATACTTGGGAGTCTACCTGCCAAGGCAAACCCAGGAACTATATTAACACAGATACAAAACACTTTTTTTGTTTGTTTTGTTTTGTTTTTTGCGGGGCAATGTGAGTTAAGTGACTTGCCCAGGGTTACACTGCTTGTAAGTGTCAAGTGTCTGAGGCTGGATTTGAACTCAGGTACTCCTAAATCCAGGGCCAGTGCTTTATCCACTGTGCCACCTAGCTGCCCCCCAACACACTTTTAATACAAATAAAATCATATCTAAATAAATGGAAAAATATAAATTGCTCATGGGTAGGCCACGCTAAAATAATAAATTATAATTCCACATAGATCAATTTATTTATTCAGTGCCATACCAAGCTACCAAAAATTATTTCATAGAACTGGAAAAAATAATAACAAAATTCATATGGAACAACAAAAAATCAAGAATATCAAGGGAATTAATGAAAAAATGCAAAAGAAGGTGGCCTAACTGTACCAGATCTAAAACCTATATTGTAAGGCAGCAATCATCAACACTACTTTGTACTGGCTAAGAAATGGAGTGTTGGATCAGTGGAATAGGTTAGATATACAAAAAATGAATATAGCTATCTCCTGTTTGATAAACCCAGAGACTCTATCCCCTAGGAGAAGAACTCACTATTTGACCAAAACTGCTGGGAGAACTGGAAAATAGGATGGCAGAAACTAGGCATAGACTAACATCTTACAGCATATAGCAAAGTAAAGTCAAAATGGGTACAAGATCTAGACAGAAATGGTGATACCATAGGCAATTTAGAAAAGGAAGAAATAATTTACTTTTCAGATTTATGGAGAGGGGAAGAATTTATGACCAAAGATGAGATAGAGAACATTACAAAATGCAGTGTGGATCATTTTAACTATATTAAATTAAAAAGGTTTTGTATAAACAAAGCCAATGCAAAGAAGATTAGAAGAAAGCAGAAAGCTGGAAACAATATTTACAGACAATGTTTTTTGATAAAGGCCTAATATCTAAAATATATAGAGAACTGAATCAAATATATAATAATACAAGTTATTCCCCAATTAAGAAATGATCAAATGACATTACCAGGTCATTTTCAGATGACAAAATTAATGCTATCTACAGCCATATGAAAAAAAAATGTTCTCAATCCCCACTGATTAGAGAAAAAAAAGAAAAAGAATTAGACAAGAACTCTGATCATGTCAATATTTACCAAGGATTTTAAAAGACTGATTAAAAAGAACAAGAACTGCTTCATGTCAGAAGTGATGAATCCAAATGCAGGGTGAAAAACACGTCTTTTTGGAAAGGCCATTAGGGAAATTTATGTTATTTAGCTACATTGGTCTGTTACAAGGGTTTGGTTTTGGTTTTGGTTTTGCTCCCTACCCTCACCCAATGGGCAGGGGGAAGAGGTAGAATGGAGAAAAAAATGAAGGCTTGATAATTGAAATAAAATATAATATAAAAACCATTGTTTAATTTAAATAATATAGAACTGTAAGAGTCTTTCTTTTATTTGCTTTACTGCTATAAAAATGAGCCATGGGAGGGCAGCTAGGTGGTGCAGTGGATAAAGCACTGGCCCTGGATTCAAGAGGACCTAAGTTCAAATCCAGCCTCAGACACTTGACACTCAATAGCTGTGTGACCCTAGGCAAGTCACTTAACCCTCATTGCCCCACCACCACCAACAAAAAATATGACATGTGGGTCAGCTTTGTGCTTTAGGGTGTCAGGTACGTAAATATAATGAAATATGGAAAACATGGTAGTGGTAAGAATACTATCTCTGGAAACAGAGATTCTAGGTCCAAATCCCACATCTCATACCTGTTTGACTTTGGATAAGTCATTTGGCCTATTCCTGGGGTATTGCAATAGCCTACTGATTGATGATCTTCCTATCACACATCTCTCCCCACACCAGCCCATCCTCCCTTCACTTGCCAAATTGATCTTGATCTGACTGTGTCACCTCATTGTTGGACAAACCCTAAAGGTTCCCTATGACCTCCTGATTAAATTATAAAATATTCTTCTTATCCTTCAAAACTCTTCATAACCTGGCTCCTTCCTGCCTTTCTATTTTTCTTAGACCTTACTCACCCCAATGTATTTTGTATCTTGTGACATTATTTTCTTTCTTGTAACTTGCAGAAGACACCCCTGACTCCATGGATTTTCACTAGCTATTCACCACCCCAAGAAGTCTTTCCCCACATAGCTCTGCCTCTCATTTTCCATGGTTTACTCCAATTCCAGCTAAAATCTCACCATTTACAAGATTTCATGATACCTTGTTTCTAGTGCCATCCCTATGTTGGTATCTACAACTTATCCTTATTTACCTTGTTTATACATGGTTATTTTCATGTTGTGTCTGCTATTATACTGTGAGCTCCCAGAGAACAAGAACTGTTTTACATTTCTTTGTATCCCTGTACTTTGTACAGTGCCTGAAATCTAATAGGATCTAATAAATGTTTTTCAACTGACCAGGTAATTAAAGGGATTAGCCATTAAAGATGACCTGTAATGCCCCTTATGTTGCTCTAGATCTATGATACCCTCATTTGGATGAATAAATTTAGCTTACCCTTTAGGAAAGTAAAAGGGTAAGGGGAAAGGGGGGCACTGATAGAAGGGAGGGCAGAAGCAGGGGAGGAAAGGGAGGGGGCAGACAAAAGGGAGAGCAGATTGAGGAAGACAGTGGCCAGAAGTAAAACCCTGGTGAAGAGGAATAAGGTGAAAGAAGAAAAAAATACAAACAAAAGTAGGATGGATGGAAATAGACAGTTAGTAATAATAACTGTGAATGTGAAATGTATTAACTCTCCCATAAAACAGAAGTGAATAGCAGAGTGGATTAAAAAACAGAATCCTACAATATGTTGTTTACAAGAAACAAATTTGAAGCAGAGAGATACACGCAGAGTAAAGGAAAAAGGCTAGAGCAGAATATATTACATTTCAGTTGAAGTAAAAAGAAAAAAAAACCACATGGGTAGCAATCCTTATCTCAGACAAAGCAACAACAAAAATAAATCTAATTAAAGAGATAAGGGAGGAAACTACATCTTGCTAAAAGGTACCATACACAATGCAGTAATAACAATACTAAACATATATGCACCAAGTGGTATACCATCCAAATTCTAGAAAAGTTAAATGACTTAAAAGAGGAAATAGACAGCAAAACTATATGGGGTGGTGGTGGTGGATCTTAACCTTCCACTCTCAAAACTAAAATTCTAACCACAAAATAAATAAGAAAGAAGTTAAAGAGGTGAATAGAATTTTAGAAAAGTTAGATATGGTAAGCATCTGGAAAAAATTGAATGGGTATAGAAAGCAATATACCTTTTTCTCAACAGTACATGGCACTTACACAAAAAGAGATCATGTTAGGTCACAAAAACTTCACAGTCAAATGTAGAATGGCAGAAATAGTAAATGCATCCTCTTCTTATCATGATGCAATAAAAATTACATGTGATAAAGATCCATGGAAAGATAGACTGAAAATTATTTTGAAACTAAATAATCTTATCATAAAGATGAGTGGGTCAAACAACAAATCATAGAAACAATCAATAACTTCATCAACGAAATTGACAACAATGAGACAACCTACCAAAACTTATGGGATACAGCCAAATCAGTTCTTGGGGGATATTTAATCTCTAAATGACTATGTGAATAAAATAGAGAAAGAGGAGATCAATGAATTGGACATGCAAGCTAGAAAAAGAACAAATTTTCAGTTCCTAATTAAATGCTAAATTTGAAATTCTGAAAATCAAATGAAAGATTAATAAAATTGAAAGAAAGAAACACTATAGAATTAATAAAATTAAGAGCTGGTTTTATGAAAAAAATCAATAAAAAAGACAAAACTTTGGTTATTTTGATTTTAAAAAAGAAAAAACCAAATTACCAGGTTCAAAAATGAAAGGGGTGAATTTATGACCAATGAAGTGGAAATTAAATAATTAGGAGTTATTTTGTCCAACAGTATAACAGTAAATTTGACAATATAAAAGAAATGGATGAATATTTACAAAAATATTAATAGCCTAGATTAGTAGAAAAGGAAATGAAAGACCTGAATAGCCCCATTCCATTTATTTTTTCTGGATACTCGTTTTTATTACTTAACTGTAACAAATAGAGAATGTTGTGTCTTTAAGGGATCTCAAAGATCACCTAATTCAACTGCCTCATTTTTTCTTTTCCTCTTTTCTTTTCTTTTACCTCTCATCAATATTTTTATTTTTTCCAATTACATGTAAAGATATTTTTTGAGTTCCAGATTTTTTCCCACCCTCCCATCCCAAGGATAGCAAGCAATTTGATATAGGTTATACATTAGAATCATGGTAAACATATTTCCACATTAGTCATGTTGTAAGAGAAGAGTCAGAACAAAAGGAAAAAATACAAAAAAGAATAAATGATAACAATAACAAAAACAACAACAAAAGTGAAAATAGTATACTTCAAAATGCATTCAGACTCCATAAATCTTTCTCTGAATGTGGAGAGCATTTTCCACCATAAGTCTTTTGGCATTCTCTTGGACCATTGTGTTGCTGAGAAGAGTTATGTTTACCACAGCTGATCATCACACAATGTTTTTGATAATGTGTACAATGTTATCTTGGTTCTGCTCATTTCACTCAGCATCAAGTCATTTAAATCTTTCCAGGTTTTTCTGAAACCAATGTGCTTATCATTTCTTACAGCACAATACAGTTCCATTATCTTCATAAACCACAACTTGTTTTAGCCATTCCCTGATTGATGAACATCCCCTCAGTTTCCAATTCTTTGCTACCACAAAATAAGCAGCTAAAAATATTTTTGAATATATTGGGTTTTTCCCTTTTTTATGATCTCTTTGGGATATAGACCTAGTAGTGGTATTTCTGGGGCAAAGGGTATGCAGTTTTATTGCCTTTGGGCATGGTTCCAAATTGCTCTGAAGAATGGTTGAATCAGTTTTCACATCTTCTCCAACATTTATCATTTTCCTTTTTTGTCATATTGGCCATTTGGAGAGGTGTGAGGTGGTATCCTAGTTCTGCTCACTTCACTCTGCATCAATTCAAACTAATCTCCATTTTCCCTGAAACTTACTCAGGCATTTTAGAGATACTTGGATACACTTTGTGGTGTTGTGATAGCAGACTTGGAAGTCATTGTCCTGAGTGTCCTCTAGACGCTGAATTACAGCTCATTAGAGGGCTGGTCCTTGCATGTTACTCCGAATAGGTAAAATCTTAAACCACAAATAATCATTCATAAGGCTCACATAGAAGTATATACACACAGAAAAAAATATATATTATATATGCACACATAATTTATTAGAATATGTGCAATATATTTATACCAATCTACATGTTAATATCTAACTACATACTGATAGCTACCTCCTATTTATATATCACATTAGCAAAAGCATGGAGGTAAGAGATCCCATAGGGATTTAGAGGCAGACTCCTACTGCAACCTAAAATAGCTTCATCATGAGTGTGTATAGGGTGGATTGCAGGTGTGTTCCACATACTTGGAATAGAATTGTCATTGACCATTCCCATCATTATTATTTTATTTATTTATCTGCTTAATTTGGTTTTAATACCTGGCCCATGTTCCATACAATTCCATTCTTGGTACCATGTAGTTTCAGAGGACTGAGATAATGTCACTTCCTTTGCCTGAACAGCCTGAATGGAATGAAAGATAAAAGAGAAATCAAGTACTGATTGTCCAGTGTCCTTTTGGACTAAATTTACTGTCCAAAGAATAGAGATCTGCTTATATAGTCCATCATTCCTTCTAGGTTCTTTTTGCAAATTCTTTCTAAGTTTCTTCCAATGCCAAAACAATGGTGTTGGGCAAGTTAACTATATTTTAGTTTCCTCAAAAAAAAAAATGAAGGGCTTAGACTACATGATGTAGAAGTTCTTTAAAGGTCCCCAGAAACTAACAGATTTACATGGGATCAAAGAGAATATCTAGTCCAATTTTCCTCATTTTGCAGATATAAGGAAAGTGAGGCCTGCCCAAGTGAGAAATAACCTGCACAAGGTCACGCAGCTAGTTATTGGCCAAGATGAGATTAGAGCATCATCCCAGGTTTCCAGATGACAACTGGCTTTACTTACATACCTCTTATTTGGTTGCACATTTGTTCCTGTTCCTCAATCACACATGCACTTATTGTATCTACATATGCTCCTGGGATATTTCAGCTTGGCAGAACAATAATGCCAACATCCAGCACTATTTTATTAGCTTCTTCAAATAACAATCTCTGGTCTTTTGGGCGTGGTTTGTTGATCATTTATCACAGCTCTGACCTATGTCATCTGATAAAACCTGTTTTCTAACACATTCTCGGTTTTCTATTAACAACATGCAAATTTTCCTATCATTTGTGAGAAGATAATTATTAATAATGCATTTTGGGGGCAGCTAGATGGTGCAGTGGATAAAGCACTGGCCCTGGATTCAGGAGGACCTGAGTTCAAATATAACCTCAGACACTTAACACTTACTAACTGTGTGACCCTGGGCAAGTCACTTAACCCCAATTGCCTCACCAAAAAATAAAATAAAATAATGGGTTTTTGAGGGGGACCTGGCAACACCCCCCAACTCAGAAAGTCTGGCCGGTTTCTTAGAGCCAGCCCAGAGACAATTGACATCAGACTCAGTAGACATTAAAACCACACCTTTTCAAGGGCACCTTTCTGCTCAAAGGGTTTGTCTTTTCCTAGATCTTGAGCTCATCCCAGTACTGCTCAATTTAATATGGATCACCCTTAGGACCTGTCAACCAACAGAATTGAATGCTGCTAGACAATTAGCTTTGATCATCATGTAAGAGCCACTATTCTGGGTGGACCAGAGGAGGCAGAAGCTCTCTCCCTCTCTTGCTTGCTATCTAGGTAATATAGGGATTCTGAATTCTGGAGCCATGTGCTCTCTCTATCTATGGTGCTGGGTTTTGTTTTGTTTTGTTTTGTTTTGTGTTTTTCTTTTTTTTGGCTTGCCTTAAATGTGCTCAACTCTTTACTACCATTTAATATGATTTAATAACAAATGTTTGCTGCCAAAACTGGTATAATAGTCTCTAATTTATAAGTAACAATATATTAGAAACCCTAGCTAAGTTCCCCAATAACTCAGAAGAGAGACAGGCTTCCCCCCAATATTTTCAAATGATACACATTTTAGGATTAAAGAGTTACTATTAAAGTACAACCTTACAACATGGTTGATATAACACATGACCACCAAAGTCTTCCATAATATGTTCTATTATCTTTGCAGAGAGGCACTGTGGTATAGTTGATAGAGAAATGGCCTTTTTGAAAATAAGAAGATCTGGGTTCAAATCCCCTCTGAAATGTGTGGCCGTATAACCCTGGACAAATTATTTAATTTCTCTGTTTTCTAGGTAATTCTCTAGAAGCACAAATTGCAGAAGATGTACCGACTCGAATTTAATCAATGAGCTTTCTTCCCTGGGAAATGTCTCTCTCAATGAAATCTCAGGCTCAATACCTATCCTTTCTTTTCTCACTAGCTGACTAATACCAGCAACAAAATAAATGATCATTGTCATATTGGGAGGATTGAAATTACCTATTCAGTGGATTGAATGCTTGCAGTGTTCCAAAAGCTAGATTGCAATCCAAGTCAGGTGCTTAATAACTAGGAGAAATAAACAAGTTACTTAACCTCTCACAGCTCCACTTTCTTTATCTGTGAAATGGGGACAATTATGCTTCCTCACAGGATTGTTATGAACAGAATAAATGCCCTGGGAACCTTAGGGTAGCATTTACATATGAATTATTCTTGACACTCTCCTTAGGTCTATATTGTTTGGGTAACAAATTTCTTTATACATCAGTATACAGTGTCTTCTCAGCTTAGGCTGGGATACCAAGGAATGGTATCTGGGAGATCACTGTGTTGTTTTTCAATTGTCTTCATAAATACCTTACATAAGAATCTGAAAACATGGGGATAACTTGCTCCTATCCAAATACCCAATGTCCTGAGCCAAAGTTTTTGTTGATCTGCCCAGACAGTTCTTTAAATTGCTCATTAGAGCAGTTAGGCAGTAAGCATATTAATGAAGAAGAGAGCACTTTGCTTTTACATTAAAGTGACAGGTTAAAATACCGATATTTGGAGGCATCTCTATTTCGGATCACAAGCCACCAATTATGAGAGTACCGAGTTAAGGTGATGTTTGATCATTTTTACAGGATAACAAACGTTAGAGGACTGGAGCTCTTCTCCTGGACTGCATTCCAATTCAGAGCTAATGAAGGGCTTGTTTAGCTTGAAAGAAAACTAGAAAATGTATGAGGGTGTGCAGGGCAGATTATGGTGCAACCTCACTGCAGAATTTTTCATCTGTGCCATAAACAAATGGGAAGGAGAAATATTTAGTCTTTGTTTCAAAGAAATATAAATGAGAAGACATTATATGGAACCCAGTACAGTGAGATCTGGGCCCTGGAGGAGAAGTTGAAATATATTATATACTTTTCTTATTATTTTCCTCTTCTATTAAATTACACATTTATTTATTTAAAATAAATCAACTATTTCACATGGAGAAGTCTCTGTCAAGCTAGAACAAGACAATGTTTTGGGTTTGTTTTTATCGGTGCATTCTGGACCTTTGCTTTCTTCAGTAGGGAGTTCCTGTTGTGGAAACATCCTTCACCAATGAATTCATATTAGTGACTCTACTGAAATATATAGTGATAGAGAACTGCCTGGTAGTACTGCAAGATTAAGTAGCTTTCCTGTGGTGACACTGCTATGAGATATGAGAAATAGGATTTGAATCAGCCTTTCTGACTCTGATGCTGACTTTTTGTCTGTTACACTATATTGCCTCTTGGCAATATTATATACCAGAATCATATCGCAGGTGCTAAAGTATAACAGCCTGCCAGTATTGCAGTCTTAATGATTTGCATGGGCTAATCATTTTTATGTTTTCTTAAACCATACATTTTTGTACCCAGGTGAATCACTACAAATGAATAATTGTCATTTCTCTCTGTCTCTCTGTCTCTCTCTCTTTCTCTCTGTCTGTCTCTCTCTGCAGGGCAGTGAGGTTAAGTGACTTGCCCAGGGTCACCCAGCTAGGAAGTGCCAAGTGTCTGAGGCCAGGTTTTAACTCAGATCCTCCTGAATCCAGGGCTGGTGCTTTATCCACTGTACCACCTAGCTGCCCCCACCATACATTTTTAAATGTCACAAAGCATGGCTGGGGCAGAAGCTACCTGTGATTTCATTAATGTAGGGAAATTCCAAGTGAGAAAATTTCCTCTATCAGTGCAGGGCAGCAACTTCTCTTCAACTTATAGTTGCCTCAAATAATGAGAGGTAAAATGCCTTGCTCAGGATCATTCTGCAAGTGTTTGTCAGAGACAAGACTCAAACCCAGGTCTTTCTTATCTCAAGGCTACCCTCTCTATCCACTTATTATAATACTTCTCTGTTCAACAGTGCAAATACTTGATAAATTGAAGTAATAAAAATCCATGTCTCCAGTACTCCAGTGAATCTGGAATTTCAATGATGTGGGCATTTCATCTAGTGATACATATCACAACCCACCCATGCCAGCCTAAGCTGTACAGCTAACCTCCATATTCTCCTACAAGTAGAGGGTCCACCCAATGTGCTGAGTGCAGCATTTCTTGTGTTCTCTTGCCCATAAAGGTACAATTTGTGCATTTGCATGACTATTGCCTATTCCTCATTTTGGTTAAGTCCATCTTTTTTTTAAACATATATTTTTATGCCATTTTTATGGCACTTAATTTTTTTTTTGGTGGAGCAATGAGGGTTAGGTGACCTGCCCAGGGTCACACAGCTAGTAAGTGTGAAGTGTCTGAGGCTGGATTTGAACCCAGGTCCTCCTGAATCCAGGGCTGGTACTTTATCCACTGTGCCACCTACCTGCCCCAATAATTCTTTTTGTGAATGCTCTTGCTTGTTTGTTAACATTCATATCAATTTTTCCTTAGATCTTCAGACGCTGCAGTGTTCCATAACACTATTGGGAAAATATTGTTAAAAAGATAAACCTTAATTTCAGAGATATGTTTGGGATGATTACAAGATCTTTGTAATTTTCCCAAAGCAATTCAGCTTGTTTTCCTGTTCTGATCTTTCTAGAAAAAAGTCTAAAACAAAGACTTAAAATACATCATTTGAGGATAAAATTTTGGTGGTGAATCTTGGGTCAACTGGGCCCAAGGATTCCTCTTGTGTTGTTATTTTTTTGGTTTGTTTTGTTTTTGTGGGGCAATGGGGGTTAAGTGACTTGCCCAGGGTCACACAGCTAGTAAGTGTCAAGTGTCTGAGGCTGGATTTGAACTCAGGTGCTCCTGAATCCAGGGCCATTGCTTTATCCACTGTGCCACCTAGCCAGCCCCTTGTGTTGTTATTTTTAATCCAAGATAATTTACCTTTTTCTGATTAGTAGAAAATTATTTTAAATTTTTTCTTTTAAAAATTATTTCTGCCATACTATCTTCCAGTTTTCCCAGCAGTTTTTATCAAATGCTGAGTTCCTATCACAGAAGATGGAGTCTTTGGGTTTATCAAACACTACATTACTAATGTCATTTACTACTGCATTTCCTGTGCCTAGCCTATTCCATTGCTCCTCCACTCTATTTCTTAGCCAGTACCAGATAGTTTTGATGACTGCTGCTTTATAGTAAAGCTCCAGATCTGGTACAGCTAACCCACCTTCCTGTGCATTTTTTTATTATTTCCCTTAATATTCTTGACTTTTTGTTTTTCCAGATGAATTTTGTTATGATTTTTTCTAGCTCTATAAAATAATTTTTTAGGTAGTCTGATTGTCATGGCACTGAATAAGTAAATTAATTTAGGTAGAATTGTCATTTTTACTATATTAGCTCTGCCTATTCATGAGCAATTGATATCTTTCCAATTATTTAAATCTGATTTGATTTGTGTGAAAAGTGTTTTGTAATTCTGTTCATATAGTTCCTGGGTTTGTCTTGGCAAGTAGACTCCCAAGTATTTTATATTATCTACCGTTACTTTAAATGGAATTTCTCTTTCTATCTCTTGCTGCTGAACTTTGTTGGTTATGTATGATTTATGTGGATTTATTTCATATCCTGCTACTTTGCTAAAGTTGTTAATTATTTCATGTAATTTTTGAGTTGATTCTTTAGGATTCTTTAAGTATACCATCATATCATCTTCAAAGAGTGCGTAATTTAAGATTCTAAATGTGGATTCTAATCTGTTGCCCCAGTTTTGGGGGAAACTGACTAAAATCACTGATAAAATTAGTTTAGGTTTTTAAGGGCTTATTGGAAAATAGAAAGAAAAAGATTGAGAACAGAATTCCAACAGCCTGGCATTCCTATCTTTCCTCAAATTTCCTGTGAAGTCCTCTGCCGCCACCACCACCAAGTCAGGAACCCAAAAAACCCAAGCGCTCTCCGTGCAGGCCCCCTTTCCTCCTTCCTGTCTCCTCCCAGAAAATAGGAGGCTCCTCAAGTTGATTGGTTGGTAGCCTTGATAGACAGCACCCATGAGCAAACATCATTTCCTGATGCCGAGGAAAAGCCACAATGTCTCTGAGGCATTTTCCTCATGGTGGAGCTTTCCCACAGCAAGTCTCCAGTAGGTGGCATCATTCCAATCATTACAAGAGTGATAGTTTTGTTTCCTCCTTGCCTATTCTAATTCCTTTAATTGCCTTTTCTTCTCTGATTGCTAACGTTAACATTTCTAGTACAATATTAAATAATAGAGGTGATAATGGACATCCCTGTTTCACCCCTAATCTTATAAGGCTTCTAACTTATCTCCATTACATATAATGCTTTCAGATGGTTTTAGGTAGATACTGCTTACTATTTTAAGGAAAGCTCCACATATTCCTAAGCTCTCTAGTGTTTTTATTAGGAATGGGTGCTGTATTTTGTCAAAAGTTTTCTCTGCATCTATTGAGATAATCATATGATTTTGGTTAGTTTTCTTATTGATGTGGTTGATTATGTTAATAATTTTCCTAAAGTTGAACCAGCTCTGCATTCCTGGTATAAATCTCACTTGGTCATAGTGTATTATACTGGTGATCACTTGCTGTAATCTCCTTGCTAATATCTTATTTAAGATTTTAGCATCAATATTCATTAGGGAAATTGGTCTTTCATTTTCTTTCTCTGTTTTTGCTCTTCCTGGTTTTGGTATCACCACCATATTTGTGTCATAAAACGAATTTGGTAGAACTCCTTCACCTATTTTCCCAAATAATTTGTATAATATTGGAATTAATTGTTCTTTAAATGTTTGGTAGAATTCACCTGTAAACCCATATGGCCCTGGGGATTTTTTCCTAGGGTGTTCATTAATGGCTTGTTCAATTTCTTTTTCTAATATGGGCTTATTTATGGATTTTATTTCCTCTTCAGTTAACCTGGGCAGTTTGTATTTTTGTAAATATTTATCCATTTCATTTAGATTGTCACATTTATTGGCATACAGTTGGGAAAAATAGTTCCTAATTATTGATGTAATTTCCACTTCATTGGTGGTAAGATAATGCTTTTTATTTTTGATACTGGGAATTTGTTTTTCTTCTTTCTTTTTTTTTAAATCAAATTAACCAATATTTTATCTATTTTATTGGGTTTTTCATAAACCAGCTCTTAGTTTTATTGGTTAATTATATAGTTTTCTTGCTTTAAATTTTATTAATTTCTCCTTTAATTTTCAGGATCTCTAGTTTAGTGTCTAATTGGAGATTTCTAATTTGTTCTTTTTCTAGCTCTTTAAGTTGTATGACCAATTCATTGATCTCCTCTTTCTCTTTTTTATTCATGTAAGCATTTAGAGCTATAAATTTTCCCCTAAGCACTGCTTTGGCTGCATCCCATAGATTTTGGTATGTTGTCTCATTATTGTCATTCTCTTGGATAAAGTTATTGATTGTTTCTATGATTTGTTGTTTGATCCATTCATTCTTTAGAATGAAATTATTTAGTTTCCAATTGATTTTCATTCTACTTTTCCCTGGCTCTTTCTTTACATGTAATTTTTATTGCATCATGATCTGAGAAGGAGGCATTTACTATTTCTGCCTTTCTACATTTGACTATGATGTTTTTGTGCCCTAATATATGGTCAATTTTTGAAAATATGCCATGTGCTGCTGAGAAGAAGGTATATTCCTTTCTATCCCCATTCAACTTTCTCTAGACATCTATCATGTCTAACCTTTCTAGTATTCTATTCACCTCTTTCACTTTCTTATTTATTTTTTGGCTAGATTTATCTAATTCATTTAACTTCTCCTCTAAGAATTTGGATGCTATACCACTGGGAACATACATATTCAATATTGAAATTACTTCATTATCTATAGTACCTTTTAGCAAGATATAGTTTCCTGCTGGGAAAACTGGAAAATAGTATGGCAGAAATTAGGCACAGACCAACATCTTACACCTTATATTAAAGTAAGGTCAAAATGGGTACACAATTTAGACATAAAAGGTGATACCATAGGTAAATTAGGAGAGGAAGGAATAGTCTACCTTTCAGATCTTTGGAAAGGGGAACAGTTTATGACCAAACAAGAGATAGAGATTATTATGAAATGCAAAATGGATGATTTTCATTACATTAAATTAAAAAGTTTGTGTACAAACAGAAGCAATGCATCCAAAATTAGAAGGGATGCAGAAAGCTGGGAAACAATTTTTATGGCCAGTCCTTCTATAAAGGCCTCATTTCTAAAAATATATAGGGAACTAAATCAAATTTATAAGAATCTAAGTCATTCCCCAATTGAGAAATGATCAAAGGATATGAACAGGCAGTTTTCTGATAAAGAAATCAAAGCTCTCTATTCCTATATGAAAAATTCTCTAAAACACTATTGATTAGAGAGATGCAAATTAAAACAACTCTGAGGTACCACCTGACACCTGTCAGATTGGCTAATATGACAAAAAAGGAAAATAATAAATGTAGGAGAAGCTGTGGGAAAATTGGAACACTAATGCATTGTTGGTGGAGCTGCGAGCTGATCCAACCATTGTGGAGAGCAGTTTGGAATTATGCCCAAAGGGCTATAAAGCTGTGCATACCCTTTGACCCAGCAATACCACTTTTGGATCTTTTTCCCGAGGAGATCATAGAAAAGGGAAAAGGACCCACATGTTCAAAAATATTTGTAGCTGCTCTTTTTGTGGTGGCAATGAATTGGAAATTGAGATGTTGACCATCAGTTGGGGGATGGCTGAACAAGTTGTGGTATATGAATGTAATGGAATTCTATTGTGCTGTGAGAAATGATGAGCAGGAGAAGTTCAGAGAAACCTGGAAAGACTTGCATGAACTGATGATGAGTGAGATAAGCAAAACCAGGAGAACATTGTACACAGTATCATCAACATTATGTGTTGATCAACTGTGATAGACTGGATTCTTCTCACCAATACAATGGTACGAGAAAGTTCCAGGGGACTCATGATGGAAAAGGCTCTCCTAATCCAGAAAAAAACAAACTGTGGAATATGGATGCTGATTGAACCATACTATTTATTTTGGTTTTGATGCTGTTGTTTTTCTATTTTGATGTTTTTCCTTATTGCTCTGATTCTTATCTTATAGCATGACTGATGCAGAAATATGTTTAATGTTGTAATGTGTATGTATATAGATATAGATATATAGATATATAAAGATATATAAACCTATATTGGATTGCCTGCTGTCTGGGGGATGGGGGGAGGGAGGGAGAAAAATTTGAAATTGGAAATTTTATGGAAACAAATGCTAAAAGCTATCTTTACATGTAACTGGAAAATAATAAAATACTTTTATTTTTAAAAATATTGAATTATTGCATGACAAATATAACATCCATATCCCTTCTCCCAGGTGCTATTGTCTAATTGAATTTTATAATACAGCCGTATACCAAACTTTTCTTTTTTTTCTTTTTCTCTTTCTTTCTATCTTCCTTCCTTCCTTCCTTTCTTTCTTTTTTTTTGTGTGGAGCAATGAGGGTTAAGTGACTTGCCCAGGGTCACATAGCTAGTAAGTGTCAAGTGTCTGAGGCTGGATTTTAACTCAGGTCCTCATGACTACAGAGCTGGTGCTTTAGCCACTGTGCCACCTAGCTGCTCCTAACCTTTTCTTTAAATATAGGAAACCAGTATCCAGGCCATATTAGGTCAGATTTCTAACTCAGGCATCAGTTTCATAAACATTGATTTTTGTTTCAGATGCTTTAAAATTCAGGGTCTTACTTATTCATGGGACAAGGATGCAGATGGTAGCTGAGCATCACTTTGGGCTTAATAAGTACAGTGAGTATTTTTTTATTATTCAGTAATAAAAAGTCACTTTGCAGTACTCACATTGGATTTCCATCATATAATAAAAAGCATATGTTCATGTAAAATGTTACTAAACATGCCCAATGTAATAAATGTTACATATTAGAAATTTGGCAAATGGCTTTCATTTTCCTTCAGGCATGAAATTTTGCATATATATGCATATAATATGAAATATATGAAAGATAGAGTTTTTATTCTTTTTTATAGTTAGGGGATGTTTAATGTCAATGCAGATGTAAAATATATCCCTTCCGGTAAACAAGAAAGGAGAAAAATGATTATTAGTGATTTGATGGAGACATTTCAGAGCTGCTAGTCTCATAAAGCAACCTTTGCTTCCCCTTCAAAATGGTTGTATATTCCAGGTTGGAGAAAGTACTGATTGGTACCAGTTGCTGTTCAATAAGAATATGTCTGTTAATAGTGAGAAGGAATGAATGTGGTCTATGCAAACATGATGAAGATACTGAAATAAATTGGGAAACCTTTACTTCCTTAGTCTTGATGCTTCCAGACTACTGTTTCCTCTTCTACAGTACCTAATGCCTTATCTTCTGTACTATCCTCCATCTTATTCCTCCATCCCTCATTTTATTTGTTTATTTTTAATAGTTCAGTATTTTAGTATTTTCCAGTTACATATATGAATAGTTTCCAATGTTTGTTTTCATAGGATTTTTAGTTCCAAATATTTCCCACCCTCCAATCCATCCCTCCTCCCAAAAATTGAAAACAATCTAATATAGGTTATATATGTGCAATCACATTAAACATATTTCTGCATTAGTCATATTCTGAAAGAAGAATCAGAGCACGAGGGAAAAACCTCAAAAAAGAAGGAAAAAAAAACAGCCCAAAAGTACAATCAGTATGGTTCAGTCTGCATTCATAAACTACAATTCTTTTTCCTGTATATTGAGAACATTTTCTATCATGAAGTTCTTTGAAATTGTTTTGGACCATTGCATTGGTAAAAAGAGCCAAGTCTATCACCATTGTTCATCACACAATGTTGCTGTTACTGTTTGCAATGTCCTCCTGTTTCTGTCCTCTCAGTCAGCATCAGTTCATGTAAGTCCTTCCAGGTTTCTCTGAATACCTCCTGCTCATCATTACCTTTCACATTGATTTTTTTTTAAACTTTGTGTTCTAAATTTCCTCCCTCCTTACCTCCTCATCTCTCCCTATGAAACCCAGAAATTCAATAAAAGTCATACATGTGCAGTTATGCCAAACATTTTATCATTAGTCAGGTTGTGAAAGAAAACAGAAAAAAATACATTAAGAAAGAGCAGCTAACAAACAAAATTATACTTCAAACTGTATTCAGATACCATCAGTTCTATTTCTGTTGATAGTTTGCATTTTCATATGTCTGTCTGATGGCATCATGCTCATCATTTCTTTCACAGTTACTATGGTTAACTGTATTACATTCCATCTTATTCCTTCTCATTGATATTTGTTCTATTTTCTATCTTCCTTCAACCTATCCCTCCTTGAATGTTTTTTTGCTATTTACTGCCCCCTTGTCCAATCAGCACTTCTTTCCTTCACTTCCCTTTCCCTAATTCCTTCCCCTCCCACTTTCCCTCAGGGCACAATATATTACTATACCCACTCGAATGGGTTTGTTATTCCCTCTTTGAGCCAATTCTGATGAGAGTAAGGTTCACTCACTGCCCCACTCCTTCCCCATCTTCCATTCCACTCCATAAGCTTTTTCTTGTTTCTTTTATGTGAGCTACTTTACCCCCAGTATGCCTCTCCCTTTACCTTTCTTCCAGTGCATTCCTCTTACCCCTTAACTTTATCTTGAAGATGCCACTATGGGTCAGTTAGGTGACACAGTGAACAAAGCACCAGCCCTGGACCCAGGGGGCCCTGAGCCCATATCTAGCCCCAGGCATAAGCCACCCAACCCTGCCTGCCACACAAAAGATAAGGATTAACAAAAAATAAATGCTTTACAGATATCATCCCTTCATATTCAATTCACACCTGTGCCCTCTGTTTAAGTATATTCCTTTCAGCTGCCCTAATACTGAGAAAGATCTTATGGGTTAAAAGTATGATCTTTCCATGTAGGAAAAGTTTAATCTTTAAACAGTTTAATCTTTTAATATCCCTCATGATTTCTTTTTCCTATTTATCTTTTTATACTTCTCTAGGGTCTTGTATTTGAAAGTCAAATTTTCTATTCAGTTCAGGTCTTTTCATCATAAATTCCTGAAAGTCCTCTTTTTCATTGAAGTCCCATTTTTTACCCTGAAAGATTATAATCAGTTTTTCTGGGTCGGTGATTTTTGGCTGTATTCCCAGTTCCTTTGCCCTCTGGAATGTCATATTCCATGCCTGCCAGTCCTTTAATGTAAATGCTGCTAGATCTTGTTTTATCCTTACTGTAGCTCCACAGTGTTTGAATTCCATTTTTTCTAGCTACTTGCAATGTTTCCTCTTTGAGCTGGAATCTCTGGAATTTGGCTATAATATTCTTGGAACTTTTCCTTATGGTATCTCTTTCTGGAAGTATTCAGTGGATTCTTTCAAATTCCATTTTACCTTCTGCTTCTAGAATATCAGGACAATTTTCCATGATAATTTCTTGGAAGATGACGTCTAAACTCTTATTTTGTACATGGTTTTCAGGTAGTCCAATGATTTTCAAATTATCATTCCTGGATCTATTTTCTAGGTCAGATGTTTTTCCAAGGAGATATTTCAAATTTCCCTCTATTTTTTTTTTATTCAATTGAATTTACTTTACTCTGTCTTGGTTTCTCATTAAATTACTGGCTTCCATTTGTTCAATCCTAATTCTTAGGCAATTATTTTCTTCAGAGAGCTTTTGTATCTCCTTTTCCATTTGGCTTTTCAAGCTGTTGTTTTTTTTTTTTTCTCATGACTCTCCTGCATTGCTCTCATTTCTCTTGCCACTCTTTCCTCCATCTCTCTGTATTTTCCTTCTATCTCTCCTACTTTCTCTTCAAAATCCCTTTTGAGCACTTCCCTGGCCTGAGACCAATTCATGTTTTTCTTGGAATCATTAGATGTTGCAACTTTGACTTTGTTATTATCTTCTTCTGAGGATGTATTCTGGTCTACTTCATCCCCACAAAAGCTTTCTTTAATCTGCTGCTATCTCTGCTTACTTTTCTCAACCTGGAAGCAGATGTCTGATTGAAATATGATTCTCTATGGTTGGAAGCTTTGCATGTCTGTGCCCCTCCCCCACTGGGCTGCCACTACTTGATTCAGCCCACTGGTTCAGAACCAGGGTGCTTCGCTTCAACTCCAGCAGAGATAGCAGCCACTTCAGCCCTGCCAGTCACCAAACTCCCTCACTGGTCCACAAGCCAAGCATCAGAAGCAGCTGCTAGCACTGAAGACTCTGAAGTGTGGAGGTGCTGTCTGTTCCTAGCTAGGTTCAGACTGTGTGCTGAGCTCCTCTCTCAGCCGGATCAGTAGGTTATCCCAGTTGTCATCTTTGGCTGGAAAATAGTCTCACATTCTTCTTATGTGAGTTAGGCTCCTCTGGGTGTTGTTTTATGATATTATTTTGGAGTGAGGGGATGGGTTTATTGGGATCTTGTGGGAATCACAGCCTCTCCTCCACCATCTTGGCCATCCATCCCTCATTTTAAGGCAGTTCTTTTGATATTTCAGTTTAATGACATATGGGCAACAATTTACTGATTGATATTTTGACATGTATTAAACTGGTTAAAAATCCTTATTATAGTACTAATCATGACAATACAACATGGATGAAGATACTTTTTTCTGAAGACTAATGAATCACAAGCATGTGGAAAATGTCATTGGGGACATCAGTGTCACATTGGATCAATGCTCCCTTTTCTGATTATCTGGGATTATTTTTGGTCATGAGAGAAACTATAAGATGAAGGTCTACAAGATACATCTACTTCATGTAGATACTTCTAGAGAAAGGAATGTGACACAAAGAGACTCAAACTTTGCTCTAGTGAGGACACTCCACTATGAAGAAAACAGATGTAGTTGGAGCTGTGCAATAGGGCACTATACTGGAATATATCTGAAGTGCAAGAAGGCTCTGGTTTTACCCAACACTTGATGCATTGCCTTGAAATCATTCCATGATGATTTGGGATACAAGAGAAATTTAGGAACTGATACATAAGAGATGCTACTTTCTGAAGATGGCAGCACATATGTGTATGTAATAAGAATTATGATCAATATATTAATTTTTTTATGGGGCAGTGAGGGTTAAGTGACTTGCCCAGGGTTACACAGCTAGTAAGTGTCTAGTGTCTGAGGCCAGATTTGAACTCAGGTCCTCTTGAATCCAGGGCTGGTGTTTTATCCACTGCATCAGGTAGCTACCCCCTGATCAATATATTCAATAAAAAGATATCCTCACTTATACTCCATACCTGGAAAGTGCATGCATGAGCATGCTTTCAGACATGGAAGGGAATAAGAAGAATTAAGTAAAATCCTGGCACCAAGGATACCTGGGTCCATAAAACAGGAAGCAAAGCAGAATGTTACTACTATGTGCCAAAGGCATATTTCTCTGTATGTAGCTTTCCTTCCAGGATCCATTATGATCAACCTAGGATTTTGTAAGAAAGCTATTCACAGAAGTGCTAACTTTGACAAAACTAAAAATGTCTAGAATTATGACATGCCACCTTTAAGGAGGCCCACAGAAGAAATGTTTTATTCAGGTACTGCGGAATATGTGAGCGTTTCGGAAGCCTGAAAAGAAATCTGATCAGAGTCACATGGGTTCGTTCTAGTGTACATATATAGTTCCACTAAGAAAAATGCCTCAGGGTTTATGTCACATCTGTTGATGCTTGGACAACAGCTAGGGCTGCATGTTCATCTGGGCTTGGGAGCGTTAGAAGATGGCAATAATGTAGATACTCAAAATTAGTCTATCACTTGGCTTAGAGATAAGTTGAATAAAGTTAAATGCATTGATTTAAATGTTAACTAATAAGAGCTTAGGAAGAAAAAGCATATTTATGAGGGTCAAATTCACTCTTAAGAATTTTAGCCAGGAGTGTTGATAAGAAATCTCAATTTATATGTGAAGTATGAGACAGAAAACTCATTGAGAACTATACCATACCAAGTAGTTAAGAGATTGGGAAATATGGTTTTGTGAAATAGCACTAGAAAATTGCCAGGGCCCTTCAAAAAGTGCATATTTCTGTCACCTGCTACTCATAAGGGAATTCATCATATTCCCAAGTTCCTAGGATAATAGGAGCAATGGAAAGTTGTAGAATTTTCCAAGAAGCACAGTGTCATAGAATTTAGGGATCAAAAGGGACCTCAGTAGCCCCGTAACCTAGACTATACATAGAAGTAATCCCCACTTTAATATACCTAACATGTAGTCATTCAAACTCTACCTGAAGACTTCAAAGGAGGGGGAACTGGCCAACCTTGAAGGTTGACCATTCCACTTTTATTTTTTGCAGGGCAATGAGGGTTAAGTGACTTGTCCAGGGTCACACAGCTAGTGTCGAGTGTCTGAGGCTAGCTTTGAACTCAGGTCCTCCTGAATCCGGGGCCGGTGCTTTATCCACTGCACCATCTGGTTGCCCTGACCATTCCACTTTTTGGCAGCTGAATTATGATTTTTTTTTTTTTAGTGAGGCAATTGGGGTTAAGTGACTTGCCCAGGGTCACATAGCTAGTAAGTGTTAAGTGTCTGAGGCCGGATTTGAACTCAGGTACTCCTGACTCCAGGGCTGGTGCTCTATCCACTGCGCCACCTAGCTGCCCCATGATTTTTTTTTTTTTTATCAGACATCAAGCATAATTTCATCTCTTTGCAACTGCCACCCATTGTTGTTTTATTCTCTCCTCTGGTTTCAATAGAACAGGCTTAATTCTTCCTCTATTTGAAAATTCTTCAAATACATAAAGATAGTTATAAGGTCCCACCCATGTCTTATATTCTTCAAGCTAAACAGCCTCTATTCCTCCCTATTCCATAAACACAAGGACTTTCATCATCCTTGATTCTTATAAACTAGTTATAGGACAAGAATTGATGCTAGATAATCGTCCAAATGCGTGTGTCTGGTCTAAACTGTTACCTGTATATGCACACTCAGTGTAATTTGAAAGGACTGCATTAAGATTTTACTAGGAAGAGAGATAGGGGGCAGCTAGGTGGCAGAGTAGATAGAGCACCGGCCCTGGAGTCAGGAGAACCTGAGTTCAAACCCGGCCTCAGACACTTGACACTTACTAGCCTTGTGACCCTGGGCAAGTCACTTAACCCCAATTGCCTCACAAAAAGAGAGAGAGAGAGAGAGAGAGAGAGAGAGAGAGAGAGAGAGAGAGAGAGAGAGAGAGGGGAAGGCAGAATTGTGTCAATCACATCACATGAAGAGGTACAAAAGACCTATTACAATAGAGGGAAAAAAGGGAGGGGTTTCAATCTTGCTCTCATCTGATTTGGCTGCTGAATGATAACAGGAACCTAAAAGAATTATTTATGAAGGAGAATTTGTGCCTGATCAGAGTCTTTATTTTTTTTTTATTTTTGGTGGGGCAATGAGGGTTAAGTGACTTGCCCAGGACCACACAGTTAGGAAGTGTCAAGTGTCTGAGGCCGGATTTAAACTCAGGTCCTCCTTCATCCAGGGCTGGTGCTTTACCCAATGTGCCACCTAGCTGCCCATGATCAGAGTCTTTATAAAACACAGAGCTGTGATGTTGGGGCACAATGAATAGATTCATCTATCTATACTTCTTTATTACTCTTAAACTACTCAAAGAACTTACAGTCTTTCTTTTGTCCTCACCACTCTCTTAATTCCAGAATCTATAAGGTTGGAAGAGAGACCAGAGGACAATTACTTCAAGCCATCTCTGATCTGTATAATATCTTTTACAAAAAGGTTATCTTCCTATCTCCTTGAAGACCTATTTATTAGGCAACCATTACCTTCTGAAACAATTTAGTTCATATTTCAATACTTCTAATAATTTTAGGATGAGAATTGGCATGATGTAGTGGGTATACAATTAATCTTGGAATCAAGTTCAACTTCCAGCACATTGTTTGAAGACGCTGGCAAGTAATTTAATCTCTCAGTATCCCAGGAGGGGTTACTCACTGTGACTGCTCTTTTAATAAAATCATAGGTCTGATTTTTTTTTTTTGCAAAACATATACTTTAAGAAAAATTATTTTTTACATAAAGCCTAAACCTATGCCTTTGCAATTCCCAATTACTGATCGTAGTTCTTCCTTCTGGAGAAAAACATAACAAGTTTTGTCCCTTCCTCATGCATATGACATTTCATCAAATACTTGAAAGCTATAATTGCCCATATTGTTTATCTTATCTTAGCAAAACAATTCCAGCTTTTTTTATTGATTCCGTTATGGCATAAACTTGAGGCCCCTCCCCATCCTAGCTATTGATGAATTTCACCTTAGCTATGTTTTTAAGATGTGTTGCCCAGTGAAGAACATATTTGTTTCTCTAGATATGATCTGAAAAGGGCAGAGTATGGTAATACTATTTTCCCCCTCATTCTAGGTAATATGCATCTCAATATGGTCTAAGGTAACATTAATATTTTTGGTTGTTATGTCAAACAGTTAACTAATATTTAACTGTTAGTCTTCTAAAACCTCAAACTAGTTTTCAAAGGAAGTCATAATTACTTCCCCATTCTTAATTATGATATTGATTTTTTTTGGCGCTAAGAATATAATTAAACATATGTCCTTATTAAATGTCAGACCTTTTTCATTTGCCTTTTGGAGGAAGTCGTGCCATATTTTTTGCTCTGTTAAAGAGATACCTGATAAATCTTGTGCTAATCTGATTGTGGTTTCTTAATATTTTAATTCTTTCATTTTTAATGCTTATAGTATATTTTTCTTTTGTCTGGAAGTTTTAGATTTTTGCCATGGCATTTACGAGTTTACACTTTGAAGTTTCTTTCTGAAGGTGATCACTTGAATCAGATTACTCTTGAATTCAGATTACTCTATTGTTCTAATATGTCTAAGAAATTTGCTTTAATGATTTCCTGTAATATGATATTCAAATCCTTTTTTTGTCAGGGATATCAGGGAATCACATACTTCTTAACTAATCTTTCCGTGATCTTTTTTCCAGGTCCGTTTGTGAGATGAGATACCTTGAAATATTGATATATGAAGAACACAATGACATATTGAAGAAATTCTTAAAGGAA
This sequence comes from Dromiciops gliroides, assembly GCF_019393635.1. Classification (NCBI taxonomy): domain Eukaryota; kingdom Metazoa; phylum Chordata; class Mammalia; order Microbiotheria; family Microbiotheriidae; genus Dromiciops; species Dromiciops gliroides. Next base: position 530,728,282 of record NC_057863.1, read on the forward strand.
AACTAGGTGAATTACAAGGAGAAATAGGTATTAAAATATAAGAATAGGGGACTGCAATTTTCCCCTATCAAGCATAGATAAATCTAACTAAAAATAAACAAGAATTAAATAGATAACATGAATAGAAATTTACAAAAATATGTAATAGACTTGGAGATTATTTAATAGAAATATACTGAAGTATCTCTCTACATACATGCATACATTCTCAACTACATTTGTACAAACATATATATATATATATATATATATTCTCAACTGTGGATGGCACATGTACAGAAATTGATCATGTTTTAGGATATTAAACCTCACAAACAAATGCAGAAAAACACAGCATCACATATATTCTCCACTGATTACAATGTGATAAAAGTAAATTAATGACCACAGGAAAGTATTAAAATTACCCGAAGTCCAAGTAACATAACCCTAAATTATTGTTGGATCAAAGAACAAATCATAGAAATGATAGAAATTTCATTAACACAAATTACATCACTGAAATAAGTTTAAAAATTTTTGAGATACATCCAAAGTATTTCTAAGAGGGAGTATTTATATCTCTAAATACTTTTTCAAAAAAGAGAAGGAATAGACAATAAATTAAGAATACAACTAAAACTCTAAAATACTAACAAATTCAAAAGCTTCAAAGAAGAAGGAAATTGAAATAATTAAAATGAAAAAGGAATTAAAATTTAAAACAAAAAATTAAATTGATCAATAAACTCATATATCATTTCTGAGGAAACCAATAAAATATGTAGAATATTAAATAATGACTAAAAAGAAGAGGAAACCAAACTACCAATATAAAAATTTTTAAAAAGCACTATTCCCAACAATGGAAGAATAAGGGATATTTATCGTTAGCAAATATTTTGCTCACCTATATGCTGATAAATCAAACAATAATTAACTACATAAATATTTACAAAGTATAAAATAAGCAAATTAGTAGAATAAGAAATGGATAATTTTGTAGTGTAGCAAATACGGAAATGTTTTTGCATGAATATAGATGTAGATGTGTGAATGTGTGTGTGTGTGTGTGTGTGTGTGTGTGTGTGAGAGAGAGAGAGAGAGAGAGAGAGAGAGAGAGAGAGAGAGAGAGAGAGGGAGGGAGAGAGAGGGAGGGAGAGTTTCTTGACTTAAGGAGTTGGGGACATAGAGATAATTTTGACATAAAATAAAAATATAAGTTTAAAAAAATTAAAATTAAAAATCTGATTTTCTGCTTTGGCAGAAATCATTTCAATAGTTATGTAATAAGTTGAGGGGCTCCATAATTATCTATCAGGTTTGGAATTTTCTCCCCAAACTCCTTATTCAATATCTTCTTATGTATGGATGATCTGTAGTATACTTCAACAATTTTATTGTTAGTTTTAAGGGTTTTTTGTCACCACAAAAAAGAGGTGCTATAAATATTTTTAAACATAAATGATGCTTTCTTTTTCTTTGGATTAGATTTTAAACACATTTTCTTTCTTTTTTCTTTTTTTTAATCTTAATAGTATTTTTCCAGTTACATATATAGTTTTCAACATTGTTTTTAAAGATGTTGAGTTCCAAATTTTTCTTCCTCCCTCCCTTCCCTCCTCCTTGTTCAAGAGGTCATATATATACAATCACATTAAACATATTTCCACATTAGTTATGTTATGAAAGAAGAATCAGAACAAAAGGGGAAAACCTTAAAAAATTTAAAAAAGTAAAAGTAGTATGGTTCAATCTCCATTCTGATTCCATGGTTCTTTTTTCTGGATGTGGAAAGCTTTTTCCATCATGAGTCCTTTGGAATTGTCTTGGATCATTGTATTGCCGAGAAGAGCTAAGTTAATCACAGTTGATCACAGTTGATCATTGCTGTTACTGTGTAAAATGTTCTCCTGGTTCTGTTCACTTCACTCAGCAACAGTCCATTTAAATCTTCCCAGGTTTTTCTAAAATATGCCTGCTCATCATTTCTTATAGCACAATAGTATTCCATTACATTCATACACCACAACTTATTCAGCCATTCTGCAATTGATTGTCATCCCCTCAATTTCCAATTCTTTGCTACCACAAAAAGAACCGCTAGAAATATTTTGGGGCATGTGGGTCCCTTTCCCTCTTCTATGATTTCTTTGGGATACAGACCTAGTAATGGTATTATGGGGTCAAAGGGTATGCACAGGCCCATAGCACTTGGGACATAGTTTTGGAGTATTTTTAAAAATCAATTATTATTAGGACTTATAAAGGTAGTCAATTGAGAAAAAAGACCTATAAATAATATTGCTATGCTTTGAAGTTGTTGTAAGAAGAAAAGTAAAAGAAGAAGAAAGGAAGTTAAGAGTAAATGGTGTAAAAGATGGAGTAATTGTTAATACAAAATTGAGTACTATAAGTAGAACTATATACAAACATGGAAAGAGTGGAAGGAGTGAGTGTCACTTGAACTATGGTTTCATCTAAACTCATCAAAAGTAGGAAGAACAAATTCATATAGAGATAAAGTTTAATATACAAATTCATTCAACTTGATAAGGATTAAGATAAGAAAAGGAAGAGGGGAAATAACATAAGAAGTATATTCAGAGAATGATAAAGTGTCATTAATCAATAAATTTTTATTATAGTACCTATATGCCAGACACTGTACTAAGTGCTAGAGTTACAAAAAGAGACAGAACACAATCCCTGACCTCAAAGATCTTCTAATGGTGGAGGCAACAAGTAAATAAAATGTACAGAGAAGATTTCGATAGAATAAAAATATTAAAAGAGAGAAGGCACCAAAATGAAGAAGGGTTTGGAAATACTTTTGGGGGAAGTTTATATTTTAGTTAAGATTTAAGGACAGCCAGAAAAACCAGTAGGTAGAGATAAGGAGGAAGAGTATTCCAAGCACAGGGGAAGGCCAGAAAAAAATTGTACACAAAATAGGGGTTAAGATGAAAGATAATTACTTCAGTTTTTAACATGTTAAATTTAAGATATCTACTAGATATTCAGTTTGAGACATTTGAAATCCATCTAATAGAATCTGGTCCAAAAAGAGAAATCAGATTTCTAATTATTTGATTATATCTACTCATCTATCATGTCGCTGATATCTAGATATCTCTCTGTACTTCTCTGGCTGCTTAGATCTCTCTGGAGATGTGAGATTGTAGGTCAAAAGAGAGTTTGGGCAGGAATGGTAAATTTAAGAATCATCAGCATAGAGATGGTAATTAAATCTACGGGATCTAGTAAGTGAAATAGTATAGCAGGAGAAGAGAAGCCAGGACAGAATCCTGAAAAACATTTATGTTTAGAGAATGTGATCTGGGGGAGGATCCAGCAAAGGAAAAAGAAAGGAGACATCTGATGAGAAGAACTGGGAGAGATAAAGCTGTCTTGAAAACCTAGAGAGAAGAAAATATCAAGGAGAGAATTATCAATAGTGTCAAAGGCTGCAGAGATGTCAAAAAGAATGAGGATTGAGAAAATATAATTGGATGGAGACCAATATATATTTTGTGCATACAAAGCTATTATTTGGCACAGTCAGAAACACAAACATAGCAATCTCTCTGCAGATCATGGCTAAATTCATCTCACCCTCCATACTTCCTCAAAGCAGATCTCCAGTCTTTTAGGGTTTTTGGCAGCTCTCATGGATAACTCTTGTATCTAGTTATCATCCAAACATCCATTTGGCCCATATGTTCATTGAGCTGAAGGCTCTGTCACTGGAGTCTCCTGAGCAAGGCTTAATTTATTTAGTGAGGATTGTCAGCCTGTTGTCTTGATAGGCTGACATATCTGCTCAGAAACCTTTAATTGACAATTAGCACATTCCTGACATCCCCCAAGACATATAAAAGCAAATAGAATCTGATCTATAAAGAGAAATCAGACTTCTAATTATTTGATTACATCTACTCATCTACTGTGTTGCTGATTTTCAGATATCTCTCTGTACTTCTCTGGTTGCTTAGCTCTCTCTTATCACTAAATATAATACCCTATTTAACATCCTCTTCTTGATTTCTCTATAGGACTGATACAGTTGATTATTGCCTCCTTGATACTCCCTTACTTGAATTTCATGGCACTGCACTAGCCTAGCTTCCCCTATAACAGCTTCTTCTCTTTATCCTTCTGTATTTCATTTTCTTTCTCCATTAAAAGTGAGTGTCTTTTATGGCTCTTCCTTTTGTCCTCTTCTACCCTCTCTCTACAAACTTTCTTGTTTAATTATATATAAGATCCCATGACTTCAATTATTAGCTCTATGCCAGTGTCTATTCAAATGGCACATGATCTCTCCCAAGAACTTGTTAATCACATCCTTTTGGATATATTAAAACATCTAAAAACATCAAAAGAGTTTGAACTCCCTCTCTTTCCTCTAAAATCTGACCTTCTCCCAACCTTCAAAAGTTCAACTTCCATAGAATGAAAAAGGATGTCAGAGTAGGAGCTGTAGTATAGGGGTTTAAGGAAATAATACCTTGAATTCCCCCATTATAGTCATAGCCAGATGCTATGGAGGAGTTCAGTAGGAATTTTTGCCCTGTTTAATTACTCTTTGGAAATTCATTGTATTCTATCTCCTTATTTTACCTCTTTCTACATGAAAAAAGAATGTTGGCTAACCTCAGTGCTTCTCATAAAACAGCTGTTGTGCTTGGTGTGTTTCCTAATAGCCACAATCCATGCACTTGTTTGGCATCTAAAATCTAGTGCATAGTTTTATTTAATAAATTTTATTTCCTCCTTTTCCATCTGGACTTGTAGTTTTTTCCTTGGACTGTGTTCCCTAATTCTCTGATGGCCAGAAGTCTAGAATATTAATGAACATGTTTCTTTTCTAGTAGACTAGGGTAGATGCCTTTGTCAAACTCAGGTATAAATTAGGGTTCTTCAGAAAGTTATTTCTATTGTTAGAATATTTATAGTTCATTGCTATAATGCCATTGTTGGTTTAAATGGGTGACTTAAAATGCTTTCAGGTTATCCATAGGTCCAGACTACAAAGATCTCCAAACAGAACTAGACTTTTGTATACAAGAACTCTTGAAGACAAGAGGGTCACTCTGAAAGGGCACTTTAGTAGAAACTTAGATATCATGTCTCTTTATAGAGTTATAAGCCCCAAGGCACAAACAGTTCAGTTAATTGACATTTACATAGCACCGTATAGTTATATAGCATTCAACATACATTATCTCACTCAGTTCTCACAACTCTGGAGTATTCTATGTATTAATGCCCCCATTTTACAGAAAGGAAAATTGAGGCTTTAGAGAGGTCATTGAAATACCCATTTCCACATCAGGTTGTAATCAGAGCTAGGAAATCTCAACTTCAGGCATTTCAACTTTAAATTTCACACTATACTAAGCTGAACTCCAAATCCAGTTCCCTCAGCAGGGAAGGAATCCAAGGAGAAGCAATAAAAATATTAAATCTTATTGTTAGATCAGGAAGTAAGACTGAAATTTGTTTTTTGAATATAAATCCAATACTTTTGCACTTCTATAAAGGGAGGAAGTCATATGTACAAAAATATTTATAACAGCTCTTTTTGTGCTAGCAAAGAATTGGAAATGGAGAAAATGTACATCAATTGGTGAATGGCTAAACAAGTTGTGGTATATGAATGTAATGGAATACTCTTGTGTTGTAAGAAATGATAAGCAGGAGGATTTCAGAGAAACCTGGAAGGACTTACATGAACTGATGCTGGGTGAAAGGAGCAGAACCAGGAGAACATTGTACACAGTAACAGCAACATTTTGTGATGATCAACTGTGATAGACTTGGTTCTGTTTAGCAATGCAACTGTCCAAAGCAATTTCAAAGAACTCATGATAGAAATTGCTCTCAACATCCAGAAAAACAAACAAAGAAACAACTATGGATTATGAGTATAGATTGAACCATACTGCTTCTACTTTGGGGTTGTTTTCTTTTCCCCTTCTTTTTTTAAGGTTTTTCCCTTGTGTTCTGATTATTCTTTCACAATACAACTAATGCAGAAATAGGTTTAATATGATTGTACATATATAACCTATATCAGATTGCTTTTTGTCTTGAGGATGGGGGAGGGATGGGAAGATGGGAGAAAAATTTGGAACTAAATATCCTATGGAAATAAATGTTAAAAACTATCCTTATATGTAAATGGAAAATGAAATATTTTTATAAAATAAAAAAAATTAAAAAGGGAGGGAGTTCAGATTGTCTCTTACTCTGAAGACATTGAGCATTTCTTGGCATGAATAAAGAACAAGAACAACAGGAAGAACTGGGGAAGGTGTAAGAGTGAGGAAGAAAATAAGAAGGGAAGAGAAAAACAGAAGCAAAGAAAAAAAGGCAATCAGTCATAGTTCATGATTGGTAAGAAATGAATCAAAGTGTACTTATTCATATTGGGGGAAATGGATGTCATTTATTTTAATTTCTTTATTTTTTGGTAAATAATTTTAAATTTTATTTAAATTTTTTTCCAATTGCTTGTAAAGATATCTTTGGAGAACCCAATTTTTCCCTTACCCCTCCCATCCCAAAGCCAACAATCTGATATAGGTTATGCATTACAATCATGATAAACATATTTCCAAAGTAGTCATGTTTTAAGAGAAAAATCAGAACAAAAGGGAAAAAACACAAGAAAGAATAAACAACAACACAGAAAAGCGACAACAAAAGTGAAAATAGTGTTCTTAAATCTGCATTCAGACTCCATAGTTCTTTTTCTGAATGTGGAGAGCATTTTTCACCATGAGTATTTTGGCATTGTCTTGTATCATTGTATTGCTGAGAAGAGTTAAGTATCATAGTTGATCATCACACAATGGGGTTGATACTGTGTGCAATGTTCTCTTAGTTCTGCTCATTTTACTCAAACTCAATTCATGTAAGTCTTTCTAGGTTTTTCTGAAATTTATCTGCTCATCATTTCTTTACACCACAATACTATTCCATGACATTTATATACCACGACCTATTTAGCCATTCCCCATTGATGGGCATTCACTCAATTTCCTATTCTTTTCTACCACAAAAAGAGCAGCTATAAATATTTTTAAAATGTGGATCCTTTTCCTTTTTATGATCTATTTGGGATATAGACCTAGTAGTGGTATTGCTGGGTCAAAGGGTATGCACAATTTTATAGCCTTCTGGGCATGGTTCCAAAATGCTCTCCAGAAAGGTTGGATCAATTCACAGGAAAAAGAATAAAATAAATGCTTTACAAATATCATCCCTTCATATTCAATTCACTCCTGTGCCCTCTGTCTAAGTATATTACTTTCAGCTGCCCTAATACTGAGAAAGTTCTTATGAGTTAGAGTTATCATTTTCCCATGTAGGAATGTAAACAGTTTAACCTTTTAATATCCCTCATAATTTTTTTTCCTGTTTACCTTTTAAGCTTCTCTAGGGTCTTATATTTGAAAGTCACATTTTCTATTCAGTTCAGGTCTTTTCATCACAAATGCCTGAAAGTCCTCTATTTCATTGAAGTCCCATTTTTTACCCTGAAAGGTTATAGACAGTTTTGTTGGGTAGGTGATTTTTGGTTGTAGTCCCAGTTCCTTTTCCCTCTGGAATATCATATTCCAATCCCTCCAATCCTTCAATGTAGAAGCTGCTATATCTTGTGTTATCCAGACTGTAACTCCACAGTACTTGAATTCTTCTTTTTTCTATCTGCTTGCAATATTTTCGCTTTAACCTGGGAGCTCTGGAATTTGTCTATAATATTCCTAGAAGTTTTCCTTTGGGGATCTCTTTCTGGAGGTGATAGGTGAATTCTTTCAATTTCTATTTTAGTTTATTCTTTTAAAATATAAGGTAAACTTTCCCTGATAATTTCTTGGAAGATCATGTCAAAACTCTTTTTTTTGACCATGCTTTTCAGGTAGTCCAATGATTTTCAAATTATCTCTCCTGGATCTATTTTCCAGGTCAGCTGTTTTTCCAAGGAGTTATTTCATATTACCCTCTATTATTTTATTCATTTGGATTTGTTTTAGTGTGTTTTGATTTCTCAAAAAGTCATTAGGTACTTTTTGCTCTATCCTAATTCTTAAGCAATGATTTTCTTCAGAGAGTTGATGTACCTCCCTTTCCATTTGGCCAATTTGGCTTTTCAAGCTGTTGACTTTTTTTTAATGACCCTCCTGCATCACTCTCATTTCTCTTTCCATTTTTCCTCTACCTCTCTTACTTTATCTTCAAAGTCCTTTTTGAGTGCTTCCATGGTCTGAGACCAATTCATATTTTTCTTGGGAGCTTTGGATGTAGGAGCTTTGAGATTGTTATCTTCTTCTGAGGGTGTATTTTGAGCTACCTTATTACAGAAGAATCTTTTGATGGTCCACTGCTTTTTCTGCCTGCTCATCTTGCCTGCTAATTTGTTGGTTTTTCACTCCTTAACATGGAGCACTGCTTCCAGTATGCAACATCCCAAGAATCAGGGAGTCCCAGGTGGTATGATTTAAGGAGAGGCTTTTTCTTAGGTTGCCTGGCCTGTAAGTAACCATGGGCCTGCTTTATCTTTAACCCAGAAGCAGAAATCTGATTGAAATCTGATTCTCTATTGTAGAAATATTGGCCTGCCTTTGCCCCTCCTCCACTGGGCTGCTGCCACTCAAATCTTCTTCCTGAGTAACACCACAGTGCTCTCACCTCTGCTCCCACAGAGACCCTCTACTATTTCTCCCTGTCCAACTGCTGTACCCCCCTCAGTGGTCTATGAGCCCACCTCTGCTCCCACAGAGATCCTCTACTATTTCTCCCTATCCAACTGCTGGACCCACTCAGTGGTCTGTGAGCCATGTTTCAGAAGAACCTACTGATGCTGATGATTCTGAGGCTCTGGAGGCCATGCCTCCCTGATGCTGGATCTTCACTGTGTGCTGCACTCTTCTCTCACCTGGGTGCAAGAGACCTTCCCTGTCACATTTTTTAAGCTATCTTTGGCTGAACAATGGTCTCACTCTGTTCTTTTGTAGGATCTGTTGGTCCAGGAGTTGTCTTATGGAATTTTTTGAATGGTGTTGGGAGCTCTGAAAGTCACAGCCTTTCCTACATCATCTTGGTTCTCCCCTACTGTTTATCATCTTTTTTTTTTTTTTTTTTTTTTTGGTGAGGCAATTGGGGTTAAGTGACTTGCCCAGGGTCATACAGCTAGTACGTGTTAAGTGTCTGAGGCCGGATTTGAACTCAGGTCCTCCTGACTCCAGGGCCAGTTGCTCTATCCACTGCGCCACCTAGCTGCCCCACTGTTTATCATCTTAAGGAAAGTTCCATTTATTGCTATGATAGCTAGGTTGTTAATACAAATGGATGCTGTATTTTATAAAAAACTTTCTTTGCATCTATTGAGATCATCATATGATTTTGGTTATTTTATTACTGATGTGGCCAATTTTATTGAAAGTTTTCCTAATATTTAACCAACCCTGCTTTTCTGCTATGAATCCCATGTGGTCATAGTGTATTATCCCATGATAAATTGTTGTAATTTTGTGGCTAATATTCTATTTAGTATTTTTGCTTCAATATTTATTAGTGAGATTGGCTTTTAATTTCTCTGTTTTGCTCTTCCTGGTTTAGGTATCAGCACCATATTTGTCTCAAAAAATAATTTGTTAGGATTCCTTCTTTACCTATTTTTAAAATAGTTTTTATAGTATTGGAATTAATTGTTCTTTAAAAGTTTGGTAGTATTTTACTTGTAAACCCATCTGGCCCTGGAGATTTTTTCTTAGGGAATTCATTGATGCTTGCTTGGTTTCTTTTCTAAAATGGGCTTATTTAAGGATTTTATTTCCTCTTCTGCTAATCTAGGCAGTTTACATTTTTTTGTAAATATTCATCCACTTCATTTAGATAATCAGATTTATTGGCATATAGTTGGGCAAAATAGCTCCTGATTATTGCTTTCATTTCCTCTTCATAGGTGGTGAGTTCACCCTTTTCATTTTTGATGCTGGTAATTTGGGTTTCTGTTTTTAAAATCAAATTAACCAAACATTTATCTATTTGGTTGGTTTTTCACAGAATCATCTCTTAATTTTATTTATTAGTTCTATAATTTCTTACTTTTAATTTTATTAGTCTCTCCTTTAATTTTCAGAATTTCTAATTTGGTATTTAATTGAGGATTTTTTATTTGTTTTCTTTTCTAGTTTCTTTAGTTGCGTTCCCAATGCATTGATCTCTTCTTTTGCTATTTTCTTCATTTAGACATTTATAGATATAATATTTCCCCTAAGAACTGCTTTGGCTGTATCCCATAAGTTTTGGTATGCTGTCTCATTATTGTCCTTCTCTTTGATTAAGTTATTGATTGTTTCTAGGATTTGTTGTCTGATCCACTCATTCTTTAGAATGAGATTATTTAGTTTCCAATTAATTTTTGTTTCATCTTTTCATGGCCCTTTGTTACACATAATTTTTATTATATCATGATCTGAAAAGTTTGTATTTACTATTTCTGCCTTCCTGCATTTGACTGTTAAGTTTTTATGCCGTAATACATGGTCAGGTTTTGTGTATATGCCATGCACTGTTGGGAAAATGGTTTATTCTTTTTATCCCCATTCAGTTTTCTCCAGAGGTCTATCATATTAATTTTTTCCTAAAATTCTATTGACCTCCTTAACTTCTTTCTTATTAATTTCATGGTTATATTTATCTGGTTTTGGGGGGGGTGAGTTCACCCACTAATATAGTTTTGCTGTCTATTTCTTCCCATAACTCATTTAACTTCTCTTAGTATTTGGATGCTGTACCACTTGGTGCATATATGTTTAGTATTGATATTACCTCATTGTCTATGGTACCTTTTACCAAGATGTTGTTTCCTCCCTTATCTCTTTTAATTAGATTATTTTCTTTTGCTTTGTCTGAAATAAGGATTGCAGCCCCTGCTTTTTCAGCTTTACTTGAAGCATATTACATTCTTCTCCACCATTTTACTTCTACTCTGTATCTATATCTCTGTTTCAAATGTGTTTCTTACAAACAACATCTTGTAGGACTCTGTTTTTTAAACCACTCTGCTAACCCCTTCTGTTTTATGGACAAATTCATCCCATTTTCATTCACAATTATGATTACTAACTGGGTACTTCCCTGCATCCTCTTTCCCCCTTGTTTGTTCTTTTCTCTTCCCTTTACCTCTTTCCCTTTTCACCAGTACTTTGTTTCTGCTCACCAATTTCCTCAATTTACCCTCCCTTCTATAAGCCCCACCTCCCTTTTGCCCTTTCCATTTTCACCTCCTAGTTTAGCCCTCATTTATATCGGCCCCACCTCCTTTGTTTCCTTTCCTCTTTACACTCCTACTTTTACCCTCCCTTCTATCAACACCCTGCCCTTTTCTTTCCCTTTCTCTTTTTACTTTTCTTTACGGTTAGATAAAATTTCATACCCAAACAAGTGTGTATGTTATTCCCTCTTTGAGCCAAATCAGATGAGAGTAAGGTCAAAACAATGCTCACCCCACCCTTATTTCTCTCTATTGTGATAGGTCTTTTTTGCTTCTTAATGTGATGTTATTTACCTCATTCTGCCTTCCTTTTCCTCTTTTTCCAGTATAATTATTTTTGCTACCTGTTAAAGTTTTTTTTTTTAAATCACATCAGAATTAACTCATACTCACACCTTCAGTCTATGTTCACTACTCCTATCTGCTTTAATAAAGATACTATTATCAAGAGTTACAAGGATCTTATTTCTGTGTAGGGATATAAACATTTTAACTTTATTGAATAACATGTTTTGTTTTGTTTTCCCTGTTTTCCCTTTTCATGTGTCTTTTTGGTCTTCTATTTGTAGATTGAATTTTCTGTTCAGTTCTGGGATTTTCATTAGGAAAGTTTTAAATTCCCTATTTCATTGAATGCTGATCTTTTCCCCTGAAATGTTATAATTAATTTTGCTGGGTAATACATTCTTGGTTGTTATCTCAGTTCCTTTGCCCTCCAGAATATCCTGTTCCAAGGCCTCCAATCCTTTTATCTTGAAGTTGCCAAGTCCCGTGTATTGCTTATTGTTGTTCCTTGATATTTAAAATATTTCTTTCTGGCTGCTTGCAGTATTTTCTCCTTTACTTCATAATTCTGGAATCTGGCTATGATATTCCTTGGAGTTTTCCTTTTTAATTCTCTTTCAGGAATTGATCAGTGTATTCTTGCAATGACTATTTCCCCACCTCTGATTCTAAGACATAGGGGCAGTTCTCCTTGATAATGTCATGAAATATGCTGTGTAGGTTGTTTTTTGATCATGGTCCTCAGGTAGTCCAACTATTCTTAGGTTGTCCCTTATGGATCTATTTTACAGGTTTCTTGTTTTTCTGAAGAGATATTTTATGTTTTCTTCTACTTTTATATTCATTTGATTCTGCTTTACTTCTTCCTGTTGTATCATTGAGTCATTAGCTTTCATCTGCCCAATTCTGATTCTTAAGGAATTATTTTCCCTAGTCAGCTTTTGCACCTCCTTTTACATTTGGCCAATTGCATTTTCCCATATAACTATTTTATTATTTTCCAGTTACATGTAGAGATAGTTTTCAACATTTGTTTTTATAAGATTTTTTGTTTTAAATTTTTGTCTCTCCTTCCCCTACCTCCCCCCCTCCCCAAGACAGCAAGTAATCTGATATAGGTTATATATGTACAATCACATTAAATGTATTTCTGCATTAGTCAGTAATGAAAGAAGAATCAGAGCAAAAAAGGAAAAACCTCAAAAAAGAAAAACAACAACAACAAAACAATAGAAATAGTATGGTTTGATCTGCATCCAAATTCAACAGTTCTTTTTTTTCTGGACTTGGAGAGCATTTTCTATCTTGAGTCCTTTGGAACTATGTTGGACCATGGTATTGCTGAGAAGAATCAAGTCTCTCACAGTTGGTCAACACACAATGTTGTTGATACTGTGCACAATGTTCTCCTGGTTCTGTTCTTCTCACTCAACATCAGTTCATGTAAGGCCCTCCAGGTTTCTCTGAAATCTGCCTGTTCATCATTTCTTACAGCACAATAGTATTCCATTACTTTCATATAACCACACCTTCTTCAGCCATTCCCCAATTTATGGGCAACCCCTCAATTTCCAATTCCTCGCCACCACAAAAAGAGCAACTATTGTGGTAAAATATGAAAGTTTTTATTTTTTTATTTTTGTGTGAGGCAATTGGAGTTAAGTGATTTGCCCAGGGTCACACAGCTAGTAAGTGTCAACTGTCTGAGGCTGGATTTGAACTCAGATCCTCCTGAATCCAGGGCCAGTGCTTTATCCACTGTGCCACCTAGCTGCCCCGCCGCAGAGGGAGGCTCATCACTGCCGGACGAAGGCCGGGGACGGCACCTCAGAGCAGACAAAGGGCGCCTCCATGTTGGAGCCGGGCGGAACCGACCTCGCAGTGTTTCCCACGGCCGCCGCTTCCGGCGCATGCGCCGCAGTCGTTCCAGCCGGCCAACAAGCAGAGAGGGCGCCAAACTGTGAGATTTAAAATTGGATATTAGATCATAAATCTCCCCTACTTAACCTTTCCCTTAATTTATCTCCCAAACTAGTAAATGGAAGAAGCTTTTGGTTTTCTAGATAGACCTTTTTATTTATAGTTATGATAGTCACAAGGTGATGTTGATTAGAAGGATAGGAAAGTAGAAACACAATACAAATCGTCTTAAGTCTAAGCTTAGTCTATATTCCTTATAAAAACTCACCAAACCGAAAAGGCCACCTTTGGAGAGAGGGAGACCGTCTGTGCCGCGCCGCCAGGAGTCCCGCCAAGCAGGCAAAAAGGCCTGCTCTCGTTCTCTCCACCCCGGAAGTCAAAAACCCGGCAGGCAGTCTGACATGCGCAGCAGGCGGACTGTTCATCTCCTCCCCAAAAGGGTGGTCCTTGAAAAACTGGCGTCTTTCAGTTATCCTAACCGACTGTTAAAAACTTTCATATTTTACCACACTATAAATATTTTTGTACATATGGGTCCTTTTCCCTTTTTTATGATCTCTTTGGGGAAAAGCCATAATAGTGGTATTGCTGGGTCAAAGGGTATGCAAAGCTTTATAGCCCTTTAGGCATAATTCCAAATTGCTCTCCAGAATGGTTGGATCAGTTCACATCTCCACCAACAATGCATTAGTGTTCCAATTTTTCCACAGCTTCTCCAACATTTATTATTTTCCTTTTTTGTCATATTAGCCAATCTGATAGGTGTCAGGTGGCACCTCAGAGTTGTTTCAATTTGCATATCAATAGTGATTTAGAGCATTTTTTCATATGGCAATAGGTAGTTTTGATTTCTTCATCAGAAAACTGCCTGTTCATATTCTTTGACCATTTCTAAATTGGGGAATGATTTGGATTCTTATAAATTTGGTTTAGTTCTCAATACATTTTAGAAATGAGGCATTTATCAGAAGTACTGGCTATAAAATTTTCCCAGTTTTCTGTCTCCCTTTTCATTTTGGATGCATTTCTTCTGTTTGTACAAAACTTTTTAATTTAATGTAATCAAAATCATCCATTTTGCATTTCAATTTCATTTTAGTGAGCTGTTTTCCTCAGTCAAGTTTTGTCCTTCCCCCCAAACTATAGATTCTCTTGCATAACTCTCATTTCTTTTCCCTATTTCTCTTCTACCTCTCTTATTTGCTTTAAAATCCTCGTGAGCTCTTCAAAGAGTGCTTTTTGCTCTTGAGACCATTTCTTCTTCCCCATTAAGGCTTCACATCTAGGTATTTTGACATTGTTGTCTTCTTAGTTTATGTTTTGATCCTCCCTGTCACCATAGTAATTTTCTATGTTCATGGTTCTTTTCTGTTTCTTATTCACATATTAGCCTCTTTTGTGACTTTTAAGGTTGAGTTCTGCTCCTGGGGTACAGTATTCACTTTCTCAAAATTTCTTTGCTGGGGGTCAGGGTCTCAGCTACTGGTTTTCTGCTCTGAGGTTGCTCATTGAACTGGAATGGCCCAGCCCAGTTTGGCCTCTTGGGTAGCCAATAGCTCATCTGGCAATTGTCTTCTGTGTTGGGGCTGTGGACTTCACAAATGGTCTGCTGTGCCACTAGCTTGCTGAGCTAGGACCAAGGGTCTTTAGCTGCTGGTCTGTGCTGTGACTAAGTTGCCCAGATACCCTCTGCACTTAGCTGTGTTTCCCTTTTACTCAGAAGAACCACACCTTTCCTGAAGATCTTCTAGGTTATCTTAAGTTAGGAGATTGTTTCACTACATTTTTCTGCAGGTTTTGCAACTACAGAAACTGTTGATAGGCTTAAGTTAATGTTGTTTTTGAGACAAATTTGGAAGAGCTAAGGCAGCTTCCTGGTTTCACTCCACCATTTAGTCCTACTCATTTTCATCCTGAATGTCTTTAAAATAAAGGCTTATGGATGTTTACTGCTAAAAATGTATTGCATGGATCAAATGGACCAAAAAAAGCCCTAAAGCTTCTAATAGCAATACCAATATTTCAGTGATCCACAAGCAAATTTGCCCAAATTCAGTCCTATAAGTACCAGCGCCTAACTGTTTTGGTACCTCTTCCTGTTAGAAGGAGAGTTTGGGCAGGGAAAACTCAATTCATGATTTTTATCTTCCAGTTTATCCTGTTATGAAAATCATCAATAACACATTATTTTAATTTGGAACCATTATAATTAGAAAATTAGGAAAATATGCTAAAATTTTAATAGACCTACATACTTCTAAGTAAACCTCTTGTTTATTTGATCCTGCTACCTCAAATTACAGTTTTATTTAATTTATTCGGAAGTTCCTTAAATACTATGGACTCATTTCCCTCATGTTGTTCAACTAGTGTGTAATTAGTACTTGAGACTCAAAAAGATAAAAATAAGAATTAAAGTAGCCTGGTCAAGTTGTGAAATCAAACCCTGTAGTGGAAAGAGCACTGAATTTGAAGTCAGATGACCTCATTTCTAGCCTATATACATAATTCCTAGCTATGTGTTGCTGTAGCAGTCATAAATCCTCTTCAAAAGTGGGTGACCTAATGGAATTATTATCAGTAAAACTGTAAACTGCACACTCTTATATAATTATGAGCTACTGCTTTTATATAGACTGAATAACAGTGAACTGTGCCATCATGATGCAAAATCTTTGCATGCCAAAATACTTTCTAACAGCTCCTCCTTTTGAGCAGCCTCAGTAATCTAGTTATCCTAAGAAATTTCACGTAAGAAAATTTTAGTGCCCAAGCAGGAACTATGCTATCTGCCTGAAATGCAGGCTAAATGACAGTCATCTCCCTGAGATTCAGTCTCCTCATTTATAAAATAAGGGTGTTGGGCAAAATGACCTCTGACACTCATTCCAGCTCTGGAATTATATATCTATGATTCTATAATTTATCCATAGTTATTATCTCTTTAGTACCAGTGGCAGGATTAGAACTTGCCTTTCTTAACTCCAGGTCTCAGACTCTTTTTTACTAAACAACACTGTTGACTTCTAAATCCTAAAATTTGCCCACTCTTCATGACAGTGATGTGGGTTTATAGCACTCTAGCAATGTATTGTTATTTTAGTAATCATTTGTTTATGTCTACCTATCTATCATCTATCACCTATCTACATTTAGCATATAGCTATGATCTATCTACCAATTAATAATCTATCTGTCCATCTAACTATCATATATCTAACTTTTTGTTTATTAAAAAGAATGATGCTCTCAGCCCAATCAGCCTATGAATTGTGCCCAGGACTAAAACAGAATTTGAGATAACCTCCAACAGTTGGTACAGGAGTTATCTGAACTCTCTTTAAAAGAAAACTCTATGTAAAAAGAAGAGTATCATCTCTTATTTGAGTTAGTCTAATTATTGTGAAATGACCTGAAACAGTGTGAATTCAGTTGTCAGCTCTTTCAGATGAGGGGGCTGTCTTGCTGCTTGAGGTTGGCTGATAGTGAGTTGACAAAGGCCTGTGAAATTGTTGTGCCCCTGAAAGCCACAGGAGACAGGTGCCGACAATGTCTCATTAGACTATTTTAGTGTGCACAACTTTAAATAAATAACACTTCATGAACCATCTGTGCACATAACTCAAAGAATCACATACTCTTGGAGTTATGAGACCTTTGAGGTAATCCAGTCCAACCTACTCACAACAATCTAGTTTATAATAAACCCTGACACATGGCTATTCAGCCTCTGATTGAACAGGTCTAGAGAATCAGTCAATCAACAAGCAATTATTCGGCCACTGTTTAGGTGCCAAGCACTATTTTGAATGCTGTGGATGGAAAAACACTTCGGTATTTGTTAAGATTTGTTCCTCTTTATGCTGAGATCCATGTAATTGTCACCCATTGGCCCTAGTCCTGATCTCTGGGGGCAAGGAGATTAGGTCTAATACCTTCAAATAATAGATTTTTAAAAAATACTTCAAAGAAATCCTACATATCCAAATCTTCTCACTTCCAAGCTAAACATTCAAAGTTATTTTAACAACCCCTCATACAACATAATATCATCATTTCAATAGCTCTTAGCATGGACTAGCTTGTCATTGTCTCTACTAAAATGTGGCATCTAGAAATGAATTTTAATACTCCAGATGTGATCTGACCAACATAGTATAGTAGGACTATTATATCGCTTGTTCTAGGCAATCTTATTCTTTTGACATAGCCTAAAATTCCATTTGTTTTTAATAGGCATGTTTGTTCATTATGTTGACCTAGCAGTTCTCTATAATTGGCAGAATTATTGTTGCTGGGTTTTTTTCCACATGAATTAGTTTACCCATATCTTCTTCATCCTATACTCCTATAGCTTGCCTTTGTGAACCTAAATTTCATCTTATTATTTTGTCTCATATTTTCTATCCGCCAACATATTTTGGATCTCATTTCTGATATGAAAAGTAGTAGCTATTCCTCCCAGCTTTTTATTAACAGAAAATTTTATATATATAAGCCATTAGTAAAGGCAGAGTGGTAAAATAGTGGTAAAAGAGTGGTAAAAAAATAGACAGGTCATAGGCCCTATAATCAGATGAGACATAGGTTAATGATATCTACACAGTGTAGTGAAAAGAATGCTGGGCCTCAAGTCAGGAACATTTGATTTCAAATCCAGTCTCAGAAACTTATTAGCTCTGTTGCTCTGGGCCCATCACTTAATTACCCTGTCTCAGTTAATTTATCTATAAAATGGGAATAATAATAACCATATTTCTCTGGGTTGTTGTGAGGATAAAGTGAGAATATATTTGTGAAGTGATTTGCAAATCTTAAAGGATTATTCAAATGCTAGTTATTAGATCCTTGTTCTCATACTTGGATTCTGGGAGAATCACTTAATTATTCTGCATTTCAATTTCATCATATGTTGTTGTCTTTTGGTCATTGTTTCAATCATATACAATTCTTCATGACCCCATTTAGAATTTTCCAGGTAAAAGATACAAGATTGATTTGCCATTTCTTCTCCAGCTAATTTTACAGATGGTGAAACTGAGGCAAATAAGGTTAAGTGACTTGCCCAGGATCACTCAGATTTAGTAAATGTGTGAGGCCAGATTTGAACCCAATTCTTTCTGATTTCATATCTGGCATTCCATATACTAAACTGCCTAGATGCCTACCTCATATGTAAAGTCAATTAATGTTACTTGAACCATCTCCTTTGTGGTAGTGTTCTGAGAAAAAGCTTTGGAAACACTGAAGTGCTTCCTAAATATCAGTTATTTAGAAATTATTACTTAATGTTTTGTTCACACAAGTCCCTGAAAAAAGAGTTGAATGGAATAGGGCTAAGGATTTACCTTGGAGACATACCTATCTCCATGTTCACACTTTCTCTGGATATAGTCATCTAACTGGACTATGAGTTTTCCTGATTTTACTGTTACCCAACTTGCATTTAGAATTTTTGTTAAATAGGTGACTGAAAGGCAGATACATTTTATCTACAACATTCTTCTGACCAATCATTCTGATAACTTTACTGAAAAAGGAAATAGGATCATTTTGGTATCATTCATCCTTGAATCCATGAGGGTTCCCAAAGTCCACTGTTTCCCTATTTAAGCTCTCAAACCATGAATTTTGAATTGTTGTAGAATTTTGTTAGGAATCTATGTCAAGATCACAGACCTACATTTTGTTTTGAACCCACCTTTCCTCTTTTGAAACAGCAAAGATTTGCCCATTACCTGACTTTCAGCACTATCACTCTTCTCTCTAACTTCTCAAAGTTTATTGGGAGTATTTCAATGGCCACATCATCCAGACATTTTCTTTTTGTGAGGCAATTGGGGTTAAGTAACTTGCCTAGGGTCACAAAGCTAGTAAGTGTCAAGTGTCTGAGACCAGATTTGAACTCAGGTCCTCCTGAATCCAGGGCTGGTGTGCTATCAACTGCACCACCTAGCTGCCCCATCATCCAGATATTTTAATATTTGGGGTGCAATTTGTTTGGACCAAGGTTCTTCAACGTAATTACATATTTTAAGTGAGTGCTTTCTCAATATTTCTTCACCTGCCTTATATTGCAAGGCCTTCTAAGCCTTTATTAATTCTACTCTTTTCACCATAAATATCATTTTCTTTGTTAGCAAAAAAAAAATAAGCAAAAAGTTAATTGGATAGTACCGCTTTATCTTTTCATTTATTACATCTACCTGAAGCAATAGGATAATTCTTTCCTCTTGTTCTTGTTCAGAATGTACTTGAAAAAGCTCCTTTAGTTTTCTTTATATTATTTCACAGATTTCAGGTCCTTTCAGACTTTAATATAATTGATAATATTCTTTTAGGTCTATGATATTATTTATATTTCCTCCTGGATAGTTCCCCCTTTTATAAATGTTTTTAAATTTTATTTCACCAGATAGTCCTCATGACATCTACACCAAAATCCATTTTCTTCTTTACTGAGATCACTTGCATGATCAGGATGTCATTTTGTAAGACTCCAGTCCCTCTCTAGTCAACTTCTCTTTAAGACCCTTGGATCCAAGAATTAGGCCCACACTTCCTCTGAACATTTGGAAATATATTTTTCCAAAATCTGTGGTGCATGGCCTTGTTCTTGAATTTTATTATGAAACATAGTTATTCTCCTATAACACCCATGATTTTCATTTTCACCTAGATATGTAAGCCAAGAGAATTTATCAGAACTTCTGCCTTTTGTGAAAAGAAAACTTATGTAAAATGTCAGATAAAGTTGCCCATCAGATTTCTACCTTGACTCTGTTCCAGTTTTATGAACAGTATCAAGAAGAAAAATAGTCATATACTTCCTTGTATAGAAATTGAATAGTATACTCTGAAAATTATATCAATTCTGTTTCTTTCTCCTCTTGTCCTCATATAAATGGTATCTATTGGAGTTGACTACAAAGTTTGTGGATTTTGATGAAAGTGTGATATGTCTGGCATAAAATGCTACTCCGCCATCTCTTATAACAAATCTTTTTGCCTTTAATGAGTTCTACTCTTCTGTTTCCATATTCTATTCATAAGTCCCAATTCACCATAATTATTTGATTTTATTATAGTTCTATTTTGATATTGTTGTTATTTGGTCAAAACCTGTGATATTTTTAGTATGGGGACAATCAAATTGTGCAACTTCTGCTAATTTGAACTGGGAACTTGTCTGTAAATTATATTCTTAAAAAGTTGACTGGGATACCAAGAGGTTGGTCATATCAAGCTAAATCAAGGCAACAAGCATTTATTAAGTACTTACAGACACTGTGCTAAGAGCTATGAGCACAAATAAAAGCAGAAAAAGACACATCACTTTTCCTCAAAGAACTCGCATTCTAATGGGGGGAAGACAGCAGAGGAAGCTTAAAAGGAGAGATAAGGAAAGAGGGTTGGAGAGAGAAAGTCATCCATTAGGGAACAAGGTTGAGAATGTACAAAGTGTCAGGAATACAGCCTGGAGAATGATGAAGACATCTAAGTCCTTATCATCCTTCTTAAAATGGAAGTTCTGGGAGGAAGTAACCAATTACAGGAAAAGACCATGATAATTTCAGTGTGATAAGTCAATGGATGGGGTGAACTTCTATGAAGAAGAGGTTTCTTTGTCATGGTAGAGAAAATCAAGAGAGAAGGGAGTGCAGCATGAAAAGGAATAAAAGGTAGGTCAGTCATTTTCCCCTGGTCTCACAGCTAGTGTATACCAAAGGGAAAGCCTGAACTGAGGGCTTCTGACTCCAAGGTCAAAACTTTGTTTCCTAAACCTTGTTGCTTCTTAGATATTTAAGCACGTATTGTTTATTAACTATTATCCTTGAATTATTATGCACACATTTTAAACCATAAGTATTTTGTGTGATTATCTCAATTGTTTTCTTAGGTGAAAAAATGGATTTAGCCTTCTTTGTTTTTGTTCTTTTTGTGTTATACCTCTTCCACACTATCTGACGTTGTAGATGTTGTCAAATTTGATGACAATTTTCCATTTTTTTTTTGCAGGGCAATGAGGGTTAAGTTACTTGCCCATGGTCACACAGCTAGTAAGTGTGAAGTGTCTGAGGCCAGATTTTAACACAGGTCCTCCTAAATCCAGGGCCAGTGCTCTATCCACTGTGACACCTGGATGCCCCCAACTGTCCACTTTTGACAATAAACTGAAAAACAAATGATGCTGTCAGAAGGAACCTAGAAAGCATTTCTAATTTGTAAAGGAGCTGAAAACATAAAGAACACAGGTGATATTTTCATCACAATTGCCACTTAAAGGGAAGAAGTCTTAAGGAGAAAAAGACAGTTTCAGAAATTAACAGCGGCTTAAAAATATAATATGTAAAACTGCAACTTGGATTTCTAAAGCAAAATTTAAGATATTATAGGAATGATATGCTTTTAGACAGGATTCTGGTCAGAAATATGATGGTATATTTTTAACCATAACTCTCCTTTGGGGAAATGTACACACAATACACTTTTTTCTGTTTAGAATTTTATCTTCCAAATAACATGTAAAGACAAATTTTTACATCAATTTTTTAAAACTTTGTTTTCGAACTTCTCTTCCTCCCTCCCTTTTCACCCCCCACCCCCAAGAACTCAAGCAATTCATTAAAAGTAATATATGGGGACAGCTACATGGTGCAGTGGATATAGCACCAGCCCTGGATTCAGGAGTACCTGAGTTCAAATCTGGCCTCAAACACTTAACACTGGCTGTGTGACCTTGGGCAAGTCACTTAACCCCAACTGCCTCACCAAAAAAAAAAAAAAAAGTAATATATGAGTAGTCATGGAAAACAGCTCCACATTAGCTAGGTTGTGAGAGAAAACAAATAAAAACAAGACTTCAGATTAAGGAACTGTCCAAAAATTATGCTTCAATCTGTTTACAAATACCATCAGTTCTTTCTCTGTAGATGGATTGCAATTTTCATCTTTCAAAGTTATATTGGATCATTGCATTGCTGAAAATGACCACGTGCTTCCCAGCAGATCATCTTACACTATTTCTCTTCTTTTGTATACAGTATATTTCACTCTGCTTCAGTTCATGTAGGTCTTTCCAGGTTTTTCTGATAGCATTCTCAACATCCTAAACTTTATATAGTACCTTAAACTTGACAAAGAATTTTCTTCACAATAGCCCAGCAAAGTAGGTACCACACATTTTGACATTATAATCAATTATCATAACTATTTCCCTCCATTCTATCCCTTTCCCATAATATTTACTCTATTTTCTATCTTCTTTTACCCTATTTCTCCTCAGAAGTGTTTTGTTTCTGACTGCCCCCTCCTCTGTTCTGCCCTCCCTTTTTCACCCTCCTTATCCTCTTCCCCTCCTACTTTCCTGCAGGGTTAGAGAGATTACTTCACCCAATTAGGTGTTTATGTTATTCCCGCTTTGAGCCAATTCTGATGATAATAAGGGTCATTTGTTGACCCACTCTTTCTCCCTCTTACCTTCCTTTCCATAAGCTTTTTCTTGTTTCTTTTATGTGAACTACTTTTCCCAAGTCTACCTCTCCCTTTCCCTTTCTTCCAGTGCATTACTCTTACTCCTTAACTTTATTTGTTTTTGTTCATTATTTTATTATTTTCCAATTACATGTAAGGACAGTTTTCAACATTTGTTTTCATAGGATTTTCAGTTCCAAGTTTTTCTCCAACCCTCCTTTCCCTCCCTCCTCCCCAAAATAGAAAGTAATCTAATATAGGTTATATATGTGCAATCACATTAAACATATTTCTGCATTAGTCATATTGTGAATGAAGAGTCAGAGCACAAGGGGAAAACCTCAAGAAAGAAAAATAAAACAGCCCCAAAGTAGAAACAGTATGGTTCAATTTGAATTCCTAAACAATAGTACTTTTCTCTGGATGTTGAGAACATTTTCTATTATGAAGTTCTTTGAAATTGTTTTGGACCATTGCATTGCTTAAAAGAGCCAAGTCTGTTGCCATTGTTTATCACACAATGCTGCTGTTACTGTATACAGTGTTCTCCTGGTTCTGCTCCTCTCAGTCAGCATCAGTTCATGTAAGTCCTTCCAGGTCTTTCCAAACTGCCTCTGCTCATCATTACTTTTCATGTTGATTTTTTAAAACTTTGTGTTCTAAATTTTCTTCTTCCCTCCCTCCCTATGAAATCCAGTAATTCAATATAAGTCATACATGGGCAGTTATGAAAAACATCTTCTCATTAGTCAGGTTGTGAAAGAAAATATACAAAATACCTTTAGAAAGAGAATCCAACAAATAAAATTACACTTCAATCTCTATCCAGATACCTTTAGTTCTATCTCTGTTGATGTTTTGCATTTTTCATACATCTTTCACAGTTACTATGGTTAACTGTATTACCCTCCATCTTAATTCTTCCCCTTGATATTTACTCTATTACCTATCTTCCTTCAAACTATCCCTAGGTGAAGGTGTTTTGCTTCTTACTGCCCCCTCCTCCAATCTGCTCTTCCTTCCATTGACTCTCCTCCACCCCCTTATACCCTTCCCCTCCCAATTTTCTGCACGGCAAGATATAATACTATCCCCTCTTGAGTGTGCAAATTATTTCCTCTTTGAGACAATTCTGATGAGAGTTAGGCTACTCATTCCCCCGCTTCTTCCCTATTTTCGCTCTACTCCATAAGCTTTTCTTATATATTTTATGTGAACTACTTTTCCCCAATCTGCCTCTCCCTTTCCCTTTGTTCCAGTGCACTCTTCTTACCCCTTAACTTTATTTTGAGGATGTCATCATGGGTCAACTAGGTAGCACAGTGGACAAAGCACCAGCCCTGGACCTGGGACACACTGAGCCCACATTCATCCCCAGACATAAGCCACCCCACCCTGCCTGCTCCACAAAAAAAGGATAAACAAAAAACAAATGCTTTACAGATATTGTCCCTTCATATTCAGTTTATACCTGTTCCCTCTGTCTAAGTGTATTCCTTTCAGCTGCCCTAATACTGAAAAAGATCTCATGAGTTGGAAGTATTTTCTTCCCATGTAGGAATGTAAACAGTTTAATCTTTTATTATCCCTCATGATTCATTTTTCCTGTTTACCTTTTATTGCTTCACTGGGGTCCTGTATTTGAAAGTCAAATTTTCTATTTATTTCAGGTCTTTTCATCACAAATTCCTGAAAGTCCTCATTTTAACTGAAGTCCCATTTTTTCTCCTGAAGGATTATAATCAGTTTTGCTGGGTAGGTGATTTTTGGCAGTAGTTCCAGTTCCTTTGCCCTCTGGAATATCATATTCCATGCCCTCCAGTCCTTTAATGTAGATGCTTCTAGATCTTGTTTTATTCTTACTGTAGCTCCACAGTGTTTGAATTCCATTTTTCTAGCTGCTTGCAATATTTTCTTATTTTGGTTTTTTTTTTAATTTTCTTTTTTTTTGGGGGGGGTATTTTTATTTTTTTTAATTTTACATATAAGATATTTTATTTTTTCCATTACATGTAAAGATAGTTCTCAACTTTTGTTTATACAAGCTTTACAATTTCAGATTTTTCTCCCTCTCTCCCCTCCCTCCCCCCTCCCCTAGACAGCAGGTAATCTGATATAGGTTATATGTATATATCTATATACATATATACACACACACACACACACACACACACACATATATATATATATACATAATAACATTAATCCTATTTCTGCATTGGTCCTGCTATAAGAGAAAAAATCAAAGCAATGATGAAAAACCTCAAAATAGAAAAAAACACAACAGCACCAAAACCAAAAGAAATAGTATGGTTCATTCAGGATCTATACTCCACAGTTCTTTTTTTTTCTTGGATTTGGAGATCCTCTTCTATCATGAGTTCCCTGGAACTCTTCTGTATCATTGCACTGGTGAGAAGAATATAGTCCATCACAGTAGATCAACACTCAATGTTGATGATACTGTGCATGCTTGCAATATTTTCTCCTTGACTTGGGAGCTCTGGAATTTGGTTATAATATTCCTAGAGGTTTAAGTAAATATGTTTGTCCTACAAATTCTCAATTTTCTGTATATCTTTTTGTATAATAGTTTCTGAAAATACTATTTATTACCTCTCTGTTCATTGTGAAGTCACCTTGTTTAATTTGGATTTTAGTAATTTGTTTCTTGCATCTTTTTAATTACCTGAAAATTATCATATTTGTTATTTTTAAAAACCCTGTAATTTGCTTTCTAGTCTCCAGGATGTGACATAAGCACATTTTACCTAAATGTGAGGTAAGTTGAAATAGGTATTATGGCACGCATTTGTAGTGTTAGCTCCAATGAATGGCCCTCAAACTGATGTAGGAGGTGAAAAAAGGGTTAACAGAAAAACCTAAGACCCAAGCTCTAATTCAGATATAACCCTAAAATGGATTCAGATCCCAGTTAATGGATGTTCATGGTGGAAGAGATCTTAGATATCAAGTAGCTCAACTTCATTTTTTACAGAGAAGGAAACATTGGCATTCAAAGTGAAGAACTGATTTACTCAAGGTCACAGAGAAAGACTAATTCAGCTTTTATTGAAATGAAATTTGATCTGAGGTAGAGTCAAAGGGAGCCTGCATCTCATAAACTCATAATCTATTAGAGCTGAAAAAGACCTGTGTTTGGCCGCCCAGCTGGCCACCTGCCCTCTCGGCTGGTGCAGGTGGGTTTTGCCACTGTCCTGCTGTGCCACCAGCTTGTTGAGCCAAGATCTAGGGGCCTC
The DNA here is from genome assembly GCF_019393635.1 of Dromiciops gliroides. Lineage (NCBI taxonomy): Eukaryota > Metazoa > Chordata > Mammalia > Microbiotheria > Microbiotheriidae > Dromiciops > Dromiciops gliroides. The sequence continues at coordinate 530,754,490 of NC_057863.1, forward strand.
AGTTGCTTGGCTGTGGCCCACAGCTTCCTACTGTCTTGCTCTAACCCTCTCTGTGCTGCACTGCCATGCACTGAGCCTCCCTTTTACCTGAGCGAGACTGACCTTTCCTGAAGTCTACTAAATTATCTCTGATTGGAAGACTGTGTCTCTCTGTCTCTTTGCAGGTTCTGTAGTTTGAGAATCTGTCCAGGGCTTGATTTAATGTTCTTTTCTTTTTTTTTTCTTTTTTTTTTTTTAGTGAGGCAATTGGGGTTAAGTGACTTGCCCAGGGTCACACAGCTAGTAAGTGTTAAATGTCTGAGGCCGGATTTGAACTCAGGTACTCCTGACTCCAGGGCCGGTGCTCTATCCACTGCACCACCTAGCTGCCCCCAATTTAATGTTCTTTTTGAGGGAACAGAAGGAGAGCACAAGCAACTTGCTGGCTTCTCTCCACCATCTTGGCTCCCTCACACAGCATTCTCATACTCCTTTCCAAATGAAGAAATCCAAGCACTTTTGGAGGGGAAAGCCTTGGAACATAAAGGTATTCCAAGAAAGACTTAGCCCTTTAAGTAGGGCTGCCTCCTCCCTTCCAGAATTCCCACCTCCCTCCCATGTGACCTACAGTGCTAAGAGATAGCAACATTGGAGTATTCCTTGTAGTCCAATGGATCTATTTTCCAGGTCAGCTGATTTTCCAAGGAGATATTTCATATTTCCCTCTATTTTTTATTCATTTGGATTTGATTTACTGTGTCTTGATCACTAGCTTCCATTTGTTCAATCCTGATTCTTAGGCAATTATTTTCTTCTGAGAACTTTTTTATCTCCTTGTCCATTTGACTTTTCTAGCTGTTGACTTTTTTCTCATGACTCTCCAGCATTGCTCTCATTTCTCTTTCCATTCTTGTAGTGAGATTCTAATGGGTTAACTTGGAATAGCAGTGAGACGATAACAGGCTCCTCTTCCTTGACTCAAAGGAGGCTCCTCTTCCCCTTTTTCCCATGCATTCCTTTCTCTCTTATCTTTATCTCTGGGTCTGGATTGTAACAAGCAGGTCACTCTGACCTCACATACATGTGTTTTTCTCTTGGGAAAATCATAATAACAGTACATCCAGCTTTTGTATATTTTTGTGCTGATGCATGAATTTCTTTGTTTAAAATGACTATATAAAGGAGAAAAAGCTTGCAATAAACGGCACTTGCTTCATATACGCTTGTGTCCATTTTCTCTGTTCCTTTCAGATTTCTCGCCGATCACAACACATTCTCTCCTCCATCTCTCTAAATCTTCCTTCTATCTCTCCTACTTTCTCTTCAAAGTCTCTTTTGAGTGCTTCCATGGCCTGAGACCAATTCATATTTTTCTTGGAAGCTTTGGATGTTGGTGCTTTGACTTTGTTATTATCTTCTTCTTCTGAGTGTGTATTCTGGTCTAACTTTCCCCCAAAGAAGTTTTCAATGGTCTGCTCTTTTCTCTGCCTGCTCATCTTAGGTGCCTATTTCTTGGCTTTTAACTCCTTCTTAAAGTGTGGTGCTGTTTCCAGGACACACTATTCGAGCTACAGCATGGCCCAGGGGGTGATTGGGGTTCTTCTCAGCCTGCCTAGCCTTCTTTCTTCTTGACCAGGAAACAGAAGTCTGATTCAACTCTGATTCTCTATTATCAGAAGCCCGGTGTGTCTGTGCCCCTCCCTCACTGGGCCACCATCACTCAATTCAGCCCACTGCTTCAGAACCAGGGCGCTTCACCCCAACTCCAAAAAAGACTGCCTCTACTTCACCCCGGCCTACCAGTGAACCCCCTCACCAGTCCGAGATCTGAGCCTCAGAAGAAGCTGCTGACTTTGAAAACTCTGAGGCACTGGAAGCACTGTCTGTTCCTGGCTATGTCCACATGCTGAAGTGCTCAGCCTGATCAGCAGGTGATCACAATTGCCCTCTTGCTGAAAAATAGTCTCACTCTGTTCTTATGTTCATTAGACTGCTCTGTTTTTTTTTAATTTGGGAGTGAGTGGATGGGTTTATCTGGAGCTTGTGCTATATTGTATCCTTTTTCTGAAATAATTTCCCCATTCTCTTATTGCTAGTTTTCCCCTGCAAAGCCTAAGCATTGAATTACCCTCACTCAGCTAATTTCTTTTTTTTTTTTGCAGGGCAATGAGGGTTAAGTGACTTGCTCAGTGTCACACAGCTAGTGTCAAGTGTTTGAGGCCGGATTTGAACTCAGGTCCTCCTGAATCCAGGGCTGGTGCTCTATCTGCTGCCCCACCTAGCTGTCCCCATCAGTGAATTTTTGTACCACTTTTTCCATTCAGCCAAATAACTTCTAAACCCACAGTTTTAAATATAACTTTCCCTATCCTTCTCCCTTTCTCCTTTAGTGTATTCTTTTGCCCCTCCTTTTACATTCTTTTTTAAGATCATCAAAATATGACAGATACACTCCCCAAACTTCTAATTAGACTCCCTTTATGGATCTCAAAGATCATAGAATTATGAAAGGATACAGGAATTATCTCCTTATGTTAGAATCTAATGTTTATCTTACTTAATTTGCCTATGTTTATATGTTTCTCTTGACATTTTGCTCCAAGCTATTAATTATCTTTCCATATCTTTCTTCCTTAGCTCTGTGATGTTTAAAATCTAAATTGTTGTTGCCTTAAAGTAGAAGCTTTAGCACCAGTCTTTGGGCATTAAGCATTGATTAAAGCATACCATGTATTCACATGGAGTTCAGAAAGTTAAGAAAAGGCCTATCTAGCCTAGAGTTCCAGCCTGGTTTGGTTCTTCCTCAAGTCCTCTACCATGAGCCTGCTTCAATCATGAACTCCCCAGCAAACTGAGTATGGAAGCTTTTTATAGGTCTGGAGCAGAGGTGGTCCTCACACACTGCTTCAAGCTGATTGGTAGGTGTCATACAAATCCATTGCTTCACTGGACTTGAAGGTGGTCTCAAGTTGAGTTAGCTTCTGAGAACAATACCTTCTTAAGGGCTAGCCAGGTGTGATTACAAACAAGTTAACTTGAAGTAGGCTAATCAGCAGTCAATCATTCTCATTTAATTCAATCAGTTTAGATTAATCTCCAGCTGAGCCTTTGAGTATTTGCTAAATCCTATTATTTTATCACAGCTCTCATTTCTTTCTCTATTCTTTTCTTTGCAACTCTACTTTAAAATTATTTTATCTTAAAAAACATAACTTTGCTTCTACTCTTTTAGGAATTATTTTTTTTAACCATATAAATATTTTATATTCTTATTTTCCAGTAACATTTAGAGATAGTTTTCACCATTTGTTTTTATAAGATTTCTTGTTTCAAATTTTTCTCCCTCCCTCCCCTTCATCCCCTCTCACCAAGAGAGCTAGTAATCTGATATAGGTTATATATGTACAATAATATTACACATATTTCTGCATTAGTCATGTAATGAGAGAAGAATCAGAGCAAAAAAGAAAAACAACAAAAACAAAAACAATAGAAATAGTATGGTTTAATTTGCAGCCAGATTCAATAGTTCTTTTTTTTCTGGATTTGGAGAGAATTATCCATCTTGAGTCCTTTGGAACTATATTGGACCATTGTATTGCTGAGAAGAATCAAGTCTATCACAGTTGATCAATACACAATGTTGTTGATACTGTATACAATGTTCTCCTGGTTCTGCTCATCTCACTAATCATCAGTTCATGCAAGTCCTTCCAGGTTCCTCTGAAATCTGCTTGCTCATTGTTTCTTACAGGACAATAGTGTTCCATTACATTGATATACCACAACTTGTTCAGCCATTCCTCAATTGATGGGCATCCCCTTGGTTTCCAATTCCTTGCCACCACAAAAAGAGCAGCTATAAATATTTTTGTACATGTGAGTACTTTTCCCTTTTTTATGATCTCTTTGGGAAAAAGCCCTAATAATGGTATTGCTGGGTCAAAGGGTACGCAAAGCTTCATAGCCCTTTAGGCATAATTCGATTGTTCTCTAGAATGGTTAGATCAGTTCACATCTCCACCAACAATGCATTAGTGTTCCAATTTTTCCACAGCTTCTCTAACATTTCTTATTTTCCTTTTTTGTCATATTAGCCAATCTGATAGGTGTCAAGTGGTACCTCAGAGTTGTTTTAATTTGTATCTCTCTAATCAATAGTGATTTAGAGCAGTTTTTCATATGGCAATAGATAGTTTTGATTTCTTCATCAGAAAACTGCCTGTTCATATCCTTTGACTATTTCTAATTTGGGCCATGATTTGGATTCTTATAAATTTGATTTAATTCTCAATATATTTTAGAAATGAGGCCTTTATCAGAAGTACTGGCTATGAAAATCAATTCCCTCTTTTCTGTCTTGCTTCTAATTTTGGATGTATTTCTTCTGTTTGTACAAAACCTTTTTAATTTAACGTAATTAAAATCATCCATTTTTGCATTTCATAATATTCTCTATCTTTTGTTTGGTCATAAATTGTTCTCCTTTCCAAAGACCTGAGAGGTAAACTATTCCTTGCTTCCCATTTTGACCTTATTTTAGTATAAGGTGTAAGATGTTGGCCTATACCTAGTTTCTGCCATATTCTCTTCCAGTTTTCCCAGCAATTTTTGTCAAATACTGAGTTCCTATCCCAGAAGCTGGAGTCTTTGGGTTTATACAACTGTAGATTACTATAGTAATTTACTAATGTGTCTCCTGTGCCTAACCTATCCCATTGATCTTCCACTTTATTTCTTAGCCAGTACCAGATAGTTTTGATGACTGCCACTTTATAGTAAAACTTCAGATTTGGTACAGCTAGTTCACCTTCCTGTGCAATTTTTTTTCATTATTTCCCTTGATATTCTTGACCTTTTATTTTTCCAGAAGAATTTTGTTATTATTTTTTCTAGCTCTATAAAATAATTTTTAGGTAGTCTGATTGGTATGGCACTGAATAAGTAAATTAATTTAGGTAGAATTGTCATTTTTATTATAGTAGCACAGTCTATCCATGAGCAATTGATATTTTCCAATTATTTAGACCTGATTTGATTTGTGTGAAAAGTGTTTTGTAATTGTGTTCATAGAGTTCCTGGATTTGTTTTGGCAAGTAGACTCCTTCTTCTAGGAATTCTGGCTGTGACTGTACCTACCACATGTTATTCTGTTTAGCTTTTTTGGTAGTTGTTTTGAAGACATCTTCTTTCTCAGGCTTTTTTTCTGGAATAACCCTCCACCAGAATACCTCTATACCATGGGATTATTTTTGTTTATTTGTTAATTCCTCCAGCCTACTTCATATTTTCTTATGTCTAGCCTATATAGAGAATGACTAGACTGAGCTTTTGTCCTCTTGGGCTAATTGTCTGCTTTCTTGCTATATCAAGTATTACACTACTTCAGGATTTAAGGGACACCTGAACTTCTAGAACTGTAAACTCTCAGTCCTCCCAGAGTGGTAGAATCAAAGGCAAAGTCTGATTACTGCCCTCCTGACCTGGTCTCTAAAACTTCCTGACCTAGGTTTATGTATATACAACATTCCTGTTTTTTTGCCGAAGATTAGAAGTACCACTAGCAGAAAATTTATAGTTCTTCAAGTTCAGTGACAGAACTACAAGCTCCACTTTTGTCTAGGATTCTTGCCTTTGTTATTCCTCTGTATTAGATTGGATAGGAGGCTGGAACTGATACTAAATATAGAGTCAGTCATTGAATTCCTGTGTGATCATGAATTTCTTTTACTTCATTATATAGCCTAGTGTCAGATACGGCTTTTCACCCTGGAATGCCACCTCCCATTTAAGCTCCTCAATTGGTCCTGGATTTATCACACTAGACTATACAGGGGAAATAGAGCTTCTATTTGCCACCTATTTTCACATCCTGCACATTGTCAGGATTCCCTTGAATGGATTTGAGATCTCTTCTTTGGCTGGTACACAGCCTTGATCCTCTTTCAGTTCCTTTGCACTAGAAGGCTCTCTAATGCTCCTACCAAACTCTGTCCCCAATGTCCATATGCCTCTCTATTTCCATATGTTGACCTGGGGGTAAAAAGACCCATTGTTGAATTTAGGGGGTAGGGGGTAAGGTTCTGCTATATTTTTTCTATTACTCCACTGTCTTGGATACCATTTAAAAAAACTTTGATTATGTAATATTGTAAATGAATTAACTATTTATATTTCCCCAGAGTAGATGTGATGATCTGGGAAAGTTCTGAAGAATAGAGTAAAGGAAAATAAAATTGGTCCTGAAGAATAAGACATAGGGAAAAATGAAATGAGTGAAAATTATGGTTGGACAGAGAAATGTTAAAATCCTTGAAAATAGAAATAGAACACTTATATGAAATGGACATTTTAAGGGAATGACTATGCAGAGGTGAAGTAGAGAAGATCATGGGAGATGAGTCAGTTGAGCAACTAGGAAATTAGGGTATTTGAGGAAATATCAACATGTAGATGAAATCCTATTATATGAGAGCAGAAGTTTGGACAGAGAGGGGGATGAGCCAGGAAGTGTATTCATTCAGAAGGGAGGGAGAATGTTCTGGGTCTTGGCAGATAATTGCAACTAGAATAGGAGTTCCATAATAAATTTGGATAGAATGGACCTCAAAGGAGTAGTGGTTGCTGAGGGATAGCAGTAGAAGGAGAATATGTTCACGATAGTGGGGAGTAAGAAGTATTTTGTCATCTCTACTGGTACCAGGGTGAGGATGGGGGATATAATAAGAGAAATAGCAAGCAGCACTTGAAAGTGATATGATATTTTATAGGTAGAACACTTTCTCAGTGTTTCTAAATTTTTAGTTAAAGTAAATTTGTTTCTTACAGAATGGAGGTTCCAAAGGGAACAGTGGAAGGAGAGGGCAGATCTGTAGTGCAAGATTGAGTTGTGGAGTTGGGGTTAATAGTAATAAGAGTGCAGGTAGCAGGGGTTGGAGACAGGGATTTATTTATTGGCACCCAAAATTTCAGTATAATTGAGATAAAATAAGAGATTTTGGGGATTATGCTAATCATTCAAAATTACTCTAGGCAGGTGGATGGAAGGGGCTTTTTTGACTAAGACAACTGATTAGAAAGATGAATACATTTTAAAAATGTGTTTACAGGGGCAGCTAGGTGGTGCAGTGGATAGAGCACTGGCCCTGGATTCAGGGGGACCTGAGTTCAAATCTGGCCTCAGACACTAAACATTTACTAGCTGTGTGATCCTGGGCAAGTCACTTAACCCCAATTACCTCACTAAAAAAAATGTGTTTACAATGTATAAAGCAGGATGCCAAATTAGAGATACAAACATACTAAAGATTGTCCTTGATCTCAAGGAGCTTACCTTCTAACAGGAGAAACATCACAGAAAGGGAAGGGCATTTTGGTTTTCAAAATTTCAGGGATAGTAAGCAGAGTCATAGATTGCCACATCCATTCCAGTAACAATTGTAGTATTGATTTGGTTATAATTGCAGTTGGGGATGTGTAATTTAAGATTCTAAATGTGGATTCTAATGTGTTCCCCCAGTTTGGGGGAAACTGACTAAAAATCACTGATAAAACGAGTTTAGGTTTTTAAGGGTTTATTGGAAAATAGAAAGAAAAAGATTGAGAACAGAATTCTAATAGCCTGGCATTCCTATCTTTCCTCAAATTTCCTGTGAAGTCCTCTCCCGCCACCACCATCAAGTCCGGAAGCCAAAAAGGCCAGCGCTCTCTGCACAGGCTCCCTTTCCTCCTTCCTGTCTCCTCCCAGACCATAGGAGGCTCCTCCAGTTGATTGGCTGGTAGACTTGATAAACAGCACCCATGAGCAAACGTCATTTCCTGACGCCAAGGAAAAGCCACAATGCCTCTGAGGCATTTTCCTCATGGTGGAGCTCTCCACAGCAAGTCTCCAGTAGGTGGCGTCATTCCAATCATTACAGGGAAATCATTGGAAAGATGGGAAGGTGTAGAAGGTAGGTGAGGAACGGTAGTGCAAGGGTCATATCTTTAGGGTCTTCAGAGACAATGTTACTTCTGAAAGAATCAAGCTGGGTTTTTTGGTGTTGTGTTAGCAATTATTGTTTTGAACCCTTCCCTTTCAGCATGTGCCACTTCTGTGTCTAGGACCATCTGGAAATCTGGAAAGTATAAGATCTTGTGTCAATGAACTTATGGTAAGAAATTATTTGGGGATTTGTCATTACACCTGACTAAGGTGAATCTACCTACCCAGTGCTTATTTCCTAAAAAAAAAAAAAATAGGGATTAACAAACACTGTTAAGAAAACTGTTTATATGCCCAAAGGGCTATAAAGCTGTGCATACCCTTTAAACCAGCAACAGCACTATTAGATCTTTATCCCAAAGAGATCATAAAAAAGGGAAAAGGACCCACATGTACAAAAATATTTATATCTACTCTCTTTGTGGTGGTAAAAAAATTGAAATTGAGATGCCCATCAATTGAGGAATGGCTAAACAAGTTGTGGCATATGAATGCAATGGAATACTATTGTGCTGTAAGAAATGATGAGCAGGAGAATTTCAGAGAAACCTAGAATGACTTACATGAACTGATCCTGAGTGAGATGAACAGAACCAGGAGAACATTGTACACAGTATCAACAACATTGTGTGATGATCAACTGTGATAGACTTAACTCTTCTCAGCAATACAATGATCCAAGAAAATTCCAAAGGGCTCATGATGGAAAATGCTCTCCACATCCAGGAAAAAGAACTGTGGAATCTAGATGCAGATTAAACCATACTTTTTTACTTTTTGGGGTTTTTTGTTTGTTTGTTTTTGAGGTTTTTCCCATTTCTGATTCTTCTTTCACAACATGACTAATACAGAAATATGTTTAATGTGATTGTACATATATAACCTATATCAGATTGTTTGCTGTCTTGGGGAATGGGGAGGGAAGGGAGGGAGGGATAAAAATTTGGAACTAAAAATCTTATAAAAACTAGTGTTGGAAACTATTATCTCTACATATAACTAGAAAATAATAAAATACTTTTATCATTTTTTAAAAGGAAAGAAAACTGTTTAAGTGATACCCTAGAAGCTCCTCTTTTCCATGATGTCTGGCAACTGAAAGACTAGCTACAGAATTCTAAAAGGTTGTTCTTTAAAAATAGCAACTACAGTTAAAAATATCTTTACATATAACTGGGGAAAATAAAATATTATTTAAAAAGAATAAGAAAAACAACTATAGTTGTTACAAGATATATAATTCTGAAAGACATTTTTACGTTTATATACTTCCTAAGAAACACAGTACAGCCATTCTCTGTCATTTTTTTTGTATCTCTATTTTTTCTGTTTTCAGTCTGTCAGTCTTTCTGTCTGATTCTCACTCTAAGGTTATAAATAACTTCCTAATCACCAAATCCAATGACTTTCTCTCCCCTTCCTCACCACTAATCACCAAATTTGACTTATATAGTTTTAAAAATTTAGTTTATTTTAATTTATGGAATAAAGCAAACCTTTCTATAACATAATATAATAAAAATGATTTCACATGAAACTACAAATCTAGTATTTTAACTTGCTATTTCTTTGAAATATACAACAAAGTTATCATGTAAATTTCTTTTTTCCCTTTTTTTATTCCTTCCCCCCATCCTTGTGATGGCTACCATTAGATATAAATAGGCATATATATGTAAAATTATCCTATACACACTTCTATTTATAAGTTCTTTCTCTGGATGCAAATAGCATCTTTCTTCATATGTCCTTTATAGTTAATTTGGGTATTTATAGTAGTTAAAATTACTTACTCAAATCAAAGTCATTCTTAAAACCATATTGATTTTACTCTATACAATGCTTTCTCAGTTCTGCTTGTTTTGCTCTTCATTATTTCATGCAAGCCTTTCCACACTTTTCCAAGATTATTGAGTTCAGCATTACCTATAGCAAATAATATTCCATCACACTCATAAGCCACAACTTGTCCAGCCATTCCCCATTTGATTATCCCTGTAATTTCTAGTTCTTTACCATCACAAAGAGAGCTGCTATAAATTTAGAACATATAGGTTCTTTTCCTTTTCCCTAATTATCTTTGGAAAAAGACCTAGTAGTGGTATTGGTAGATCAAAGAGTATAGACAGTTTAATAACTCTTTGGGCATAATTCCAGAATGCTCTTTAAAATGTGTGAATCAGGTCACAATTCTATTAACAATGAATGTGTTGGGGGGCAGATAGGTGGTGCATTGGATAAAGTATCAGTCCTGGATTCAGAGCCTGAGTTCAAATCTGGCCTCAGACACTTGACACTTATTAGCTGTGTGACCCTGGGCAGGTCACTTCACCCCCATTGCCCCACAAAACAAAACAAAACAAAACAATAACATCAAAAACAATGAATGTGTCCCAATTTTTCCATACTCCCTCCAACACTTTTCACTTTCCCCTTCAATAATTTTAGCTAATATGATAGGTATAATATGCTATCTCAAGGTTGTTTAAATTTGGATTTCTCTAATCAATAGTGATTTAGTACTTTTTTCATATGGCTATGGATAGTTTTGATTTCTTTAGCTGAAAACTGTCTGTTCATATTCTTTGACCATGTAACAATTGAAGAATGACTTGTATTCTTATAAATTTGACCTAATTTCTCTACATATTTGAAAAACGAGGCCTTTATGACAGACTTTTATCCAGTTTTATGCTCTCTTTCTAACCTTGACTGCATTTGGTTTTGTTTGTGTAAACCCTTTTTAATTTAATATAATCAAGATTATCCATTTAATTCCATAATGCTCTCTGTCTCTTGTTTTGTTTTAAATTCTTTCTTTATCCAGAGTTCTGACAGGTAAATGTTCTATGCTCCCCTAATTGGATTATGGTATCATTCTTTATGTTTGGCCACTTTTCTTGACTTTAAGACTCATAATCCAACTGCCTATAAGGCATATGCATTTAGACGTCCCATGTCAAATTCAGTATATTCTAAATACAGTTCATTATCTTGCCCCTGAATCCCATTTTTCATTCTTATGATTATTTCTTTCTGAAACACCACCATTTTCTTTGATCATTGGATAATAGTTTTAGAAATATAAGGAAACTCAGTGGTCATGGAGTTCAAAACAACTCATGTTACAGGAAATTGAAGTTGAGTGATGGTAATTGACTTGACCAGAGTTACACAGGTAGTTAGTTTGTGAGCAATGATTTGAACCTAGGTCATCCTGGCATCAAATCCAGCAGCCTATCTACCTTACCTTGCCTATGTATAGATTTTCCATCAATTTCTTTAGGTTTCGCATATAGCCCCTTTTCTTGATCATCCAAAACAGAAGAACTCAGTTCTTAGATTTGGGCCATCTCAAACCTACCTTTCTTCAATTATCAGGAATGTTCTACATGATAAAACCACTAAAGAAAATTTTGGCATGTGCCTAGAATAGATAATCTCCCATGAGATCCTCCAAGGTCACAGGTGGATAAGAGTGATTTTTGCTTGGATCACTACTATAGACATCAATGGCAACAGACTTTTTTTTTTTTTGGTGAGGCAATTGGGGTTAAGTGACTTGCCCAAGGTCACACAGCTAGTAACTGTCAAGTGTCTGAGCTCGGATTTGAACTCAGATACTCATGATTCCAAGGCTGGTGCTCTATCCACTGTGCCACCTAGCTGCCCCTGCAACATTCTTTTAAACATGCTCTTTTCCTCGAGTCTTTAGACTCTGTATAAAATTATCCATAGAGATTACAGATTTAGAGTTAGAATAAAACTTAGAAAAATAACATAATCTGATTGCTTCACTATAAGGATGATGAAACTGATATCCAGAGAATTAAATCAATGTACCCATGGTCATAAAAGTAATATGTGGAAGAATAGGGATTCTAACCCCAGGCTTCAGTCCAGAGCTTTTTCAATGCTACATCCCAGTGCCTTTTAATGTTGTGAATAAACTATTCTTAGTTAAAACATGCTCAGTGACATTAATGATTGTGGACTTCAAAGCTAGGTATAAACAAGAACACTGTATTTCTTTTAATAGTTTGTGGTCCAGTTCAAATCACATATGCTTCCTAATAAGATAAGCAATAACTCTTACCTGAGACTAATAATGAAAGAAGAGATCTTCATAAACTTCTCTACCATGTTAAGAGAGAGCAGAGTAGTTAAAGTTGTTTACTTATTTTGCATTAAAATTGCATTTAAAATCTACACTATAGCATGCAGAAAGCAAATAGAGAAATAGAGATGTAAGGGTCTATCCAAATATTGGATCAGTTTTAAAAATAAATTGTTGGTTGCCTTTATTTTTTCATTCTATTACTGTGCTGATGATTATAGTGAATGAAAGGTTAATTATTCTTCCTTGGAAAGTAGCATTTAATGGGTTGAAGTTACTGCAGAGGGATTTGATAGCAATGGCTCCTTCAATTCCTGGAATTCCAAAAGATTTGCACTTAATGTATACTGTTAACAATTTAAATGAAATAGCTTTTATCAGCTGTGTATAGTTTTCAATGAACAAAGTCAAACCTGTGCCTTTCTGATCCCTGTGGGCAGGGGATTTGATTAAAATTGGACAAATAAGTCTGACTGCTCCTTGAAAGGCATAGAAAATGCTAATATGAACCACATTCACCAGTTCCTTCGGGATGAGGTAGCAATAACTGAATAGAGTCTGGAAGGTAACTTTGGCTGAAGAGTTACCCAGTTGTATATGAAGAACCAATCAATATAGCTAAAAGCTAAGTAATGGACCCCAAACTGGGCTACTAAGACTATGGGGCAAATGGATATGACACTTAAAATGAACCATTAGCCGGGCTTAAATAATTGGCCATGAAATAGTGGAAAGATAAATAACAAATTACCCAAATATAGGCAACTATGGAATCATTAACTATTTATTAACTCTGTGACTATGGGTAAATCATAGAAACATAGTTTTTGGGTAGGAAAGAACTTCTAAGGCCATCTAGTTCCATCCATGCTTGTGTAATTAGCTCTTTATATCACTGAGAAGTGACCTGGTGAGGAGGAACCCACTATCTTCCAAGGCAGTCCATTCTACTTGGGCATATACCTAATGATAGGAAGTGTCTCCTTACTTTATAGATAAATCTATTCTTATTTATGACAACACCACGACCTGTATAAGTCCTATACAAGTCTTTTCTGTTTAAGACAAAAGATATATACATTCCTTTTTGGGATCTTCCTGTGGCAAATCCCTTAATCAACCTGCCCATCTTCCTCTAACTGCTTTCTAGTCTATGAATGCCCTTCCAAAGTTGTTCCTTTAAACACAGAATATTTTATTGTCATCTGACCAAGAGAGAGGACCATCCTCCCCACCCCACACACTCTTTTTAATGCAGGCGATTTTAACTTCTTTTGGGTGCCACATTACATTGCAGACTCATATTGAGCTATAATTAGTCTAAAATTCCCAGGTATTTTTCTTTTGAATAGGTCGCTAGACATAGCTCCTCCATATTGGACTTAGGAACCTGATATTTTGATTGAGGTGTAGGTTGTTGTTTCTAATATCTCAAGTCTAATATTAACTGGGTGTGTAAGCTTAGACAAGTTCCTTCTTAGATCTTTTGATTCCAACAAGTTTGTTCTTTCCTGTACATAATAGCTTACCTCCATCTTGTATTTGGTTTCCTCAGAGATCTTCTATAAGTTGGATGATAGTGAGTGATCCTCCCAGGCAACATGACTCCTGATTGAACTATTTCAAGGATCTTTGATTTCATTAATATGGGTAGATGGATAACATTTTCCTGCCTAGGCAATTTTCATTCATGAGTTGTTGTGGATCTACATAGAATTCCCCGATTACTTGCCTTATTTGATTAACTAAACTGACCTGAAAATGAGAAATACAATCTTTTTGTCTAACTAGTATTTGAGGCATTTACAACTTGGCAGGACCCAGTAGTCTTTGAGTTCACCTCTATAACATTCCAGAAAACAGGACAACAGAAGGAGGCATTAGAGAAAGACTAGTGGAGAAAAACTAAATTACAAGGTACTCATCACCAGAAGGTTGTGAAGAACTAAATACAGTGCATCTTAAGCATGTGTACATTTAACTTGTGACTTCAAGCACTTCCATGATTATATTCGTCACCTCATTTTCACTTGTGTATTGGCAACCACACACATTCCATGCTTATGCACAGTAGAGACAGTGTCAGAGGTGGTGTCAAGCTTCTCCACTCTCAGAGTCTTCTGAGAAAATGGGTTTGGGAGCAAGACTTGGCTGCCTTCTTCAGCTACTCCCAGCTCAGCCTGGACCCAAACACTTCTATGCTCATAGGGATTGAAGGAGAGAACAAGCAAAGCTGCATAACTTGGGGGTATTTAGTTAGGAGAGAGAGGGCTATCTCCCTAGCACTCTTGGTAAACATTGGCTCTGCTCCCAGTACTGCTAGAGTGCTTAAAAGGGCTGGAAACAGTGGCACATGGAACTGACCATGCTGAGGGGCTGTTCAATTTGGGTTGGTGACACAGCAACCTCTCCTTTGGTTTTCAGAGAGTGGCCAAGGTAGAAAGGTTTACAACAGTGTAGTATACAGTACAAAGCTATCATGCTGCCATTTCACGTAGTGAAAGATAAAATTCAGGTTAAAAATGTTTTAGGTTTTTTAAAATTTAATCATAAAAGCATTTTATTATTTTCCAGTTACATGTAAAAAGTTTTCAACATTTGTTTTCATAAGATTTTGAGTTCCAAATGTTTCTCCCACCCAGCCTTCCCTCCCCCCTCCCCAAGACATAAAGCAATCTGATATAGGCTATATATGTACAATCAAAATGTCTTAGTTTTAAGAATTTTATTTGCAGTGTACTTTTTTTTTGGTGGGGCAATGAGGGTTAAGTGGCTTGCCCAGGGTCACACAGCTAGTAATCAAGTGTCTGAGGCCAGATTTGAATGCAGTATACTACTTATAGTACTATAGATTTCATGTGTTATAAAAAGTAGATACTGTCTGAAATCAATGTGTGTTTTTTAAATTGATATGTTAATATGAAAGGTCACAGAATTTTAAGGAATTAGCAGTGAGAAAAAATGTTCTGTATATTACCAATTTTATTTTGTGTGCTGCATTTTATGGGGTTATTTCAGGTACTGTAATAGGAAAGGTACATATTATCAGACAATGTTTTGTTATAATGAATTGTATGCCAAAAAGTATGTTTTCAGCCATCTCTAGTACAAGATTACTGTATTTGGTAGTTTCAGGAACCTAGGTCCCTACTAGGTGAATTGTATCAAAATTCATGATTTTGACTTCTGCGCAGTTTTCTAGAACATTACTTCCATGGAAGTTAAGGATTGACTGTACCTAGTAATAAAGGCTAGACTGTAATTTTATGGTTAAGGGGAGCTACCAAATGAGGAAACTCCTTCTATTTATGCAGGTCAGCACCTCCTCTGTCATTTATAGGCTTAGAGAGTTGCCCAGAGCATCAACAGGTTGAGTGACTTGCCCAGGGTCATGCATTCAGAATGTGTTACTGTCATAATTCAGTTAGGAATCTTCAGAATGCCAAAGACCCAGTATAAGAAAAGAAGGGGTTCAGGAGAAGATAAAGCAAGCCAGTTTATTGAGGAGAGACACTCACAAAATGTGGGGCAATCGAGAAACATGGTGGAAACTCTTCAGATCCTTTGGGTCCCTGGATAAAATTAGGCCTTCCACTGGGTTCTGGAAAAAGTAGGGTGCCTTCTCCTAAACCAGTAGGCATGGAATGTTTTTATGAGGCTTTTTTTCTAGCTTTAATAGGACCAGATATTGGGGGAGGGGAGTGTAGAGACTGAACCTTGGGACTGATTCTGATTCATGCTAGGAGATTGAGCAAAGGCTTCTAGGAAATTGGCTGCTAATTGATATTCAGACTCCCAGATATTGGGAAAAGAAACCTTAAGCCTTTCCTGACGGAGTGACTTGGGGAGTTTTATTTTATTTTGTTTTTGTAGCTCCTTTGGGCTTCTTCATTTAGCAGCTTGGGGAAGCTCCCTTTTAGTCAGATGGGAATTGAGACCAAGTCTTCCTGGTTTTGAGGGGAGTTCATTATCCATTTCACCAGGCTCCTTTACTGGTGCCACCCCATGTGAGGCAGTTTTAATCAGAAACGCCATTTTGCTGTCCTTTAAATCATATAAGTGATTTTCTATAAGTAAGGCTTGCCTTTCTTATGTGGCTTCAGATAGCCTACCCTGTCCCACTCCAGAAAAAAACAAACAAGCAAACAAAACATTTCACCTTTACTAATTAGAGGCAGTATAGTTGAGAGGTTAAAAAGCTAGCTTCAGAATAAGGAAGACAAAGTTTCAAGTGCTTCTATCACATACCAGTTGAGTGGCAATTGATGTTTCATATTACTGATGTGCCTCAGTAAAGTGAGCTTCAGAATGGAGTGTTCTTAAGTCAATGAAACTACAGGTCAAGATGACAAACAAACAAACTTGTTGATAGAGTTTTGTTGACATTCTCCTACCCCCAATAGCAGAAACACACTAAAAATACATTTGACTGCAAATATAGGGACTGGAAAGGAGACCCGAATCAAGATAGCAGAAGCTGGAGACTCACTTGTAATAGAGGATGGCCTGAGTTGGACACAGAGGAATCATGATAATGAGTCCTTGACTCTTCCTTTTGTCTCTGTCCCCTCACCTCCTGCACCTTGGTCAGAAACAAGCAGTGATCAGAGTTCAAAAGTATAATATAGAGAATATGTTGAGATGCATGGTGAGAAGAGAGCACAGGACATGTTGACAGGACAAATGGATGGTATTCTCCCCAAGATTGCCTTTAATTTTTAGATTCAAGTTGGCTGATAAAGGGTATTCAGGGTATCTTACCCACTACCCTGTGCCCTAGAGTTTGGACTACTGCATTCCATTCCTAATCTATAAAGTAAAGAAACTGCCCTTAACAATAGCTAAGGTCCCTTCCAGCTCTAAATTTGTCTATAACAGCCTCTGTGACTGTCTCCTATAAGAACATTGACAACATCCCCCGATTCCAGCCACCTGCAGGCCACAGATTACTCTATATTTTATTCACTCCTGCCTGCTGGATTCTGACAGAGACTGTGCCATCCTAAGGCAGGGGGTCCAAGGCTAGTGAGTGCTAATGCTAAACTGGGTATTTAAGAGACAATGAATGCTGATTATCGTAATTACTTGTGTATTTTTTTAGCTGAATCTCTTTTCAGCATCAGTCACAACATCTGAAGTCTATGAGCAATTTCCTCTGTGAAGAATGACATTGTTCAGCCTCAAACTTCATTCTTCCTTCCTTTATCCAATCATATCCCTCTCCCAGCATGATTAACAACCCCTATCATCTTGTTTACACCTTCCTTGATCTGTCCTCCAGACTCAATGATCTTGAGGTGAACAAATTCAGCTGAGCACTGAGTTGTTCCAAATTATTAACACTGTGTGCCTATGTTCTATGTCGTGCCTTGAGTTTTCAGCTTTGGATTTCAAAGGGAGTTTGATTTGGTGTCTTTTTTTATTTCACCAAGTGCTACATTGTGTTGAGCCAAAGAATAATAGCTACTTTCTCATATCCTTTGGTTTTGAACAGTAAATTCAAATAAATCATTTTAAAATCAAAACTCTACTTGTTTCTACCCTGCCCATTTTCTTTTCTTTTCTTTTCTATGTGTTTCATTAGAATATTGGCAAAAGATCTGGAGAGGATAGAAAGCACTGGAAGTGGTGAGCCATGCCTGTTTCTGAATATACTAAGTAATTTGTCTCTTCCCATCCAGTAGTTAAAGAAAATGCATAAGCTGATAATCAGGTGCCTCACTTGCAACTGAATAAGTATTAAGTGATCTCTCTGGGGAAGGGTTTCCCAAACTTATTAAGAAGGGCACCAGGGATGACCTAAGGTTTCAGTCACTATAAGCAAACATAACCAGTGTTTTTGTCTCTTATTTCAGGAGTGACATGTTAATAATTCTTCTGTAACCTATCCTGGTCTGACCTTATCTGCAATATTGTGGCAAATTCTGGGTGCCACATTTTAGAAGGGACATCTAGAAGGTGAATAGTGTCTGGAGCAGGGCTAACAGGATAGTGAAGGACCTTGAGGCCATGATATAAGACGATCACTAAGAGATGTTT
Source organism: Dromiciops gliroides (assembly GCF_019393635.1). Classification (NCBI taxonomy): domain Eukaryota; kingdom Metazoa; phylum Chordata; class Mammalia; order Microbiotheria; family Microbiotheriidae; genus Dromiciops; species Dromiciops gliroides. The sequence goes on from NC_057863.1 coordinate 530,772,609, forward strand.
ATTTTGGAGACGAAGACATTGAGTTGGTGGGGTTAAAGAGGGCAAGAATGATTTTTGTCTTCAGGTTTTAAAGAATTATCATGTGAATTGTTTTTCAGGTATTGGTGAATGTCTGAGGTACATTTAATTTATGAAATTCTGTGATTGTTTAACCTCTTAAATCCTTGGGCTTAGTAAAACACTTAAGGAGTTGTGGGAGAGTCTAGATGTGGATATGCACATGTATATGTCTGTGTGTATGCATATGTGCATGCATGTGTATGGTAATTTGGAAAGAGTCACAGTGCCCTCATGCATGTATGAGATTCTGTCTTTACAAAACAGATTACCTGTGAAGTGGGGCCTGATAGCAGAGTCCTAGAGACCCTGTACTCATACCTTTTTTTGCTAGAAGAATTTATCCTACTGAAAGAGCTATGTATCACTGACCAGGTTAGTAGTATTTCCAAATCCTTCATTAACAATATCTTGGACTGTGTACTGTGTGAGTGATTGGTCCCCTAGAGTGATCAGAGGAGATTAGACCAAAAGGATAGTGTAACAAAGCTTAGGTACTTGAACAATGTCCTGGGGATAATGCAGCAATAGAGTACCAAGACTGTGGTCAGGAAGACTCACCTTCCTAAATTCAAATTTGGCCTCAGATGCTTACTACCTGTGTGACCCTGGGCAAGTTACTTAACACTGTTTGCCTCAGTTTTTTCATATGTAAAATAAGTTAGAGAAGGGAATGGCAAGCCACTCCAGTGTCTTTGCCACGAAAACCCCAAAGGAATCCACAAAAGGTTGGGTACCAGTGAAAAACAAGTAAACAACAACAACCCAGGGATGAGAGATGATATTCCTATTTGTCCACAGGGGAGAGAACAGAAGTAAGAAATATACCCATTGTTGATTGAATATAAGATACATAGAAGTATATTTAAACTCAAAATAAGTAAATGTTCCCTAAGCAAAAGGAAAATCAGCAGCCTCAGAAAGGGGATTCCTCTTGACTTGGGGAATATAACCCAAATCTGAGTTTGGAAATATTGTAGAAGGAATGCTAAAAATATTATAGAAGGAATTCTTGGTCAGTAATAAGGTAGACTAGATGACCTCTGAGTTCCTTTCTAACTCTGAGGTTTTGCCACGTTACAAATTCTACAAATCTTAGTTTCCTTGTCTGTAAGATATGCATCACTATACTTGTACCACCTACTTCAAAGAGTTTTTTTTCTGAGGAAAATTCTGTGCACACCTTCAAGTATCAAATAAGTGTGCTTCTTTATGCTATTTTACTTCCCCAAATTTTCTTTACTGGAATGTGGGAGAATGCTAGATCTCCCTAAGAAATCAGAGCACAAATTGAAGAAAATCTGTGAACAGGAAACATTTTCCTGCTGCAAAGAAAAACCATATTTATTTACACCTTAGTTGTTTATGATAGTGTCACTGGGCTGAGGAAACAAATGGTGTTCTGCTTTGCTTATTCCCTCTCCACATGAGCCCAAGGAAATGTAATCAGATGTTTCTTTTAACAAATGGCAAGCTCACATTAAGAAGCTATTCTGCACGCAGTCTCCTGTTCCTATGTTTTGGGAATAACTGGGTACTTATTATTCCCAGGATGTGTTAAGTGAATGGAATAAAATAAAAAACATTGTTACTTTCATCATTATGCAGACAAATTGCTTGGATTTTTAAAAAATACCTCACTGTTTCAAATCATCAATGTTTTTGGGAAATTGTTTTGTAACAGTTCTTTTCCTGGGTCATAACTAAGAGTGCTCTATCCTTTAGTGTCTAGGTAGGTTACTGAGACATGTAAAAGAAGACATACAAATGGGAAGAGATCAGGTTCCTTTCCTAAGGTTAGTGCTGTTTCCTCTCAATGTTTATTTGGTCCATTATCTAATAGGCTGAGAACTTGCTACACTAAAGCCTCTTCAACATTTTTAAATGATTATCTTTAAATACTATACACATGGACTCATGTATGACACATCCACAAGTTGTTTCTTAATGTTTTATTTATCGGATTATTTTAAAAAATGACAGCATTTTAAACAAACACATAAACACCATCTGTTCAAAAATATTTGTATTTACTACTAGAGGCAGAAATCTCCAGCACGAGCCTCCAGTTAATTTAGGTGATAGAGCAGCATGATGCAGTGGAAACAGCTCTGTATTTTGATGCAGAGGACCGTGATTTGAACATCTCCTCTACTGATCACTACCTGTGCATAAGGCAAGTCACTGGACTTTAGATTGTTCAGCTAGAAGATTAAGATTTTGCTTTGCGTCAGAGAATGACTTCAAAAAGGCTAGGTACATGAACATAATGGTGTATTAGTGCACTATAATAAACAAATATGAAGGATTCGGGGAAAATTTATATATGAACTGATAAGAAACTGAAGCACGAGGAAGACAACACACTAAATAATGCAAATAGAATGAACTAAAAAGAACCGATAAGAAAAAGGAAAGGAAAAGAAGGAAAGAAAAGAAAGGAGAACAAAACAACATTGTATAATTAAAATGGCAAAGTTTGGTCTTGAAGAAGAGTTGAGAAAATATATCACTATTCTTTCTTTACAGAGGTGGAGGATTGTGGGTATGGAACATTGCATTTATTTTCAGATTTCTTTGATGCATAGATTAGCTTTGTTGAACTGTTTCCCCCATCCCCTTTATTTATCTTTTTATTCTTTGTTATAAGGAATATCTCACTGATAGGGAGGGGACGATATTTAGAAATTCAGCTAATTAAAAAAAGATATCAATAAAATTATTTTAAAAACAAGTTGTAGAAGAAAACTTCTGAAGTACTTTGCAGCTCCAAATTTATGATCCTAGTCTTCTATATATTTGTTTATTTTCTAGTCCTCAGTACAAGTTATTTCACTATTTTAAGGTAGAAGTATGGTGCTAGGGGCAGCTAGGTGGCACAGTGGATAAAGCACTGGCCCTGGATTCAGGAGGACCTGAGTTCAAATCAGACCTCAGACACTTGACATTTACCAGTTGTGTGACCTTGGAAAGTCACTTAACCCTCATTGCCCCACCAAAACCAAAACCAAAACAAAACAAAACAAAAAAAGAAGTATGGTGCTCACCTTTTACTAGGTCTGGCATATTAGGTATCTGTCTTCCAAGAAGAATTTTGCTGCTCATGATTTTTGAAAATTAAATTATTTAATATCTACTTCTTTGTTAAAGCACTATGAAAGGAGAATAGAAATGCCATAATATTGGTGACCGAATTTTTAAAAATGAGACTTTGAGTAGGACTCAGTAAAATGAAGTTTGTTTTCTACTTTTTGTTGTTGTCATTTGTCTTTTATTCTTGAAGAGGACCATGGCATTGGGGTGATGTCATGACTTGCACTGAATTGTATTTAAGTGGGGGAGGGCTGTGCAAAGTCAACAACCTCACTGTCTTCTCCAGAGACATCTGAGTCTAGTGACAAGATATACATCAGGACAACTGGAGATGACCCCAGATGTTTTTAAGGCAATTGGGCTTGTGATTTGCCCAGGGGTCACACAGCTACTAAGTGCCAGAGGTCAGATTTGAACTCAGGTCCTCCCAACTTCAAGGCCAGTGCTCTATCCACTATACCACCTAGCTGCCCCTGTACTTTTTGAAATTTAAAGGAAAGACATAGGGAATGAACCTGTGATTTCACTTGCCTAGTAAAATTTAGGGAATTAAAATAGGGTCAGGAAACTCCCTCTAGTAGTGCAGGTCAGAATCTTTTCCACATCTGAAAGTCTGAGAGAGTTTGTGGAAGCCATGAGTTGATGTGACCTACTAGGATTACACATTCAGTGTGTGTCAGGTACAGATCTTGAAGCCAGGCCTTCCTCTATCTAGGCTCCCCCTCAATCCACTATACCAGACTAATAAAAATGCAGAGTCTGGAGATGTCCCTAAGTATCCTGTTGCTCCCATCTGATGATTTACAAACCTAGCAAAGTATAGTAAACTGTGTAATTTTGCAACGTTGAAAAAAATTCCCCTGTATGAATCATTCTAAATATCATGTTAGTGGTACAAGAGATCTTAGAGATCACGTAGTTCAACTTCATTTTTACAGAGAAGGAAACTATGGCATTCAAAGTGAAGAACTGATTTACTCAAGGTCACAAAGGAAGACTAATTCAACTTTTATTGAAATGAAATTTGATCTGAGGTAGAGTCAAAGGGAGCCCAAATCTCATCAACTCATAGTCTATTAGAGCTGAAAAAGACCTTAGAGACTACCTTTTCCAACTGCCTTATTTTCCAAAGGAGAACACAGAAACTCAAGGTTAGTGTAGAAAAGATTAGAACCCCAGTCTCCTAAACTTTTAGTCCAGTATACTTTGTTTGTTTGTTTGTGAGGCAATTGGGGTTAAGTGACTTGCCCAGGGTCATACAGCTAATAAGTATCAAGTGTCTGAGATCAGATTTGAACTCAGGTCCTCCTGAATCCAGGGCCAGTGCTTCATCCACTACACCACCTAGCTGCCCCCAGAATACTTTGAAGAGGTTGTTAATATTTGGTCTTCTTGGGGAGAAGGAGCAACTCCCAGAGAAAGAATTCGGTGTCCCATGACTCAGGAACCAGTTGAACAGAAAGGGAGCCCACTTGGTCTTTCTCCTTCATCACACAGCATTCTCATACTCCTTTCCAAATGAAGAAATCCAAGCACTTTTGGAGGGGAAAGCCTTGGAACATAAAGGTATTCCCAGAAAGACTTGGCCCTTTAAGTAGGGCTGCCTCCTCCCTTCCAGAATTCCCATCTCCCTCCCATGTGAACTACAGTGCTAAGAGATAGCAACATTAGAGTATTTCTTATAGTCCAATGGTTCTATTTTCCAGGTCATCTGTTTTTCCAAGGAGATATTACATATTTCCCTCTATTTTTTAATTCATTTGGGTTTGATTTATTGAGTCTTGGCCACTAGCTTCCATTTGTTCAATCCTAATTCTTAGGCAATTATTTTCTTCTGAGAACGTTTTTATCTCCTTGCCCATTTGGCTTTTCTAGCTGTTGACTTTTGTTTTTTCTCATGACTCTCCTGCATCACTCCCATTTCTTTTTCCATTCTTTCTTCCATCTCTCTAAATCTTCCTTCTCTCTCACCTACTCTCTCTTCAAAGTCCTTTTTGAGTGCTTCCATGGCCTGAGACCAATTCATACTTTTCTTGGAAGCTTTGGATGTAGGGGCCCTGAGGTTGTTATCCTCTTCTGAGGGTGCACCTAGATCTTCCTTGTCTCTAAGAAACTTTCTATAGTTCTCAACTTTCTTTCTTTGCTCATCTTGCCATCTTTTACTTTACTTTTAACTCTCTCTTAGAGTGGCGCCCTATTTCCAAGCTACACTGTCACAAGCTTTAGAGGGCCTCAGGTGTTTGGGTTTGAAGGAGGGCAGATTTTTCTTTTGCCTGGTCTATTCACTGGTCTGAAGATAACTTCAAGCTAACTTGCTAATTAACCAGCCAGCAGAATTTTGTGTGCTGTGGTTATTAGCACTGATGAGCCTGTGCCCCTCCCCAACCTGGGCCTCTAGCCACTCAAGATTTCTTACTGGTTTCCTGTTGGGGTGGGATAGCCAAATTCCTACTCAAGTCCTGTATGTGAAACATTGTTGTTTTTTTCCTAATGGGTTAATAAATTTTTATCCATTATCAGCAGCACCATCATTGTCATCATCATCATCTTTGCCACTGTAAAGGAAACTTTCTTACATATGCACAGCTTGGCAATCCCAAGAGCCCTCTCACCCAACCATAAGCTTAGTTCCAGAAGACGCCAGTACTGGAGCTGATTAAGAAACTCAGGGGTAAGTTTCTCTAGTGCAGCCTGCCTGGGGAGTGTGTTGGCATGATCATGGGGTGGGGACTCCACTTGTAGCCCAGCACAGGCCCCCTCTAAGTTCTCTTTGGCTGGAGAATAATCTCAGCCCTATAGCATTTTGTATCTCTCGTGGAACTTTTTAATACTACATTACCTTCCCTCCTCCAAAACAAAGAATGGAATCTTTTTCATTTTTTGTATTTACCCCCAAGCTTTGAATATAGTAAATACTCAGTAAATATTAAGGAAGAAAAGGAATAGGGAAAGGTGGATACATGAAAGTAGGGGAGGAAGGAGGGATTGGGTGGAAGGGAGAGAAGATGGAGGAGAAAGAGAGAATGGGAGGAAGGAAGGGAAGGGAGAGAGGGGAAAGGGAAGGGAGGAAGAGAGTGAAAGGGAGGGAGGAAAAAAATAATACTTGGACATTGTTAAAGAATCTTCTAATACATAGACCAAGATATAGAAAAAAACACTTTATTTTTATTTATCCATTTTATGGAATCTTTTTCATGTTGTTAGCATAGTTAACATACATTCCTCATAGTCCTTTTCCAAGATCTTCTCCTGCTCTGTGCCACTCTCCCATATGTTGAATATCAATTTCTCCCAAAGTCATACTCCTAAGCCCAGTGATGGAAATGGAAGACCCATCTTAATATATGACTCAAACCTACCCACTCTTAGCCCCTTTACATCCTATATGTCATAGTTATGATGTCCCTTGCCTCATTGATGCCCATCAATATTTGGTACATACATTTGTAGGCCAAACACATGTTAACAATTCTATTTTTTACACATCTTATTATAGAAAGGGGAGGTAGCATAGTAAAATAATATATGTTGAACCTGGATCATTCTTTTTCCTGGGTCTTAGTTTCTTCATCTCTGAGGTCAGAAAATTCTGTTACATGGTGTCTAAGATTTCTTCTAGTTTGAATGTTGCAGGATTCTATATCTCTAGACCAGTGAACTTATGTCTATAATTTTGTCCCCCAACCCAAGGCCAATGATTATCTTTGTAGGATTATTTTGATATGGAAAAAGTCCCTACTATGGATCATGGAATAAATAAATCCCCATGCTGGGAAGAGAAACACAATGTACAGTGCTAACTTTCTGGTTGTTGATGGACATTAGCTATAACATATGCTGATGGTCTCAGTTCATGTATTGCTTTGATTGGGCTCAACCACAACAATAACAGCAGCAGCAGCAAAAACACCATTTGGCTCTTGTTTTGAAAAGATGAATTTCTTTCTAAAAATTTGCATGTGTGTAAGTGAAAAGGCTTCAGCTGTTATGATAAGCTTCTTTATGAGATTTAAAAAATCAGACTAGAGAAAAACAGGCTGTGTATGATAACAAATTGTGTTTATATTATCCTACACTTTAATGCTCTCTAATCCTTTTTGTTTGGCTAGGTCATTAAGAGAGGCTATCTGAGAGGTTCAGAACAAAGCAATGTGGTGGAGAAAATCAGAGTTCCTATCGAAACTCAGATAGGAAACTTCTAAATTCTCTCATGTTAGAATGAAATATATCTTTTGGGATTACCAAGTTGTGCATATATAAGAAAGTTTCCTTTACGGTGGCAAAGAGGATGATGATGGTGGTGGTGGTGATGATGATGATGGGTGAAAAATTATTAACCCATCAGGAAAAAATAATGTTTCACATAGAATCAATCCTAGATTCATAGTTTCATTGCCTTTGTATTAGAAGAGAAACACAAATTAGTGAATTGACCCAAGAACCTTGGTCTTCTTTTTAAGTAGAGGTAGTAAAACCAGCAGAAGGAATAAGAAGTAGAGAGACCAAATGTTCTTCTTGTGCCCACAAAATGTAAAAAAGGCTTGGGGAAAGTTTTCTGGCCAACTGTATCATTCCCTTTTGTAGGATCCAGGGGAAGACATAAGCAAGAATTGCACAGGATAAGAAAATGTAGATAGGTTATATTTTAGACTAATGAAATCTCAGATCCACTGAAGCCTTGAAGTAAGAGGCAAGGGACCACCATTCTCCTAAATACCCTGAGTTCTTATACACATGAATAAGGATTCATTTATATTTTTATGAAATGGATCCAGATCAGTGGAGACTGATTTTACATAATTTCCATCTAAACTGTCCCTGGTAATTTACTTATTTACCAAACTATGGAACATGGAAGTAGCTAAATAGACATTTCTGAATATTATGAAGAATGCATGGAAGGGAAAGGAAAAGAAAGAAGGAAAAAAGAAGGAAAGGAAGGGAAATAAAAGGAAAGGAAGGGAAGGGAGTAGAAGGAGAAAAGGTGGAGAGTATGAGGAAAGTAGAGGCAGAAAGGAGGACAACAGTAACCCTTAAGCAAGCCTCGGGGCAACTTCCCCAGAGAAGGAACCACATGCTATAAGGTAGGAGACAGATCAGTCAACCATCACCCTTTCTTTAGTTTGAAATTAGTGATATTCTCTTTCTCTTAAGATTCAGGGTTTTTAGGGGATATGAGAACACACACATACCTACCTACCTACCTACATACATACATACATAAACACAAACACAAACACACCCCCAAAAAGATATTGGATATCTCTCCTGCTTGCTGACAAAGTATCATTTTCCTAACCCACTTCTCATGCTTACCAAAAATAGAATTTAGGTAGACAGACAGACAGATGGATGGGATAATCAAATCTGAAATCCTGTGACATTCAGCTCAATTAGGCCCCAGGGATTGTGTTTCATCCAAGTGTTATACATGTATTAAATAAGCTTTCCCAGACAGGAGGGCCATCCAGCTGTGTCTGTAGCTATGACACAGCCTTGAACTGGCCTTGGAAATAGCTACATGTCTATTTGCCCAGGGCCACTTCTGTGCTGGGTAAAAAGACCAGAATGAAAATTCAGTATTTTCTCTCCACAGCAGAGAGGGAAGCTGGTAAAGAAAGAAAATTTAAGGACTGTTGAATTTTTCTGTCCTCATAAACAAGGCATCTGTGTTCCATTCTCTTTTATTTAGAAGCAGAAGTAGTGGAATTGAGATGATAAATGATCAGGCTGTGCATAACATTCCTGATGAGCAAGAACATGGAGGCAGTGTCAAATTTCTTTCTACCCTCAGACAGCTATAGTCACACTACTCACTCAAAAATTGATTCATAGTATATAGAGCTAGAAGGGACATTAGACTCCATTTAGTCCTACTCACCTATTTTAAAGATAGGGACACTAAAGGCCAAAGAATTTAAGCTACTTGTCCAAGGACAAATAGACATCAAGTAGCAGAGATAAAATTTGAACCTATGTCTTCTGATTTCAGATTCTGTGGTTTTTCTCTACACCATACCAGAACTTTGAATTGGTACTAAAGGTCCTCAATATTCCTCCACATTAATCATTATTCAGATTAATGGGTCAGGGGCAGCTAGGCGGCACAGTGGATAAAGCACCAGCCCTGGATTCAGGAGGACCTGAGTTCAAATATGACCTCAGACACTTAACACTTACTAGCTGTGTGACCCTGGGCAAGTTACTTAACCCCAATTGCCTCAAAAAATAGTTGTTAAGCTTAATGATTTAACATTTTATGAAAGGTTTCCGATCAGCTTGCAATGGCATCATTGAGATATTAATCCCAAGGAGTCCATGGTAACTTCCATTTTTAAGAAACTATTCAAAAAGGAACTTGTAGATAATCTATCTCAACCTCCTCTTTTAAGAAAATGGAATGAGGTCCAGAGAGTTCAAGTAGTTTGGCTAAAGTTTTGAGGAAGAGCTATGACATGAACCTAGGTCCTTCTGAGTTGTTCTTTAGTGTTCTTTAGTGTTCTTTAATGCAGAGCATAGTGGACAGCTAGCTTTTCTGCCTATGTTGATGACATTGGTCCAACAATCTGAAGCCTAAGGAAGGAGGTAGGCTGGCTTTTTGTCCTTTGGCTTATAGGCCAGTTAAATGTCAAGGATAGCTTCACTACTATTTGACTAGGTACTGTGGGGAGATATATAAAGCAGAGATCTTAATACACATTTGTCTTTACATAGCTGATACCTTGGTGGCAAGGTCCTAAACCTTCCATTATTTAAATAATCTTGGAGCCATTACTATATAGCCCTGACCAGGGAAAAATGCATGTAGGCAGCAAAGGAGGAGGAAAAGGAAAAACAAACAGAAAAGAGACAATAAGTGATATAATGTTACCATGAAAGAATGTCAGAATATAGAGGATAGACCAGAAATTCTAGGTTTTACCTATTTCTGAACGGAAAAATTCCATATCTTAATAATCTGTTATGTGTGGTAGATAATGTCCAATCTTTTCACTTTGCAGTGGGTCTCCCAAAATAAAATGGTGACAAAGATCAGTAGTGACACTAGAAATATTAGGGCCACAGAGTATGTTATAATAATTCTAGTTCAGTCACTGATCCTCATCATGGGTCAAGGTCATCTGTAATAAGGTCACTAAGGGATCATTCACCTCTTGCATATAACCTATCCTAGTGCTAAGATCAATAACAAAATTTACCCTATACTGCTGTCCCTTGGAGTTTCCTAGACCACTAGCCTGGTATTTCTCCTCCCTAGGATCCTCATGGGAAGAATACCAAATCTGTGATCCTTTAGAGACCTTTGCTGAGGGACTGCTACCTTATTTTGCAGGGATTGGGTAGACAACTCCAACTACTCTCCTCTCAAGTGATGGAAAGTAAGTCCTTTCTACAAAATTGTCCATTGACCATTGGGTACTTTACTGGCCTTCTCAGATCCAGATTATATTATGAAAGGCTTAAAATGGGCTTAATTCTGCTGTTGCCAGTGACAGTTCCCTCTCTTCCATGGACCATTTTGCCACTCATTTTGCTCGCCTTGCCAAATCCCAACTATGGTTAGTCCCACCATTTGATGCCTTTGCTCCTATTCACACAAAGCTGAATAGAAGTGGAAAAAATCATGAAATCATGCTGACTTGGTCCATTACATATTGATGCCACATAATCTCAACTGGAACCTTACTGCAGCAAAATAATTCTCCTACACCTTATTTCAGATTAATCCCTAATTGATTGACAATCTAAATCAACATAGCAGCTATTCCAAACCTTTTCATTCTTCCTCAAGCCTCTCATAGCAGCACCTACCCTCCACTGAGAAATGTGCTTCATATATCATTACATTCCTTTAGAACTCTTTCTCCTCTCTTCATCTTAAATCATTCAGATATTTTATCTTATCCCAAAATATCTCCCTTCACCATTCTCCGACATGAAGAGCAGACTTCTCCCTGTCATGGCAAATCCATTTCTATACATCCTTGATCCCATCACCTCCTCTATTCTCCAGCAGATGGTCCCTTCTATCATTCCTATTCTCTCTCTAATCTTCAATCTCTAACTAAATATTGGCTCCTTCTTTATAGTCTATGCACTCCAGTGTCTCCCCGAATCTTATAAAACTCATTAGATCCTATAATCTCTGCTATCATCATATCTCTTCTATCTATTTCAGCTAACCTCATTGAGAAAAAAATACATACATTCACACATATACTCACTGCTTCTACATCCTGGCTCCTCACTTGCTTCTAAACTTTCTGCAATCTTGCTTCTGACCTTGTCATTCTACTGAAACCGTTCTCTCCAAAATTATCAAGGATCTCAATTGCCAAAACTAAAGGCCTTCTTTCAATATATTTTTGACCTCCACATTTATTGACACAATTCATCACTCTCTTCTGGATACTTCTTCCCCTTTGGTTTTCATGATGCTGCTTTCACCTACCTTTTCTTCCTACCTGTCTGACTTTTCCTTCTCAGTCTTCCTTTTTGGACCTTCATTCATGTCATGCCCACTAATCCTTAGTGATTTATAAGGTTCTGTTCTAGCTCCTATTCTCCCTTTATATCATCTTTCTTAGTAATCTCATCATCTTTGATAGATTCAGCTATCATCTCTACACAGATGACTCAGAATATATATGTATATGTGTGTGTGTGTACAGGAAAGTATATATGTGTTTACATATGTATATATGTATGTGTATATGTATCATAAATAGATGGATAGATTGAAAGAGATAAAGAGATAGAGATAGAGGCAATGCATACATACATCCAACTCCCATCTCTCTGCTGAGCTCTTCTCAAATCCTTCAAAATAGAATTCATCTTTATGCCCAAACCCTCTCTTCTTTCAGCCTTCCTATTATTGCCATATATCACTATTTCATGAGGCATTGCCATATATCACCATTTCCTTGATGGAAACCTCAGTATAATTTTTGACTCCTTGTTTATTCTAACTCTATCTATCCAATCCCTTGTCAAATTTTCTGATTTCTACCTTCACACTCTTTTACATATGACTCGCTTCATTCACAACTGTCACCCTGGTACAAGCTCTCATCACCTACCCCTAGACTATTGTATTATTCTTCTGGTTGATTTCCATTCCTAAAGTCTCTCCCTGGTTCAAACCGTCCTCCACTCATTGGCCAAAATTATTTTCCTAAAGTACAACTCTGACTCAATAATCTCCGATAACATCCTATTACCTTTAGGATCGAATATAAAGTCTTCTCTTTGATATTTAAAATCCTTTATAACCTAACTCCATTCCTATCTTTATAATCTTCTACTTTGCTCTGTTCTGCAAACTCTGTGAACCTCTTATACTGGCCTATTTGCTCACACACAATACTTCATTCCAATTCTGGACTTTTTCACTGATTATTCTCCATGATTAGAATACTTTCCCTTCTCATGTCTGCCTCCTAATTTCCTGGACCTTTTCAAGGTTTAGCCCAAATCCTACATTCTGCATGAAACCTTTCCATGTCCTCATTCCCCTTTCCTCTAAGATTATCTATAATTGTTATAATATATAGCTTGTGTATATGTATATATGTGTGTGTGTATACACACACACACACACATACACACACACCCAGAGTTATTTGCATGTTGATTTCCTTTTTAAATTGAGTGACTACCCCAAGGAATATCCAGTTCAGGACTGCTTTCAAGTCATAGAAATCTCAAAGACACAGAGCACATTCACATCTATTTCATGTTTCTGAATGCCCTCAGATAGTTTATTTTCTAACCTCCTTTGTCAATAGGAGAAACTTCACATTATACAGCCAATAATTCCTTTGTTAATAGGAGAAACTTCCCATTTTGAAGCAGAAACATAGAGACCATAACATATCAGGGTCTCATCACCTGGGGCTCATCTTTCTCTATGTTACCTTCTGCAGATTTCAATGAGACCACTCATTCAATTCTGCCTAATAATGCAAAAAAAAAAATGTTGCATGTAATTTCTTACTCAGGTAAGCCTAATTGTTCAGGTTTGTGATTGGAATGAAATGAAAAAAAATGTATACCATCTAATAGTTAATATAAGGAGATTTGCTTAGCCATAGCACAGAAAGGCTATTTACAAAGGATGCAATAGCATTGATTTAGGTTCATACAGCTTCTCTGCCTCTGTGTTTGTCATACTGGTGTGCTGGTCAAAAGCCTGAAGTAGAAAGTCTTGAGTCCTCATAGGCTGACTTTTGTACTGAGATTCTTAGGAAACCATACTGATTATTTTAAGCCTTTGACCATTTAGAGTCGTTTATGCCATTTTATGTCTTGAGGATGGTTTAATTATCTTTTGAAAGGAAAAAAAAATTAACTTACTCTATGTAACAATGACCTTCATGTGTTACCCTCTCTTACATCCCATACTTACCATTGTGTAGAGGTAGCCTGTATGAAATCCTGCTGAGTTCTCAATTCTTAGTTTCTTTCTTTATCTGAATTTCCAAAGTAATAATTTTTCAATATCTCTATATTTCTGTTCCTTTCCACTCTTCCCATTTTACCTTGATAAATTTTCTTCTATCATATTTTGGAAAAAGCATATGGGTAGTGATATATATCATTTGTCTCAATAAGGAGAGTAACTAAAACAAGTCTAGCAATTAGATTAAAGGTAGCTCTTTAAATTATCTTCTTTATTGTCCCATGCAAGGGATTATTCTAAGGTAATAACTGTATGACAAGGATGGTAAAACCTTGGACAAATCATTCCCCCTCTTTGAGCCTCAGTTCCTAGTGAAAATAAGGGGGTTGTATTAGATTGTCTCTAAAGTGATTTGCTCTTTTAAAAGCCCTAATTCTAATTCATTATCTCTTTTCTGATGTTCAAATATTTTCTACAATTTCATTGCTTCTATGAAATTTTCTTCAACCAAGTAGAAGAAAACTGATCTTTATTCTCCTGACCCCACCCTCTCTAAACCTAGAGCTACCATAGCTCCCTTTTTATTCACCAACTCACTGGTAAATTAAATGGATAGATACTTGTTGATCATCTAGAATGTATACAGAAGTATGTAACTAAGGGCAATTACTTGATATTCAGGGATCCCAAAGGAAAACACACTTCATAGATCTATAGGATGGTAAAGCTGGAAGGGAGCTTCGAAATTATCTGGTCAATTTTATACATCAAGAACTACCAGGGAAAAGTGAATTGCTAATATTCTTACAGCATCTTGGTGGCAGAGCCAGGACTCAGGAACCCCGACTTTTTAAAATAAGTTTTATCGATGCATTTTGTATTTACAGACACTTCTCAATATCATCATTGACCCTTTGGTTGTGTAGCATGTATTAAAGCATGTGTCCCACAATCTACCCATACAAGAAGTAAAGTTTCATGCATGATATATGATACACATCTGTACCCCCTTCCTCTCCCTCTAGGTTGGTTTCATGATTCACACTCAAAACTTCTCTGGTACTAGCAGATGTGGGGAATTTTCCATGAATGGATGGGAATCTAAAGGATTAATGTTTATATTGTAAACTTCTGGAGGGCGGAGACTCTCTTTCTTTTGATTAATTTAATCCTCAGTGTTGAGTACAGTGTCTGACATATAGTAGGTGCTTTAAAAATGTTTATTAACTTGGATTGGATGGAGGTGGCCATGGTAATGTGCCTTCAACTCAGTATTCTTTGTCAGGGTCCTAAGTGTAACTTGTGTGTGTGTGTGTGTGTGTGTGTGTTATACCCTGACTACTTGATACTGTTATTTCTGAGCCCACATGTATATGTTTCTCCCACAAAAATTAGTAGTGGCTCCAACCAGGTTCCCATTAAAGGCTTTCCCCTCTCTGAGGCTGTAGATAGCTCTAGAAAGCAATAAGCCTATACAAAGTATTAGAACTAAGCTCTCCTCCAATATGAGCAGCTGAAGATCTCTCCCATTTGACCCAGGCTTCCCTCGGGCAACCAGGAAATCAGTGCTTCTTTCTCAAATCAGCAGGCAATCATCTCAGCTGGAAGTAGCTTCTATTTTGCCATATATATATATATATGTATATATATGTATATATATATATATATATGTCTCAACACTTCATTGTGATGCCTGATTTTAACTTGCTATTCTGCTTTATTCTTTTGATTCTTTTCTTCCAATAGCTTTTTAGCTCAAATCAGTGCCTCATCATAAAAAAGTGGCATCCTGGTTTTTTTGGTTCAGTTTCTTTTTGTCAGGTATTAACCCAACCAATAATCCTTATGTAATCTTCCCATTCTCTCTGAGAATTTTTTAAATTAAAAATTTCTCATTTATAAATATGATTGTGCTGGTGAATATTTAATAATCAAATTTCTAAAAATGTATGCATGGTACACTTTTCAGTTTAATTTGAATTATTTTAAAAATTTCTCTGCCACTTTCTTAAATCTAGAAAATCAACAATATAATAGTTCTAGTTCTGATTTTTAGGATTGACCTATTTCCAAAGTGTTAAATGCTTATCCTGAAAATTTAACAATCAGGTCTCATGGGCTAGTATGAACTAACTCTAGCATATTACTGTTTATAAGCTTCAAAAAGCTAAAAGCAGCTACATGCAAATGATCTGATGGACCACCATGCCCTGCAGTCATTGTTATATTGGTTATTGCTCTATCTTCCCATATTCATTTGAGGTACAGTTGTTTATCTATTCCATTTAAGGTCTGTGTTTCTTCTCAGCACTTTATCTGAGAGACTGTTTCTTTGCAAATTGGTTTTTATCAATTTTCCTTAGACAAATATTTCTTTGCTCTCCCTTTCAGCAACAAAACTTTTCACATATGGAATAAGTGGTTCCTCACACTTGGATCACACAAAGTATAGTTAAGCAAAACCAAGTAGCACAGCAATTATGACTGAGAGATCATGTATGCAACATTAGGCATCAATAGTTTAAATAAGATAATATTCATTCAAAGTACTTAGCACAGTGCTGGTACATTTTAAATGCCATATAACTGCTTATTGCCTTCCTCTCCTCCATTCTCTCTTCATAGTGACACTGACTCAAGATAGTGCTTGTTGTCAAGTTGTTTCCCCAGTTGTGTCCAAATCTCTGTGGCCCCATTTGAGATTTTCTTGACAGCAATAGTGACATGGTTTGCCATTTCCTTCTCTACCTCATTTTACAGATGGGAATAAGGGATAAGCAAACAGGGATAAGTAACTTGCCCAGGGTCATACAGCTAGAAAGTATCCGAGGCTACATTTGAACTAGGAAGATGAGTTTTTCTGATTCCAAGTCCAGTGTTCTAGCCACTGTGCAACCTAAGTACCTGCAAGACAGTTATTTGCATCATATTGTGCTGCAAATAGCTGTGTGTATGTGAGCGTGTATGAACTTGACTTCTGTATTAGGAGATTAAATGTATTCTTTTTTTTTTTGTTTTTGTTTTTATGTGTGTGTGTGTGTTGGTTTTTTTTGTTTGTTTGTTTGTTTGTTTTGGTGAGGAAATGAAGGCTAAGTGACTTGGCCAGGGTCACACAGCTAGGAAATGTAAGTGTCTAAGGCTGGAATTGAACTCAGGTCCTCCTGAATCCAGGGCCAATGCTTTATCCACTATGCCACCTAGCTGCCCCCGAATCTATTCTTTTTTTTTTCTTTTTTTTTGAATAGAATTTTATTTTCCAAAATATATGTAAAAACAAATTTTAGCATCAATTTTTTAAAAAAATTGTTCCAACTTCTCTTCCTCCTCCATTCCCACCCCCCACCCACTAGAATTCAAGCATTTCAAAATAAGTTATACATGAGTAGTCATGGAAAACATTCCCACATTAGCTAGGTTGTGAGAGAAAACAGTCAAAAAACTCCCAAAACTTTCAGACTGAGGAATTGTCAAAGAGAAAAATTTTTTTTTTTTAAATGTGTTTCCAGGGGCAGCTAGGTGGTGCAGCGGACAGAGCACCGGCCCTGGAACCAGGAGCACCCGAGCCCAAATCCATCCCCAGACACCCAACACCCACCAGCCGCATGACCCCGGGCAAGCCACCCAACCCCAATTGCCTCACCAAAAAAGAAAAAAAAAGAAAAGAAAAAAAATGGGTTTCCATCTATTTTCAGGTACTATCACTTCTTTCTCTGTAGATGGGTTGCCATTTTCATAAGTCCTTCAGGGTTATATTGGACCATTGCCTTGTTGAAAATAACCACATGTTTCCCAGCAGATCATCTTACACTATTGCTGTTATTTTGTATACAGTGCATTTCACTCTGCTTCAGTTCATGTAGGTCTTTCCAGGTTTTTCTAATAGTATCCTGTTCATCATAACCTAAATAAAGTACCTTAAACTTGACAAAGAATTTTCTTCATATTAGCCCAGCAAAGTCATCATAACTATTTCCCTCCATACTATTCCCTTCTCATGATATTTACTCTATTTTCTATCTTCTTTTAAACTATTCCTCCTTAAAAGTATTTTACTTCTGACTGTCCCCTCCCCTACTCTGCACTCCCTTTTTTTTTTTCACCTTTCCTTCTTTATCCTCTTCCCCTCATACTTTCCTTTAGGGTTAAATAGATTACTCCCTCCAACTGGGTGTGAATGTTATTCCCTCCATGAGCCAACTCTGATGAGTTTAAGGTCTTTGAGCTAATTCTATGTTCCAAATTTTCTTCCTCCCTCTCTCCTCAACCCTCCCTATGAAATCAAGCAATTCAATATTTCATACTTGTGCTGTTATGCAGAACATCTTTACCTTCCTCGAAAGTATTTTGCTTTTTACTACTCTCTCCCCGAATCTGCCCTTCCTTCCTTCCCCCCACCTCCCTCCCCTCCCTCAGGGCAAAAATATATTACTATACCTACTTGAGTATGTATGTTAGTCCTTCTTTGAGTCAATTATGATGATATTAAGGTTCACTCACTCCCCAATTCCTTCCCCCTCTTCCCCTCCCCTCCATAAGCTTTTTTCTTGTTTCCTTCATGTGAACAACCTCTCCCCAGACCATCTCTCCCCTTCCCCCTCCCCTAGTCTATTTATCCTACACCTCAACCCTATTTTAAGGATGTCATTATGGGTTAGTTAGGTGGCACAGTGGACAGTGCACCAGCCCTGGACCCAGGAGGCCCCAAGCCCAAATCCGGCCCCAGACATAAGACACCCCACACAGAACAAAACATAACATCCCTTCATATTCAGTTCAGACCTGTGTCCTCTATTAAATCCTTACTGATATAGTTCTTATGAGTTTGAAGTATTATCTTCCCATGTAGGAATATAAATAGTTTGATCTTTTAATATCCCTCATGAAGTCTTTTTCCTGTTTATCTTTTTATGCTTCTCCAAGATCTTGTATTTGAAAGTCAAATTTTCTATTCAGATCAGGTCTTTTCATAACAAATGCCTGAAAGTCTTCTTTTTCCTTGAAGTTCCATGTTTGCCTCTGAAAGATGATGCTTAGTTTTGCTGGGTATGTGATTTTTGGCTGTAGTCCCAGTTCCTTTGCCCTCTGGAATATCATATTCCATGCCCTCCAGTCCTTTAATGTAGAAGCTGCTAGATCTTGCTTTATCCTTATTGGAGCTCCACAGTATTTAAATTCCTTTTTTCTAACTGCTTGCAATATTTTCTCCTTGACCTGGGAGTTCTGGAATTTGACTATAATATTCCTGGAGGTTTTCCTTTTGGGATCTCTTTCAGGAGGTGATCGGTGGATTCTTTCAATTTCTATTTTAGCTTCTGCTTCTAGAATATCAGGGCAATTTTCCCTCACAGTCTCTTGGAGGATGGTATCTAAGCTCTTGTTTTGGTCATGGTTTTCAGGTAGTCCAATGATTTTCAAATTATCTCTCCTGGATTTATTTTCTAGGTCAGCTGTTTTTCCAAGGAGATATTTCACATTGCCCTCTATTTTTTCATTCAATTGGATTTGCTTTACTGTGTCTTGGTTTCTCATAAGGTCACTAGCTTCCATTTGTTCAATCCTAATTCTTAGGCAATTATTTTCAGCAGACAGTTTTTTAATCTCCTTTTCCATTTGGCTTTTCAAACTGTTGACTTTTTTCTCATGACTCTCCTGCATTGCTCCCATTTCTCTTTCCATTCCTTCCTCTCTTTCTCTACATCTTCGTTCTATGTCTCCTACTTTCTCTTCAAAGTCCCTTTTGAGAACTTCCATGGCCTGAGACCAGTTCATATTTTTCTTGGAAGCTTTGGATGTTGGAGCTTTGACCCTATTATTATCTTCTTCTTCTGAGGATGTATTGTGGCCTACCTTTCCCCCAAAGAAGTTTTTGATGGTCTTCTGCTTTCTCTGCCTACTCATCCTGGCTTACTGTTTCTTGGCTTTTTACTCCTTAAAGTGTAGCGCTGCTTCCAGGACACACTGTTCGTGCTACAACGTGGATCCAGGGGGTGATTGGGCTTCTTCTCAGCCTACCTGGCTTGTGAGTAATCACAGCCGCTTTCTCTTTGACCCAGAAACAGAAGTCTGATTGAACTTTGATTCTCTTTGGTCGGAAGCTTGGCATGCTTTTACCCCTCCCCCATTGGGCTACCACCACTCGATTCAGCCCACTGGTTCAGACCCAGGGTGCTTTGCCCCAACTCCAGTAGATACTGCCTCCACTTCACCCCGGCCTACCTCCAAACCCCCTCACCAGTCTGTGATCGGAGCCTCAGAAGCTGCTCGTGCAGAAGACTCTGACATGCGCTGGAAGCAGTGTCCCTGGCTGAGTCCGGACCGCATGCTGAGTTGTTCAGCCTGATCAGTAGGTGATCAGAATTGCCCTCTTTTGCGGAGAAACAGTCTCACTCTGTTCTTGTGTGCATTAGGCTGTTCTGGGTTTTGATTTTTAACGCATTATTTGGGCGTGAATGGACGGGTTTATCTGGAGCTTGTGGGAGTCACAGCCTCTCCTCCGCCATCTTGGCTCCGCCCCTTCCCCCCGAATCTATTCTTAACATGGGGCTTTGAATCCCTGTGTGAATATGAGGAGTCAAAATAAAAATATGAGATGATCATTTTAGATGCAGCTATTTGTAAAGGAAGTGTGTGGAATAAAGGGGGCAGATCAGGTAGTTTCTCTTTACTGAATAAACAACATATTAGGAAGACATGAATGAAATGACAAAGTGGGAGTCTTGATCTTGGGTTTGTTGTTTCTGACAGAACAATATTCATTTTGGGGGGTGTGGAGTTGAAAGATAATTCATAGCTTTTTCAAAAGATAAATCTAATTCTTAGTGTTTACATATTCTTTCCTTAGTCTTTTCCTAGTTTGTAATGATAGGGATTTTCTTTTCTTTTCTTCCTACTTTTCACTCTCTCCACCATGGTAGCTTTTGATGTGCTATTCCTTTCATCATAAGAGCATGTCCTCATAGTCACTGGAAGGATTATGTTCCCATAACTGGATTATTTCTGAAAAAGTTCTCATCTGAATGTTGATCACATCCTAGGCTGCATCTCTAATTTATGCTGGGATCTCTAACAAAAATGTATTGTCCATCAGGGCAGGGTCTTAAAATGGGGTCATTTGGAAAGACATTTCTAAAGCTGCTATGCAGAGGTAGGATAGCATAAAAGAATCTAGTGGAGACCCCCGCCATTTCCAACTCTCCTTGAACTGATCTGACATGCCTAGGAACACATAGAATTACAAGGGTGGGACATAGGTCATTGGGAAAAATTTGGGGAGGGTTTACAAATTTGGGCTTCTCTTTTTTTATCACTCTATCAAGATTCTCTTTTAAAGCAGTCATTTCTATTCTAGTATTGCCCTATATAATCAAAAGGTCTTCATGGCCTTATAATACAATATCAAATTCATTATTTGGCAAACACATACGCATAAATAATTATATGTCCACAATATACTTCTATGCATACACAATATATGTACATTGCATATGATGGACATGCATATATTGGTAAAACATATTGGTATAATTTATTTTGTCTATGATTTCACTGGTATAGGTAACTCCTGGTATGTAAATGTTTACCACTGATGAAGTCCACAAACTTTTCTATAACTTACAGTGTTAGGGAATCGCCTGAGGCACCAATAGTTTAAGTGACATCCTTCACCTAGTGTACATCAGAAACAGAGCTTAAACCTCAGTGTTCATGACTCCAAGGCTGGCCTTTTATCACTCTGCCATGCTGTCTCATCTATAATTTAACAAACAAAATAAATGAACAAATGCAGGCGCAAAATACCACTCCCTCATTTCAGTTGAAGTGCGCCAGATAGTGTCCATGTTTTTGTATTCAGGAAAGCAAAGGAAATTGATAGATGACTCTTGCACATTCCACAACAGTATTCTATATGAATTTGTATTTTGGATGTCAAATAACACAACTGAAAATTTTAGGGAGAGAGTACTTCATGATGTTGTTGCACCAAGGAGCCTACTAAATGAAAGCAATTAGCACTTGTGGCTTAATTATTCTAATTTGTTCAAGAACATCATTTCTAATTCAAGTGTGCATGTTTGGTGGCAATTAACCTTCAATATTAATGCAGAAGAAGCCAAACAGCTCAGTTTCAGCATTTCCCTCCTCAGAATTCCACTAACATGTGTTAAATTCCAATTTCTATTCATGAATTAGAGCAAATTGCTCATTATAATCAGTAGTATGGAGACCTTTTTGGCAAGTTGGACAATGCCACAGTCGAAATGACTATCTATACGGTGATTCTTGACAGAGATGTGGTAAAGGAGGTGAGAGAGCAGAGAAAGGCCTTAGCTTACTGACTCTTTTCTTTCACTGAACTCATTTCATCTACCCTCGGACAGACATGCCAGTTCAGCTCCAAGTGGATTGTAAACACCATTACACTTGGTTCTCAGTTGTTTCTTGATCTTTGCAAATGCCTCATACAAGCTTTCCAACTAGCAACAGAATTCAGTGGGAGAATTCCAAAGGGACCTACTACCTTATGCCATTCAGTTCACTGAGGTGAACTATATCTCTGCTACCTAATTCTATCACCAATTACTCTTCTCTCCCACCATCAAAATATGCTTAACAATTATCCAGTTCCTGTAGTCTTAACTTCTGCTATAGAACAAAGAATCAATAAATGTTAATTGATCTCTTAGTTAGCTGAGTTGCCATATCCCAGTGTCTTAACAACTGATATTTATATAGCACTTTTAAGGTTGTAAATTGCTTTCATAGTTGCATTTGAGCCTCACAGTAACACTAAAGTAACACTAAAGTAAGGACAACAAGTATTATATATTACTCTCATTTTATAGAAGAAGAAACTGAGGTTCACAGAATTTAAATGACTTGCTACACATGGTCACAAAACTAATCAATTTTATAAGTGTGTTGAAGCCAAATATTTTTTACTCAAACCCAGCCATCTATTAACTATATTTTTATTTTACTGAAACAGATGAGGTCATTTGATGTAAGCTCAATCTTCTCCTCTCTCTTCATCTCAAAACACTTTGACATCATGATCTACTCTCTCTTCCTTTACTCCAACTTCTGATAATGAGATGGTTCTTCTTGACAAAGGGTAACTTTTCTCTACACACCCTTGATCCCATTTACTCCCATCTGGTCCAGAACATTGTAGCCTTAATCACTACCTTTCCCTACTCTTCAGCCTTTCCCTATCTACTGGTTTCTTCTTTACTATTTTCAAATATGACCAAGTTTCCCTATTCTCAAATACAATGACAATGATAACAAGAAATTTACTATAAGATCCTACCATCCCCTTAAGGTATTGTTCTCTATCTCCCTTACCACTCTCAAACAAACCTCTAGGACAAAAAAAACCCAAACTCTCTATATTGTTACTTCAACTTTTCTTCTCATTCACTCTGGGCTTGCAATCTCATCACTCAATTTAAATTGATCCCTTCTAAGCTACTAATGACCTCTTCCTCACCAAATGATGGTACCTTATCAGTAATTTTCTCTTCCTCCATATTTTTCCTCTCTGGGTTTTCAGGACACTATTCTCTGCTGATATCCCTTACTGTCTGACCATTCCTTCTTAGTCTCTTTTACTGTCACATCAAACATATTAAACACTAACTGCAAATGTTCCCCAGGGTTCTGTCTTGTGCTCTCTTTTCTTTTCTTTCTACATTTTCTTGTGATTATCTCATTAACTTCCTTGGGTTTAGTTGTCATCTGTGTGCAAATGACTCACAAATGTATATATTCAGTTCCAGTATTTTTAAAGCTTCAGTACTATATCATCAATTCCATATGATACATTTTAACTGGATTTAATGAAGACATCTCAAACTCAAGATGTCCAAAGCAAAATTCATATTTTAGTCAAAACCCAACTCTTTTCTCTTTTTTTTGGGGGGGGGGAGGAGGCAATTGGGGTTAAGTGACTTGCCCAGGGTCACACAGCTAGTAAGTGTCAAGTGTCTGAGGATAGATTTGAACTCAGATCCTGCTGACTCCAGGGCCGGTGCTCTATCTACCGAGCCACCTAGCTGCCCCCCAACTCTTTTCCAAACTTGCCTATTGATATTGAAGGGACCATTATTCTTAGTCTCCCAGACTCATAACCTTGTAGTTATCATTGACTTCTCATTCTCTCTCACCTCACATATTCAATCAACTGTTAAATTTTGTCATTCATAAGTTCGTAACATCTTTAAATCCAAACTCTTGTCTCTATTCATGTAGTTACCACCTTACTTTAGATCCTAATAACCTTTATTATTATTGATTTGCATATATTTCTATTATTTATACTTATATATTATTTATATGCACAGATTATTTCAACAACCTCTTTATTGACCTTCTTGCCTCATCTCTCCCTATTCCAGTCCATCCACCACATGACCATCAGATTCTGACCATATCACTACCCTTATATTCAGTAAATTAGTATTTACCAGCTGTTTCCAGACAGAATATAAATTTCTCTGCTTAGCTTTGGAAATCCTCCTTGTGAGCCCAATCTAACTTTTAACCTCATAGCCCATTACCCCACCAACCAGATTTTACAACCCAGACAAACTGCTATTTTTTTTATTTTTCTTCCTCACATATAACACTCCATGTCTGTTTCATGCCTTTGCATTACCTGTCCTCCATGCCTGGGCTGTATTTCTTCTGTACCCATGCTTTATAGAATTCATCTCTTCCTTCAAAATATAACACAAGGAGACCAGACAAGATGATGGAGTAGAATAAAGTAGTATTCTTGATCGTCCCCCTGCACAACTCCTCCACCAAAAACTAAAAAATACATGACTGGAATGGAAGATGAAACTACTGAAAGAAATCACAATGAGTAATTTTTCCAACACATGGAAGAATAGAGAGACAGAGAGATAGAGGTCTGTCACCACTGGGCATAGGATTATCTGCAGTTTTTCAACATGGGAAGTGAATGATAATGGTTGATTTTCCACAGTAAGAAGTTGTCCCAGATTTGGCACATAAGGGCATGACTGTGTGCAGGAATCAGGAACAGGTATCAAGTGGAAGCTCTGTTACTCACTACCCAGTAATATATCTCAGATGCAGTGTGGCCTGAGAAAGGGGCTTGCACCTGAGAAGAAGGTGGTCCTGGGCAAGCAGAAGTTGCAGGCCCTAAGCTGTATGTTGATGAAAGAGCAACTAACAGAAACTAGTAGCATCTGTGTGGCTCTGACTCCAGGAGTGGAGCAAGGTATCAGATCTAGTTTCCAGCCTAGTCTGAAACATGTAGCTAAATAACAAGAGCAGGAAGCTCAGATGAAAGGCAAACTTACCATTCTGTTACTATGACCCTGCAGAGCTTTTCAGGCGGCTGAAAATGACTGAGTCCAGGGCATTGTACTAGGACTCCAACCAGGAACAAGTCCAGAGTTATGTTTCTCAGACCTAAACTCAGGTCAAGAACCTGCAGGACTTAGATCAAGATCTCCATGTTCATACTTTATACCCTGGATCTAACCACTTCAGGCATGATAAAAGTATGCAAGGCCCCAGCCTTCTTGTAGATAACATGACCAAGCATAATGAAATCAATAAGGATAAACTGTTTACATTCTTAATATAAGGATGTGATACACATGTTCCCTCAGAATCCAATCACCATCATGGTCCATAAATGCAATCTAACAAGAGTGTGGGATTTTAGGTTTTGTTGATTTTTTTAAAAGAGAGGAAAATCTGATTACATACTACCTCAGGGAAGGGGGAAAGGAGAGAGGGAAGGAGGGATGAAATTGTAAATCAAAACTATAAATAAAAATGTTTATTATATAAAAATCCTAAAAATAGAGGAAAAAAAGAAATGTGATAATTACTTCACAAGTCTTGGATGTCCAACAAGAAGAAGAGGTAGGCTTGTGAGAGTGGAACCTCACTTTCATCAGAACAGGGTAAAGTGAGTAAGAATATACTTATGAAGCATTGGGTCCAAAAATACATATAACACAGAGAAACAGAATGAAAAGGAAAGGAGGTTGAGTAGATTAAAAAGAGAGAAAGGGGGCAGCTAGATGGTGCAGTGGATAGAGCACCGGCCCTGGAGTCAGGAGTACCTGAGTTCAAATCCGGCCTCAGACACTTAACACTTACTAGCTGTGTGACCCTAGGCAAGTCACTTAACCCCAATTGCCTCACTAAAAAAAAAAAAAAAAGAGAGAGAGAGAGAGAGAGAGAGAATGGATAAGTGGTTCTGGGTGACTAAAAGAGAAAAGAGGCAGAGGATCCAGTACAGACTGCATCAAACCTAGAGCAAGGGTACTGAACTCTCTTTTTCTTTCATGACCTTCTTTATAGAGACTGTGTGGGAAATTTGGATCAATGTGTTAATGACCAACCACAATACCAGAGTTCTCAGGCTGTATGACTCCCCTCCTAATGGAGAGGTGATAGAGCTGATGGTCCAGACTGAATCATATGTTTGGGAAGCCATAAACAATGGGGGATTTATTTTCCTTGACTATGCATATTCATTACAAGGGTTTTGTTTTTCTTTTTTCAATGTATGGAGGCAAAGAGGGAGGGAGAGAAGGTCTATGTTCATTTAAAATTAAATAATTAAACTTAAGGTTTTTTTCTTTTTTCAGCTTAAGTACTTCAACTTTAAGGCTTTCCTGATCCCCACTCCAACCACTACAGTCTACTGTCATAATTAACTTGTATTTATTAATTTTACATTTGTGACAAATATATATTTATATGTACTTTTCTTTCCCATTAGAATATACAGTTCTCAGGGGCAGGAATTATTTCATTCTTTGTACTTGTATCCCTGACCTAAGACAGTGTCTGGTACATAGGTGCTTAAGAAATGCAAACAATATTGATAGATTGATTGAAACATTCCTTCCTTAAGTCTTATCGGAATAGGGAAAGGCTGGAATTTCAGGTACTGTAGTGACAACAGGCAAGTAATTTGGGTCTGTATAGCTTTTTCAGTGCCCTTCAAACCACACCACCAAGGTAGAACACTGTGCTACTTGTGGTAAAAAAAGTGAAAGTTTTTTAACAGTCTGTTAGTGATAACTGAAAGACGCCACTTTTTTTGAAGGACCACCCTTTTGGGGAGGAGACCGTGAGAAACCGCCAGTGCATCTGCTAAGCACTCCACTTCCAGGGTGCGAGCTTAAAAGGCAAGGAGAGAACGGAAGTGAGGTCTTTTTTTTCCGCTCTCCTTGCCCGCTGGCTTGCTCTGCACACACAGATGCTGACTCAGGTTCGACTCTGCCTAGTCCTCCTTAACAGCACGTGCTTGACTTGGTTCTCAGCCTCAGAGGTGGCCTTGGGTTTTTGGTGAGTTACATAGGGAATATAGACTAAGCTTAGATCTAAGACTATTTGTTTGTATTTCTACTTTCCTATCTCTCTAATCAACATCACCTTGTTTTGTTGGCTAAGTAATTCCCAAACAATAAAAGCTCTAACTAAAGCTCAGAGGCTTCTTTAACTTACTGGTCTGGGAGATAAATAAGGGAAAGGTTAAAGGGGAGTTTAATGCTCTTGCATTCAATTTTAAATCTCACATACTTATCACAGTGATGGAGGCAGGGTGTGTTGGCACTTGAAACCCTCATGCTTATCATGATTATGCTACTTAGATGGAAAACTAATATCACAAAGAAGCATAGTGTAATGCAAAGAATATTAAGTTTTGAGTCAGCAAGCCTGCGTTCATGACTTGGTTCTGGCATTTACTGTTTATATTTGGCAAACAGCTTAAAGATCTCGGAACCCCCTTTTCCCAACTTGTGAACTAGGGATAGCACTTGGGCTACCTACCTCAAAGGGCTAATGTGATATCATATAAATAACTATTTGTGGAAAGAATCATGTAAACTAAAAAAGTGTTATACTCTGTTAGCAAGTTTTGTTTTTTTTTTAAATCATCAGACATATCCATGGCACTGGAAATCAGCAGATAAGACAAGTCAGCTACAAGAGCCTTAATAACACATTTCCCAATTCTAATTCTACACTGATTTGCTCAGGATCATATTTCCTCTTTAGTTCCTTTTATGGATAGGGTCGATGCTGACTAGCAAAGGTGGCATACAATAATTATTTTCTAGCTAATCCCAGGAGCCTCAGCAGAGTAGTGATGTCCTTAAGGAGCTGGTTGCTGAAATCCATTTAGCCTGTCAGGTATAGAAATAAGACTAATGGGATGACATTAAGAAAAGTAAGATGTGGAGTGAATATCAAGAACAAGCTCTAGCCTCTTAAGAATGTTTAGGTCAAGGACTGGTTTCTCTAAGGATGTGATGAAGTCTCTGACTCAAACATGGAAAATATATTCAATAAAATATCTTTCTGTAGTAGCAATGTACTGGCCATAGAGTCCGGACCCTTTTCTATTTTAGGCTTGTAAGAAATTAATTATGATTTGGGTTTATATGACCCCATCTTTGGCTAAAATTCGAAACCCTGGCATGTGCCTGTGCATGCTGAACTCACGACGGACAACCGCATGTCTACATGGGCCTGGCCAATTTATAATGAGGGAAGCCCCACCTCGATGAGAAGCCTGGTGAGGACAAGGCAGGTAGTCCTCAGCATCTGGAACTCATCTATGTAGAGCTGCTTGTTAGTTCTGTCAATCAGGGCTGCCAGACAATTAGTTTGGGGCTGTGTGTGTGGTTGGCCCTGTTTCCTATGGGAGAGGGGGCTTTTGGGAGAGAGAAGGGAGGAGAGGTTTCACTTTGGTACATGTGAGAGAGGGAGAGGGATGCTGCACAGCTGGTTCTCTTTGAAACTGCTGACTCTGGGTGGTGGTGAGTTTGTGGGTCATATATTTTTTTTCCTTCCCCTATTCGCTTTTTCATTGTCCCTAGCTTTATTAACCTCACTTGTGTTTTAAATTTGTTCCCATTTAGAAACCCTGTTTTGTTTATTGAAAAGAGACTGTTGGGGCAGCTAGGTAGTGCAGTGGATAAAGCACTGGCCCTGGATTGAGGAGGACCTGAGTTCAAGTCCAGCCTCTGACACTTGACATTTACTAGCTGTGTGACCCTGGGCAAGTCACTTAACCCTCATTGCCCCACCAAAAAAAAAAAAAAACAACCCAAAAACAAAACAAAGAAAAAAAAAAGAAAAGAGGTTGTTCATCTCCTTTCTTACGCCAATATTATGGCGAGCCACCCAATTAACTCTCCCCATATTAAATTTGGCCCTCACAGGCTATAGCCATATGGCATAAGTGAAGGAATGATGTGATGAATAATCACTTTGATTAATGTGCTTGGTACTTCAATAGATCTTTGATCTCATTAAAATGGGTATGTAATGGGGGGGGACTAAAAGAACAAGTTTTAGTAGCATGTTTAGGAGTCTCTGTAACAAAAGCCCAGTTTTAGGAGTGTGTTTAAGTTGTTGTTCAATTGTTTCAATCATGGGGTTTCATGAACCCATTTGAGGTTTTCATTGCAAAGTTACTAAAATGGTTTGCAATTTCCTTCTTAAGCTGATTTTACAGATGAGGAAACTGATGCAAACAGGGTTAAGTGACTTGTCCAGGGTCACACAACTAAAAAGTGTCTGAGTCCAGATTTGAATTTGGGTCCTCCTGATTCCAAGTCCAGCACTCTACCCACTACAACGTATAGTATGTTTTAGAGACCTGCATAAGTGTTTGGTAAGTTGGCTTCCAGGAACATGCAATGGACGGCCCTACTCTACACTTCAGGGAATGCAAAGGTATTTGATGACTGTTTCCCTTCTATCATATTTACTGAAATAATAGAATACAGAAGATGTAGGCATGTACAATGATAAGTGATATAAGATAGGGGCAACTAGCATTGGACTTGCTTGAAAGGGGAATGGAAACCTAGCTATATTCATCCTCATCCTTCCCAGAGTTTATTCAGGAAAGTAAGTCTGACCAAGATGACCTCCATAACCCCCATCTTGAGGAAGATAAGGCCAGCCAGTACTCTAGTCACAGGGGTCTATGCAGTGCAGCAGTGGGAGATGTATGCGGCCAAAGAGTAAGGAGGGTTCCCCAAACTGAGTGACAGACAATACAAGGGAAACACCAAAAGGAAGCCTAAGTAAAAATCTAGCTCCTGTGGGGAAAAAAAGAACTAACAGAGATCATAAAATAAAAAGAAGAATGAGTGAAATCTGAAAAAACTAAAGCCATTTGAATAAATATTCTAATATGGATGAAAATGAACCAATACTATTCTATGATTTAATTTTTTTCTTTTTTTTTCCTTTTTTTGCAGGTCAATGAGGGTTAAGTGACTTGCCCAGCGTCACACAGCTAGTAAACATCAAGTGTCTGAGGCTGGATTTGAACTCAGGTCCTCCTGAATCCAGGAGGTGCTCTATCCACTGTGCCACTTAGCTGCTCCTATCCTATGATTTCATAGGAATATGGAATCAAGAGCCAAGATGGTGGAGAGAAAGCAGGAAGTTGCCTGATCTCTCCCCAGTTTCCCTCAGAAACAACATTAAATCAAGTCTCTAAATGGATTCTGGAGCTACAGAATCTACAAAAAGATGGAGTGAAACAATATTCCAGCTTAAGATAATTTAGAAGGGCTTCAGGAAAGGTCCATCACACTTGGCAAGATAGAGGGTGTCTGGGCAAGCCAGTGGAAGGCTCTTAGCCAAAGCAGAGATTAGCAGCTGAGGTCCCTTGGTCCTGGCTCATCAGGCTAGTGGCACAGCAGACCAGTTTTGAGACTGCCAGCCCCAACACAGAACGCAAACTGCCAGATGTAGTATCTCCTACACAACAGTTACAATCAATCCAGGCAACCCCAGTGCAGTGAGCAAGCTGCAAGGCCCTGAGGTCTCAGAGCACAAAGCCAGTGATCAGGGCCCTTGCCCCCAGCACAAGAAGCTTAGGACAGTGCTCCCTGTGCCCCAGGAGCAGAGCTCAACTATAAGCACAGAGTAGGCTAAAATATGAATAAGAAACAGAAAAGAGTCCTCAACATGAAAAGCTATTATGGTGACAGGGAAGACCAAAACACAAACTCAGAATAGGAGAATGTCAAAATGCCTAGATGTGAAGCCTTAAAGGTGATATAAATTGGTCTGAAGACCAAAGAGCCTTCTTGAAAGAGCTGAAAAAGGATTTTTAAAAAGCAAATAAGAGAGCTAGAAGAGAAATTAGAGTTCTGTAAGAGAATTTTGAAAAACAAAAAAGTCAACAGCTTTGAAAAGGAAGCACAAAAATTGACTAAAGAAAATGATTCCTTAAAAAATATAATTGGTTGGAGCAGGTAGGTGGTGCAGTGGATAGAGCACCAGCCCTGGATTCAGGAGGATGTAAGTTCAAATTCAGCCTCAGACCCTTGACACTTACTAGCTACATGACCCTGGGCAAGTCACTTAATCCCAATTGCCTCACCAAAAAAAAAAAAATACAATTGGTCAAATGGGAAAGGAAGTACAAAAACTGGCTGAGGAAAATAATTACTAAAAAATTAGAATTAGACAAGTGGAAGCTAATGACTCAATGAGACATTAGGAATCAGTCCAAAAAAATCAAAAGAATGAAAAGAAACAGAAGAAAGTGTAAAATACCTTATTGGGAAAAAAATGACTTGGAAAATAGATACAGGACAGATAATTTAAGAATTATTGTACTTCCTTAAAGCTGTAATTTAAAAAAGCCTGGACAGCATATTTTAGGAAATTATCAAAGAGAACTGACCTGAAATCCTTAAACCAGAAGGTATAATAGACATTGAAAGAATCCACTGGTCACTTCTTTTTTTTAATTTAATTTTAATTTTTAATTTTTTCTCAATTACATGTACAGATATTTTTTTTAGTTCCAAATTTTTCTGCCCCCCTCACTTCCCTCCTGCCTCCTGAGGCCACCAAGTAATTTGATATAAAAAAGCAAGAAAGAATAAACAAGAA
Source organism: Dromiciops gliroides (assembly GCF_019393635.1). Classification (NCBI taxonomy): domain Eukaryota; kingdom Metazoa; phylum Chordata; class Mammalia; order Microbiotheria; family Microbiotheriidae; genus Dromiciops; species Dromiciops gliroides. Next base: position 530,804,095 of record NC_057863.1, read on the forward strand.
CAATAACAAAAAAGCAGCAGCAAAAGTGAAAATAGTATGCTTCAATCTGCATTTAGACTCCATAATTCTTTTTCTGAGTGTGGAGAGCATTTTCCAACATAAGTTTTTTGGCATTGTCTTTTATGATTGTATTGCTGAGAAGAGTTAAGTCTATCACAGTTGATCATCACACAATGTTGTTGATACTGTGTATAATATTCTCTTGGTTTTGCTCATTTCACCACTGATCAACTATTGAAACAGATTCCAAAATGAAAACTCCAAGGAATATTGTAACCAAATTATAGATTATCAGAAAAAGGAGAAAATACTGCAAACAGTCAGAAATAATTTAAATATCATGGAGCCAGTCAGGATTACACAGGACCTGGCAGCTTCAACATTAAAGGATTGGAGTCTTGGGATATGATATTTCAGGAGGCAAAGGAACTTGGATTGCAACCAAAAATCAACTATCCAGCAAAATTAATCATAATCTTTCATGGGAAAAGATGGATATTTAATGAAATGGAGGACTTCCAAACTTTCTTTCTTTCCTTTTTTTTTCACTTCCAAATTTACTTAAAGACCACAACTGAACAGAAAATTTGATCTTCATCTACAAGATTCAAGAGAAATATCAAAGTTAAACAGGAAAACATACATTATTCCACAAGTTTATATTCCCATCCCTACATGGGAAGATAATACCTAAAACTTGAGAACTGTATCTCTATTAGGGCAGTTATAAGGAGCGCACATAAACAGAGGGTGTGGGCATAAGTTGACTTTGATGTGATGATATAAAAAAATTAAGGGGCAGCTAGATGGCACAGTGGTTAAAGCACCGGCCCTGGATTCAGGAGTACCTGAGTTCAAATACAGCCTCAGACACTTGACACTTACCAGCTGGGTGACCCTGGGCAAGTCACTTAACCCCCATTGCCTAAAAAAAAAATTAAGGGGTGAAAAAAAAGATTGTATTTGGATAAGAGGAAAGGGGAGGCAGCATGGGGTAAATTACATCACATGAAGAGACACAAAAGACCTATTACAGTAGAAGGAAAGAGAGTGAGCATTGTTTGAACCTTACTCTCATTGGAATTGGCTCTAAGAGGGAATAACATACACACTGATTTGGGTAAAGAAATTTATCTTACCCTACAGGGAAGTAGAAGAGTAATGAGAAAAGAAAAACAGTGGGTGCAGATAGAAGGAAGGACCGAAGTAGGAGGGAAAGTGGGAAAGATTATGGGACCAAATGTCATAATGCAGTAAATGATACAAGAAAGCTGCCAAGAATTTATGAATATAGACAATAAAATATTGATGGTGAGAATTTATGTATTGCTTCCAGACAAATCCACACTTTAAACTCTAAAGAATATAACAGTTAATTTCAATCAAACTCTGTAAGCATCCATAAAAAAGGCCTTCAAATATGAAGGAAAGGAAAATTTAATAACTTGAATTTATTGTGTATTCATGAGAATCCTTGAGAGAATGGAGTACTATCCTCCAAAAGGTAAAGAAGCTTATGCTGCAACTAAAAATAACATGTCCTTCAAAAATGAGCCTAATAATCAATGAAAAATGGAAACTTAATTAAATAGAGGCATTCTTGAAAACAATTAAGTAATGACATCAATTCTTTCATGTTTATGTTATTTTATTATTATAGAAAAAGATTGATCTGTGAGGTTAAGAAAGAACAAAGAGGTCAGATAAAGGGACAGTAAGGAATAATGTTAGCCAAAGATTTAATATGTATTTAAGGAATTGGGAGAGGGGAAGTTACAAGCATTAAATTAATATTCCTTAGACCAAGATTCAGTCAATCCAAAGCAGTTATTGACACTTAGTACATTCTGTAAATTTTGGCAAGCATTGGGAATTTTAAAAAAAAAAGGCAAAAAAAAAAAAAGAACAAAAAAGGATCCCACAATCAAGGAAGTAACATTATTATGGGGGAGACAGCCTAAATAAATCAGAACATAAAATAGCAGAGCATACGAGATAGTGGAGATGGAATGTAGCCATGGAACAAAAGGCATTAAAGTTCTAGGAATGGGGAAAGGCCCCCTGAGACCTTAAAGGAAATCAGGGAATTCAATAATTAGAAGTTGGGAGTAGAATATTTAAGGATTGGGGGACAGCTGGTGCAAAAGCACAGAAATGGAAACAATTAAGTAATTAAATCAATTATATTTCAATCAAAAAGAGAAGATGGAGTATCTTACATTTCATTGATCTAGAGCTTTAAATGCCAAATATTTAAACATATATTTAATCTCAGAAGTAATAAGGTTCAGGGCAGGTAGGTGGTGCAGTGGATACAGCACTGGCCCCGGAGTCAGGAGGACCTGAGTTCAAATCTGGCCTCAGAAACTTGACATTTACTAGCTGTGTGACCCTGGCCAAGCCACTTAACCTCAATTGCCTCACATTAAAAAAGGGGGAAAAAGTAAGGATCCATTGCAATTTACTGAGTAAAACATGTAACATGTTTAGACTTGAGTTCTAAGAAAATCACTTTGATAGCAGTTTGGGAGATGGTTTGGAGGCAGGGAGTCCAACTGGAGAGATATTTAATCTAGGTGAGAAATTATGAGGGTATGTATGAGAGTCATGTTTGTGTAATTGTAAAGAATAAGTGAGCCTTTTGTCACAGAAAATTTAAAATTGGGTAGTTATATGAATGGGAAGAAGAAAAGTATGGATTACAAATGAGAGCATGTAATGGATCCTTAACAGGTCTACAGGTGAACAGTTAAAGGATAATAATTCTTAGAGTCTCTAAATATTAATAAAATAGAGATTAATGAACTGAACATGAAATTTTAAAAACTGGAAAATTAAAAATTCAAAAATAAGCACAAAGATAAATTCTTTCAAAATCAAGGAGAAATAGACAAAATAGAAAACAAAAAATATTGTGAAATTTATAAAACTCAAAATTATTGTTTTGAACAGATTAAAAAATTGATAAGCCTTTAGGTAACCTTATCAAAAAGGAGAGGGGGCAAATTAGATTTTCAAAATGAAAAATGAACAGGGCAAAATTACAATAGAGGAGGAATTTTTTAAATCAAAGCTTTTATATACTTTCATATGCCATAAAACTGAGACTTTAAAAGATTTTGAGAACTCTATAAAATTTTAAAGTACTATAATTAAAAGAGCATGAAATAGAGATCTTGAATTATCTAATCTCAGAAAATGAAATTAAACTCATTGTAAAGGAACCACTAAAGGAAAATAAATACCTCTTCCAGATAGATTTATAAGTTAATGCCTATGGTGGTGCTGGACACTAGACAGTCTATGTAGTTCCAAGACAATATATCAGGGACTTCAGAGACAGTCAATGTGGTAGTGGAGAAGAGAGGAAGAAAATCTGCAAAAGCACATTCCAAACTAGAACCAATATATAAGACTCCTTTCTCGGAAAATCCGCAGGTAGCCAAATTATAGCCAAGACACTCTGGGAAAATTGGATTGATTTGGGAGACATCAGGGAATCAGAAACTCAAAAATACAACAAGCATACACATATTTATTAAGCAGCTTAGTTTTAAGAATATAAACATAAAAATGAAATAATTGTCTACCTTCAAGAAGCATGTTGTCCACTGGATGAATGAAACTTTGCTTCCCAAGTTGTCTGTGTCCAAGATTCTCCATAAACTCATGGAAGATCCCCTGAGATTGCCAATTCCCGATTCAGCTTTAACAGAACAGGAGACTGCTCATGTAGGGTGATTTCAGGATTTCTGGGCAGGCTTTTCCTTGCCATGATAGTTAGACCTGAATAAAACTTAATTTCTTTAGATGAAATCTTTGATCTTATTTAAATTGTAAATACCTCTAAGAAGCAAAATAATTATTTGGACTTTAGTACATATGAATAAACTTGTCATAGAAATGAGGAGATATATTATCAGATTTAGAGCTGGACAGGTCTATAAAGGAAATCTAATCCAACCTCTTTTTCTGTGACCTTAGGCAAGTAACCTTTCTGGGCCTCAGTTTTCACAACTATAAAATAACAAAGCTGGAATTCAATTTCAGGTCTTTGGATCCAAATTCATGGTTCTTTCTTCCATGACATGAGATGACAGAGGCAGTAATACTGTTTCAAAGGATGGGAAGAGGAGAGAAATCTACCCATGGTGTGAAAGAGCACAGAATGGGGAAGCTAGGAATGCCCAAGACCATCTTTCCAGTTATTCAAATGCTTCTAAAATATTCCATGCCTTCCCTCATAATTTGGCTTAGTCTCAAAGTTTTGGTCACTGGTACTGGTCACTGGAGTTTAGGAAGATCGCAAGGCATGGTCAAAGGTTTGACATTAATACCATATCATGGATATACTTATTGCATCAGAACTTTTAGCTATATCCTTCACCACCAGTCAAAGAAGTGAAATGTTTCTATGCCCATAATCATAAGGAAACTGCACAGACAGCTGTTTCTCTTTTCACAAGTTCACGTGGCCTCCTTAGTCAGCTCTGGCTAACTTGCTCCAATCCTTGAGTTTAAAAGTGAAGCTTGGAGGCAGCTAGGTGGGTCAGTGGATAAAGTACCAGCCCTGGATTCAGGAGGACCTGAGTTCAAATCCAGCCTCAGACACTTAATACGTACTAGCTGTGTGACCCTGGGCAAGTCACTTAACCCTCATTGCCCAGCAAAAAAAAAAAAAAAATAAGTGAAGCTTGATTAGATTTTATTCAGAAACCTTGCTGTTTATGATGGTGACAGCAGAGAGGCTAGTAGAGAATAAATTAGTTTCCACCTGATTAATTCATGAGTAGTGTAAATGGATGTCTTAAACCAACATGGTGTCTTAATGGATAGCACTGACAAGTTATATAATGCTTTTTCTGACCTTGCCATCCATGTGGAAAATCCAGGTAGTATTCATATAGGAAATTGTGTCTCAGCGCTGTTTTGTAGATATCCATTTTAAGTCCTTAGGATTTAGAGTTGGGAGGGATCCTAAGGTCATTGTTTCCAACACCGTTCTTTCTCTACTGCCTTTTCTCAGTGGAATGACAAAGTGATTGAGGAGAGAGACTGAGACAGAGTAAAGTCCCAGTTGAGATGTTTTAAAATATTTCATTCTTGAGAAATTTTCAAAGAGGGAAAGTTAAAAAAGGAGAGAGGTGGGGAAAGGGACCAAACCTTGCAATGGCCTGCTTATTCTTCTCCACCCCCTCACTACATGGTACAGTGGGACAAAATATTGCAGAGTGACTGTCGCTCTTGCTTACTGTGTATTTGCTAGTAAGAGCAAGGTACCAATAAAAACTCAAGTATTATGCAGCTAGTAAGTGTCTGAGGTAGGGTTCAAACACAGGAGTCAGGGAGACTCCATATCCAGAACTCTATCCACTAAACTACCTGGCTGCTTAGCCTGAACCCAAAGGAGTTATCAAACCAATATCCAAATGACTCTGTCTCATATATTGTTCCACCTAGCAAGGAGCCCCAATCGGGGCTCATGAGCCAGTGTGGTATAATTAAAATAGAGCTGGACTTGGGGTCGCAAGAGTTCAGGGAGATGAATTTCAATCCTACCTCTGTTAGGCACTAATCACGTGACCTTGGACAAGGCATTCCCAGTTTATTGGGCTCAGATTTTTCATTTTAAAGGTGCGATTATGGGGCTGAAAGATCTCTAGAGTTTCTTCCACTCTGATATCGTGGTTTTTTTTCCGGTGTAATGCCTGGCTCTCTCCAAACCTTTGTATCAGGGCCAAGCACTTCCTTTTCTTTCTTTCTTTCTTTCTTTTTTTCTTTTTTTTTTTTTTTTTGTTAATACTGCCTTCTTTTTGTGGAAGGTGAGGAGCAGTTTAAGAGCATTTCCCAAAAGCCTGGAGTAGAATGGTTACTTTCTACAGTAGTGTCTCTTTCTTGCTGAAGTCCCTCAGGAGATGAATGTAGCTCAGGTAAAAATTGCCTTTCATCTGCTTCTTTCCTGTTTTGCAGTTAATCTGATGCTAAAATTAGCAATGCTTAGTTCACTAAAAAATATTGTTGTAGCAGGCAACCATGGAAACAGAGTTTAGAGCATTCTCCACTTCAGGGAGCTGCCTTGTGCCCAGATACATTTTAAAACTGATTAAATGAAATAATTCACCTCTCCTTTAAAGTCTCCCCCACACCCCCCTTCCCAATGGTTAAGAGTTAAGGTCAGTCTTTATAAAGAGCCAGTCTGCTTTACCATCACTAAAAGCAAAAAAAAAAAAAAAAGGCACTTCTCAAATTGGCTTTGAGGTTTCTGGTCTTTATATGAAATATTGGAAAACAAACTTCATTTGCTGAGTCCAAAGGATTCTTGAAAAAAAAGGATGTCCAAAGTGCCTAAGCTAGAATTGCCTGTACCAATGATTTAAAAAATAAAGCCTGCAACAATGTATCCCACTCAGCACATATTGCTGGCTTTTTATAGTACTTTTAGTTGGCTTTATGAAAAACTATTTTAGGTCTTTTCCAGTTGAGTGGAAGTTCCTTGAGAGCAGGGACTATTTTGTTCCTTTATTCTTTGTAACTGAGGCATCTAACACAGGGACCTGTACCTAATGGATACTTAGTAAAAATGAGTAGTATTAGATTTCAAAGTATGTAATATGACTTTTAATTATAATATCAACATAATCCATATTGTATATTTATTTTTTTCTTCATTTATTTCAGTGCCCACTTATGAAACTCTGAAGAACTAGCTGCATATACTCAGTAGACAACACTTGCTTGGAGTTGGAATTTCACATTCTTTAGCAGAACAAGGAGTGCTACAGCTACAAGGGACCTTGGGCTTTTTCCAGTCTAGGGGTTCTTGACCTTTTTGTGTGTGTTATGTATGGATCCCTTTGACAGTTTGATAAAAGCTATGGATAACTTTTTTTTTAGAAAAATCTTTAAAGGAATAAAATAAAATACATAGGACTACTGGGAAGCCATCTATGGAGATACAATTACCAAAATGTGTGTGTGTATATGTGTGTGTGTGTGTGTGTGTGTGTGTGTATCTCAGGTTAAGAACTCCTGATATGGTCCATTTTCATTTTACAGATGAAAAAAATTAAGGCCTAAAGAGGTTAAGTTACATAGGAAAATGGTAGTGGTTTTGCCTCTCTGCCAAACACATCCCACAGGTAGCCACCCACTTCTCCTGGATTGGTCTTGCATAAGGTCCATAATTTACATATGCCTCTAAAAATGGTTCAGCCAGACATAGTCATAAAATATTAGAATGTGAAGACCTAATGGAAATTTATAAATTACTTAGTCCAATATTTCGTCATTTTATAGATTTAAAAAATCAGCTTAAAACATTGAGTAACTTTCTGAAGTTCAAAACTAGTTAATTTGCAAATCTAAATCCAGAATTTGAACTCAGATTTTATACTTCCAGATCAGTACCATATCTGCTATGTCCAATTGCTTTCCCTACTTCTTTAGGAAGTCAAGACAGGGCATGAATAACAACTAGGCCCTCTACTTGGCCAGGTAACTTTCCCTCACAGTTACAAGCTGGACTTTGTCTTGATTCCATGTTTCAGACAGTGTTTTCAAAATTACTATTCCTGTGATGACTTCTCAAAGCTCTTATTACCATAAGTAGACAGTAGATTTAACTCTTCAAGGCCTAGTGGAGGACAGGGCTGGGCCACACTATATATCTTACTTTACACAGGCTGGCTGATTTATGTATAATATGCAAAAACAGAAGAATTTCATTCCAGGTCTGTTGTAGGGCCATCAGGAAAAATCTAGAGTAATTAAATCCACTGTGAAGAGTGGGGAAAAAATGAACATAATACTACCCCTCTTTTCCTGTTCGTTAGAAAATTATTTTGAGTCTCTGGATTCCAGCATATTCATTTAAAATTCTATTCTCTTCATTGTTGTTGTTTTTGTTTGTTTATTTTTTTTTTGTTGTTGTTTTCTCGGTCTAAAGTAAGAATTATTTATTTAAGCCTTCTCAATCACAAGCAAAATGATAAAAGGTCAGCATATTTGTTACTGTGTGATGGAAGTTAACTTAAGGTCCCATATAATTTTCTGATCCACATACAGAGGAAAGAATGGTCCATCAGCTGCTGTGGTCCCCAAGTGCTTGATTAATATGGTCCAAGTTTTCTTTACTCCTCATAACCAGTTGGGAGAGGATTGATATGATGTTTATGAAACAGAGTATGGTTTCCATCTCCCCATGGAAAGGGCTTGGTCCGGATGCGGAGATGCGGGTAGGGGACAAATTCGAACTGTTGGTGATGCTCCCTCGACTTCAGGTAGGCATTCAGCATGCTGACTGCCACCCTGGGGAGCTCAATGAAGAAGGTCAGCGACCTCCACAGGCAGCCCGTGACCTCCTTGCCATGGACGCCACTAGACAGCAACCACCCTGCTGGGGCCAGGGACCGGACTTGGCCCAGCAGAGACAGCAGCCTACCGCTGGCCTTTGCAGCCATCTTCCAACTAAAATTCTATTCATTTGATTTTGCCACACCTTGTAGAAATATGCAAAGCTACAGGGGAGAGCTATGGTAGCACTAAGGGCAAAGTTCACTTTTTTGTTCTGTCCCTGGTCTTGATATATTTTCATGGGGTTGGTTTGTATTTTTTTCTGTTGAGAATAAATGGCACTGCAGATGTGGGAATCTGGGCTTATCAGTGCTTTCAAATGCTGCTTCTCACATGCACACTGAGCCTCATTTTTCCCATTTATAAAATGAGTTTGTTTGGAAAGGTATCCCATAATAACAACAACAAAGAAACAAAATATGGGGACCTTAGTATCCCCTAAAATTTTCATCCCAACTCTCTTTGCTTCTGAAGTTTGAGCAAAAGTATATAAATTATGCTTGCTGCCTCCACTTCTTGACCATCTTTTGCCATATGTTTTTCTTAATCGAAACTTTCATAAAATCAACATATTCCTACTCAGTGGATTTGTTTTTGGTCATCTTCCTAGACCTTTGATCCTACTGCTCATTCCCTCTTCTTGATATCTCTCCTCCCATTGCTTCTTTGTTGCATTTTTTTCAACTGTATCTCTGACTATATCCAACAAATTGGATGTGTTCAGATATAGGAGACAATATTTTACCAACTACTCATCTTGTTTTGTTTTGTTTTTTTGGTGAGGCAATTGGGGTTAAGTGACTTGCCCAGGGTCACACAGCTAGTAAGTGTCATGTGTCTGAGTCCAGATTTGAACTCAGGTCCTCCTGAATCCAGGGCCGGTGCTCTATCCACTGCGCCACCTACCAACTACTCATTTTATTCCAACAATTAGTGTAGGCACTTCCTAAAACATTATTACCAGCCTTTTTTTTTCTTTTTATACTCTTTTCCTTATTTATCTCATATCCTACTATTGTATTAATCACTTAAATGTAGGGATCTCCCAAAATTATTATCTATATCTCTGAAATTTCTTCTGATCCCCAGACTGATAAATTGAGGAGCTTACTGCATATCTCCACTGAGTGTGATATATTGGAAATAAGACTAGATCTGGATCAAAAAGACCTAAGTTCAAGTCTTTGATCTTACCAGCTGTGTGATCTCAGCCAAGTAACAGGCTCTCTAACACTCAATTTTGCTGTGTGTAAATGAGGGAATTGGACTGAATAACAGCCAAAATTGTTTCTAGCTCTATAGCTATGATTTATGTTTATGGGTTTCAGATATTCAGCGTAACTCAAGTTTAATATGTTTCAAATCAAACTCATTCATTATCTTTCCTAGGAAACATCTACTTTTCTAACATAATGATTAATAGCAGCACCATTCCCCCTACTAACTACCACTCTTCTCAAGAACATAGGTCCCTTTTTCTCTATATCCTTCTTTATTTCCAATAACTGACATGTTTCTCAATTTTGTTAATTCTACATCCACAATATCACTAGCATCTATCTCATTCTGTCTACCTCATTGCCCCATGGGAAGGAAAAGTAGAATGCAATATGAAGTAATGAGGTATGGCCAAAGAAAGTTACCATAGTCAAAGACAAAGGGATTCCAGGGTGACATACTAGTGGCTGGGTTTCTTTTGCCTAGACTCATGAGCTATTGTGTGGCATAATTGGAGGTTCTTGACAGCAACTGGAAAAGGAACAGAAAAGAACAGATTCCAAGTCCATACACAAGCTACTGAGGAAGAATCACAATACCTGGTCCAGAGTCATTAGGGTCTTCAGATGAAAACTGTCCCTTTTTGACTCAGCATTGATTGTGAACTACATTGCATTATCTCTATTCCTTTATTCACTTAAAGTAGGAATAAATGTATGGAACTAAGTAAACTGAACCATGCATTTCTTAGAGCTCCTGGATTTAGAATAGCTTATGTGCAATTGGGAAATCGCTTGGGTCTGAGAGAGACTCTATGGGGCTCAGCCAAGTGGTAGATGTTTTGTTATCCATTGTTTATTGCTTTTCCTAATTCTGCAGTAGATAAAGCACTGCATAAAGTGAATATTGTTTTAACAGTTCCTGTGGGGAGGCAATTCAATTATACCAAAGTCACATGATTAGGACTTAGTGAAATACAACAAGCACAGGGAGGATGCATAGCTTTGCAGTAGGATGGGATCTTGGACCTGAATGTGATTGGATAAATCTATACCTCATAGTTATTGGGTCAGTTTTGACATTTAGAAAGATTTGAAGCTGGAAATAATTTATCAACTCAATATGAATCAGAGAGCCTGGCATTTCTTCTGTCCATAGAGTGAAATTCCTAAATGACCAGAGTGACAATGAGACATCCATTGCTAAACCTTCCTTTTGAGTAAGGTCAGCTTAATGCCTAACAGTACCACCTAATGGTTAAATTATTTACACCCACTGCATTGCTATTACCCACTCTCACCACCCTAGTATAGGAATATTGTTATAGCTTTCTGATTGATCTCCCTGCCACCAGTTTTTCTCCCAACCCCTATCTCCAATAAATCTTTCACATGACTCCTAAGTGTTATTTTAGGATACAAAGGTCTGAATATGCCACTGGGTACCAAATAAAGGCAAAACTCCTAATCTTGCCTTTTAAGGCCCTACACCCTAGCTCAAAGCAACCTTTTGAGACTTCCCTAATATTGCTATATGGCATATAATTTATGCTTCGGTGAAAATGGCTATTGCTTGAACTTTTTCTACACATTTCAGCCTCAATGACAGTTGTTATGACTAATGACTTTCTCTGTGCACATGACTACTGTGTATTACAGTTTCCCACGTGCATGTGTTAACACCACCACCACCTCTCCCTAAAAGACTGTGGAGATTTTTGATAGCAAGAACTGTACTTTGTATTTTTCTCTTTCAGGGTCTGTCACTGGGCATTTATATATCTATTAGAAACTTGGTGTCATCCTAACTCATTCTCCTTCACCCCACATAGCTACAAATTGTTAAATCATATTATTTCTATCTCCACAAATCAATAAGCATTTAATAAACACCTACTGCATACTAGGCACTCACATATGTCCTTTTATCTAACCATACATAGCCCTATCCTAATTCTGACTTTAATATCCTTTTCCTGTAATAATGTAATGCTATCTTTTTTGGCCTCCTATCTCATCTTTACCCACTTCAATTCATCTTCCACAAAGCTGTCAAAGTGATTTTTTCCTTAAAATGCAGGTCTGACCATGTCAGTCCCCAGTTACTACTCAATAAATTCCAATATCTTCCTATTACTTCTAAGATCAAACCTAAACAACATTTAAAGTTCTTCCAAACTATACCCCTTTGTAACTCTCCAGCCTTATTATAATGTAGAAGCTTTATTTCCCTTCATGTACTCAACAGTCCTGTCAAACTGGTCTTCTTGTTCTTCACATGCAACATTCCACCTCTGATCTCTGTGGCTATATGCTGGCAACATCCTTGAAATGCATTCCCTTCTCTCCCTCACCTTTTGCAATTTTTGGTTTCCTTTAAAACTCTGCTCAATCACAATCTTCTAATTGAAGCCTTTTTTGACCCTCCAACCTCAGCTGCTACTGTCCTCCTTTCCCAAGCTACCTTGTATTCATTTTATATATAATCCATCTATACTTAGATAGGTTCATGTTGTCTTGCTGATTAGAATGTAAGGTCCTTGATGACAGAGATATCTCTTTTGTCTTTGCATCTCCCTAAGCTTAGCACAGTGACTGGCAAAAAGGGAGGCATTTGATATATGCTTGTTGATTATTTGTGTCTCTTCTACAACTGTATTATTTTTGGAACTAGTCTGTATCTGAAATATATATATATATGTATATATATATACATACACACAAAATATTATATATGTATAAATACATACATATACATACACATATGCATACATGCATCTATGTATATGTATATATATATCTGGGAGAATCAGGGTGCCACCCCTGCTGAGAAAGACATTGTGAGAACCAGGGCAATGCCCCCCTGACTAGAAAGCATGAGACTAGCTTCCAGAAGCTGCCTGGCATCTGGAAGTTACCTCTATTCATAGACTGCCTATAAGTCATGTCAATCAATTGATCAGCCCATTAGCTTGGAGCTGTGTGTGGGGACTGCCCTGCTTCCTGTCCCACAGGGGGCTTCCAGGGGAAGTGGCTAAGACTTCCATTATTTGGAAGCATGAGCTGCTAGGTGAAAGTGGATTTTCTCTCTGTCTATTCAGCATAGATCTGAGCTAGGTTTTTCCATTCTTTCAGAGTTCTTTGTTCTCGTGTTCTCTCTCTCTCTCTCTCTCTCTCTCTCTCTCTCTCTCTCTCTCTCTCTCTCTCTCTCTCTCTTCACTAACTTCTAATACACTTTAATAAATACTTAAAATCCTAAACTTTTGCCGAATTTATCAGTAAACTTAGCTAGTTCTCCCCCCATTAGATTTTGAACATCACATATCCTAATGTATATATACATACATACCCTAATATGTGTGTGTATATGCACACATACATATATACCTATATATACATGTTCATATATATACACATATACACACACACATATATCCTAATTGCCTACACACTAACTCCCCTTCTAGCTTCCACGACTGGAATCCATTCCTATTCACCATGATTTCCTAGAATTTTTAGATTCATTAAAGGCTTAGATCAGATGCCATCAGGAAACCTCTCCTTAACACTCCAGGTATTAGTGCTCTCTACTTAGATTCTTTTCTATTTAATTATCTTTTAGGGTTTTTATATCCCCATCTCTACTCTGGAATGCAAGGTTATTGTGACCATAGACTGTCTTTTATCTTGGTTTCATATCCTCACTGCCTAGCACTCTGCTGTACACATATCAAGCATTTAATAAATATTTGTTGACTTTTCATGGCTATAGATACATGCACCATTCTTGTCTATATATTTCCCCCTTACTCTATTCTCCCTCTCTTGTCCTAAAGAGTTGGAATGGTTTGGATATTATTATGGGATAAATATACTACTTTTTGGATACGTTTAATTCTTATTCAAATAATGCCCACCTAATTATTAGGTTTAAATGCTAAGTGCTCTGTCCTGCTGCTACTCATGAGTTTATCCCTTCAGGTGCCAAAACTTTGTTTATTTTAACCATTTTAATGGAAATCTTTCTAAAAACCCATTTTATACTTCTTACTCTCTTAAACAGGATATAGAGGATAATCTAGCATTTTCTGAGTGATTCAGGGCTATTATTATGAATATCCTTTTCTCATGGTTGTCAGTGCCAAGCCATGACCAGGCAGTGGGACAGGGGAGTTCATGAGAGGCCAAAGTCAATAGCTTATAAAGGGATTTGCATGTATGGATATATTGAGTGTAGGTAGCATGTGTATGAGATGATTATGGATTTGAGTCAGATTAAACTCTGAGGATGGGGTCTGGAAGATACCTAGCCTCACTTCAGTATAGTTACTTTAAAAGTTTATTGCTTGGGGCAGCTAGATGGTACAGTGGATAGAGCACCGACCCTGGATTCAGGAGTACCTGAGTTCAAATCCGGCCTCAGACACTTAAGACTTACTAGCTGTGTGACCCTGGGCAAGTCACTTAACCCCAATTGCCTTACTAAAAAAAAAAAAAAAAAGGAAAAAAAAAGTTTATTGCTTGTCAAATTCTCACTGTCTCCTTTAAGTTTTATTTCCAATTAAGAGTATTTTTACTACTGCTCAGTCTCCCCACTTGTCAGCTACATCTTAGTTTTATCTGGAATACATCATGTGTCAGAACCCCAGTCCCTGTTGAGTGGGTTGGGGAGTTCGCCCACCAATTCAATACTCGGGACTCAAGAAGATAGGGCAGGCAATCATAGGGCTCGGCATAGGATGCGGCAATTAAGTTGAGACCAAATGTTAAGTGACGTGTTTCTTTTTCACAGAGCAGAATCCTCTTGACCCTGGGGTCTCAACAATGGATTATTCTTTTATTCTTTATTCTATTTCCTTGATTTCCCAACATAGCCAAAGATAAATTTTAACCCTGTCATCCTAAAATTAACAATGCTGAAACACCTGAGTGACTCTTCCTGTTATTCAGGTTGAATAACTTTAGAGATAGGGGCCAGAGTACTTCTGATAAAGGTCTAAGAATCCAAGTCATTCTCCAATTGAGAAATGGTCAAAGGATATGAACAGGCAGTTTTCTGATGAAGAAACCAAAGCTATCTATTCCCATATGAAAAAATGCTCTAAATCACCATTGATTAAAGAGATGCGAATTAAAAAAACTCTGAGGTACCACCTGACACCTATCAGATTGGCTTAAATGACAAAAAAGGAAAATAATAAATGTTGGAGAAGCTGTGGGAAAATTGGAACACTAATGCAATTTGGTGGAGCTGTGAACTGATCCAACCATTCTGGAGAGCAATTTGGAATTATGCCCAAAGGGCGATAAAGCTGTCCATACCCTTTGACCCAGCAATACCACTTTTGGGTCATTTTCCCAAAGAAATCATGGAAAGGGGAAAGGGACCCACATGTACAAAAATATTTATAGCTGCTCTTTATGTGGTGGCAAGGAATTGGAAGTTGAGGGGATGCCCATCAATTGGGGAATGGCTGGACAAGTTGTGGTATATGAATACAATGGAATACTATTGCACTGTTAGAAACGATGAGCAGGAGGAGTTCAGAGAAACCTGGAGGGTCTTGCGTGGGCTGATGAGGAGCAGAACCAGAAGAACATTGTACACAGTATCATCAACATTAAGTGTTGATCTACTGTGATGGACTATATTCTTTTGTTTTTGGTGCTGTTGTTTTTTCTATTTTGAGGTTTTTCATCATTGCTCTGATTTTTCTCTTATAACATGACTAATGCAGAAATAGGATTAATGTTATTATGTGTGTGTGTGTATATATATATATATATATATATATATATATATATATATATATATATATATATATAACCTATATCAGAATAACTGCTGTCTAGGGGAGGGGAGAGGAAGAAAAACTGAAATTGGAAAGCTTGTATAAACAAAAGTTGAGAATTATCTTTACATGTAATGGAAAAATAAATAAATTCATTAATTAATTCATTAATTGAAAATAAATAAATAAATAAATAAATAAGTAAATAAGCAAATAAATAAATAAATAAATAAATAAATGAATAAATAAATAAATAAATAAATAAATAAATAAATAAATAAATAAAGAGATAGGGGCCAGGAGAGGGGAGAGGGGAGTCAGTGGGAACTGTGATTCCTCTCACTGTCACTCCCCTGTTCCCTCTTCCTTCGGTTTGACCTTGTTCCCCCTCCCCTTTTCCCCCTAGTTCCTGGAACATGTATGCATATCTCCATACATTGATAACAAGCTAAGCACGCACTCTGGGTGAGACAGGATTGGATGTTAGATTGTGAGCTCACCCTAGTGTGGGTAGGGACTTCCCCCGGACCAACATTCCTATAAAAGCTCAAAGCATGTATTAGCTATTACTACTCAGTTATTGAGTTTGCCCATTCTTGCAAGAATGTAATAAATCTGTCTCTGCTTGACTTGGTGGTCTCCTTGAGTTATTTGTGTAAACTGAGGCAGTTTGCCCCAAACACATGGAAGATAGTGTAATGAAGTGATGAAACATCATAAAGGGGGAAGGAAGGAAGTAGGATTGTTATAGAATGACTAGCATAAATCCAGAAGGTAAAGCTGATTTCAGAGCTTGGTGTTTCAGGCCAGATGGAAGGAATAGATGAGGTGAGGACTATAAATAGGTTAACTGGGGTGAATTTCAAGAGATTCCACCTGGTTCACAAAGCCTGATGAGAATATGATCACTTCTGCATATAGAGGGGTTTGCCTTTGTGAGGAGAAGAGCCAGATTTTCATGTAAGACAGGGTAAAGGAAGAAAAAGTGGTAGAAGGTATCTGACTAATAATCAACTTGAACCAATCCTTAGGGATGAGCCCCCAAAACAATTATCAAGGTCCCTAGTTTTCCATAGGTCTCATTTGTAGTTTTCATAGAAAACTTAAAACCCAAGGGATTCCCACTCACCAGTCAGAATATCTATGTTGCCAAGATTACGGTGCTGTTGAAGAGATGTATGAGAAAATGTCTTCATTCTGGACAATGTCAGCACTCTCCTCTGAATTGGCCACAGAGGGAACTAGTGACATGCACATTCTATACATAGTCAGTTCCCAAGAACCCTGTGATGTTAGTTACGCTTCAGAGCCAGAGGTCAGAGTTCATAGGTAGTCAGTATATCCTAGAATTTATCAACCTCCATAGAGCAAAGGTAAAATTCAGGACACATCCCCATTTCTTATGGATAACTAATGGCCTCTCCAAATGCACCCTAAGGCTCCATGGAAACCACTACCTCTGACAGGGATCTAAAGAAGGACTTTGTGATAAACATCAAGTAGTGAGGTGATGAAAGTTGGGCAGAATGAGGTAACTCCATGATAAAGATCTTCTGAGTAACCCATGACCCCACATCCTCACTACCCAGGGAGAAGTCTAGGTTAAACAAGCCACAGTTGATCCAAACCATCAATAAAGTCTAAAGCCAGGATAGGGTCCCAACAATCCAGCTTATTAAAATGATCTCTCCTCCTTAAAAAAAAAAAAAAAGCTTCTTGGGGCAGCTGGGTGGCACAGTGGATAGAGCACCAGCCCTGGAGTCAGGAGAACCTGAATTCAAATCTGGCCTCAGACACTTAACACTTACTAGCTGTGTGACCCTGAGCAAGTCACTTAACCCCAATTGCCTCACCAAAAAAAAAAAAAAAGCTTCTCTGTATACAGGATACTTTGTATACAGTATGCTTCCACAACCAGTTCCTTCCTAGGCAGTGGTTAATCACATAAAACATGGAAGTTTTGAATGTTCTGAAAGCCAGCATCAGACTGGGCCTTGTGGGAGGGACAGTATCCTGGGCCTGGGATTGGGGGTCAGGGTTTGAAGAGATAAGATCACATGCTGAGACAAATAAAGTCCCAGTCCTCCCAATCATGTCCCTGAGCGTATCAATTCTGGCAATGGCTTCCCACAATACTTCAGTACACCAGCTTCTAATAAAATTGTGAGGATTTCTTGTTGCTTCAATCACTTAGCACAATGCCTCCCATAAAGTAGGTACTGACAGTCTTACCAACTTGACTTGTTGATTTCCTATAGACTCAGTTTACCTTAGGAGAAGCCCCACTTCAAAGAAGACAAAATAAAAATATGAGAAATGGTAACTCAGTATGGGCATAAGAGGAATTGTCTACCACCTTCCATTTTGAGAGAGAGAACATAAGACAAACACCTACTCTGATTGATCTAACCAGATCCCTAAAAACAGATCATTAATTGTAAATTATCTCAGTGGTTAATCATTCTGTGGCTGCCCAGGAAAAGGAGAGGTGGAGGCAATTATTTGAATTATTCAGGCAAAAAAAAGAAGAAATAAAGAAGCCTGCTGCTTCTGGTGGGCTTTGCTCTTTCATTCAACAAATTTTACTGGGAAAGATTCTTTGCTAAGTGCTTTATGGGATACAGAGTTGAGTAAGACATAGTTCTAGCCTCTTCTCTTTCTGATTCTCTACCTCTCATACTTTCTCTGCCACTCTTTGTCTCTCTGTCTCCTCTCTGTGTTTCTCTGTGTCTCTCTGTTTCTGTCATTTTGTTCCTGTCTGTCCCTGTCTCTCTTTAATATCACCCAACTGTGCCTGATACAGGGGCACTTAATTAACAATTTTGACTTTTGGTGATCCAAAAATAGGACTTTGGACTATTTCTCCCTCCCTCCTTTCTTCTTAATCAAAAGTCATGAATCAATTGTGGCTAGTAAAACAATCCTTTTGTAAGTTTAAAGGTTATTTTTTTCCCTTTTTTAAAATAAAGTTTTATTGATAGCATTATTTCTTTATGCCACAGTTATTTCCCAATATATCTCCCAAACAACCCTTGAACTTTCCCTTGCAACAAAGAAAATGAATTGAGCAAAACACAACCATATCAAACAGCATTTGGAGTATTTGACACCCATAGTCTCTTTCTGCTAAGTAGTGGAAAATATATTTCATTGTTCTAGAAGACTAAGATATGTCATTGTGATTAATCTGAGTTTATTGGAACTACAATTTTCCATATAATCAATGTACATTGCTGTCCAGAGTAGCCAAGTTCTGACCATGGTGGGTGAAGCCACTGAGACCAAGTCATTTTAGTCACTGTTCAATTTTCTTTCATCAAAGAGAAAATTTGAAGAGCCTGAAGAAAAGACAAATTTCATTTTAGCAGCTTCTTGATTGCTCTGAACAGCCTCCCAGAAGAATCTGCAATGATTTAGCTACCCAGGGCAGAACAAATTATCTCTTCGAAGGAAGTATATTGCTTCAAGGCACCCAGACAACCCATTTCCAACTGGGTGCATAATAACCATTGGTAAAGATAACTGACAATTCGAGAGAGTTATAACTGAATGGACTACACATTTCTCCAAATAGGCAACACGCCAGTACCATAAGGTTTCTAGAGGCATCAAGCCATGCTACCTCGAAAAGCTTTTACTCCTCACTGAGCCTTAATTTTAAAAATTAGTAGCCGGCACCATAACCTGCTCTGCAGCAGTTGTTTAGTCATTTTCAGTCATGTCTGACTCTTTCATTACCCCATTTGGGGTTTTCTTAGCAAGCACTCCAGTGAGTGGTCTGCTATTTCTTTCTCCAACTCATTTAACAGATGAGGAAACTGAGAAAAACACAGTTGAGTGAGTTGCCTGGGGTCACACAGCTAGTAAGCCTTTGAGGCTAGATTTGAACTTAGGTCTTCCTGACTCCAGTCGTGCTGTTCTATCTACCATGCCACATAACTTCCCATTTTATACCAGGCAACAGGTTATTTCTCCATCCATTCTCCCAGAAGCTGCTAAAACAAACACCCAATTTGAGATAATTAGAAAACCCACCAAGTTTTGGTTTTTCCTGCTCATAAAAGCAAAGGCTCTTAATTTTAAGACTATCCCTTTGCTCACCCTCAAAACATAAAACAAAGTTAGGCAGGGGAAATAAAAAAAGAAGAAATGAAAATTGGGGCCTCTCTTCTAATTACTGACCTTTGGTTAGCTCAAAACTTATAGGGATCTGATGCTGCCCACAGGCTCATCTGATCACACAGCTTACCTCTAATTACCAAACTGCAGGACATAGCTTGAGATGCACTTCGAAGGTGATCACTGGATGGTGGGTCCTCAGCAGGGTAATGTTTACATTAGTTAGAATTAAAACACCCGCTGACCTCAGAGTTTACTTCACTGATTACAAAGATTTACCCCAGGCCAGAAAAATTAGGCTGCAGCAGTTACTTAAAAATCATACATCCCTATCACTTTTAGAGTATGTAGTGGAAGTATCTCATTTCAAGGAGTTAAGACAGGAGCTACAGAGTGAGAGTAAGATGGAGGGGGGAGAATAACAGATAGTTGACCCCTTTTGTAGGCCTACTTTTAAGTCTCTAAAGGAAATTGTTCAGAAATTAAATAAACTATATTCCTGTTCTGTTGTTATAGATAGCATTACTTGTGGGAAAATGCATTCAGCCCTACTCTCTTGTTGCAGATGTGTAACTGCTATTTAAATGAAGGCAGGCGAAAAATCAGGACAAAATACATCCAATTTTCTTGTACATTTCTTTCAGCAGCCTCCATTGCAAGTCAGTATAAAGCTCTTCAACTTAATGAGAGATGAATATTATACCAAGCAGTAGAAGAGTTGTTTTCATTCCTGTTTTTAATCAGAAATCTAAGATTCTTGGTTCCCAAACTCCTCCCCCCACCCCCATACAATAGAATCTCATAATACTGGTGTTTAGAGAACAGGATAATATCCCCTTTATGGATTTTATGCTATATTGCTAATAATTATATTTCTAGTTGTCTAATTATGTCTAGCAATTAGGTGAAAGGAGGGAGGGACAGAGGATAGCACTTGGGGCAGCCAGGATTGGAAAAGATAGAAAGCTAGTTTCTCACTCTTTTCTATAGTCTGAAACAATGGGAAGAGGGCAGGAAGTGAACATTCCTGGTCTAGGAGGTCCCTTTAGCTTTGAGTATTTAATTTCTAGTGGGCTTCTAGTATGACTTTTTTTTGAGGCCAGAGCTCAAGATTCCAAGTAACAAACTTACTCACTATGAATTACTCTGTCAAACCTTTAGAGTTTGGAAAAAGTCATTTACAAGGGCATCCAATTCAATGCTATTCCACAATCACCTGTTAAACACCTACTATGTGGCGGCAGCTAGGTGGCGCAGTGGATAAAGCACTGGCCTTGGATTCAGGAGGACCTGAGTTCAAATCCAGCCTCAGACACTTGACACTTAACTAGCTGTGTGACCTTGGGCAAGTCACTTAACCCTCATTGCCCTGCAAAAACAAAAAACAAAACAAAACAAAACACCTACTATGTACCAAGCACTATGCTAGGTACTTGGGAAGCAAAGACAAAATGAAACAGCCCATTTCCTTAAGGATCTTAATATCCATTACACTAAAGAGCTTCACTTTGATGCAGTGACTCCAAAGGCAACCCACACCCTTCATATCTTAGCAAGAATATGTCCTTTTTCTCTGGATACACATTAACTTAATATTGGTAATTAAGATCCAACACAATTCAAGGCAAAGCAAGAGAAGTTCACATGTTGACAATTATTTGGCTAACAGTATAACTAACATTTGATATAGTGAGTCTATGAAAGATAGTGTAACTATTACAATTTGCTTTATCAAGAGCCCAGATCTCTTTACTTTGAGGTATGAAATCTTCTGGCTTCAGAAATTTCTATGTGATGAATGAGGAACACCTAGGCAAGCCACTGAAAACCTTGAAAAAATCAAATAGTTGAATCATTCTCCTCCCTTCTCTATATGCAAAGGTTTATGATCTCCCACACCTCCCAAGATGGTTGAATAGGATAGAAAACTTATGAAGGAATGGAGGGACTATCCTTCAATATTTGGTAATACAGGAGAAATAAAATGTTAATCATTCTCCAATATTTTCTTAGCCTGCTCCAAGGAGCCACCATGGAGATCTAGTTCTTTGGGGCCAGATGTTCCTCCACTCCAGTTCACACCTGTTATCTCATTCCCTATGGAATAGATCACTTGGATTCTTGCCCTTTAAGTTTGAGCTTTATTGCTGACATCTCCTGCTCAGTAAACCATGGTCCATAACATCAGACTGCTCCAATTCAGTTCTCTGCTCGCAGCTACTCGAGAACAACCTAGGATTCTTCCTTCTCTCTAACACTGTTTTCCAAAATTTCCAAATGACTCGCACCTCTCTTTTTGTATCCTGATACAGTCCCTCCTCCCATCATAAGCCTTCCAGGATTCTGACATCCTGGAGGTTCCTCTGATGAACAGGCGGCTCTCTGGCTTCATATCTCTGGCATCTCAATCTGCATTGGATCACACTCAGTAGGCAGCCTACTTCTACTACAAACACATACTGAGTTTTGCCCCAAACTGTCTTTTTCCTAGCTCTATATTTAAGAACACAGTGGCTTGAGCAAGATGCCAATGTCTTAATAATGAAGCTTGTTAATACTCACTGAACTGGCAATGAATAGAAAGACTTTCTGGTGTGGGAATAATAAAGAGATGAGAGAAGAAGCAAGAGGACGTAAGTAGTACATTAAGTTCAGTAGAGAGATTCAACTAGAAATGAGGCCAGGGCCCTGGAGAATGTCGGATTCATGCTGGCAATATTCTCACCCCTGTCATCTACTTTTTTCTATTTCTCTTTCCCTATATTGTCTCAGTGTTTCTCCATGTCAGTCCCATTGCAGAATAATGTATTTCCCTATTTCCTCTCTTCACACTGGAAAGAACTGACATTCATCCACAGAGACTGGCAAAGTTTCAGACACCTAGTAATACTGGCAGGTTTGAATTGTGAGAAAAACTCTTGCCTTTGTAATTGGTTACCAACATCCTTCTTCCCTTTCCCCTAAATATCTCCCTTTTATGCACATCTTGCCATTTAACAAGTATCTGTTAAATTGGCACTTTATAGGCAGTTGTCCAATCCATGAATTAAATTAAATTGTTACCTATTGGTGGTGCTCATTCTTCTGTTTGTCCCATCAGAAATAGTTCCTATTGGTGGCTCTCCATAGTCCTAATTCTAGGGGAATGTTCTCTGCTGAACCAGTGCCCCTTCTGTATGATCTTTGGAACCTCTTCCTTCCTTAAACAGCAACTAGACAGCTCAGTGTTAACTGTGTTGTCATTGGCTCTGGAGTCACTGCCAGTTCCCTTAAGAATTCCAGACTCATGGTACCACTTCACCATTGCATCAGACCAGTACTCGGTTTGGTCAGCTAGTGCCATCTACTGGGTTTCTGCTTCCAGGACTACCCTTAGACTCCAGGGGTTCTTTAAACCCCAGGTCCATTTTGGGCAACTACTATAAGGGTTTCCACATAATATTTCCCATGTTCCCTAATGAGACTATACGAAGTTCTTAGGAATTTTAAAAGGGATTTTCAATTGAAGTCCTACTGGGGGACCTATAATGAGAGCTGGGGGCGGGGGGGTACAGTAATAAATATAAAGAGTAAGAAGAATACAGATAATAATCATTCTGTGTATTAATCCTGGTCTTCAACTTCTACAGGATACTCAGCTTCCATCCTGTCTATGTCTCTCTGCCCACTTTTTTCCTATTGCATTCATATTAAATTAGTTTGTGCTTACTTGCTATGGATTTGACTGGTCAATTTACTGTGTTTCAGTCCCCTCAAATCTGTCTCTCTGGCCCTCACTTGTAGGTAGTGGAGTTGGAGTTTAGGTAGAGTCTTTCCTTCTAGAGCTCTTCAGTTTAATCATTCTCAGTATACCCTATCATGACTACTTATCCTGTTATGGCCTGGGAAAGTGGCTTCTTTTCAAACACACACACACCTTTCTCCATATCTCTTATGACTGATATCGAGAAACAAATTCTATTAACACTGGCTGTCATCAGTACCTAGAATACTCCTTCTCCTTCCTTCACCTCCATGGAAATCTTTGTTTCCTACAAGTCTCCGTTCAGGCACCACACCTTTCTAATTGAAGCCTCTTCTGGTGCCCTCCAGACCTAGTTCCTTCCCCCTCTAAGGTACATCCATTGTGTCCATATTTATGTATGTTCTTGTGTGTATGTGTTTATATATGTGTATACATATGCATCCATATGCATATAGGTAGGTAGATATTATATCTAATTATACACACAAGATATCCATCTTATTATATATATATATATATATATTCATTTGAATAGGGGAAGATATATATAGAGAGATAGAGAGATAGATCCTTATACATTTCAATAGAGATATAAAGATAAGGGCTAAATTCTAGAGGTACAAAGGCAAAAGTGACACAGTATCCTCCAAGAGCTTACACTCAAATAGGGAAAGCAACACACACATATGGATAAATACATAATGCATGTATACATTTATGCATACATGTGTAGAGACTAGTATGTGCGTGTATACATACATGTGTGTATATATGTATGTGTGTATGTATGTATGTGTGTATGTATGTATATACACACAAACAGCCTGCTTTGTTTAACCTTTTTTCTCATATAATATATTTCTGCTAATTTTTCCTGTTGTGTTTATATTCAATTAGTTTGTGCTACATTCCATGACTTTGACTGGCCAGTCTACTGTGTCTTAGTCCTCTGGAATCTGCCGGTCAAGCCCTTAATTATGGGTACAGGAGTTAACTCTCCCTTAACTTGGCTATGTTCTTTGATGCCCTCTAAATGTGCTCTCCACAAACTAGTATTCCAGAGGACTAATAATGAAACATGCTACCTACCTCTCTCCTTTTAAAGAATTGATGGACTAAAGGTGCAGAATAAGTCATATATTTTGGACATGGCCAATGCAAAAATATGTTTTGCTTAAGCTTAATCATTTCTTTTATTGATATAGTTAGCTAGCTAGCTGGCTGGCTGGCTGGATGTTACTTTATCCATTTGAATATCAGCTCTTGGAGGTTAATGTACAACTTTTGTATTTCTATCATCAGCACTTAGCCCAATGTCCAAAAGATGATAAATGTTTCATAATTACTTATTGATTGAATAACTAATGTTAAATTAAATGGCGCCTTGATGATAAATTTTGCTATGTGGTAGATTCACTTTTCTCACTCATTCAATGAGTCTTTTTGATGAGGAGGCCATGAGCTTGTCTCTATACTTCTTAATGCGTGGTTTTCCCCTAATTAATCAGATCTCTAGCACTAAACTTGTACTTCTAGGTGGGTCTGCCCCTTGTTCCCCAATAATGGCAGAGATTAACTGATAGACATGGCCAAGAGCCAATAGAATTGGGTATTTTTGTTGTTGTTGTTGTTGTTGTCCTCCATTTGGGAATCAAACAATTCCCCACCTAAGGATGACTAGTTATTCTCTAAAACCTGTGGTCTTTAGGTTCTTTTCTGAGGAGCCTTAGGACAAATTTCAGAGACTATCTGTTTCACCTTAATTATAGATTTTACAAAAATGCATAAAATGGTTTCATTTTCAATGTGTCCCTCTCCATTCAATGATTAGGGGCATTTCAAGATTTACATTTACAATACACTCTTTAGCATGGTCCTTCCCAATCCAAATTATACTTTTGTTTAGATAAACTATTAACATAATCTACTATACATGACTTCCCCTCCCCCACTGTAGTCATCCTTTCAATGTTTTTAAAGACTCAGATTAAGGGAAGGTAACTAGAAGTGAGAGGAGTAGGATGAAATGCAAAGGAGAGTCATTTTAAATAGGTGTATACATATAAGTTATACACATAAATTTCTGTATTAGTAATTATTGTATGTTATAAAACTTATGCAAAATAGATATTTAAAAGGATGAGATGATGAAATAATATTTGATACTAGAATCATTAGGGCACTGTAATTTACTGAGTAAAGGAGGCACATATTCAGATCTTTGCTTTAGGTAAATAATCTCTTTGGCAGCCTTGTGAAGGATGAATTGGAGAGAAGATAGGCATGGGGATAGTGACCATCTACTTTTTATTATGAGTCACTGAGTGTTTCACAGGCTATTTAGGCATGGATGGGTTATATATGATCTTTATAAACTATCTCATTTCATTATCTTTTCCCCCATACCCACCCTTCTTCCAAATTTTCCTATTAGTATTAAAGTATCCTTCTAATTCTTATCAGCCAGATTTGAAAACTCAATGTCATTTTTCACTCCTAACTCTCCTTCACTCCATCTATTTGCATATCTATATCTAACCATGTACCTATCCATCCATCTGTCTTTCTCTCTATATATTTAACATACATCATATTAGACTCCTATCTTCAACCCATTGTGGCAAACACAGATCCATGGACTTTCCCTTAACTTGGCTATGTTCTTTGATGCCCTCTAAATGTGTTCTCTGAAAACAATGCTGGACAAACTAGTATTCCAGAGGACTAATAATGAAACATGCTACCTATCTCTCTCCTCTTAAAGAATTGATGGACTAAAGGTGCAGAATAAGATATATATGTATATATAGGACATGGCCAATGCAAAAATATGTTTTGCTTGATTATGCTTATATGCTATAAAAGTGTTGTTTTTCTTTCTTTTTTCAGTGTTTGGGATGGAATGGGAAGGATAGAAAAATGATTTTTGTTTATTGAAAAAACAATAAAATAAAAAAAAGATCAGAGCCTGGAGGAATTCCAAAGAACTTCAAATTCTTTTTCATTTGTCCCCCCAAGGAACACAAGGAAATATATGCAAATCAAGTCCTAGTAATAGCTTCAGGTATCCATAAATCACTAAGCTGAAAATGCAAAATAGACTAATAAGAACCCTAGGTTATACTTATATATTTAACAAATAATACAGGAAAGATAAGTCAGACTCATTCATGTTCCATATTTTTCTTGGGATCTGGTTTTGTCAATAGTTGGGCATTCAGTTCCATATTAAAAACAACAACAACAAAAAACAACCCTCAGGCACACACCCCTCTGTCTTTTCCTTCTCTTCCCTCTCTCCTTCTCTCTCTGTCTCATCTCTTTTACACTGAGCCCACAGTATTCCTAAAGCAACATTCCTACCACAGTGAAAGTACCTAGTTGAACAGTATGAGTCCAGGAGATCCACAGTTGTCATATGTAATCCATATGTAAACTTTTTGAATCTTCCAGCACATCTCACCATCGCCACAGAATAACAAAAATATTTTGTAATCACAGTATTCCAGGAACCATCCTTATGGAATGTGAATTGCTAACATGAGCTATCAAGGAAGACTGTTGACTTAGGTTCTAAATACATAGGGGGCTTCACATTCTCACCCATGCCTGGCTAGAGAATGTTTTGAGTGTGTCTCCTCAACATTCCAGGAGGCCCCAAAGGCAGAGGTTAAGTAGAACCTCAAAGATCAAAAAAGCAGAGTAGCCCATGGACTGGAATTGTCAACTAAATGAAATGGATGTTAAGGAACAGCCTAGAGAAAAATGTGGTTTCCAACTCGGTTTCTAACCCTCAAAATCCTTTTCCTAAAAACTGAAACTTCTTGCAGACTGCCAGACTGGACTCAGCTCTGGCACAAGTCCCAGAGCCACCTTGTGACAGCTACGGGCTTCAAACTCCTTCCACTCAAGCACAAGCAGATCAGGCACTGTTGTGAATTGGAAAAGCAAGATATGATTTGCTTACCCAGAGGAAGAGATGGTGCAGAGCAAACAAATAAATTTCACAGATGTTATCAGGATGGAGCTTGCAAATTTCATCACCAGGGGCTTAAAAAGAGATTTCCAAGTCTGTTCATTTAAAATAGTCTTTGGGTGATTTCCACTATATTCTTTGATGGGTAGGGTGAGTACATAGTAATAGGTTTTTGTTCTGCATAATACGAAACTGTTTAAGGAAATTTTATCCCTGGAGTGATGGGATTGTGCTATACCCCCCAAAATGCAATAGGAAATTGAATTAGTTTGAAAAACAGATCGAGTTCAGGGCAGACATGTAAAGTAAGTTCTGACTTATTTGCATCTCACCTTCCTAAAGGAAATGGCTTCAAGAAATGAATGGATGATGTTCTTTTGAAAGCCCATGGGTATTGCTTAACTGCTGGCATGTGACCAATCATACATACAATTATAAAAATCCCATTAAAATATCAGGTTGCTGGGCAAGGTGGTGCAGGTCTGTAATCCCAGCTACCAGAGAAGCTGAGGATGGTAGATGTCTTGATCCTGGAAGGGCTGAAGTAAGTAAGGGGGTGAACTGAGCTAGATCAGAAACACTGTGTATCAAGACTTCTATGCTGATCACTAGTTGGATGAGGCATTGGTTAGCCTCTGATCTTGTAGCTTGTGCAAGATGGGGAGACCTAGTCTAAAAAATTATGTCACATTGTATTCCTTCAAATGGCAAATGAAATAATAACCATACTTCCTTTCCATAGCAATGCTTGTTAAGGCCATTGCTGAGTTGGAAATGGAAAGAAGAAAAAAAAAAACTATGGGAAAGGGGTCCCTTCATGATTTTCTATAATATCTCTTGCCAAACCTTTCAGGTCATTAGTTGGAGGAGAGCTATAGAAGCTTTCATGGCTGCTCTTAGCATGGAGTTAGGAAGCTTGGAGGATAAGCTACTCCTATGACATTGTATCATAACATCGTATGAATCATAACACCATATTCCAAAGATGGAAATTACCTAAGAAGCTATCTTGTCCAACTTCTTCATTTTTTAGATAAATACGGAATCTGAGGCATTTAGATGTTAAGTGACTTGCTTAGCGGCAGATATGGAATGAGTATCAAAGGTGAGGTTTGGGCCCATTTTATTGGCTTTATTCTTTGGAGGGGGGTGGCAATGAGGGTTAAGAGGCCTGCCCGGGACAACACAGCTGGTAAGTGTTTAAGGTCAGATTTGAACTCAGGTCTTTCTGACTCTAGTGCTCTAGCCACTGTGCTTCTAAGCTGCCCCCATCTTGTTGACTTTATTTCCCCAAATTGTATCCATTAGGTCATCCTGTATATATCTACTTGAAGTTGGAGATTACTTCTCCCCTACTTGTCTGCAGTGTAATCATTCTGTGGACAGGTGCTCCCAAAGACCCAAAAGCTATTAAAACTGCACTAAAACTCTTGGAATACGCTGATATTTACCAAGGACTTAGGAATCTACCATGGCACAGGGGAACAATTGTATATGGCATAAGAGGACTTTGGATTTGCATTTTGAATGACACCGGCAAGTTTGCTCATGTGAGAAATGATAGGGTTGTATTTTTACTCAAGCTCCATTTCAGCTCTGAACCTATAATTCCTTGACCTGAAGACCACAGAATAGAGGTAACATTGGCATAGTGGATGGGGAGTCAGTCTTAGAGTAAGCAGAAACTGAATTTCAATCCAGAATCTGCATATACTGGTTCTGAGACACTGTGAAAGTCAATTAACCTTCCAGGGTCCCAGGCAACTCCCTAAGATTAGAAGCTGCAGAATAAATGTCAATATACCAAGGCAAAGATAGTTACTTGCTGGGAGTTCCCTATGCCCCTGAGGTCACAGGTCCAGTTCAAACAAACACAGAGAGAGATGACAGACAGATAGAAAGAGATAGAGACAGAGATAGAGATAGAGAGCTTGGTCTGGATCTAGACTGTGTGACAGAAAGGGAAAGGGGTAGAGACATGTATAGCTCTTTGAAAACATAAAAGTGTTTAAATGATAGCTATTAGAGTCAAGAACAGTTAGGTGGCACAGTGGATAGAGTGCTGGCCCTGGAATCAGAAGGACCTGAGTTCAAATCCGGCCTCAGACATTTATTAGCTGTATGATCCTGGACAAATTACTTAATTCTGTTTGCTTCAGTGTCCTTATCTGTAAATGGAGCTGGAGAAGGAAATGGAAAAACTACTCCAGTATCTTTGCCAGGAAAACTCCAATTAGGGGTCATGACTGAAACACCCAAACACCAACAATTGAAGTCAAAGAACAGTCAGTCATTGAGGCCTTGTGACTGTGCATGTGTGCACTAAACATGCATTACAGACTCATTGTTTTGTAGTTTTGAGGAAATCTAGAAACCCATAGTAAATAGATTTCTCTTCACCCTGTACTCCATGGAAACATGCAATGTCTGTGCTCTCCTCTAGCTCAGGGGGGAAAAATGACTTCATTAACCTGGTGACCATAGAGATTACAGGATGGAAGATAAAATGCCAATTCTGGAAAAGAAAAGCTGTCTGCTTCAAACTATGGCACATGTTGATTCAGGGCTTGGTGTTCAATCAATCATTTACCAGAAATTTATTATATATTATGTGTCAGGAATTTTGCTAAGTGCTAGGGATACAAAGAAAGAAATGAAACAGTCCCTGGCTCAAGGGTATAGTTTTGTCAGGTGGGAAGATGGCCCAAATCCTACTCCTCCAAGATGTTGGACAGCATCACATCAGAAATTAGAAAAAGAAGCCTTCTGGCAGCTGTCTAGTAAGTGTGGGAAATGATTCTTGCAGCATGGTACATGTCAGCATTAGACCATAAGGCATGAGGATGGCTGTCTCCAGACTAAGTCATGGAGAGAAGAATCCTTTTACTAAAGAAATCATGACCCCTTCCCCATGTAATCCCCCTGTAGAAAAATCCTGGTCACACCATGCCAAGTTTTCCTGACTCGGAGGCCAACTCTCTATCCATGCTATCTGTCATACCTACATAAGGCATATAATAAAGGAAGCCCTTCTGTCTAACAAGTGAGTGGAACAAGGCAATAGAATTCCCATGAAAGCTCATTACTGCAAGAGTCAATATGTCAAAAAAGGGTCCAGAATTACAGAGTAAGTATTCGGGAATCCAGGGTTCTCTACCCAGCTTCGCTGCTGTCTAGCTCAATGAATTAAGGTAAGTCACTTCTCTTTCTTGGAATTCAGATTCCTTATTTGTCAAATGAGTGGGGAAAAGTAAGTAGACTCATAGGTCCCTAATTCTCTGGTGCTGTGAATCACATATTCTGGACTAGTATTCATCAGAATTCTAACCTTCTAAATTACCAGATAAGAAGCCATTATTTTGACACTTCCACACCATGACAGTTTTCACATTCTTGCTCTCTTCTTTCCCACTTGTCCCTCCACTTTCCTGTATTTAGAATTCTGTGATCTCTTCATTGCTTAAAGGAATGTTGATTAATGAATTATAAAATAGCCAAAATGGAATAAATTAAGGATCTATCAAAACATTTGAGAAAATACATTGTGCTACTCTTGCAGAAATATGGAGACATGTGGACTACTGATAATGATATAATTAAGTGCATTCTGAACTGGATGAATAACCAAGGGCAAAGAATCATCATTAGTGGTTCAAAGTCAACTTGACAGGAGGACTCCTTAGTCTCTAGTGCAAAGCTTCTTAAACTGTGGGTCACAACCCCATATGGGGTCATGAAACTGAATGTGGGGATAGTGAAAAATTTTGCAGTAAATGTTTTATATGTATACCTATTTTATACACCTATATACTCAGGGCTGTATAAAACTTCTTGGGTGAAAAGGGGTTGAAAGTGGGAAAAGTTTAAGAAGTCCTGCTCTAGTAGAGTAGTATTCCTATCATTTGACCAGGGATCTGTGTTTGGTCCTGCACTGATTATCATTTTAAAAAATGAAAAGATATAAATGCACATATAACATTTGCAAGTTTCATCAATTTGGGAGGGACGACTAATACACTGGATGACAGTCAAGATTCCAAACAAACTTGATAACCATGAACTTTAGACTGAATTGAATAAGAAGAATTTGAATGGGGATAATTCACCCATTCAGTCAGTCTACAAGCATTTATTAAACATTTACTTTGTGTCAGATACTGTGCTAAATTATGGTCATATGAAGGCAAAAACATGGTCCTCAAGTTGCTCACATTCTAATGCAAAATAAATATTCTCATACAAGACACAATCTCAGAAGATAAATATAAAGTTTTGCACTTGGGTTAAAAAATAAATCTATTTCACAAACACAAGATGGGGAGTCATGAACAGATGACAGCTTTTTTGAAAAAAAAAGTCTGGGGAATTGAATTAGATGCAGAGTCAATGCAAATAAATAACATGACATGGAAGACAAGCAAGATGATATAATTATAAGGCTGCATTAAGAGATGTACTTTGTCCAGGTTTTGAAAGTGATGGTCAGTTGGAGTATTTCATTCATGTCTGGGTCCATAATGTAGGAATGATATTGTAAAAACTAGAGGATGTTCAGAGCAGAACAACCAGAATGGCAAGAGATTCAAATTCATTCCATATTAGGTTCAACTAAAAGAAGTAGGAAAGTTTAGCTTTAAAAAAGACCACTCTTAAGTAGGAGGGGCATGGTAATTATCTTCACCTGTGGCAGGCTATACTGTGGAAGAGAAATTAGATTTATTCTGTTTGTCTCCAAAAGGCAGAAGCAGGAGCATGAGCAGATGTTTTGAGGAGGGAAAATTAGGCTTGATGTCAGGAAAACATTTATAACAGTAAGAACTCTCCAAAATATTGGGCAAAAGACCTGAAGTCTTCAGGCTACAGCCAGATGGTCATTTCTGGTATATGATCTAGAAGGTATTCTCCTTTGGGTATAGGCTGGATGAAATAGGTGTGGATGTTCATTCCAACTTGAAAAAAAAATCAGTGATTCTGAAGATGATCCTCAGAGAAGTTAATCACAAATGATCTTGGGCCATCTTTGAAACTTTTTTTGTGCTTCCTAAAATATATTGGAAAAATCTAGATTAGGTATAAAATATCTTTTTCCCCTACAATCACATGCTAAGTGGCAATAAGGCATTGTATAGGAAGGAGATACCAGCCCACACACCTCTCCTTATACCCACCAAAAGCTACAGGAGCAAGTAATGGAATTTACTAAACCTGTGTGCTTATTTTCAATTTTTCAAAATGATATGACTTTTATATAATGCTTTAAGGCTTGTAAATTTTTTTCAAATATTGTTTCATTTTATTCTTACAACAACTCTATGTAGTTGTTATTGTTATTACATAAAACGCCAGTGGTTATAGTGATATATGTTGCCCTGTGGGAAGTGGGAGGGGAAGGGGGAAAGGGGGAAAGGGTGAAAGAAGGGAGGGCAGATTGTGGGGGCAGTCAGAAGCAAAGCACTTTTGAGGAGGGAAAGGGTAAAAGAAGATAGAAAATAGAATAAATATCATGGGGAGTAAATAGGATGAAGGGAAACACAGTAATAGTAACTGGGGAAAACATTTTGAAGCAGAGACAAGAGCAATGTAATTTGAGGATGGTGGTGATGATGATGAAGATGGTGATGGTACTTACTTTGCTGGGCTATTGTGAAGAAAATTCTTAGATATAAAGTGCTATATACATGTTAGCTATTATTGTTGTTTCAATAATCAACTTCATGGGTGTTTTGTAAGGAAATCTCCCTTTAAAGTACTATATAAATGTAGTTTACTATTTTTTTTTTGTTTGGTTGGTTTTTAGGGGTTTGTTTTGGCGGGGCATTGAGGGCTAAGTGACTTGCCCAAGGTCACACAGCTAGTAAGTGTCAAGTGTCTGAGGTCGGATTTGAACTCAGGACCTCCTGAATCCAGGGCTGGTGCTCTATCTACTGTGCCACCTAGCTGCCCCCTGTAGTTTACTATTATAAAAAAAAGATGAGCAGGATGCTATCAGAAAAACCTGGAAAGACATGAGCTGATGCAAAGTGAAATGTACTATATACAAAATAACAGCAATATTGTAAGATGATCTGGTTTGAATGACTTAGTTATTTCAAGCAATACAATGATCCAAGACAACTCTGAAGGACTTCTGAAAAATGTGATCCATCTACAGAGAAAGAACTGATGGTATCTGAATACAGAGGGAAGTATATTTGTTGTTGTTGTTAGTTCCTTTTTTTAAAGTTTTTTGTTTGCTATGGTTTGCGTTACTGGATATGTATAACATATTGAATTGATTCAGTTCTTAAGGGTGGATAGGGAAAAAGGAAGAGAATTTGGAATACAACGTTTTAAAAATCAGTGTTACAATTTGTTTATACATGTAAGGTGGGGGAAAATCCCAAATAAACAAACAAAAAAATAAATAAGCAATAAATAAATTAATAAATAGATAAGTTGTCATTATTGTTGTTGTTATTATTATTATTATATAGTGAAAGAGAAGTTTGGCACCTGAATTTCTTCTTTATTACCTAAGTGACTATAGGCAAGTCACTCCAACTCTATGAGTCTCTGTTCCCTCACGTACGAAATGACAAAAATGGACTAAGTGGGCTTTGTGGTCCCTTTCAAGTAAAAATCTAAGAAACTTATCATCCTAAGCATGAGACTCAGAAACCTAGAATGAAAGAGGTGTCAAAGCAAGTGTCTGAACCTATGCAGCTGGAAGCCATTCAAAACAGGTAGAGTTACATTCCCTTCCATAGGACACTCCATCTCCTGAACCTGAGGCTTCTGTAGCTAGATGGCATAGTAGATACAGCACTGGGCTTGGTTCAGGAAGACCTAACATCAAATTTGTCACTGGAAACTTACTAGGTTGTGTGACCTTGAGTAAGTTACTTAAACTCTATTTGCCCCTCTTTCATCTACTGTGAAACAGGAGTCATCACAGCACCTACCTCACAGGGTTGCTGTGAGGATCAAATAAGATAACTGTAAAGCACATAGCCCAAGGCCTGATGCACTGCAAGTGCTTAACAAATGCTTGTTCCCTGCCCTTCCCTTTTCTCTGCCTGCTCTCCTGCCTGAATTGTTCTGTTCTTTCACTTCTACCTCTAAGCTTCACAGACTCCCTTCAAGACAGCTCAAATCCCACCTTGTTCTGTAGGATGTCTTTCTTGTGCTCCCTACTCCCCAAAACCTTGCCTTTCCCACACTCAACGCTTTCCCTCAGAAGCTGTTTTCCATTTCTCCCTCCATTTACATGATAGCTAAATATATGTATGTATGTATATGCACATATATATATCACATGTAAATAATTATGTGTATAAGCTATATATAATACATGTACATACACATATATGTATATGTAGCCATACATTCATGTACATACATATATATAGATTCTATGTGAATATTTATATGTTTTCTCCTCCACTAGAATGTGAACTCCTTGAAGGCAGGACCATGTATTTGTTTTTCTTTATATCATAAGCACTTAGCACAAAGACTGGCATATAGAAAGCACTTCATCAAAATTTTTTGACTGCCAATAATAGTTCAAAATACAAGGCCAGTCATGTCTGGATTTTTTATCGTGGAACTCACCTTGACCACTATTGTCAGGATGAGAAAATGGATCTCACGAAGAACCTAAGTCCATCATAACTAAAGGTTAGATAGAAGCTTAGATACCTCAGGGTTCAACTGTCAAGGCCTACGTTTCCCAAAATGTGGTCCCAAGACATGTGGCCTGATGGTACAGACCACTCTGAATCCACTTTAATGAGGGATAAAAGCAATGATCCTGCTGTAGCATAGACTCAATAAGTTGGTTTGAGACTCCTCGTGATTTCACTAAAACAATTAATATTTCAGTCCAAAGATCATTAATTGGCCAAGCAGAGATGGTGAGAAGATAAAGATTTCAAGCAGAAAAAGGAATTGACCAGGGGAAACAAATAGTCAGTTTCTTCTGCTTCCACAAATAAAAATGAAAGCCAGACAATTAATAATTTTTTTGAAATCTTGATCTGTTCTAGTGAGTGATGGAGCAGTAAGACTAGATCTTTTTGATCCCAAGACCTAGGAATGATTTCACATATTTATAGGGTAAAAATCCTTTGCTTCAGCTGGGCACTACATACCCATAATGAATAAGCCTGGCTTGTAGCCCAGGGGATCATTGTCCTCTGAGAAATTATTGATTCTGATCAGAAGTGTATATTAAAGTGATTCTACAAAATCCAGTGGATAAGCTAGTTGAGTGACAGTAAGGGAATCCTGTGTATGGAAAAGTAGGTTATGTGTGTGTGTGTGTGTGTGTGTGTGTGTGTGTGTGTATGTATATATGGATGGATAGATGGATGATGTTTTCACAGTTGAAAAAGGTCTGAGATTTATTACTTACTTCTTATATCATTCCTTTCTTCAGATAACTTGAAAACTGATCCCCTAATACCTTGAAAACTATATTGCCTCTAGCACAGATTTCTACTGTGAATACTTGGTCTTGTCTAACTGCTTTTCCAATCTTTCTTTCCATGAGTTCTATATTCCCTTCCTTTATAGGCACATCTGGGGCTGTGAAGAAGTTGAACATGGCAGCTTCAGTATCCTTGATGGTGAAAAGAATTTGTTATAAACATCGTTATAGCTCTTTCCATCTTTGATACATATCCTCCTAGTTTCAGCCTTAAATGCCCTCATGATGCCTACTTAGTTGGATTTCTGGCCAAACTTTCTTTAAACTAATTTTCCCTGCACCACTTTGTTCTGTTTTATGAGATGATACAGTTCATAAACTTCCAACATCCTTCTACATGAGATTTTTTACAAATGAGTCTATATTGATATCTATCTACCAGGGCTGTAGTGAGGATAAAATGAGAACATATTTGTAAGGTGCTTTGCAAACCTTAAAGTGCCATATAAATGCAAACCATATCCTAAATGAGTGTTGCTCTTGACCATGGTACATCTTGGCAAGTAAGGAAAGTGTTTGCTGTTAAGTGGGTTTTAGATGCTTTGCTGCTTCTCATTATGCCAACTGATTAAAACATAATACTCCATTTCAATATATTTTCTTCTAACCATTTTCCACTTTGGGCATTAATAATTTGCTTAAACATACATAGAATGAGATGTTTTATTTTTTTTCATTTTTGTATTCATTTTGATTTTAATAATTCAGCTATACACAGAAGGCAGCCTCAAGAACCACTCCCACAATAGTAATGTTTTTCTCTGACTGCAAAAATAATTATTTTAAAACTTGATGACTTTCATAATTTTGTGATGTTATTTAGCTGCAATGTGTTGTGCCTTTCAAATCTTTTCTTGAAGAAAGTTTTTTTAGCGCATACAGGCAGGGGAATTTAGTGTAGTCTCTAAATCTTTGACCACTTATTGATTATTTCAGAATAATTTTCCCAACATATTTTTCACTATTTTCCCATTTCCCTAGATAGCCATTAAAGTTGTTGAGTATTAAATTGTAAATTAATTTAATTTGATAGATTTCATAAGATTCTTTGGAGAGGGGACAGAGCCAGGATGGCAGAGGAAAGACATTAAACACACAGAGCTACTGGCACAATAACCCCCAAAACAGCCATAAAACAACCCCTGGAGCAGCAAAACCCACAAAAAGAGGGACTGAGATTATTTTCCAGCCAAAGACATCTTAGAAGGGACTGTGCTGTGCTGAGAGAAGAGTCCAACCCCATTATCACCCCAACACACTCCCCAGGCAGACTGCACTAGAGATATTTGCCCCTGAGCCTCTGAATCAACTGCAGCACCAGCGTCTACTGAAGCTAAACTTATGGTCAGGTGAGAGGACTGAATAGCTGGGGTGGGGGCGGGGGGCAGATACAGGGGTGTCTGCAGAACCAAAGGAGGAATTTGGCTCTCCCACCCCAGCAGGAAACCAGGAAGAAATCGTAAACAGTGTGAGGCCCAGGTGGAGGAGGCGCATAGGCTAGTTAGAGCTAAGAATAACAGCACACAAGGTTCTGCTGGCTGGTTAATTAGCCAGTTGGCTTGAGGTTATCTTCAGACCAGAGAACAGGATGGGCAAAAGAAAAACCTGCCCTCCCTCAAACCAAAACACTTGAGACCCTCTGAAGCTTGGGACAGTGTAGCATGAAAGTAGGATCCCACTATAACAGAGAGTTAAAAGTCAAAGAAAAGACTTCAAGATGAGCAAGCAAAGAAAGTTGAGAACTATCAAAAGTTTTTTAATGACAAGGAAGATCAAGGTGCACCCTCATAAGAGGATAGCAACCTCAGGGCCCATACATCCAAAGCTTCCAAGAAATATATGAGTTGGTCTCAGGCCATGGAAGCACTCAAAAGGGACTTTGAAGAGAAAGTAGGAGAGATAGAAGGAAGATTTAGATTGAAGCATATTTTAAAAATATTTTAATATTTCCTTAATCTGAAGTTTTGTTTTTGTCTGTTTTCTCTCACAACCTGGCTAATGTGGAGATGTTTTCCATGACTACCCATGTATACTTTATATTGAATTGATCGAGTTCTTGGGGGTGGGGGTGGGAAGGAAGGGAGGAAGAGAAGTTGGAACACAAAGTTTTAGAAAATTTATGTCAAAATTTCTTTTTAGATGTAATTTGGAAAATAAAATTCTAAATGGAAAAAATTAAGATTCTTTGAAGACCTTTTCAACCTTCGTCCTCTACAACAGATATTAGTATAAATGATATGATTATAGTCATGCGAGACTCCTTTGAAGGAGAGTCTGTGTGTACATATATATGATATAGATTATAGATACAGAGTTAGGTAGATTATAGAGAGAGATTAGAGAGAAAAAAATATAGAGATAGATTGAGATTATACGGATAGAGACAGGTTACAGGGATAGAGGTAGAGGTAGAGGTAGAAGTAGGGGTAGGAAGAAACGGGGTGAAGGGAAAGGGGCAGAGGGGTAAATGGGGAGGAGGGAGGCAGACAGAGAGATAGATATTATATAAAGGGGGTATTATAGATCCATAGAAATTATATATAATATGTATAAAATTTGTCTATATGCATACTCTGTATCTCTATATCTATATATTACCTACTGTGACATTTAAAATCTCATGTGTGTGGTCACCTTTTTCTGCCCCCAGTGTCCAGGGGAAACTAGCTAGGATTTACTTATAAGTTAGTAGCTATAGCAACAGTTTAGGAATTAAGCATTTATTAAAGTATATTAGGGGTTAGTAAAGAGAGAACACGTGGAGTTCAGAAAATTGAGAAAGAAAACCTTTCTACCCTAGGGTTCAGAATGGACTCCTTCTCCTCTGTCAGCCACCAACCTGAAGTTCTGAAATGAAAGACGCCAGAGCCAGGGGCAGCTAGGTGGCGCAGTGGATAGAGCACTGGCCCTGCATTCAGGAGGACCTGAGTTCAAATCCAGTATCAGACACTTAACAATTACTAGCTGTGTGACCCTGGGAAAGTCACTTAACCCCCATTGCCTCATCAAAAAAAAAAGAAAGAAAGAAAGAAAGAGAGAAAGAAAGAGAGAAAGAAAGAAAGAGAGAAAGAAAGAAAGAAAGAAAGAAAGAAAAAGAAAGAAAGAAAGAAAGAAAGAAAGAAAGAAAGAAAGAAAGAAAGAAAGAAAGAAAGAAAGAGGCCAGAGCCAGGGAGCCAGCCTCACTTCATACTTCCTGCTTCCTACTTCCTGTCCCTCTCCCCCCTGGAAGGGGAGGTCCTTCAAGCTGATTGGTTGAGGGTGGTCTCCTGTTGATGTCCATAGCCTCTGAGAACACTCCCTCTTGGGAGTCAGGCAGGTGTGGTTTTAATTTAATTTACTTTAAGTAGATTAATCAGCAAAGTCAATCACTCTCAGTCAGTCTCAATTAATTCAATCAGTCTAGATTAATCTCCTCTGGTTGGGGCCTTTGGGTGTTGACAAAAAGCCCATTATATCTTACACTAGATATAATATGTATCCATCTATAAATTCATACATAATATTATATATCTAATTATATATATATATACATACACACATATATACATATACATATATACATATATATATAAAAACATACAATATACCTTAAAATTTAGTACTAAATATAACCTTAATTCATAATTCTCTTATGGTAGATAACAAACAAATTGTATGGCATAGAGTGAAACTGAAACAGTTCATATATAATTTAGCTCTTTTTTTTACTGTCATCTTATTGTTGTTTACAAAGATCTGTGCCTTTAAATAGACATAGATTAAAAAAGAGTTGACATCTGAGAGATATGACTTCCACATGGCAAACGTTTTTAGTCTTCACTTTTATGATTCCAAGATAGAGGAATCCCAATCTCTTTTACCCAGTGCTCACTTTTCTTAGAGGAGTTAGCTAGTAGATGCTGATACTTTAACAAAACTGCTGTTTAAACTAATATTCCCATGACCCACTGGCAGTAGTGCTTCAACAAGAATTAGGTTGAATGGAATATCAAGGCTCTGGAAGCACAGAAGCATATGCCCATGGCCTTTATTCTTGTCAGCTTACCAAAGGAGTTTTCCAATGTCATGAAGGAAATCCAGTGAAGAACTCAAGTCACAGAAGTATGTTTTATAGATGGCAAGATTCTCCAGATGTTGCAGTTTGCTAAGTGTTGATTGCATTATGCCTTGCAATATTGCAGATCCTCTTAAATGCAATCAAGAATCACTCAAAAGACTTTGATCTCAAAATACACATAGAAAATACCAAGGGAATGAAGAATGCCTACAGCATAAACTGTGCTGTACAGTTGGATGGACAACCTGCTAAGACCACGTCCATCAATACATAAATAGACATTGTAAGAATGAATTGAGGTCAGAATTGAACATAAGGAAGAAAATGAGCCGGACTGTCTTTGGAAAACTAAAAAATTATTTTAGTTACCCCATAGTCTTTCCTTAAATAAAAGCTCTTTAGGAAAAAAAAAAACCCACCAATATTCTCCTGGTATGTTGCATGACTACTATTCAATGAGTACTCCAGTCTCCCAATGATGATGCTAAGGACCACCCAAAGGGCAACAGAGAGGTGCATGGTGGCCATAAACAAATTATAACATATTATATTAAAAGGAATTTTGTAGGAGAAACAGTTTAAAAGATATTTATTAGGCAATGTGTGATGAAAAAAAAAAGATGGATTAATCACATGGTAATAGTAAAGGATAGTTGAAGGGTTGTACAGTCTACATGTTATATTGATATCCTCCCAATGTCAGAACTGGAAGAAGGCTCATATAGTATATTTAGAGTTTTCTCTCTCCCCTCAGTGACAGATTATTTTGAAGAAAATGGACAAGCAGTGAACAGGATATGTGGCAATCTGTATCACTGCAGGGAATAATGACATTGATGAGATCAAAGATTCATAGGAATATTGAACTATTGACTTGATTCTGTCTAATGTGCTTTTCACTATACTACCATTGACTCTATACAAGTATAAAGCGAGAATGGAAGAAGGTAAATCTTTAGGATTCAAGAACTGTCAGCAGTTACAAATTTATTCATAGCTTGGATAAACTTGTCCAGATTTCAAACTTATATTGAATGATTTAGCAGAACTATTTCATTTAAGAAAGTTCTCAAAGACAAAAATAAGCTAAAGACTGTAATTAAATAGAACTGAGATGAAATTAAAAAAGAAAACTCATTTCCCTTGAATGAAATGTAAATGCATTTAAAATGCATAAAAAAATGTTGTACTATTTTGTGTTTCTGTAAGAGAGGGACATTTGTGAAAGCATTAAGTACATCTGGGAGGGACTGGTAAATCTTTATGTCCATAGTATTAGCCTCACTGAGAAAAGAAGGTAGCAATTAAATGTGGGGTTGGGATATGCTGCTCTTCAAGAGGATTCAAAATCATGAACTATTTGAAGAGACAAATTAAGTGAAATCAAAGTTTCCTTCAAAAAACATTTGCAAACACATTTCTAATTGTGATTCCACAGATCATTTGCAACAGCTTCTAATGGGAGTCTTTGTCTTTTGATTGGTATAGAATTATGGAAATCAAAAAAACACATTGGATTAGGTAATGCCATTCCCTTCCTAGTCCCCTCCTAGACCTGAATATCATCTGAACATGACTTTTTCAGAGCATTAGACTTTTTCAGAGAATTAGAGTAGATAGTTTCAAAAGAAGTTGTGAAGTGAATGCTAGGTTTGGAGTCACAAAGCAGGAATTTCCTCATTTGTAAAAGAATGGCATTAAATGCAATGACTTCTGAAGTCCTTTTAAATTTTAAATATATCATCCTAGGATTGTTACTTTTGACCTTGAGACAAGACACTATTCTTATACTTGGCCTCAGTTTCCTCATGTATTTAATTAGGTGATTAGACTAGGTGTTATCTAAGGTCCCTTCCAACTCACATGGTACATTATTTTCCTGTATAACTTAAGTGTTTCAGCTAATGTTTATAAAACAGGTTAATGGTTAGTTTAATTAAACTATCCTAAGGCAGTTAAGTGGTGTAGTGGATAGAGTTCTAGGCCTGGAGTCAGGAAGACCAGTCTTCCTAAGTTCAAATCTGGCCTGAGACATTTATTAGCTTTGATCTTGGGAAAGTCACTTAACACTGTTTGCTTTAGTTTTCTCATCAATAAATGAGCTGGTGAAGGAAATGTTAACTCACTCTAGTATCTTTGCCATGAAAACCCCAAATGGGGTCACAAAGAGTCAGAAATGACTAGAAAATGATTAAACAAAAACAAAAGCCAAAAGCAGTCCCATCCCCAATTTCATCTCTGATACCCTAAACACTGCCCTTTCTAGC
This sequence comes from Dromiciops gliroides, assembly GCF_019393635.1. Lineage (NCBI taxonomy): Eukaryota > Metazoa > Chordata > Mammalia > Microbiotheria > Microbiotheriidae > Dromiciops > Dromiciops gliroides. Next base: position 530,846,090 of record NC_057863.1, read on the forward strand.
TCTACCACTTACTGTCTGTGTGATTTTCATCAAGTCATCTCACTTCCCTGATTAGTAATTTTCTCATCTTACAAATGAAGGCATTTAATTAGATAAATGAATGAATGAATGATAAAATATTTGTTCAGCATATACCAAGAACTGTACTAAACTCTGAGAATACAAATAAAAAAAGCAAAACAGGCTCTAACCTCAAGAAGCTTACATTCTCATAGGAGCAGATAATATATAAAATGGAGCTAGAAGGTGGGGTGGAAGATTTTGCCATCATGGCTTAGTAATGACCTAAGAGTAATAAGGATGATTGTGGGGCGAGGGGGGGGGTGGGAGGGAGAAATATAAGGCCAAAGCTTACCTGAAGAGTCCAAAGTCCAGATTCTGGTGGGAAGGGGATGAAAGTTGATTTCCCAAGTCTCTTCCTACTCTAAATATTAGGACCACTGCCTCTGTGTTTTCTTATATGAGAGAATTTCCTAAGCCCTGTCTACAATCAAGGACAGGTCATGAATCTTTTGTCTCAAAATTGGAAAATAAAAGGTATAAAAACTTTTTAAAGGTTGTATCAATGAGTTTAGATCTCAGTTTATCATTTTCATTCCTTTAACCCTGGTAGAGAGTCATTGGATGTTCCCAGTGTTTGTCTGCACACCAAGAGAAATGAATCATATTAATTTCAATGTGTTGGGGGAAATATATGTTCAATTATGGTATGGTATAAGCAATGATCTTAAGAATTAGGGAGCCTGAGTTCAAGTTCCAGCTCTGGCAAACATTAGCTGTGTGATAATGAGCAAATCTCTTAACTTCTCTGAGTATCCATTTGTTCATCTGCAAAATGGGGATAAAAATACTTACACTATCTACTTCACAGGATTGTACAGGAAGGAGCTTTGTAAGTTATAAAGCCCAATAGACATAGCTATCCATCTAATAATATAATAACAACCCCCAAGAGGCAACTATTTACAGCCCCAAATAAAACAATTAATGACTCAGTTGATTTCCTTGACTATCCATAAGGCTAAGAATACACTCATCCTGTCTCCCCTCTATTAGAGATCCACAGCTTTTAGAAAGGTGACCTTTTTTGACACATCATCAAAACAAAATCGTTCTAGGTATATTTCATGACTCAATGCTATCCTCAATGTTTTAGATTCTTTTTTAGTGATTGAATTCCATGATCTCTCTGTTTCCCTTCTTTCCAGCTGATGTTATCAGGTGATATATGAAGTTTATATATATATATATATATATATATATACACACACACACACACACATACACACTTATATATAATTATTTTAAGATAATATTGTTATGCATAATTATAATGCATTATATTATTATATAATAATGTATTATATGTAATATATGAGGATGGATTTCTCCTTGATTAGCATTTCTACCCAATTCGGGGCTTCAGAAGGGAAACAAACAATTTTTTTTCCTATTTTTAAAATTGTTTGATGATAAGAAAGGTCAGGAATCAGGGATAAAATCAATTTTAGGAATATCCATTGATGTATAAACAATCTTCTGGTTCCAAATTAGCACAAATTATTGAGAAGTCCCACCACTACAAAATACTGAAGAAAGTAACACCTTAAAAAACATAATTGACCAAGTGTAAAAAGAGGTACAAAAGTTCACTGAGGAAAAAAAATCCTTAACAATTAGAATTGGGAAATTGGAAGCTAATGACACCATGAGAGGCAATCAAGCAAAGTCAAAAGTGTGAAAAACTAGAAGGAAATGTAAACTATCTCACCAGAAAAACCAACTAACCTGAAAAATAGGTGAATGAAAGATAATTTAAGAATTATAAAACTGCCTGAAATCCATGATCAAAGAAAGAACCCATATCTTTTATTTCTTTTTAATTTTTTAAATAAAATTTTATTTCTTAAGTATTTTCCCCATTATGTGTAAAAACAAATTTTTATATCTATTTTTAAAACTTTGTGTTTGCAGTCATGCAAAACATTTCCACATTAGAACTAAAAAAAAAATTATACTTCAATCTGTATTCAGATACCATCAGTTCTTTCTGTGTAGATGGACTGCATTTTCCATAAGTCCTTCTGATAGCATCCTGCTCATCATTTCTTACAGCACAATAGTGTTCCATCCTAATCTCATCTAACAATTTGTTCAGCCATTCCCCAATTGATGGGCATCACCCCAATTTTGAATTCAACTTCTAGTTCTTTTATTTCGAGAAATTATAAAGGAACAATTTATGAATATCATAGAATGAGAGTGTAGACATTGAAAGAAACCACTAATCACTGCCTGAAAGAAATCCCAAAATGAAAACTCCCAGGAATATTATAGCCAAATTCTACAACTCCCAGTTCAAGGGAAAAAATATTACAGGTAGCCAGAAAATAATCAAATATCATGAAACCACAATCAAGATCACACAACATTTAGGAGATACCACTTAAAAAGGGAAAAAGGGCTTGTAATATGGTATTATGGAAGGCAAAAGCGTTAAGATTACAACCAAGAATTACCTACCCAGGAAAACTGAGTAATCATTCAAGGGGAGAAATAGATATTTAATTAAATAGAGGACTTTAAAGCATTCCTAATGAAAAGACCAGTGATTAATACAAAATTTGACTTTCACATACAAGAATCAAGAGAAGCATAAAACGTTAAATGTAAAAGAGAAATGATAAGGTCCTCAATGAGGTTAAACTCTCTACTTTTCTATATGGGAAGATGATATGTGTAGCTTCTAAGAACTTTATTCTTATTAGGACAGTTAGAATGATTCTACTGAGAGTGTATGGGAGTGAATTGATTGTTTCAATGATGTAAAAAATGGATGAATGAGAAAGAGATATTCCATGGGAGAAGTGGGGAAGGAGAGGGAATGGAGAACAGGGAAAATTACTTCACAGAGTCATGCAAAAAGGGGTGGGGGGGATGGTGAGTGATGCAAAGGAATTCTTGAACCTTACTCTCATCTAAATTAGTTAAAAGAAGGACACACACATATATATGCATATGTATACGTGTGCGTGTGTGTGTGTGTGTGTGTGTGTGTGTGTGCATGTGTATACTGAAGTGGGTATAGAGAAGAAAACAAGACAAGAGAATAGAAAAGGATAAACAGAAGAAAATAGAATGGAAGGAAATAGTAATCATAACTATGAATGTGAATGGGATGAACTCATGTATAAAATGGAAGTGGATAGAAGAATAGATTAAATACCAGAATTCGACAATAATTTGTCTACAAAAAATAGAAAGACACAAAAAGACTTTATAAAAAGAGGGTGGAACAGAACCTATTATGCTTCAGCTGAAGTTAAAAAAAAGGCAGGAGTAGCAATCATGATCTCAGACAAAACAAAACTTAAAAATAGAATTAATTAAAAGAGATAAAAAGGGAAAGTATATCTAGTTAGAAGGCAAGTAAAAGTTAAATTAATTAAAGGTGAAAAGAGACAATAAAATGATGGTATTGAGTACCTCAACTTCTCCCTCTGAGAATTAGATAAATCTAATCATAACATAAATTAGAAAAAAGTTAAGGAGATTAATAGAATTTTAGAAAAGTTGGCTATGATAGACCTCTGAATAAAATTTAATGGAAATAGAAAGAAGTGTACCTTTTTCTCAACTGCACATGGCACCTTCACAAAAATTGACCATGAAGTAGTATAAAAATACTTCATAACCAAATGCAGAAAAGAGAAATATTAAATGAATATTTTCCAGGCAATAATGAAATAAACATTACAATTAATAAAGGGCCATAGAAGCATAGATTTAAAATTCATTGGAAACTTAATAATATAACCCTGAAAGATAATTGAGTCAAAGAACAAATCACATATATGATTAATAAGTTCATTAAAGAGAATGGCAACAATGAAACAACATATCAAAATTTGTGGGATGTAGCCAAAGCAGGTCTTAGTGTAAAATTTCTGTCTCTAAAGGTTTACATCAACTAAAAAATAGAAAAAAATAAATTAGTGAATTGGGCATGCAATTAAAATAGAATAAATTTAAAATCCCTAATTAAAAAGCAATTTGTAGCTAAAAAAGAAAAGATAATAAAATTAAAAGCTAAAAAAACCTGAAGAAATAATTACAACTAGGGGCTTCTTTTGTGGGGAAAAAAAATAAAATAGATAAACCATCTATTTATTTATTTATTTAAATGACTTTAAAAAGAAGGAAAACCAAAGTACTAATAGGAAAAATGAAAAGGGCAAATGGTCCATCAATGAATATAAAAGAAAAGCAATTATCAGAAATTATTTTTGCCCAATTATATGACAATAAAACTGATAATCTAAGTGAAATGGATAAATATTTACAAATATATATATATATATATATATATATATATATATATACACTTCCTTAATTAAAATAAAATGAATTTGAATGGTTAAATAACACTATCTTAGAATAAGAACAAGCCACAAATAAGCTACTTAAGAAAAAATCTCCAGGACTAGATGATTTTGCAAGTGAATTCAACCAAACATTTGTGGAACAATTAATCCCAACATTATATAAACTACTTGAAAAAATAGGTAAAGAAAGAGTCCTAACAAATTCCTTTTATAATACAAATATTGGTTTGATACCTAAACCAGGGATACAAAAACAGTGAGATAAAACTACCAACTAATATCCTTAATAAGTAGCGATGCAAAAATTTTAAATAAAATACTAGGAAGGAGATTACAGCAATATATCACAAAGATTATGTACTATGATCAGATAGGATTTATACCAAGGATTGAGGACTGGTTAAATATTTTTTTAAACTATCAGCTTAATTGACCATATAAATGACAAAAACAACAAAAATCATACAATTGTCTCAATAAAGGCAGAAAAAGCTTTTGACAAAATACAACACCTATTCCTATTAAATGCACTAGAAAACATAGAGATCAATGGAGTCTTTCTAAAAATGATAAATAGTATATATCTAAAACCAAGTGCAAGCATTATATGTAATGGGGATACATTTGAAGCCTTCCCAATAAGATCAGTGGTATAGCCAGGATGTCCATTATAACCACTATTATTTAGTATTGCACTAGAAATGTTAGCTATACCAATAAGACAAGAAAAAGAAGTTGGACAAATGAAAATTGGCAAGAGGGAAACAAAACTGTCACTCTTTGCAAATGGTATTTTTAGATATCCTGAGAGAATCAACTAAAAAAAAGGTTGAAACAATTATCAACTTCAGCAAAATTGCAGAATATAAATTAAAATCATATTTCATCATTAATTCCATATACTGAGGGACAAAGCCAAGATAGCAATGAAAAGGCAGGAACTCACCTTGTGAGAACCAGGGGTCCCCACCCCCTGCCGAGAAAGAACTCAACCTTTCTAAGGTCAAATTGGCATCTGGGAAGTTGACTAGCATTTCATGGACTACCTTTAAGTCATGTAAATCAATGGACTTGAATGCTACCAGCTAATTACCTTGGAGCTTTGTGTGGGGACTTCCACCCTTCCTCTTCCACAGGGGGCTTCTGGTCAAACTGAGTGAGACTCTTTCTCTTGGGAAGCATGAGCAGCTAGGGGAAGGAGCTCTTTCCCTTTCTTCAGCATAAGTCTGAGGTAGGGGTTTTCCTTTTTTTTCAGAGACATGTGCTCTCCCCCTCTCTTTACTAACTTCTAATATACTTTAATAAATGCTTAAAAGCCTAAACTGTTGCTGAATTTATAAATAAATCCTAACTAGTTTCCCCCCATACTGGGGGGCAGGTAAGGATACACACATTAGATTTAAACATCACATACCACAACTCTCTCCCAGTCCCATCTGAACAGCTTTAAAAAATTTCCCCCCAAAACTGTGGAGCTGTAAATTCCGCAAAAGGACAGGGTGAAACAATTTTCCAGCCCAAGACAACTTAGAAAGTCTGCAGGAAAGATCACTTGCTTCAGGGTGAGAGTGGAGCACAGTCCAGTGTAGGTTACACTAGCTCAGATCTGGCCCCAGTAAACCAGAAACAGGCCTTGGGAGTGACTGAATTAGCAGCAGCAGCTGCTGCTTATGGACTTCTCACTCCACTTATGGTAAGGGGTAGAACAACAGGTCATAAGGAGATTGCAGGGGTCCTTCTGTTGGCACTGGGGAAAGGTTTCTGTTGCATTGCCCATACTTGGATCTGAGTTACCATCTTGAGTGGCAGTCCCAGGGTGAGGAACTTGTGGCTACAGTGGAGTAGGATCTTGGTCACAGCTCCAGGGCAGAAAAGATTGTTTTTGAGGACTCAAAGGCCAGAGCACAAGCAAGAAGAGTAGTAACATACCTCTCCTTAAATCATACCACATTAGAAAAACTGAAAAATTACAGTTTCCTAGAAGTACCTCTGAAGACAGTTGCAAAACCCCTGAAGCTTGGGACAGTGTGGATTCCACCGGGAAGCAGTGCCCCACTTTAGGGAAGGTTTAAAAGTTAAGAAATAGGCTGGAAAATGAGCAGAAAAAAAGTCTGACAATAGAAAAGTTATGGTAATAAGGAATATCAAAACACACACTTAGAAGACAAAAAAGTCAAAGTTCCTACATCCCCAGGAAAATATGAGAAGAGAAATGGGAATGATGCAAGAAAATTATTGGGGGGGGGGGGAGAATCAACAATGTGCCATTTAAAATTATATGTGGTCACCTTATTTCTGTTCCAAGTTTGGGTAAAATTAGCTGGGGTTCCTAATATATTGCTATTTCTAAATTAGAAGCTTTAGCACAAGTTTTGGGGCAATAAGCATTTATTAAAGCATACAAAATCTTAGTAAAGAGAGAACGCTTGACTCAGAAAGTTAAAAAGTCTATCTACCCTAGAGGAGAGATAAGAGCTCAGCCTGCTTCTTCCTCCAAGTCCTCCTCCACGAGCACGTGTGTGACACTGAGTGTGGAAGCTTCCTCTGGGTCCAGAAGAGAAGCAGCCCTTCCACACTGCTCAAAGCTAATTGGCTAGCATCAACCAAATCCATTGGTTCACTGGACTTCAGGGCAGTCCATGAGCAGAGAGAACACACCCCCTGAGGGCCAGGCTCTCAGGTAGATGTGGTTCCAATTGAGTTAACTCCAAGTGAGTCAATCACCAAAGTCAATCTAAACAATCTTAATATAATCCCCTCAAGTGGGGGCCTCTGGGCATCCCAAAACCCATTATTTTCTCACAACAGCTTGGTAAAGAATGCACAAGAAAAAAACAAAACATCTTAAAAACAGGCTAGGCTAAATCATAAAAGAGGTACAAAAATCAAATAAGGAGAATTCCTTGAAAAGCAGAATTGGCCAAGTGGAAAAAGATAAACAAAAATTCACTCCTTAAAACTCCTTAAAAGCAGAATTAACCAAATGAAAAAAATAGGTACAAATGCTCACTAAAGAAAAAAATAAGAAAATAAGTTCTTAACAATTTGACTTGACGGTACAAGAGAGTTACAACGGATTCATGATGGAAAAGGCTCTCCAAATACAGGGGAAAAAAAGAACTGTGGAATATGGATGCTGATTGAACCATACTATTTCTTTTGTTTTTGGTGCTGTTGTTTTTCTTTTTTGAGGTTTTTCCTTTTTTTGCTCTGATTCTTCTCTTATAACATGATTAATGCAGAAATATGTTTGATGTTATTATATATATATATATAAAATCTCTATCAGATTACTTGCTGTCTAGGGGAGGGGGGAAAGGAGGGGAGGGAAGGAGAAAAATTTGAAATTTGAAATCTTATATAAACCAATGTTGAAAACTAAAAATATAAAATAAATAAAAATTAGACTTGAGTAAGTGGAAGTTAATGACTCTATGAAACACCAAGAAACAATAAAACAGAATCAAATGAATGAAAAAGCAGAATACAATGTTAAATATTGTTGGTAAAATACAAACAAATAACTTACCTAAAAATTTACAGAGGAGAGATAATTTAAGAATTATTGGACTTATATTCCAAGGGGGCAGAGCCAAGATATTACTCAAGAAACAAACTTGAGTGTCAGTGACCCAGTGGGGGTGGCACAGGCACATCAAGTTTTTGACCATAGAGAATCAGATTTCTCAGATTTCTGCTTCTGGATTAAAGAGCAAGCAGGCTCATGGTTACTTACATGCCAGGCAGGCTGACAATGAGCCTCCCATTAAATAGTACCACCTGCGAGCCCTTGTAGCTTTGGACAGGTCATCCTGGAAGCAGTGCTCCATGTCAAGAAGGAGTTAAAAGCCAAGAAATTGGTGGGCAAGATGAGGAGACAGACAAAGCAACAGAGCATCAAAAGTTTCTTTGGTAGCCAAGGTAGATCAAAATACACCCTCGGAAAATGAAAACAAAGTCAAAGCTCCAACATACAAAGTTTCCAAGAAAAATATGAATTGGTCTCAGACCACAGAAGCACTCAAAAAGGACTCTGAAGATAAAGTAAGAGAGGTAGAAGAAAAGATGGAAAGAGGAATCACGGTGATGCAGGAGAGTCGTGAAAAAGAAGTTAACAGCTTGAAAAGCAAAATTGGGCAAATGGAAAATGAGGGACATAAACTCTCTGAAGAAAATCATTGCTTAAGAATTAGGATAAAGCAAATAGAAGCTAATGACTTTATGAGAAATCATAATTAATCAAATCAAAATGAATAAAAAAATTAAGGGCAATACGAAATATCTCCTTGGAAAAACAGCTAAGCTGGAAAATAGATCCAAGAGAAATAATCTGAAAATCATTAGACAACCTGAAAACAATGATCAAAAAAAGAGCTTTGACATCATCTTCCAAGAAATTGTCAGGTAAAATTGCCCTGATATTCTAGAAGCAGAAGGTAAAATAGAAATTGAAAGAATCCACTGATCACCTCCTGAAAGATATCCCAAAATGAAAGCTTCCAGGAATATTATAGACAAATTCCAGAGATCCCAGGTTAAGGAGAAAATATTGCAAGAAGCTAGAAAAAAGGAATCCACGTACTGTAGAGCTACAGTCAGGATAACACAAGATCTATCAGCTTCTACATTAAAGGACTGGAGGGCTTGAATATGATATTCCAGCAGGCAAAGGAACTGGGATTACAACCAAGAATCCCCTACTCAGCATAACTTGTATAATATTTCAGGGTGTAAAATGGGATCCTAGTGAAAAAGAGGCATTTCAGGCATTTGTGATGAAAAGACGTGAATTGAATAGAAAATTTGACTTTCAAATACAAGACCCTAGAGAACCATAAAAAGGCAAATAGGAGAAAAAGAAACTATGAGGGATATTAAAAGGTTAAAATTTTTATATTCCTACATGGGAAGATGATACTTCTAACTCATAAGAACTTTCTAAGTATTAGGGCAGCTCAAAGTAATATACTTAAACAGAGGGCACAGGTATGAATTGAATATGAAGGGATGCTATCTGTAAAGCATTTATTTTTTGCTTATCCTTTTGTGTGGGGCAGGCGGGGTGGGGTGGCTTCTGTCTGGCCAGGATTTGGGCTCTGGACAAAGCATCAGCCCTGAAACCAGGAGGCCCTATGTTTCACTTAGTTGCCTCATGATGAAATCATTAAAATAAAATTGAGGGGTAAGAGGAAAACACTGGTAGAAAGAGAAAGGTAGAGATGGAATGGGGTAAAGTAGATCACATAAAAGAAACAGAAAAAGCTTATGAAGTTGAGGGGAAGATGGGGAAGGAGTGGGGGAGTGAATGAGTCTTACTTTCATCAGAATTGGCTCAAAGAAAGAATAACATAAACACTCAAGTGAGTATAGCAATATATCTTGCCCTAAGGGAAGTGGGAAGGGAAGGGGATAAGGGGGGAGCAGTGACAGAAAGAAGGGCATATTGGGGGAGGGAGCAGTAAAACGCAAAACACTTTTGAGGAGGGATAGGGTGAAAGAAGATAGAAAATAGAGTAAATATCAAGGGGAGGGAATAGGATGGAGGGTAATACAGTTAGCAATAGTAATTATGAAAGAAATCATGAGCAGGATGCTAGCTGAAAGATATATAAAAATTGCAAGCCATTTCCAGAGAAAGAACTGATGTTATCTGAATATAGATTGAAGTATATATTTTTTTGTTAGTTCCTCTTTCTAAAGTTATTTTGTTTGTGTTCTTTTTCAACTTGTCTAATGTGAAGATGTTTTGCATGACTGCACATGTTTAACCTATATTGAATTCCTTGATTTCTTAGGAAGGGGTGAGGAATGAGGGAGGAAGAAAATTTGGTTAAAAAATTAGTGTGAATTTCTTTTTACATGCAACTTGGGGAAATTCTAAATAAATAATTTAAAAAAAAAAGAATTATTGGACTTTCTGAAAGTCATTATGAAAAAATAGCCTAGACATCAATCCTACATACTACCAACAATACCCAACAGGGAGAGTTAGAAAGCGAAATTTCATTCAAAATAACTGGAGACAATATGGAATACTTGGGAATCTACCTGCCAAGACAAACCCAGGGATTATATGTGTACAATTACAAAATGCTTCATACAAATAAAGACAGATCAAAACAACTGAAGAAAAATCAGTTGGGCACGGTTAGGTTGAACCAACATAATAAAATAGTGATTCTATATAAATTATTTAATTTATTCAATGCCATGTCAAATAAACTACCAAAGAATTATTCCATAGAGCCAGAAAAATAACATAAAAATCACATAAAAGAACAAAAGGTCGTGTATATCAAAAGAATCAATGAAAAAATAAAGTAAGACAGTCTAGTGGTATTAGATTTTAAACTGTACTATAAAGTCATAATCAAGAAAATAATCCGATATTTACTAAGGAATAGTAGTAGATCAGCAGAATAAATTAGATACACAATAAAAAGTAGTATATAACGATAGTAATCTAGTGTTTGATAAACCAGAGAAGCAAACTTTTGGGGTAAAAGTCACCATGTGACGAAAATTGCTGGGAAAACTGGAAAGTTTGGAAGAAACTATTGATATATCAGCACCTTGCAATGTATATCAAGACAAGGCCAAAATGGATAAATGATTTACAAATTAAGAGGGACATCATAATTAAATTAGGGGAGTATGGAAAATGTACCTGTGAGATATATAGATGAAGGAAGGGTTTGTGATCAAACAAGAGATGGAGGGAATCATGGGAAGTAAAATGAATAATTTTGACTACATAAAATTAAAAAGTTTGAAATAACAAAAGTAATGTGGCCAAAATTAGAAGGAAAACAGGAAATGGGGTAAAATGTATAACATTTCTCTGATAAAAACTACATTTCTCAAATATATATTGTACTGGGCCAAATTTTTAAAAAAGAGCCATTCCTCAATTGATAAATGGTCAAAATATATGAACTGACAGTTTTGAAAGGAAGAACTCAAAGCTATTAATAGTCACATTACAAAATGTTCTAAATTGCTATTGATTAGATAAATGAAAATTAAAACAATTCTGAGATACCATGTCATACATATCATACTGGCTAATATGACAGAAAAAAATGACAAATACTAAAATGCATATAGGAAAACAGGTATACTAATGTACTCTTCATGGTATTGTGAACTGTTTCAACAATTTTGGAGAATAATTTGGAAGTACACTTAAAGAGCTATAAAACTGTGCATACCCTTTGCCCAGCAATATCTCTACGAGGTCTGTATCCCAAAGAGATCAAAGAAAAGGAAAAGACCTGTTTATACAAAAATATTTATAACAGGTCTTTTGTGGTAGAAAAGAAATGAAAATTGAAGAAATGTTCATCAAGAGAAATGACTGAAGAAGTTGTGCTATTTGATTTTGATGGAATACTCTACTGTGCTATAAGAAATGATGAGCAGGATGTTCTTAAAATAAAACCTGCAAAGACTTATGTAAATTGATGCTAAGTGAAATAAGCCAAACCAGAAGAATATTGTACATATTAATGGCAATATTATAAAAATTGTCAACCATGAAAGACTTAGTTAATTTGATCACGACAGTGATCCAAGATAATTTCCAAGAATTCAAGATGAAAAAATGCTATCCATCTCCAGAGAAAAAACTGATTAACTCTGACTGGTGATTGAAGTATACTTTGTAAAAAACTCTTTTTTGATGCTTTGCTTTGTGCTTTCTTGTTAGCAACATTGCTCATTTAAAAAAATGCATGACTTCATATATATAATCCATATCATATTGCTTGCCTTCTCAGTGGGTGAAGGAGGAAAGGAAGGGAAGAAGAGTATTTGAAACTCAGAATTTTAAACATGAATATTAATTTTTTTCATGTAATCAGGAAATGAATAAAATGCATTTAAAAAAATAAATGCCTCTGTTAATAAATGAAAAGAACACTGTTTCTCTAATCACAGGTACTAAGTTCAAATCTACCACTTTCTACCTTTGAGCAAATCAGTTAATCTCCTGAGACTTCATGAATTAACCATGTCCAAATAAAAACCCATGCCTTCAATTAGCTCTCTATCTGGAGGTGTAGCATATTTTATCATGTGTTCTGTGAAATTGTGGTTGGCCATTGTGTTGATTAGAGTTCTTAATTCTTACAAAGTTGTCTTTGCATTATTGTTGTCATTCAAGAAATTATTCTCCTGGTTCTCCTCACTTAATTTCGTATCATTTCATGCACTTTTCTCATGCATTTCTGAAAGAATTTTCTTCATCGTATCTTACAGTACAATAGTATTTCATCACATTCATGTATCATAATTTGTTCAACCATTCCCCTTTCAGGCTCCAAACATACTAAGTTATACCCTCTCCCAATTTTCTCCTGGTTTACTCATTTAAGTTTGAACCCTTATTGTACCTTAGTCTCTGTCTTCCTATATTCCCAACCTGTTGTCTCTCTCTCCTGATGCCTCAAATTTCCTCCTTCAAAGCCAATTCCATTCAATATACTCATCATTTCCTTTTTAAAATGAAGAAGACAAGTTATGACATTCCTTAATATTTTAATGGATTCATGATTTCACCAATGGGGATACTCTTAATTTTGTAGGTCATTACCCATCTACAACCTCCCATCCTAGGTGATTCTAATCTGTCATTCTATAAATCCTCCACAGGGTGTCCACTCAACATGCTGGCATCCTTCTTCCCAATATCGTTAAACATTACAAGGACATATGTGGAACAGAAGAGGGCATTCATTATTGGGCTACCCTAACCTGGAAATACCAGTATGAAGCCATTAATAGATTTCTATAAGACCTTTCTCCTGCATTGTTGTTTTTGTTGTTTTGTTAAGTAGTCATGACTGACTCTTCATGACCCCATTTGGAGTGTTCTTGGCAATGATACTGGAGTGGTTTGCCATTTCATTCTCCAATTCATTTTACATATTTGGCCACTGAGGCAAACAGGACTGAGTTATTTGCCCAGAGTAACGTAGCAAATAAGTGTCTAAGGCCAAATTTTAACTCAGATCATTGACTCCAGGCTTAACACTCTATGCACTGTGCTTTCTTGTAGTCTCTGCCTAATCCACCATGAGATTTATACATTTAAGCCATATTGTCTTCCCTTAGAGCCCTCCTTTAAACACAGCACATAAAAATATTATTGCTTTCAACATTGATAGCATCTTCTCTGAAGCCCCTTCTAATCCAGTTATGTGTCCTAACAAGGTTAGTAGAAGTGTAGCAAAGATGCGTTGATTTTACCTCATGGCACATTGGCAGTCCTCTAGGAGACTATTCCACAGAACATATACTCAATTCCCCTGAAAACTTCCAGGGACACCTGTGGTTCGTCACTGAATAACCTGATCTTTGAGGTAATTAATTAATCCCTTATTGGTCACTGAGCAGGAAAAGTTGGTGGCTAACTTGGATTTTAAATGTAGTAGGCTCTCTCTCTGTCTCTGTCTCTGTCTCTGTCTCTGTCTCTGTCTCTGTCTCTCTCTTCATCTCTCCTTCCTTCCTTTTTCCAGAGTTTATCAGAATTCATTGAGTCTCTTTGTTTAGGCATAGGGAAAATGCTACTCTTTCCTTTCCCAGCTTGGTAGCTATGAATGCATGGCAACTAAAAGGTAAATAAGCTTAAACAAGGCTAAGAGTGAATATCAAAGATATTCTTCTTTCTTTCTCTCCTTACATACACACACAAATATATGTATATATACACACAACATACATATATGTGTGTATGTATGTATATGTATGTGTACATATACAAACATACAATCACACAATATATTACACAATTCACAGTGCATATATACACATATACATACTGTAATGATTGGAATGACGCCACCTGCTGGAGACTTGCTGTAGAAAAGCTCTGCCATGAGGTGAAGGTCTCTGAGGGCCAGACCATGAGTCTTTTCTTTGGCATGAGGAAGTAACGTTTGCTTGTGGGAGGAAGAAGGGGGGAGCCTGGAGCTCTGACTCTCTCTTTTTCCTGAGGACTCCAGCGGAGAAGGAAGAGAGAAATGCACTCTCCCTTTAATAGATAGATGAATGTAGGCCTTTCTCTCTCTCTTTACCAAATTCTTATTCTCCTTAATAAATGCTTAAAAATCCAACTCTTGCTAAAGCTTATAATTTATTTGTGACCACTCATTAGATATTTTAGATAGACTAGCTAGAATTTTAGCCTTAACAAAACATAATAGGCATACACATGCATGTGTATGTATATATGTACTTTGAATATTGACATATAGACATACATACACAAACATACCTATAATACACATATATGCACATGCATACACATATACATACACATACATGCACTTTGTTTACCCTGAGGACAGTCAAGATATTTGTTATTAATAATAGTGAAAATATCACTAACATGGGGATTCTTCAAGGATAGAATTAGCTACTATGATAAATTGTGAGCTTTCTTTTATTGGAGAGTTTTCTGTGTAGTAGACACAGCAGGCATCAAAGCATCACATTAATTAAACATTTATCTTATCATTGGATTGTGCTAAATACTATAAGTGTGCTGGCCTAGTGGCAATTCTTCTATTTTTATTTTACTTATTTTAAATTTTTTTTTAATTTTTTTTTAATTTTTTTGCGAGGCAATGTGGGTTAAGTGACTTGCCCAGGGTCACAGCTAGTAAGAATCAAGTGTCTGAGGCTGGATTTAAACTCAGGTCCTCCTGAATTCAGGGCCACTGCTTTATCCACTGCACCACCTAGCTGCCCCCCTTTTTAAAATTTAAATTTTTGTCTCTTATTAGATTTTTAAAAGGGAATCTCTTTGATCATCTGCTTAAAACTTGAAAAAACCTTAGCACAAGAAAAGAAGAATGTAGATGTAATTGACTAATCTGTCAGACATCCCATCTGAAAATGTCTCTATTTATTGCTAGATGACCACAAAGGTAAGGGTTGCTATCAGGGAACATAAGAGGAGGTACTATTAAAAAGAGTAGCTTCATTTTATGTATGACTGAAGGTGGATTTAGCAATCAGAATTAGGGTGAGGGAAGGTTTCCCCTACCACTCTCTGATTATAGTCCTTATATTTGTGAAAACAGTAACTTCATAGCCTTCTCTAACTACAGGATTTGGTTGAGTAAAATAGTGTCCATCAACCCCCAAGACTTCCCTGACACTACTTGGCCCTCTGTCACCACAGGGGCCAGTATTCAAACAGAAAGGCAATTGCTACAATTTCCCCATCATTCATTTTGTAATTATATAACCTTCTTAGTCTCCTTTTCCCAAAAAACTCAAAAAGATGGTGGGGACGCTGTAAGCAGGAGAAAGGAGTCACCATCTCAGTCCCACCACCACACACCAGCTCCAACTCCTCACAGTCCCTCTAGGTCTCCTAGATATGTAGTCCTCCTACCTTTCATTATTTTGAGCCCTCCCAATATCAACATCAACATCATCCACTTACAAGGCTGTGATGGAGAGAGACATACAGGAGAAGTTGTTGCCCTAAACTAGTTATTTCTAGGTGACTTTCCTGACCCCCACTCTCATCAACCATTTAGTGTCTTACTCCAATAAATTTCAAACAGGATTTCACGGTGTTGTGACTATCATATTCCCACCCTATGTTTCCATATTCCCTTCTATTCAGTGTCACCATTTGCCCATTATTATTATCCTACTTTTGTCTTTCTCATTCCTAGCGTCATTCCTCATCCTCTTTGTTGTTCCTATCCTTCTATTTGACTGTGCCAACTAGAACTCTAATAATAACAAACTCCCTCCCTTCTTAGATCCTTTCTTCTCATGATTCCCATCTTCTTGAACTCAGGAAAACAAATTTCTCTAGAGGACATCTAATATCAGGAAACCTCTTATTCTGGTTAATCCTTTTCTAAAGTTGCACAATATACTGGGCCAGGAGAAGTAAGGCATTTATGTGCTCCTCCGTGCCATTTTCAGTCCCTTCCAGTTCTATTACCATTCAGAAACTTCTCCTCCTTTAAGATTCATTAAACTTCATAAATCACCCAATCTAAATCCATATCACTGTCATGTGTTAGTTTTAAGGCCATTTTCTCTCTGTTTTATTCTACCTCAACCAATGCATCAAATCTTGCATAATTTATATATATTTACCAAAAATGTCCCATTAAATACCTCCCTCATCTTATTAATCTTTCCATGTGCCCTTTCTAGCCTTCATTTATTATCCATGGGTGACATGCTAGAGCATACTATCACCCCAAACTCCTTCACTTCTGTGATTTTGAAGCCTGAAATTCTACTCTCTGACCACAATCTCTCACTCTTCTATCTTTACATTTGCCTCATTCCTCCTAAACCAATTAATTTCATCATAATCTCCATTTTATTTCCCTTGATAGACTTTTTCTATACTCATAGTCTCAATCCTGTAATTAGTTAAATTAAGAAAAGTTGATGCTTCTATAGCACATGAGATTTTTCAAAGTGCTTTGACCCTCACGATGTTTTTGTGAGGTAGGAATGCTTATCTCCATCTCATAGATGAAGTTAAACAACTTACCAAGAGGCTTCGTCATAAGGCAAGGATCCTTGAGCTATACCAGGAGGCAGCTGCACTAGGTGGAGCTCTGGATAAAAAAACAAATAGGAGGGCTCTGCTGGTAGATAACCATAAAATAAACCACTCCTGAACCATACTTTAATTTAGAGGAATATTCCATTTGCCTTCCTTTCTTCTTCACTGGAGCTGCTCCTATCCATTAATATTCTACCTGGAATAGTAACACAATTAAGAGTAAACTCAAACTCCCTTTTACTCTCTCACAATCTCTGTGATAATAAATCAATATCTGACTAAGAATGAACGATTCCGGGGGCAGCTAGGTGGGGCAGTGGATAAAGCACTGGCCCTGGATTCAGGAGGACCTGAGTTCAAATCCAGACTCAGACACTTGACACTTACTAGCTGTGTGACCCTGGGCAAGTCACTTAACCCTCACTGCCCTGCAAAAAAAAAAAAACAAAAAAAAAAAAAAACAAAAGCAAAACAAAACAAAAGAGTGAACTATTCCCTTTATCAACCACTACTACCTGATTTCTCATTTCAATCTACCTCAACTCTAATTTTCAACACCCCACTCCAAATCTTCCCACCCTTTCTATCAGAAGGTTCTACACATTTCTCCTCCATGGTTAGTAAATTGTCCATGATATTATACATCTTTATTTCATCTTTATTTCATCTTGTCTTACTTACAGAGACCTAAGTCTTCCCAGATAACATATCCCAAGTCATCTTTCTAGTATTGCTTCCACTTTTTTCATACCTTTTTCGTCACTGTTGTCATATGGGGAGCCATAATAATATTTCTTACTAATTACCACTTCTAGAGTCACTCTCCATTGCCATCACTTAGGAAATTCCCTCCCTTTGAGGATCATCCTCTCCAAATTTATGAAGCATACATATCCTTATGACCTATCTACTGCCCCTAAGGATATTCTCCCTCTTCTCTCAAAGATCACATGGTCTAATTCAAATTTCCCTCTTCACCCCCAAGGCCTGTCCTTATAATAAATATAAAGTAAATAACATATCCGTGTTAACTCAAATACCCTACTCAACCAATTATTCAATCTGTTCAATTCTGATTATCAAATCCTTCATCTCAGTTACACACAGGGATGGTCATACTTTGAAATTGTTCCACTTGCATTATCATAAACTGTTAAATTACTTTGTCTTAATGTAAATTCCTATCATTCTATTTATCCCTATTCCTTATTTATTTGAAAGTTATTCATCCTTACCATAACTTCCAATCCCACTACTCATCAGTACTTTCCCAGAGCCATCAATCCTGGGCTAGCTACATTTTTCTTACTTCCCAATATCAACCACTTAGGGAAATCGTTCAATTTTAGATTACAATGTACTATGAAATCTCTTAATCCTTTAACCTTTTGTAACTCACACATTGCCAAACTCCCATGCTTAATTATACCCACCATCTGCCTCCTCTGCTCCTACTCCTGTGACACTAAATGGAGCTGGAGGAAATTATTAAACTGATCTGATGGGGTCCACTACAAATTATGTGATCTAATCTCAACTGAGTGTTCATTGGAGGGCTTTAATCATCTTACAACTTCTTAACATCATTCTCTAATAATACTTTACAACACACTCTGATGATGAGATAGCTCTTCTCCTTGTGAAGTCTAATTCCTCTATATGTACTCATCCCTTGCTAATTTCTTCAGTTTGTTGCTCCCACTATCACCCACCCCCCTCTAGCTAATCTTGTAATCATAGTTCTCTATCTACTGGTTCCTTACCTACTTCTGACAAATACACTCATTACCTAATAAATCCTTGATGATTGTCTGAGGAAATTAGGGCTCAAAGAAGTGGCTTTCCCATAGTTTCACAATTCATTGGAATCACAGGGAGTTCAGTAATTTAAGACAAGTCACATCACCTGTTTCAGATGCCAGATTCCTAATTTGTAAAATACAGATAGAAATACTCTGTCTACTTTACTGAGTTGTAACAAAAGTGCTTTGTAAACCTTAAACTCCAATGTTATTGTGAGTTATATTAAATTTTATCCATTTCAGTGTTATCCTCTAAAAGGATTAAAATTTCTTTGTATTCGGCATGCATGTATGAGATAAAAACGTCAGCATAGTACCTACAAAGGACTTCACAAAGATTATTTCACTATTGTCAAATGGCCTGAGAGCACAGGGAGTAGAGCATTGTTTTGTTACTAAGTGAAAATGGCTAAATAAAGCACAACTCTGATGCAAAAGACCTTTTTCCTCCTTTGATTTGATAATTCAATTCAATAATCATTTAGATGACTAATGTGTGCTCTTTAAGGTGATGTAGAAGAGATAATATTGTGTAATATAAAGAAAATAGCTGATCTTGTCTTGGGTCAAGAACTCTGCTTGGACACTTAGTAGTTTTGTGACCTTTGAAAAATCCCCTAAACTCTCTGAACCTCAATTTCTGCGTTTATAAAATGGTTATGGTTATTCCGAAGAAAATGCATTATCCAACGGTGTCACAGGATCATAGATTTAAATCTATAGAGGTCCCTAGTGGTCTACTGATGCAACCCCTCCCTCATTTTACATATTAGCAGCCTAGAGTGGTGAGGTGACTTGCCCAAGGTCACAAAAGGAGTAAAGGGAAGAGTCAGAATGCAAGTCCAGCCCCTGAAATATTGAATTCAGAATTTTTCTTTGCCTTTGACACGTGCTACCAATCTACCTTCAAAATTAGATCTCCAAATCCCATGTCTGGGAGGAATTAAACCACTTGACTCTTCATTCCCTGGAACCACAGCACCTAATTTTTACCCCAACAATTTTCAGACTATATCCTCTGTTTCTGAGAAGTAATCTGATCAAAAATGCCATTGGCTCTATCAAAAATAAGATAATTGACTATTCTATTGTTGTACCATCTTTGTGACTTCCACATCACAGCTCCTTTCTCTGGCCATCACAAAAAAGGGAGAAGGAAGTAAAGAAGAAGGAAAGGTGAAGTAGAGGAGGAGAAAGGGAGGACAAGAAGAGGACAAGAAGAAATGGGGAAATTAAAAGTGCTTATTAACTAGGAGACCACTTATAATAATAAACAATAAATACTTACCTAGAAGCTACAAATCTTCTACTCCCTAGATCCTTGAAGTTCTTGAAACATAGAATCTCTCTGGACCTATATTTTCTAGAACGTAGTTCCAACACTCCCTTGAACAAGCAAAAGTACATAAAATACAGTTTTCTCAGGAAGTTCCCTTCATACTAAACAGATGACTAGCTTCAGATATAGAATTCTGAAGTTAGGAATATCAGCTCATTCACAGTATAGGAAAGTAGAATGTGGTATCCAGCAAGAATTGGAATTTAGAAAGGTTGTTGTTTTGTCTGGAAACTGGTAGGGAGCATTGACAGAGCCTGGTCACAATTAACTCATCACAGAGCAAGGTTAAGGGAATAACCAGACTGCTGAACAAGGAGCAGGGTTTTCAATGCTGCTGCTTCCATTTTCCCTTGAGTATAGTATCTATTACTTGAGCATTACCACTCTCAACTCCATGGAGTGTGGAGTAGAGGCAATAAAGAAAGAGGGGAACCAAAAATAAATAAAGGAATGAATGAATACATGAAATTCAGAGATTAGCTACAGAAAGTACATTGTAATCTCTTATGTTTGTTAGTAATATTACTATAAATTAATATTAAAAATAATATAAAGCCTTCCTCCAATTCTTCCAATGAAATGGAGCCCACTCTAGGTTCTCCTAGACTATGCCATGGCAACATGAGCTCTATCAGGGCCCACGAATATGTAAAGTCTTCTTGTGTACCCCAGGGACCTCTTCATCCTATAAGATTACATCAGCTCTGATACTCACAACTAATTAATACCCTTTTGCCCTGGGGCCCTTCTGATTGTAGTTTGGTGATCTCTTTTCAGAACCTCCATTTAAGCAGAGGAACTCAGGCTAGCTATCTCTCCAGGTCTATCCTTCAGGTTTCTATTCCTCCAGCTGCTCTCCTTCGGACTTCACCATCATGCCATCTCACCAGGTACCTTTTTACCCTCCTCTTCAGCTTTCTTTTGCATCTTGTCTTCCTCTGTTGAGTCTCTGAGATTAGGGGCTATATTTTTTCTTGTATATTTGTATTCCAAGCACTTAGTACAATGGCTAACACATAGTATGTGCTTAATAAATGTTTATTGACTGACTGGTAATAGACTATAATCCTCAAACCTCCCCAGCTAACGAAAGAAATAGATTAATAATCACTGAAAGGAGGGTCAATCTGTGATTGGTGGTAGCCTACTCTAAGACATTAGACTATCTCCTGAAATATGATGTGGTGAGTACCACTATTTAGTTATAGAGTATTACATATTGATAAAATAGTCCATGGGATTGAAGCCATCTTAGCTAAAATATTCCTATTTGAAAACCATCATCCAACAGGGGACTACAAGATGTACTGTTTTTCTGTGCCTAGGTTGGTGTTATTCAACTATAGGAAAAAAAGTATGACCTAAGTGACCCTAAGGAAACCCTTGTAAGAGTCTACTTTTTCTCTTACTTGAGCAACTACAAAATACTCCCATCTGGGTACTCAAGAAAGACTAATCCCCACCAGATATCCTGATGCTATCCATACCACTCATTTTTTCTGCTACATATTTAGAGTATAATAATATTCATGGTAGCTAGCGGAATATTTTGAACAAATTCTTACAGGCTATCTCTCAATGGCCATTCTGCGCTATAAAGCTATAAGCCATCTTATCTGCCAAACCATAAAAGTGGTATTTATTCCATGACAGAGGTAATTTATTTCAACCCCCTCATTTGGCAGATGAGAAAACAGAACCAGGGAAGTTAAGTGACTTGGACAATATCACATAAATATTAAGTCAAAGATATGGAATCTGAACCCAGGAACTCTGACTCCAAAGTACTCTTTCCACTGTACCATGTCTTTTGAACCATTTGAAGTAGAGTCAAGATCAGCATCATGAAACATAAACAATATAAGCTGGTTGCCCATAAAGACATTCTGGAATTTGTTACTCAAGTTTTATTTGCTTTCAGTTTGCATTGCACTATTTTATTATCAATATATTGGCTTCCTTTTTACCCCTCTTAAAACACATTTTTGTCTTTGAAAGGAGCCTTAAGGGAAGACTGATTGTGTTAAACTTTACTTAGCACACAAGTTTGCCTTTCAAAATGAACAGCACATGAATATTTTTAGATCAGATCTCTCAATGTAGTAGATATGGTACCTTTCCCAGTCACCCTCATATAGTTCCAGCATCCTGTTACAGGGTCCACAAGCTCAGAGGCTCCTGCAAGCACATACAAATTGGATTTCTGCTGATGTCAAACAAGGCAGCACATTTTCCTATCCCTCCTTGATGAATGGATTACACCTTGTGGAGAAATGCTTCTATTTATTCATTATCACAATTATGCCCTACTCAAGTTACATTTATGAACAGAAAATTTTAAAAAGTAATTCAGACATAGATTCATGATAAATAGATCAATGTTCCCCCCCCCCTCTCCCCCTCCCCACCTGCTCTATGCTTCAATCACTACCAGCTGGATTACTATGCATTTACCTAGCTTGCCTCCTAGGACCTTCAGTGAGCATATACAGTACATCGATTTTTCTTAATACAGTTTAAAGTAATCCCATAATTGATACTAATTAAGTACTGTTTAAAACAATTACTATAGAGTCACAGAAATGTGGTAGGAAGTGTTTTGTTCATTTATTTAGTTTACCCCCTACTAGTGCTGGTCTTTGTTCCCTGCAGTGTTCTTTCCTAGTAATTTGTCCAGGCTTGTTTTTTTTTTAAAAACGTTGTAAGGATTAGGGTTTCTGCCTTTTTCCTCAGAGATATAACTCTATAAGATGATAGATGTTATACTACCCTAAAATCATTTTCAAACTTTGTTTTTCTCTCAGTGTCTTCCTAAATGTAAATATGACCTACAGTGAGTTACAAGTTGCTCCAGGCTATAGGTTGCTCAAAAGGGAGATATCACCATCTCCATCCCAACCCTGAAAGCCCAGGGTTCTCTCACTGAGACAACATGCTGATAGGGGAGCTTGCAATGTATCTTGCCCAGAACCAGATCTCCACACCATTTTCTGCCCATCTTCAATTTATGTTGCCTCCCCTTACTCTCCCTTTTGTATGTAATCTTTGGTGTTGTCTTCCCCAATTAGAATTTAAATTCTTCGATAATGGGCAGAGCCAAGATGGCAGAGGAAAGGCAGTAACTCTTTGGATCTCTCCCAAATCCTTTCAAATAATTCCATAAGAAAATTCTTAGAGAATAAGAACCCACAAAAGGATGGGGTGAGATCATTTTCCTGCCTGAGACACCTTAGAAGGTTGGTAGGAAAGGTCTGTTGTTCCAGGGTGAGAGTGGAATGTAGATTCAGGCCACACAACACAGACCCAGCCCTAACTCCAGAGAATCACGCTTCTGGAGCCTTGGAATCAGCTGAGTCAGCAGCTACTTCTGGAACTCAACTCATGGAGTGGTGAAGGTGTCAAGTGGTTTGCTTGGGGGAGATCGCAGGAGTCTCTGTGAACCAGGAAGCAGTCTTGAGTGACAGGCCCAGGTGAGGGAGGGGCACAGCCTTGCAGAGCTTACAACCACAGTGAAACAGAATTCTGTTCCTGAGTTAAAGAGCAAGCAAGCCTGCAGTTACTTATAGACCAGAGCACAGGCCAGGGGAGTGTAGAACATTCCTCTCTTTAAATCATACCACCTTGGACTCCATGAAGCTTGGCACAGTAAGTCCTGGAAGCAGTGCTCCACTTTAAGAAGGAGTTAAAAGTCAAAAAATAAGCTAGGAAAATAAGCAGACAGAAAAAAACTGTGGACCATAGAAAGTTAAGTTTCTTTGGTGACAGGGAAGATAAAAATACACCCTCAGAAGAAGATAACAAAGTAAAAGCTCATACATCCAAAGATTCCCCAAAAATATGAATTGGTCTCATGACATGGAAGCATGCAAAAAGGACTTTGAAGATAAGGTAAGAAAGGTACAGGAAAAATGTAAAGAGAAATGAGTTATGCAGGAGGGTCATTAAAAAAAGTCAATAGTGTGAAAAAAAGGAAAAGGAGATATAAAGGGTCTCTGAATAAAAAAACATGCTTAAGAATTAGGATTGAGCAAATGGAAGCTAAAGACTTTATGAGAAATCAAGAAACAATAAAGCAAAACCAAAAGAATGGAAAGTAGAGGGCAATGTGAAATATTTCCTTGGAAAAACAGCTGACCTGGAAAACAGATCCAGGAGAGATAATTTTGAAATTATTGGACTACCTGAAAGCTATGATCAAAAAGATAGATTAGACATCATCTTTCAAGAGATTGTCAGGGGGAATTTCCCTGATATTTTAGAAGCAGAAGGTAAAATAGAAATTGAAAGAATCCACCAATCACCTCCTCAAAGAGATCCCAAAATGAAAACTTCCAGGAATATTATAGTCAAATTCCAGAACTCCCAGGTCAAGGAGAAAATATTACAAACATCCAGAAAGAAACAATTCAAATATGGTGAAGCCAAAGTCAGGATAACACAAGATCTAGCAGCTTCTATGTTAAAGGCCTGGAGGGCATAGAATATGATATTCCAAAGGGCAAAGGAACTGGGATTACAATGAATAATCACCTACACAGCAATACAGTATATACTTTGAGGGGGAAAATGGGAATTCAATGAAAGAGAGGACTTTCAGGTATTTGTTATGAAAAGACCTGAGCTGAATGGAAAATTTGACTTTCAAATACAAGACCCTAAAGAAGCATAAAAAGGTAAACAGGAAAAAGAAACCATGAGGGATATCAAAAGGTCAATCTATTTATATTCCTATTTGAGAAGATGTTACTTGTAACTCATAAGAACTTTCTCATTTTTAGGGCAGGTGGATGGAGTATATTTAGACAGAGGGCATGGGTGTGAGTTGAATATGAAGGTATCTTTAAAAAAAATAAAATTAAGGGGTGAAAGAAGAATTCCCTGGAAGAAAGGGAAAGGGAGAAGTGGAATGGAGTAAAATGTCTTATATAAAAGAAACAAACAATAAAACGTTTTTGGAGTGGAGGGGAATATGGGGGAGGTGCAGTGGAGTGAATGAGTTTACTCTCATCAGAATTGTCTCAGAGAGGGAATAACACATACACATGATTGGGCAGAGTAATCTATCTAACCCTGCAGGGAATTAGGAGGGGAAGGGGATAAGGTGGGATGGGTGAAAGAAGGGAGGGCAGATTGGGGAAGGGGGCAATCAGAAGCAAAACACTTTTGAGGAGGGATAGGGTGAAAGAAGATGGAAAATAGAGTAAATATCATGGGGAGGGAATAGGATGGAGAAAAACACAATTAGCAATAGTAAATAAGAAAAATTTTGAAGCAGAGGTAAGAGCAATATAAAATGATGATTATATTTGGACTGATTGATTGAGTTGATTGAATGATTGACTGGTTGATTGACTGATTGATGGGATTGTTTGACTGATAGATTGATTAATGTATTGATGATTATTGGATGAAGATGAGAATTTATTGAATGGTACATACTTTGCTGGGCTATTGTGAAGAAATTTCGTTGTCAGGTATAAGGTACTATATAAATGTTATCTATTACTGTTGCTGCAATAATCAACCTCATGGGTTTATTGTAAGGAAATATTTCTTTAAAGTATTATATAAATGTAGTTTACTATAAAAAATGATGAGCAGTATGCTATCAGAAAACCTGAACTTATAGGAGCTGATGCAAAGTGAAATGTACTGTATACAAAATAACAGCAATACTGTAAGATGATCTGCTGTGAATGTGTTATTTACTTTCAGCAATACAATGATCCAAGACTACTCTGAAGGACTTTAAAAAATTCAGTCCATCTACAGAGGAAGAACTGATGGTATCTGAATACAGATAGAAGCATATTTTTTTGTTAGTTCCTTTATCTGAAGTTTTGTTTCTGTCTGTTTTCTTTCACAACCAGGCTAATGTTGAAATGTTTTGTGTGACAACACATGTATAAATTATATTGAATTGCTTGAGTTCTTAAGGGGGTAAGGAGGGAGGGTAAAAAAAAAAGAATTTAGGGGGCAGATCCAAGATGGCAGAGAGGAGCCAGCAAGTTGCCTGAGCTCTCCTTCAGTTCCCTCAGAAAGAACATTAAATCAAGCCTTTAAACAGATTTCAAAACTACAGAACCTACAAAAAGACAGAGAGACACAAAAAATAACTTAAGTTCTTCAAAGGAATGAACTGTTTTGCTTGAAGGGGCAGAGCCAAGATGGTGGAGGAAAGGCTGTGTCTATCCCAGCTCCTGTCCATATACCTCCAAAAATAATGCCAAAAAACAACTCTTGCAACAGTATAAACCATAAAAAATAGAGTGAGACTCTTTTCCAGACAAAGCTTAATTTGGAGACTGGGATCACTTGTGGTTAAACTCTGCTGCAACTGGGTTGGGGCTCCCATATTCTGAACCAACAAGCAAACTCGAGGGACAGTCAAGCAGTGGGGGAGGGCACAAGCATGCCTAGCTTCTGACCATAGAGAATGAGATTTAAATCAGATTTCTGTTTCCAGATAAAAGAGAAAGCAGGCTGTGGTTACTCACAGGCCACGCAGGTTGATAACAAGTCCAATCACCCCCTGGGCCAAGCTGTAGCTCAGAATAGTGTGTCTGGGCAGCAGCACTACACTTTAAAAAGGAGTTAAAAGCCAAGAAATAGACAGTCATGATGAGTAAGAAGAGAAAATAGCAGACCATAGAAAACTTCTTTGGGGGAAAGATAGACCAGAATGTACCCTCAGAAGAAGATAATGACAAAGTTAAAACTCCTGCATCCAAAGCTTCCAAAAATATATGAATTGGTCTCAGGCCATAGAAGCACTCAAAAAGGACTTTGAAGAGAAAGTTAGGGAGGTAAAGGAAAAAATAGAAAGAGAAATGAGGGTGATGCAGGAAAGACATGAAAAAAAGTCAACAGCTTGAAAAGATAAATGGAAAAGGAGGTACAAAAGTTCTGATGAAAATAATTGTCTAAGAATTCAGATTGAACAAAAGGAAGCTAGTGACTATGAGAAATCAATACATGGGGGGCAGCTAGGTGGTGCAGTGGATAAAGCACTGGCCCTGGATTCAGGAGTACCTGAGTTCAAATCTAGCCTCAGACATTTGACACTTACTAGCTGTGTGACCCTGGGCAAGTCACTTAACCCCCATTGCCCTGCAAAAAAAAAAAAAAAAAGAAAGAAATCAATACATGGTAAAGCAAATCCAAATGAATAAAAAGTAGAGGGCAATATTAAATATATCCTTGGAAAAACAGCTGGCCTGGAGGGCAATATTAAATATATCCTTGGAAAAAACAGCTGGCCTGGAAAATAGATCAGGAGAAATAATTTGAAAATCATTGGACAAACTGAAAACCATGATCAAGGAAAGAGCTTAGACATCATCTTCCAAGAAATTCTCAGGAGAAATTGCCCTGATATTCTGGAAGCATAAGGTAAAATAGA
Organism: Dromiciops gliroides; assembly: GCF_019393635.1. NCBI lineage: Eukaryota > Metazoa > Chordata > Mammalia > Microbiotheria > Microbiotheriidae > Dromiciops > Dromiciops gliroides. Next base: position 530,873,571 of record NC_057863.1, read on the forward strand.
AATTGAAAGAATCCATCGATCACCTCCTGAAAGAGATCCCAAAAGGAAAACTTCCAGGAATATTATAGCCTAATTCCAGAGCTCCCAGGTCAAGGACAAAATATTGTAAGCAGCCAGAAAGAAGCAATTAAAATACTGTGGAGCCATGGTAAGGATAGCACAGGATCTAGCAGCTTCTACATTAAAGGACTGGAGGGCATGGAATATGATATTCCAGAGGGCAAAGGAACTGGGATTACAACCAAAAATCCTCTACCCAGCAAAACTGAGTATAATATTTTGGCGGGGGGGGGGGGAATGGGACTTCAATGAAAAAGAGGACTTTCAGGCATTTGTGATGAAAAGACCTGAACTGAATAGAAATTTTGACTTTCAAGTACAAGACCCTAGAGAAGCATAAAAAGGTAAATGAGAAAAAAAAAATCATGAGGGACATTAAAAGGTTAAACTGTTTACATTCTTACATGAGAAGATAATATTTCCAACTTATAAGAATTTTCTCAGTATTAGGGCAGCTGAAAGGAATATACTTAGAGGGCACAAGTGTGAATTGAATATGAAGGGATGATATCTATAAAGCATTTATCCTTGCTTTGTGTAGTGCAGTCAGGGTGGGGTGTCTTATGTTTGAGGCCTGATTTGGGCTTGGGGCCTCCCGGGTCCAGGGCTGGTGCTTTGTCCACTGTGTCACCTAGCTAACCCATGATGATATATTCAAATTAAAGTTAAGGGGTAAGAGGAAGGCACTGGAAGAAAGGGAAAGGGAGAGGTGGAAGGGTCTAAAGTAGCTCACATAAAAGAAACAAGAAAAAGTTTATTGAGTGGAGGGGAAGATGGGGAAGGAGTGGGGGAGTGAGTGAGCCTTACTTTCATGAGAATTGGCTCAAAGAGGGAATAACATAAACACTTAAGTGGGTATAGTAATATATTTTGCCCTGAGGGAAAGTGGGAGGGGAAGGGGATAAAGGGAGGGAGGTGATGGAAGGGAGGGCAGATTGGGGGAAGGAGCAGTAAAAAGCAAAACAATTTTGAGGAGGGATAGGGTGAAAGAAGAAAGAAAATAGAGTAAATATCAAGGGGAGGATGGAGGCTAATACAGTTAGCAATAGTAACTGTGAAAGAAATGATGAGCAGGGTGCTATCACAAGGAATTATGAAAAATGCAAAGTATCAACAGAAGAACCGATGGTACTTGAATACAGATTGAAGTATTAAAAAAAAAGATGACTCATTATATAATGAGGAGAAGGGAGCTAAGACAGGTCAGGCCTGCCTAAGTGCATATTTTAATGAGGACCACGGATAACTACAGTTTAAAACTTGTTGGCATTTGGTAATTTTCCAACTTTGGAAGATCTGCGAATTCTGACAAACCACGATTCCAGAGTATGAAAAATGAAGTATAGTAACTACCTTCTGAGAGAGGTGATGGACTAAAGATGCAGAATAAGACTTACATTTTGGGACATGATGAACAGGAAAATTTGCTTTACTCAACCGCAGAATTGTTATGAGACTTTCAATTTCCATTTTTTTGTTCTTCAATTTAGGAGGAGAGGGAAGGAAAAGGTCATAGGAAAATAAATGCTAATTAATTTTTTTAAAAAGAATTTTGCCCATTGAGTAGATAAAGCAATATTTTTATTAGCCATTGATCCAGGAAGAGTCACTCCTAGAGTAGTTTCTCATCCTCTTCTTCCTTTCTCCAGAATATGTGGCATGGAAATTCTAATGGGGGAAGAGTTCCTCTTTTCACTGTCACCTACCTGATTAAAAATGGCAGCTAAAACACATGTGGCCTAGGGCCTTGGGATGCCTCTTATACTTTGTTTGTTTGTTTTTCTCCCAAGGACAGGGGTCCAGATGGCAATACCGATATGGAAATTAGAGAAGTCAAATGCTGCTCAGATGACATTCTTGAAATCATACCTTTTTCAGAGGAGATGTCCTTAAGGTAGAAGTTCAGATATTGAAAAGCCAAATTGGAGAAGAAATGTCTATTTAGCCACCCTACAAAGTGATTTTATGTTTTATAATGTTTAAAGTATCAACCTTTTGGAAGAGGATAATAGGAGTCATGGGTTACTAAATCACATTTCAAGTACTTACCAGTGAGTTACTTATGTTTTAGGCATTTCTTTTGTGAAATAGCTGTCCTACACTGAGTATCTTTTTACTCCCTTTGAGGAGAACTTAAATATTACCCAAATTTAAGTTTTAAGTAATTTCCCCACAACTCTGGGATGGAAGTACAAAGAATGAGAAACAATGAGGGGGGAAAGCAGCCCCTCTTTTTAGAGACTATACTCTCCTATGATGAAGCATAATCTTGTTCATCAGTCCAGAGATAGGGACTCCTTAGAAGAAAAGGGTGAACTCTCCACACCACTGAACCCAGGCTGTCCTTTTGTTAAATTTATTTTTAAGGTCTCCTAGTGCCTAAACTAGTACCCTACCTATAAGAGATGGTTATTACATCTTTACTGTATGAATGACTGAAAAAAAAAAATGAATGACTATACAAAAACTGTAGCACTTAATTCACTCATTTTGGACCTCTTCACCTTCTCCAAATTTACTTATTTTGGACTTCTTTTACTTCTCCACAATGTCCCATTAATTCTAAGTACATTTCCCCATCCATCTCCCTCCAACCAAGTTTTTCAGCCTTCTTCAGTGTGTTATCTTCCCCTTTAGATTGCAAGTTCCTTTAGGGCAAGGACTGTGTGTGTATGTACATACACCCACACATACAAACATGTATGCATATATTATATATCACAAATAGTCTATATATTAATATTTTATATGCATATATAAATATTTTATATATTTATATAAGAAATATTTTTATGAAGCAATATTATATACAACATAAAATTTTATATAAGACAAAATTTATATAAGAAATATAAGTATTATATTTATAAAGAAAAGTTTTATACAGATATAAAATATCATATATACATATGCATACAGTCCTTGCCCTCAAGGAACATACACATACATCTCTCTTTCTCTGTGTGTGTGTGTGTGTGTATATATATATATATATATATATATATATATACACACACACATATATATATTTAGATAGATAGATGTCTCTAGATATATATATAGTCTCTAAATATGTCTGTAGATATGTATGTATGTATAGATCTAGATCTATGACTATCTATATATGTGTGTTTAGATATATATGTATATGTGTGTGTGTGTGTGTGTGTGTGTGTATACATGCCTATACCTATAGCTATACCTATAGCTATAACTATACCTTGTAATGATTGGAATGACGCCACCTGCTGGAGACTTACTGCAGGACGCTCCACCATGAGGAAAAGGCATCTGAGGGCAAGACTTGTGGCTCTTTGGCTGAAGTACTGCTAAGTACCGGATGTTTTCCCTTTAAATTTTCAAATAGGTTTTTTCAACTCCCTAAGTACCCTGTTCCTGATTTTAGTCTGTTTAACCAGCCAAATGGGGGATAAGATCATGTTAATGCTTTGTTTTTGTGGATTTTCTATTTTTATTTTTATTTTTGTTGGAAGAATGAACCAGGTGCTCACACAAGGGAATATAGATATACCCCCCTCTCCCAACCATGCCTTTTCAGAGAAACCTCTGACTCCTGCAGCTTTTCCAAATTCTCACACTAATTGTTGCTCTAATTTTGCATGCCTGGAGGCAACAACCCAGCCTCTAGAAGACTTTAATCCCCTAGAAGTGGGGGAAGGGGAAACCAGGCCTGAGTTCAAACCAAGTCTGATTCAAATTACCTCCCCTCCTCTTGGGACCCCACCCCCTCCCCCTCCTCTGGCACCACCTCCTACTCCTCCCATGGCCAAGCCCCTTGATCCTCCTGCCAGGGCAGTCCAGATATCTTATCCACCATCCTCAGAGTATGCACAGCTTTCTCTACCTACATTTGCAGCTTCTATTCAGTTACCAGAGCAGTCAGGCTTAGCCCTTCCCCAGCTTGGCTGTGATTCTGACTTGACCTGCTGTGGTTCTCCCAAACCAACCTTAGAAAACCCTTTAAATCCCAGATATGCTCGTTTTGTTCATAATTTTGTTAACCTGCTTTTGTCTTTAATAAGTAACCTTATAAAACATATATATTATGAAAGGACCAACAGAGAAAATAGAGGGGTTAAAGAAGACAAACTTAAGCTGAATAAAAATGACAATCATATTTCAAGAAGACATGTTTTACAGAAAGGTAGAAGTAAGCAGCAAGGTATTGATATTATTAGTATTAGGGATTTTAGATATCTGAATCAAAAGTGTTCTAAATTCACTCAGAGAAATAATGTCAGTTCAGAGGTTACATGGGATTTCTATGCTATAACCTATACATATGCATATACATATTGTGATAAAAATAATGGGGTTTGGGGGGACCAAAAGGCCCCCCCCATTTGAGGGAGCCTTGCCTGACCTCTTTTAAGGCCAGCCCTGAGTCCTTAGAAATGGAAATCAGATTAACTCAGTAGCAACAACAGAGACTAAAAGCACACCTACCTGAAAGCCTTTTCCACTAGATGGTCTATCCTCTGGACTCTGACTTCAGCATTGTACTGCTCATTTTAATATGGACACCCCTCAAATCCAGTAAACCAAGAGATTTGAATGCAACTAGGCAATTAGCTTTGAGCAGTATGTAAGGGCTATTTCTCCTCCTGGACCCCAGGAAGCTTATGCTTTCTCGTGTACTCTCTAGGCATGGGACACTGGAAGAGGGAGATACACTTCTCCTGCTCTTTTCCCTTTCCAACTAGGTATGTAGTGATTATAATTCTGAGCAATGTGCTCTCTCTTTTTACTAACATTTAATATGATTTAATAAATCTAATAAATATCCAAGACTGGTGCAGTAGCCTCTAATTTATATATTAGAAACCCCATCTTAGCTCCCCAATAACTTAAGACAGAGATAGGCACCCTCAGTATATTTCAAACAACATTATATACATGTACATACATCTCCCTAGTACTTAGCACAGTGTCTGGTACATAACAATGCTTTTAAGGATAATATTTGATGCCCAAAGAAATTAACAGATTTAGGAGGGAATAAGCAGCACATTTTAAGTGTTTAGACAGAAAAGGGGTTAGAGATGGAAGGGAACAAGCATTTATTAAACACTTTAAAAATATCATCTCATTTAGGGGCAGCTAGATGGCGCAGTGGATAGAGCACCGGCCCTGGATTCAGGAGTACCTGAGTTCAAATCCGACCTCAGACATTTAACAGTTACTACCTGTGTGACCCTGGGCAAGTCACTTAACCCCAATTGCCCCGCAAAAAAACAACAAACAAAAAAAAATCATCTCATTTGAACAGAGGGTAGATAATCACCAACAAACTAGAAAAGTTGTAGAGACATCTACATTGTCTTCATTGAGTAAGAGGCTGGATGTCGTGCCCTTGAAACCCCCTTCAAATCTGGATTTCTATGAATATGTCTTTTTAGATGTTGGGATGGGGTTTGAATTTATAAGTTGTTGAGTAATTTTTCAGTTGTGTCTAACCTTTCATGACCCCATTTGGGGTTTTCTTGGCAAAGATACCATAGTGTTTTACCATTTCCTATTTCAGCTTATTTTACAGATGAGTAAGCTGAGGCAAACAGGGTTAAGTGACTTGTACAGGGTCACATAACTAATAAGTGTCTGAGGCCAGATTTGAACTCAGAAAGATGAGTTCTCCTAACTCCAGGCCCTACCTAGCATTCTACCTTCTGTGTCCCTAGAATTTGTAATAGTTACCGAAATACAGTTGCCTACCAATCCTAACTTATGTTACAACAATGTATTCCTTTGCTTTTCTCCGTCTCTGTCTCAGTGTTTCTCTGTCTTTGTCTTTGTTTCTGTGTCTCTGTCTCTATCTCTGTCTCTGTGTGTCTCTGTGTCTGTCTGTCTGTCTGTCTGTCTCTCTCCCTTTTTCAACATTTCAATTGATCTTCCCTTAGCTAGCCTTTGGAAGAATGACAAACTTTTTGGATAGCGGGGAAGTGCAGCTTATATAACTTATGTCAACCTAAAATTAGCTGCTGAGAATATAGCTACTATTTGACAGGAAGTTTGTTAAATTCCTCCTTTGTTCATGGCAAGGGGTAGTTACCATTCCACTTCAATGAAAACTTTTCTGGTTCTTTCTTTGCTAAAGGAGAGCAAGGATTCTTAGGTGACAGTAATTTCTTTCTTCCTGCTCAGAATCACCACTTGGTTTTCTCAGGAAAAGAAACTGAAAAAGTCATTCCCCATTCCTTTCTCTTGTCTCTTTAGTGAACTGGCACAATGGATAGATGAAAAGACCTGGAAGTAATTGAACTCATTTTTTTTTTTATCTGTAAATTGTGGGAAATAGCTTCATCACAAGTGTATTAAAAAAAAAAAAACCACCACATTGAGAGACATCTGGTATTTGCTAATCTCAAAATTCAATGAGTAAAACAACAGTCTTGTCCTGAGTTTTGCCTCATGCATTTGAGTATGGATCTTTAATAATATTATTTGATATGGGGGCAACTAGGTGGCACAGTGAATAGAGCACCAGCTCTCAATTCAGGAGGACCTGAGTTCAAATCCGGCCTCAGACAGTTAACACTTACTAGCTGTGTGACCCTGGGCAAGTCATTTAAACCCAATTGCCTCACTCCCCCAAAAATATTATTGATATGGGAATACTTTGTGTAAAAATATCTCCCACCAATATAGGGTGGCCTGTGATTTTGTATTGATAGGAGCCTAGATTTAGAAATGGAAAATTCAGAGGTCATCTTATTGACCTCCCTCAATTTACAAATGAAAAATAATCCCAGAAAGGTTAAATGAATTCCTGAAGGACACATGGGTAGATAATAGGGCAAAAAAACAATTCAAACCGATTTGCTCTGACTTCAAACTCAGCAGTCATTCTGTTATACTGTTTCCTCTTGCCTGAGAGGTTAAATGTTTTGGCAATGGTCACACTGGTAATCTAAAGCACACTGGTAATCTAAAGGACTTTAACACAGGTCTTTCTCATTCCAAAGGTATCTCATTCTTTTACTTAAAAAAACAAATTATTATCTTTTGTTTTTATATCGTCATTATTTTCTAACATATCCCTGTCCCTTATACCACCACTACTTCCCTGAGGCATGCCTTGTAACAATAAATATAACAACAAAAAAGAGGGGGAAATATTTCAGCAAAACTTACTGGCACTTCAACTAAGCCTGGTGTTATATACAATCCCCCTGCCTTTGCAAAGAAGGAAGGACGACATATTGTCTCATCTCTTCTTTGGAGCCATGTTTTCTTGTCAATCTCACTCCTTTTCCTTATGCTAGATGAATGAAAGTACAGTGGAAAGGGGACCACTGGGGAGAAGTGTCTGAAAATATAAAACTTCCTGAATTCCATCATCTATAGTTGGTGGATTGATTGGAATCATCCAAAACCAACATCTCATCTTGTGCCAGAACTGGAGAAGAGAAGCCACCTAAATATTTCTAAACAAAGTGCTGCTAAACACTACTGAGAACACTTAAAAATAGCCCAGAAAATTAAGTTTGTTAATCCATCCTCCATTGCTTTTAATATGCCCATGTGGTAAAGTTATCTTTCGTTTCAAATTATTTTAACAGATATAGATAATGTATGTATAGATGTACCTGAGTGTGTGCATGTATATTATATAGATAATACACACACATACACGCACATATATCCATCTATCTTAGATAAATTAAAAGCAACATTAATTATTTGGTGATTTTTTTAAGTAAGTGATTTGCCCAGGGTCACACAGCTATTGCTTTTATTTTTTTTAGTTTAGATAAGTACAATCACATTAAACATATTTCTGTCATATTGTGAAAGTAGAATCAGAGCACAAAGGAAAAACTTTACAAAAGAATGGAAAAATACCCCAAGAGTAGAAACTGTATTGTTCAATCTGCATTCAGAATCTATAATTCTTTTCCCTGGATGTTGAGAATATTTTCTATAATGATTTCTTTGAAATTATTTTGGATCATTGTACTGCTTAGAAGAGCCAAGTCTAACATGATTGTTCATCACACAAGGTTGCTGTCACCATGTACAATGTTCTCCTGGTTCTGCTCCTCTCAGTCAGCATCAGTTCATGTAAGTTCATCCAGGATTCTCTGAACTCCTCCTGCTCATCATTTCTTATAACACAATAGTATTCCATTGCATTCATATACCACAACTTGTTTAGCCATTCCTCAATTGATGGGCATTCCTTAGATGTCCAATTCATTACCACCACAAAGAGAGCTGCTTTAAATATTTTTGTATATGTGTGTCTTTTTCCCTCCACTATGATCTCTTTGGGATACTGACCTAGCAGTGGTACCACTGGGTCAAGGGGTATGAACACTCCCATAGCCCTTTGGGCATAGTTCCAAATTGCTCTCCAGAATGGTTGGATCAGTTCACAACTTCCAAATTTTCCACAGCTTCTCTAACATTTATTATTTCCCTTTTTTTTTTGTCATATTAGCCAATATGATAGATGTCAGGTGGTAGCTCAAAGTTGTTTTAATTGCATTTCTCTAATCAATAGTGATTTATGACTTCCAGGGCAGAGCCAAGATGGCAGAGGAAAGGCAGTGAGCTCCCGAAACTCATGACATGATCGCTCCAAAAAACATCCAAATAAGGTCATAGGAAAATGCCTGGAGCAGCAAAACTTACAGAAGAATGTGCTGGGATCATCTTCTAACCAAGAATGGTTTGGAAGATCAGAAGGAGGGAGCTGCTGTGCTGATACAGGAGTCGGGCCCAACCCCACAGTCACCCTGAAACAGATCCAGTCTCAGGAAGTCCTCACCAGAGAAGGAGACCCCCAGAGCCTCTGTATCAGCTGAAGCACCAGTGTCGTCTGGAACTAAGCTCACAGTCTGGTGAGTGGGCTGAGCCCTGGGCAGGGGAGAGACTACAGGGGTCTATCCTGGTGCTAAGGCAGAATTTGGATTTTACACCCTTATTGAGAACCAGGTGATAGGCTCGAGTAGAAGTGGCCCGGGTGGGGGAGGGGCACAGGCTCATCAGAGCTAAGAACCACAACACACAAAGCTGGTTGATAGGCAAGTTGGTCTGGGGTCATCTATGGACCAGGGAACAGTCCAGGTGAGTGAAGAACCTGATTCTCCTTAAGTCATACCACCTGGGACTTCTGAAGCTTGGGATACTGCAGCCTGGTAACAGTGGTCCCACTTTAAGGAGCTAAAAGTCTAGTAAAAGAAAGGCAAGATGAACCAACAGAGAAAGGTGAAGACCATAGAAAGTTTCTTCAGTAACAAGGAAGACCAAGGGGCACCCTCAGAGGAAGATGTCACCATCAGGGTCCCTATATCTAAAGCTTCCAAGAAAAATATGAATTGGTCTCAGGCCATAGAGGTGCTCAACAAGGACTTTGAAGATAAAGTTAGAGAGATAGAGGAAAAAATGGAAAGAGAAATGAGGGTGATGTAGGAAAGACATGAGAAAAAAGTCAACAGCTTGAAAAGTCAAATGGAAAAGGAGATACAAAAGCTCTCTGATGAAAATAATTGCCTAAGAATTAGAATTGAACAAATGGAAGCCAGTGACTTTATGAGAAACCAAACACAAAAAGCAAACCCAAATGAATAAAAAATAGAGGGAAATGTGAAATATCTTCTGGGAAAAACTGCCAACCTGGAAAATAGGTCCAGGAGAGATAATTTGAAAATTATTGGTCTACCTGAAAACCATGATCAAGGAAAGAGCTTAGACGCCATCTTCCAAGATATTCTCAGGGAAAATTGCCCTGAAATTCTGGAAGTAGAAGCTAAAATAGAAATTGAAAGAATCCACCCATTACCTCCAGAAAGAGATCCCAAAAAGAAAACTCCTAGGAATATTATAGCCAAATTCCAGAGCTCTCAGGTCAAGGAGAAAATATTGCAAGCTGCCAAAAAGAAAGAATTCAAGTACTGTGGAGCCCCAGTCAGGATAGCACAAGATCCAGCAGCTTTTACATTAAAGGACCAGAGGGCATGGAATATGATATTCCAAAGGGCAAAAGAAATGGGATTACAACCAAGAATCACCTACCCAGCAAAACTCAGCATTATCTTTCAGCAGAAAAAAATGGGACTTTAATGAAAAAGAGGACTTTAAGATATTTGTGATGAAAAGACCTGAATGGAATGGCAAATTTGACTTTCAAATACAAGACCCTAGAGAACCATAAAAAAAATGGAGCTGGAGGACATACCTGGAGTCGTATAGTGGGCGACAGTCGTGTGTCTGAGGCCAGGTTTTGGCTGGGATCCCACTGGGTCCAGGGGTGATGATTTGTCCACTGTGTCACTTAGCTAGATGATAACATCTTTAGAGTTAAATTGAGGGGTGAAGGGAATTCATTGGGGGAGGGGGAAGGGCAGAAATGAAATCCTACATGAAAGTAACAGGAAAAGGCTTATGGAGTGGGGGAAGAGATGGGAGAGGAGCAGGGGTTTTGATCTAACTCATCCTTGGCTTTATGCAATCTTTCTTGCCTGCATGCAAGGGAGCTCTAGTCATACAAGCAATGGGTTTAATGATTGCACTGAAGCAGAAGCATCATCTTCTGAAGGGCTAAAGGTGAATGGACCACCTTATGATTCTGTGGGAAAGAAAGGTCTGCATCATTACCTGGGATCAGAATTCAACTAGATGTAGGAGCAACTGAAAACCCCAACCTTTGCTTTAGGCCAGCAGAGTGTAAAGGAGAAAGTCTGACAGCAAAAAGGAGATTATTCTGGAAAGCTGGGATGGTATCCAGCAGCCAAGATAATTAGTTTCAAACTGGCTTGTTCTGTTATACAAACCACTGAGCCAAAGCAAATGTCCTTAGTAATGCAGTTGCACCCTAGCCCTGTCATTAATGGGTTGCACTTTTTGTCTCACAACATGTGTGATGTGGGGTTTGGATCTGAGGATCTCCCAGTCACTGGGCAATTGCAGATCTGGCTAGGCCATTTCAAGGCACTTTTTAGATGGTATATGATATAATTCTCCCACTGTTTTGGAACCTGATAAGAATGACTTATATATGGAAATTTTATTCCAATTACATTAACAATGTAACAAAGGGAAAAGCAGAAAGGTAAAGTGGATGGAGAGCTGGCTTTCGAGCATCTAATACATACCTATGTGAGTTTGGGCAAATCATTTAACCTCTCACTGCTTTAAGTCTAGGCCATTAGATTGGAACTTCTTTGAGGGGCAGGGACTTTCTTTTGCCTCTATCTGTATTTCCAGATGCTTAGCACAGTACCTTCCTGGAATATAGTAGGTGCTTTTATAAATGTTTCTTACCTAATAGATTGACTACAAAGATGGTGTTGATCTAATTTGGTAAAGGGAGTCTCCTCACTTGAAAGTTCTCTATACAAATTAAATCAGAGATCTAGTTCCTATTCCCATATAAACAAGAACACACATTTCTATGAGTGCTCTAAGATTTACAAAGCACTTTCTTCACTGCTCTATGAAATAGGAAGTACAAGTACAATTTTACACATGAGGAAACTGAGGCAAACAGGGTTAAGTGAGTTGCCCAGGGTCACACAACCAATAAGTGTCTGAGGGGCAGATTTGAACTCAGGAAGATGTCTTTCTGACTCCAGGCCTTGCACTCTATCCACTGCAACATTTGGGCACTCATTTTATAAATGAAGAAGCTTATGCCCCAAAAGCAGTTATATGGGGATCAAATTGCTAGTAATTTTCAGAGCTGAGATTTGAAATCAGATTCCTAATTCCAAGTCTAAGAGTTGTTTTTTTCACTCTGCCATGCTCCTATTGCCTAGTCCTAAAGAGTTTAGTTTCCCCTCTTCATTTTAGTTAGCTGTACATGAGTAAATAAACACATGGAAGGCAGGAATGGTAACAGTCACTAGCAGTCATAGTTAGAACAATGTGTACTTGACCAATTTTATCTAGGGAGTCAGGATAATCAGGTGGTAGTGTTCCTTATTGGTGTCTCAAACATTTATCTAAACTCAAATGAGGCCCAGGAGACACCTTAGGGAAGAAATTTTGTCCAGAGCTATACTCAGGAAGAAGACAGGAAGGATGTCTGGGCTTCTAAGAACAAAGGCATAAGTTGTATTTGGCAGGAAGTTAGCTGACAAACCTATAAGTGCCGGCACAACAGGCAGTGGGAATCTAGTTTTCCTCTTTGGTTGCAGAGGCACAAGAGAATGGTGACTTTTCTCCACATCAAAGCAGGGAATCCTCCTTTCAAGGAATAACAAATTACTGATAATATATACTCTATTTTGCAAAAATAATGATACATGGTCTTTTTTTTCTTCTTTGCAATTCATCTGTTTGAAAATGACAATCTGACTTCAGCCAAAAAGCCAAACAGGACTAGTAACATATTTAGAACTCAATAAATGAAAGAAATGAAAGTAAAAAAGAAAGTAAAGGGAAAAAAATTCATAATGTCTATCCCCTTGCCTTTTATTAATTACAAAGTGTTAATTGTCCAATATAATGCAAGGGCTATTTAGGTAGTAGTTTTGACATTACCATGATAAGAAAACCAGAGCAGCTGAACTGTGGGAGTGGAAAGACAGCTACTGCGGTTAGTGATTTGGAAAGATGCACCAGCCCTTTTCTCACACTGGAGCTGTCTGCATCTAACACACAAAATCCAAGAGAATAGAACTTCTTAGATGATGTTTATTGAAGCTTACCCCTTATATTAGTCTTGCAATTGATTGACTTAGACAAAGGGAAAAACAGTGACCCAATTGATAACCTTTTCACTGATGAACTGTATGGTTGTTTTGGGAAATTTTTTTTATTCCATAAATTAACCCATTTATTGTTGGACTTTGGGCTACAGATACTTGATGGGGAGAAGATTTTACTGGTCTTTCAATTCCTTCAGTCTTCTGAAGGCGGATTTGACTGTGACTGCAGAGGTGGTATTGTACCACCAGCTACTGTTTTCATACAGGATACACAATGCCAGATACCCACAGCCTGTCTCTTCATTTTGGTCTTGCCATAGAAGGAGCAGATATACTTGGAATGCTGGCTAATTTCAATTTTATTCACCATTTTTCTGAGGGATATACCATAATGTGTTCCATATTTACCAACATTTCTGACCTTCTTGGTGTGTATAGCCATGTTGTCAGTCGTAGGCCTGGAGCTTTGAGAGGTCAATAACTTTCCTATGTCTCTATTTATGTTTTGGTGCTACATGCTCCTAGAGAAGTTTCGTATGCTATTTCATGCTACAAACCATGCAAGATTTAGGGAATAGAAGCCACCAAAGGGTTTAGGACTGAGAGAGTTAAGGGTATATTATATACAGATAGATGAAGGAACCAGTTGTATTTAGTCTAGAGAAGAGAATACTTAAAGAGAATGTACTAGCTATTTTCAAATATTCCATGGAAGAGGGAATGGTTTTGGTCATGTTCATCTTTACCCTACAAGACATAGTAGGGAGCAATGAATAGACACTGAAAGCCTGGCAGGCTGGGTCCCCAGAGGGTAGCTAGCTTAGTTCTCCCTTTCAATTTCTATGAGACCCTGAGAGACTATAACTGTCTTTCTACTGCTATAACTCAAAAGGCACCATAGGTATGCTTCCATCATTGATTACCAGTTAATATCAATAGGCCCAATTTAAGAAGATATAATTTAAAATTTAAGAAAATATAGTTTAAAAATAGTATAAACATCCCCCAAACACTGAGCACACTCTCCAAGTCCAAACATAATCCAAGGAAAAGTGGCTTAAAGCTTGAAGCACATGTGATAAAATTATAGTTGCTGAAAGTCCTTTTGCTAGAAGTTCCTTCATCTCCTTTGTGAATGTCCAATGGAGTTCTCCTTCGGCATGGTATAGCATTCTGCTAGGATTCATCTAGAATTCTGAAGCTGTTTTTTCTTTGTAGTTTGTCTTCCACTCTTCATATACGTACTGTCTCAGGGATGCTTCTAGGACATCAATGAAAAGTCCATTCTGAAATCCACAATTTCTTCTTCTGGTTACACAGAGGGGAGGGAAACAGTCTTATCACCAATATTCTTCTCCATTCTCTCCACAAGCTCCCTCTCAGGAGTTCAGCTGGCATTGTTTTTATTCACTTGGTTGCCAGATACTAAAATGCTCAGATTCCAAGCTACCTTCTAACTGAAGCTTCTAACCTCCATCACCAAATTATCTTGAACTTATTCTATTTTGAGATTAAAAATATATATATCCAAGGGTTCATTGATTAGGTACAATTGCCAGTCATCAAGTCAATGCTACAGAAATAGTTTATTACAGTTTTATTATTACTTCCAGGGCTGAGACTCAACTGATTGTATACAAGAATCAGTGAGCCCAGAGAATTAGCTTCAGTAACCTTAGATAGAATGCAACTGCATAAACAGCATAGAAAAAGTTATTTTACAGAAAGAAGGATTGAAAAATAAAGGTATACATGTCTATAAACAAGTAAAGAAAGGGGATGATAACTGCTAGCTGATCAAAACTGGAACTGTGGCTTGCTTCCCACCCTTGATTTTGCAGGTTTTGTGACTTTCTAACTTCTAGTAACAATATCTGGAAGCCCAAAATAGAGAGTAGGACAATATTCTTACCTTAGTAAAAGGAAGAGAGCTGACCCAGAGCTTCTTTCCTATCATGGTCTTTCTTTTAGCAGAGGCTTATGTTGATCTGAGTTCATAAGGTTTTCAAAATTGTTTTTCTATACAATTTTGTTATTATAAAAATTACTGTCTTTGATACGTTTAGTTTGCATACGTTTATACAACTTTCCCTAACTTTCTTTAAAACTGTTGCTTTAAAATTTTATTCAAGTTCAATGGTATTACATTACAGTTATATGCCATAATCTGTCCCAGACATTCCTCAATTAATGACCGTTCCCTTAGTTTCCACTTTTTTGACACCAAAAAAACAACCACCCTGCTATGAATATTTTTTATGCATCTGCCTACTTTTCCATTCTCTCTCTTTTTAAATATCCTTAGGATATATCCCTATCTGTTTTATCAATGGGTCATAGAGTAAGCACAGTGTAGTGGTTTGGGAGGCCATAGGTCCAAACAGCTTGCCAAAATGCCTACACTAATTCACAACTTCAGTAACAGTGTATTAATGAGCCTCTTTTCCTGCAGTCTTCCCAATTTTTTGCTATTTTCCTCTTTTGCCAACTTTGCCAATCTAATGGATATGGTACAATCTCAGCATTGCTTTAATTTGCATTTCCATGGTTATGAGTGATTTGGAGTATTTTTCCTATGGATAGGAGAGCTTGGATTTCTCTCTTTAAAAACCACTTGCTTATATTCTTTGACCATTTATCAACTTGGTGAAATGGTTTTTATTCTTACAGATTTGTACCATTTTCTTATATATTTTGTAAATATGATGCTTATAACCAAAATTTGCTATACATTTTAACCCACTTACTTGATTCCCTTTTACTTTTACTTTCATTTGGTTTCATTTATGCAAAACCTTTTTAATTTAATGAAATCAAAATTATATAACTTCAATGATAGTTTCAATATCATGTATAGTCACAAACTATTCTCCTATCCATATTTATGAAAAGTAATTTCTTTTCTTGTTCCTCTAATATGTTTGTGACATCAACCTTTATTTCTCAGTCTTATGTCAATTTGAAACTCATCTTGGTTGTATAGTGTGAAATGTTGGTCTCTGCCTAGTTTATGTCAAACTATTATATAGTATCCCCAGGAGATGTTTGTTGAATAGTGAATTCTAATCCCAATATCTAGGCTCTTTGGTTTTAGCAACTAGGAAACTACAGTATTTGGTGTGTTTTATTTTGTTTTGTTTTTGCCGCAGTATACTTTACACCTAATCTGTTCTACTAATCTACCTCTATTTTAAGTAGTACCAAAATGTTTGCATATCACTGCCTTGTATAGTTTAAGATCTGTTAATACCCGGTTAACTTTTTTCTCATTATTTCCCTAGAGATTCTTGACCATTTTTTCCTCCAAATCACTTTCATTATTATTTTTTTCAAGCTATATTAACTAAACTTTTGATAATTTGTTATGGCATTGAATATGGAAATGATTCTAGACATTTTCATTTTTTATTACATTGTTTCAGCCTACCCATGAGCAATCAATATTTCTTCAATTAATTTCTCCAATTTGTTTCCATAAAACGTTTTATAATTATATTTCTATGTGTTAATTCATATATGTGTGCTCTAACAAAAATTCCTATCTAAGAAATAAGGTTGGAAGAAAACAAATTGTAATTATGTTGCATATACGTATCTTTCATGTTGTCCTTCCTGTTCAAATAAAAGCTACTTTAGGTTGGGGACAGTTGTGTTTTTCATTTCTTTATCCCTAGCAGCTGGTATATACTATGTACTTAAAGACTTATTAATTATTCAGTTGACTCATTGATTAGTTGAAATATATATGAAACTTATGATTTAAGGTATCTATACAAAAATGCACTAGGATGAATAATAAGAGGCAAGGAGATAAGTTTGACTTCATAACTATCATAAGCCTGGCACAGAGACATGGGTGAGTTCTCTCTGCCAAAAACAGAGCCACTAATAATTTCTTGACTTACATTAAGGTTAATTTCATCTTTCACAGGGTGGATAAACAAATATAATTTATATTCTGAAACTGATATTTAATACAAGAAAGAATTGGTTGCTAGGGAGGATATTTTTGGATCACTGGGGAGAATTGATTTCTGCATCTTAAAACTTGTGATAGAGAAAAGAAAAACTAGGCTTAGAATGATGTGCATTGTGACAAGCAAGCCAATAATAATAGCCTATAAAAACCTGTGGAACTGAAGCTAAGATGTAGTCCCAGTTGAACATCTGTGTTAATTAACCTTAGAAGTATAACTAAATCATTATAAAGTGTGCATCTTAAGTATGTGACCATAATAATCATAGCTATATATTGATATTTATGTTAAAATAATGAAGTAATAAAGACCTATAAAAGGCTAATCGAAACATCATGGAAAGAACAAAATTAGGATGTCATAAAGTTAGGACATAAAGTTCTGCAAAATGTAATTTTGTTTCATACATGAGTCAGTGTCTAGAGGACTTTGTTGCACCAAACATAAATCAAGAAACCTGCGAATTTTGTATTTCAGGATCTTAGTCCATACTGGGTGGACTGTAGATCCCACTTTTGTTTCTCTTAATAAAGGCTAATTTCTTTGCCCATAAAGGCCTCCTAGTTTCTTTCTTACAGAATCATAGATGTGTAGAGAATAGAGCTATAGGATTCAGAAAAATAACTGTTAATATATCATGAACATAATGGGAAGTTAGTCCAAAAGAGATGGGAAACTCTTAAGAATAAGTTTCTAAAGAATCAAAGAGAAATAATTTTCATGAGGAGGAATAAGGGACAGTTGTTTAAAGAGACTTGTATTGATTCATAACAGACTCACCAAGTGACAAATTTTTTAAAAGACATTCACAGAAAAATGGAAGCAAGGATAGGTTGTGAAGGATTAATTAAAAATACAATGGTTCTGAGAGAATAATGTCAGAAAAGGTAAAGATCTTGTTATAATATTGGTAGATATAGTTTGTATAGATTTTAGCAAAAACTTTTTTGGGAAAATGTATCTTATTCTATCTTTGTAGAAAATGGAGATGTATACTAGGTAATAGCATAATTGGGTGGGCTCAGGATGAATTGAATGGTGTAAAGAATTAATTGTTATTTGAGGTTTTTATGACCTGATCTTTTGGCTAGAATTTAAAAAAAAAAAAACAACAACAACCTCAGCGTGAGCACTGGTCTGGGGCTCCGCAAACTGCATGGTGCTCCACCCACTGGTTGTAGCCATTGCCATGGCACTGACACCTCATGTCATCACCACTTGCCTACGCCTACATAAGCCTGGCAAAATTATAATGATTGGAAGCCTAGGGAGGGCAGTCATGTGACTGTCAGAGAGGCCAGCCAATTGGCTGGGGGCTTTGTGGGGTTTGCTGGGAATGGGGAGGAGAATTCGCCATTCTAGCTGGAAACTGGAAGGTGACAGGAGTGCTGCTGTGTATTCTCAGCTGATTCCTGGGCAGTGGTGTTTTTTCAGCTTGTATAGTTTCTCTTTCCCCATTTTATTTCCTTTCCCTTGATCCTACTGATCCAGTTTGTGTGTGTGTTTTTTTAATTCTAGCCAAAAGATGGGGTCATAAAAACCTCAAATAACAATTAATTCTTTACAATGGCCAGACCCAAAGAATATATATTAATGAATTGATGTAAGCCTAGAAGAAACTATGCTAGAAAATGATGTAGTGCTTGATAAAATTTGTTGATGACACAAATCTATGAAAGATGGTTCACACACTTGACACACAGAGGAAAGATTCAAAAAGATATTGATAGGGTAAAATACTGCATTGAATTAAGTAAAGTGAAATGTAATAGTGATAAAGGTAAAATTTTATACTTCAATTAAAATATCAAGTTCACAAGTAGAGGATTTGGAAGATGTTTCTTGGTAAGAGTTTATCTGGAAAAGTTAATCAATGGGTTAGAGTAAAGATTCAAATTAACACAAAATTAAAAGAAATGAGAGGACATTATCAGGTGCATTATATGGGCTCTGAACTTTCTGCAGCCATGAAACCTAGTCTTCCCTCCAGGATATTTTTATGGAAAGAATGTGTCATTAGACTATCCTATTATTCCATTCCCCAACTTTATGATTTCCCGGATAATAGCTCCCTACCCTACATACTCTTCTCCTATATGTGTTGTGTTCCCATTAGAATGTAAGCTCCTTGAGAGAAGGTATGATCTTACTGTTGTATTTGGACACCCTCCTTAGCCATTTCTTGGCATATATTAAGTACTTAATTAGTGCTTTTAATTGGTCTAATTATAACAGCTTCCTATTTAATCAAGCTGTTAAGTCTGAAAAATGGGAAAATAGACAAAGTAAAGATTGAATAATTATGAGTATTTCTTAGAGAAGCTCATTTATTTTTAAACAATCACCAAAGGAAGAAAATCAAAAGTCTTCAGAAACCTTTATAGCCAGCAAGCACAAGATTTGTTTGCTCAGTGGAGAGAGCTGAGTGTCAAAGGTAATCCAAGTTCTAAGGGCAGGTGCATTATAAATAAATAGAATAATGAATTCAAGAAATATTAATTCACAGAACAGAAAAATAAAAATCATTGGAAAGGAAAATAAGACTGTAGATAATTTAGTATGATACTTAACCATGCTAGATTATGCTGAAAACAGTTATAGATGAAAATGAGAAAATAGGACAACAGATTGATGTTAAGTAAGATATATAACCCAGAATTTATATAGTGCTTTATTTTCATCACTTACTGCAGTGCAACAGTCACTTTTGGACTCTAATACTTCATATATTATATGAAATGAAAATATAATTTATGAAAGTAGCATTTGGAAGATCCAAACATGATTTAACTACATATATAAAGCACTATGCCAAATGTCAGAGCAAATCATGTTGGAGACCACAACATTGTAAAGGTTCTCATTTTTAAGATTTCTTAAAAAGGAGAATATTCCAAAAGAAAGGAAATCAGTAGAATACTGAGATTACATTATGACTAGAAAAGAAATGTCAAGAAGACATCTGTGGTGAAGATGGATCAGGGAAATCTCATCAAATTGATGAATTTCCTAAGCAAGAGCACAACATAATAAGTTGTGGAGGACTGAGAAATCTGATGAGATCAAGAAAGTTCTTCAGCCAACCTGAGCAGATCGTAGAACATTGGTCACACATGAAGGCAACTGCTGGAATATGAGGAACTTCTAATAACTGGTTGACAGAGAATCAGTTATGCCCCTTATGTTCCATAAAAAGCAAGATTATCTCCATTCTGTTAATGCTACTATTCTCGAGTCCTGAGAAATCATTCCAACCTTTCCCTGTAATTATTCCAGAATATGACAGAGGGTATATATTAAGTGGCCGAGGATTTTTAGATTACCTACACCTTTACGAGTCTGTAACTAATCAACTTTATGCCTATATTCTCAACTCTATAAAGTCTTCATTAAAATGGACAAGTATGTATCCTTAATGAAAAGAGGATAAGAGGATGGAAGGCTTTTATAGATAATTTTATTTTTTTGATATCATTATTTTATTTTTTGTGAGGCAATTGGGGTTAAGTGACTTGCCTAGGGTCACACAACTAGTGAGTGTTAAGTGTCTGAGGCCGGATTTGAACTCAGGTCCTACTGACTCCAGGGCTGGTGCTCTATCCACTGTGCTACCTAGCTGCCCCTTACAGATAATTTTCTAAGAAATATCTTATCTTCATTGTCACACAAACTAGAGATATGGAGAACCAAGCTCTGCTATGATTTTTGTAGTTTTTTTTAAGAAAAAAATAATTAATTTGATTATGAAAAAAATGGTGCTTCACATGCTCTTCTCCAAAACATTGTCTTCCATGACAACTTAAATTCATGTAAAATTCCTTGATAGATTCAACAACAGAAATGGTAATTTTCTTCAGTGCTCCTCTGATTATCACTATAACATACATCAAAAATCAAGAAGCCAGATGCTATCCAAAGATGGTCATCACTGACAGAGAAGATGCCCTATGCAAAGTCTAAATGCAAGGGAGATTTTATATGACATTTTCCATAAGCTCCTTCTTATAAGTTGTATTGTACTGATTGCATTGGGCCCTAACATATTCTAAAATCAGAAGGATACCACATATCATCTGATATAACCTGATAATTTTTCAGATCAGGGAACAGAGGCCCAGAGTGGGTAAGTGACTTGCCTGAAGTTACATTGGTAACCAGGTCTTCTGATTCCAGAGTCAATACTCTGCCCACTATCTACTATATCTACCGCTGAATACTTCAGGGAATCCTCAATAAAATCGAACATCACACAAAAGAGATAAGCCTATAAAATTATCAGGTATAAACCAAATGGATAAAGGAGACATATTACCTAGATTATGATAAGCAGGTGATTGAGCAGACATTGAGTCAGTTAATTTACTGATCCTGAATCTGTCTGTCATTAGTCTTTAATAGTTACTAAAAATTAAGAAGCTGGGCTAAATTTGATTTCATTTGGACAGTTGTATAGTACATTAAATGATCTCAAGCTACTCCCTGTAGGCAAAATTCAACTTTTTATCACATTTGTTAAGTGTTATAGTATGATGCAAATGGTTACAAATCGTAGAACATTATTTAATAAGAGTCAAAATTCTTGACCGAAAGAGCAATGAGAAAGACAGATGAAAGAGTCTATCACATTCTCAATGATGAATTGATAATAAGTTGTAGAAAATATGTTATCATGTGATTGGATAAACAGAAAAAGTAATGATCCAGTCACTTAGGAAGAGCAGGGGATAAAAACTATGATATAAAATGTAGAAAGACCCAGTGAAGGCTTTCATAATTATGGGTAGATCTTCTGTGAAGGACTTATGGAAGGAGATAAACTAAAAAAAATAAGTTAGCCTAGTAAGAAGGCATATAGATTAGTGGGTTACAAACTATATGATTGGAGGGAGTACCATATTAATGAAATCACAGATGCATTGAAGTACTAAAATGCCTTAGTTATCTGTACATAAGTCTTCCCCCTATAGTTATATCATTATTTCATAAGCATTAGGTCCTCTAGGTTATATGGTATGGTGAAAAAGTTTCTGGACTTGAAATAAAAAAATCCTCATTTCAAATCCTTCCTCTGACACTCACTAATCTTTACTCACTAGACTTTGGTAAACCACTTAATTTCTCTAAACTTTAGTCTCCATATTTTTAACATGGGGATTAAAATTCTCATGGCACCTAGTTTATAGGGCTGTTGGAAAGTTTAAATGTGATAATGCATATAAAACACTTTTCAAACCTTAACAATATAATTGTCAACTCTTACTTGTCCTTGTATTTATCACTGTGCATAGTAGAAAGCCCTCAAAAACATTTGTTAAAGAGGTGAGGTAGAGCCAAGTTAGAAGAGTAAAGGAAGCATTCTAGCCAAAGTCTCCCAACATTCCTCTCCAAATAATTTGAAAATAATGAGTCAAATTGAAATCTAAAGTGGTATAACCAACAAAAAGTCATATAAGACATTTTTCTAAATGAGGACAACTTGTGAAGTAAGGAGAAATCAATGGCAGTGCTGTTGGGGCTGTCCAACAATTCAGTGGTGACCAACTCTGGAGCTGAGAGGAAGTACCAATAGCAGGAGTAGCAGCATCACCAGTAGCTTTCATTGCCCAGGGACATTAATGTGATTTGGAACCTGTCAGAAATAAATTATAAAGGATTCCTGTCCTATCACTATGTGCAAAAAGGTACCATTTGATAATTCCATTGACCATTACATGTCCTGTATCTCAGTTCCAGGACAGAAAAGAATACTTGGAGTCACAAAGGAACAGAAACTCTAGTTATGGGTGTCAGATACAGGACAGAGAAGAGCACTAGGGTTTACAGTCACTAGCGATCAGAGATTCTACCTGGGTACAGGGTTCAGTTGCAGAGAGAAGAAAAGTTATGGTTCTGAAAGGGAAAGGACTATGTAAGGACTAGAGCTCAGAGGAGAAAAGCAATAACCATACTTTCCCCCACTATTTTCCACCTTGTAAATGCAAAAAACTTTCAGATATCCAGAAATACCTGTGAAAACAGAAGTACAAAAAACCTGGAGTTTAAGACAGCCCCTCCCCATCCCCTCCACACACACCTGGGGTGGATAGAGCCCAACGCTAACATAAAATTCAAAGTTAAGAAATAGATGGGGAAAACAAGAAAACAAAAAATAATCTGACCATAAAAAGCTACTATAATGACAGGTAAATATAAAACACATACTCAGTAGATAATCATTTGAAAAAAAATGTACATACACACACATATATACATATATATGTATGTATGTATGTATATATGTATATATATATATGTGTGTATATATATATATATATATATATATATATATATATATATATATACATACACACACACACACACACAAAGTATCAAGGAAAAAATTCATATTAGACACAAGCCCAACAAGATTTGCTAGAACAGCTAAAGGAAAACAATTCTGAAAAACATTTTTTCCCGAAAGATCAAATGAGAGGCAGTGGAAAATTGGGAAAAGAAATGAAAGCAATACAAAAAAACATTATGAAAAGATAATTAGGTTAGTAAAAAGGAAAATACACAAGATACTAAAGAAATAATTCCTTTAAAAGAATTGGTCAAATTGTAAAGGAGATGCAAAATTTCACAGAACAAAACATCTCCTTAAAAAGGAGTATTTGTCAAATGACAGAAGACTTACAACAGAACATTGAAGAAAATAATTTCTTTAAAATTAGAATTGTGAAAATGTAAATGAATGACTCCACAAGAGTTTAAGAAACAATAAAATAAAATTTTAAAAATGCAAAAAGAAGGAAATGTGAAATATTTCATTGGAAAAACAACTGACCTGGAAAATAGTCCAATGATATAATTTAATAATTACTGAATACACTTGAAAGCCATAATTAGAAAAAGAACCTAGACATAATTCAAGAAATTATAAAGGAAAATTGCTCAGATATCTTAGATAAAAGAGCAACATAGAAATGGAAAGAATCCACTGGTCACCTAAAAGAGATACCAAAATAAAAACTCCACAGAATATTGTAGCCAAATTCCAAAGCTCCCAAGTAAAGGAGAAAATATGATAAGCCTTCAGAGAGAAACCATTCATATACCATAGAGCTACATTCAGAATTACACAAGAGTTAGCAGCTACCACCATCAAGAAGTGGATGGCTTACATCCCAATATTCAGCATTTCTATACATGACCAACAAAGTCCCTCAGCAAGAGATAGAAAGAGAAATTCCATTTAAAGTAATGGTAGACAATATAAAATACTTGGGAGTCTAATTGCCAAGACAATCCCAGGAACTCTATGAACGCAATTACAAAACACTTTTCAGACAAATCAAATCAGATCTAAATAATTGGAAAAATATCAATTGCTTATGGATAGGCAGAGCTAATATAGTAAAAATGACAATTCTACCTAAATTAATTTATTTATTCAGTGCCATACCAATCAGACTACCTAAAAATTATTTTATAGAGCTAGAAAAAATAATAACAAACTTCATCTGGAAAAACAAAAGGTCAAGAAGATCAAGGGAAATAATGAAAAAAAAATGCACAGGAAAGTGGGCTAGCTATACCAAATCTGGAGCTCTACTATAAATAAAGCAGCAGTCATCAAAACTATTTGGTATTGATTAAGAAATAGAGTGGTGGAGTAATGGAATAAGTTAGGCACAGGAGACACCGTAATAAATGACTATAGTAACCTATTGTTTGATAAACCCAAAGACTCCAGCTTCTGGGATAGGAACTCAGTATTTGACAAAAATTCTTGGGAAAACTGGAAGATAGTATGGCAGAAACAAGGCATAGACCAACATCTTACACCTTATACTAAAATTAGGTCAAAAGGGGTACATAGTTTAGACATAAAAGTTGATACCATAGGTAAATTAGGAAAGGAAGGAATTGTCTACCTTTCAGACCTTTGGAAAGGAGAACAGTTTGTGAACAAACAAGAGATAGAGAATATTATGAAATGCAAAATTAAAAAGGTTTTGCACAAATAGAAGAAATGCTTCCAAAATTAGAAGGGAGGCAGAAAGCTGGGAAACAATTTTGATGCCAGTATTTCTGATAAAGGCCTCATTTCTAAAATATATAGGGAACTAAATCAAATTTATAAGAACCCAAGTCATTCCCCAATTGAGAAATGGTCAAAGGATATGAACAGGCAGTTTTCTGATGAAGAAACCAAAGCTATCTCACCAAAAAAATAGTGATCTAGAGCATTTTTTCATATGGCAATAGATAGCTTTGATTTCTTCATTAGAAAACGGCCTGTTCATATCCTTTGACCATTTCTCAATTGGGGAATGACTTTTTTTTTTTGGTGAGGCAATTGGGGTTAAGTGACTTGCCCAGGGTCACATAGTAAGTGTCAAGTGTCTGAGGCTGGATTTGAACTCAGGTGCTCCTGAATCCAGGGCCAGTGCTCTATCCACTGTGCCACCTAGCTGCCCCTCTCGATCACTATTGCTCAGAGAAATGCAAATTAAAACAACTCTGAGGTACCACCTGACACCTATCAGATTGGCTATTATGACAAAAAGGAAAATAATAAATTTTGGAGAAGCTGTGGAAAAATTGGAACACTAATGCATTGTTGGTGGAGCTCTGAACTGATCCAACCATTCTGAAGAGCAATTTGGAATTATGCCCAAAGGTCTATAAAGCTATGCATACCCTTTGACCCAGCAATACTACTTTTGGGTCTTTTTCCCAAAGAGATCATAAAAAAGGAAAAGGACCCACATGTATAAAAATATTTATAGCTGCTCTTTTTGTAGTGGCAAGGAATTGGAAATTGAGGGAATGCCCACCAATTGGGGAATGGCTGAACAAGTTGTGGTATATGAATGTAATGGAATTCTATTGTGCTACAAGAAACAATGAGCAAGAGGACTTCAGAGAAACCTGGAAAGACTTGCATGAACTGATGATGAGTGAGATGAGAAGAACCAGAAGAACATTGTACACAATATCATCAGCATTATCTGTTGATCAACTGTGATAGAATAGATTCTTCTCACCAATACAATGGTACAAGAAAGTTCCAACGGACTCATGATGGAAAAGTCTTCCATCATGAGGAATATGGATGCTGATTGAACCATACTATTTTTTTTTTTGGTTTTGGTGCTGTTTGTTTTTTGAGGTTTTTCCTTGTTGCTCTGATTCTTCTCTTATAACATGACTAATGCAGAAATATGTTTACTGTTATTGTACATATATAACCTATATCAGATTACCTGCTGTCTTGGGGAGAGGGGGAAGGAGAGGAGGGAGGGAGAAAAATTTGAAATTGCAAATCTTATAAAAACAAATGTTGAAAACTATCTCTACATTTAAGTGGAAAATAATAAAATACTTTTATTGTTTTTAAAAATTAGTGGATGGCTTAGAATATGAGAGTGGAGTGCCTGGGATATGATCTATCAGGCAAAGGAATTAACATTAAAATAAAGAATAACCTACTCAACAGAACACTACAACCTTTCAAGGGAAAAATGGAAATTTAATGAAACAGAGAATTTCCAACATTCTTTTTTGTTGTTGTTTAATAATAATAAATTTATTTAGAGTTTTTCCCAAGTTACATGTAAAAACAAATTTTCACTTTGATTATTTAAAACTTTGTGTTCCGGGGCAGCTAGGTGGCACAGTGGATAAAGCACCGGCCCTAGAGTCAGGAGTACCTGAGTTCAAATCTGGCCTCAGACACTTAACACTTACTAGCTGTGTGACCCTATACAAGTCACTTAACCCCAAGTGCCTCACTAAAAAACAAACAAAAAAAAACTTTGTGTTCCAAATTCTCTTCCTCCCTCCAACCCTCCCTAAGAGCTCAAGCAATTCAATATAAGTTATACATGTGCAATCATGGAGAACATCTCCACATTAGTCAGGTTGAGAAAGAACACAGACAAAATCACTTTAGAAAGAGGAACTAACAAAAAATTATACTTCAATCTTTATTCAGATACCATCAGTTCTTTCTCTGTAAATGGATTGCATTTTTCATAAGTCTTTCTGATAGCATCCTGGTCATCATTTCTTTCAGTTACTATGGATAACTGTATTATCCTCCATCCTATTCTCTCCCTTTGATATTAACTCTATTTTCTATTCTCTTTCACCCTATCCTTCTTCAAAAGTATTTTGCTTTTTCACTGCCTCCTCCCCCAATCTGACCTCCCTTCCTTTACCTCTCCCCCCTTATCCCCTTCCCCTCCCACTTTCCCTCAAGGCAAGATATATTACTAAAACTATTTGAGTATGTATGTTATTCCTTCTTCGAGCCAATTCTGATGAGAATGAGGCTAACTCACTCCCCTGCTTCTTTCCCATCTTCCCCTCCACTCCATAAGCTTTACCTTCTTTCTTTTATGTGAGGTACTTTATCCCCATTCCACCTCTCCCTTTCCCTATCTTCCAATGCATTCCTCTCACCCCTCAATTTTATTTTAAAGATGTCATCATGGGAGAGCTAGGTGGTACAGGGAACAAAGTACCAGCCCTGGACCCAGGAGGCCTCAAACCCAAATCTGGCCCTAGACACAAGCCACCCCACCTGTCTGATGCACAAAAATGGGGGGGGGGAGATAAAGAAAAAATAAATGCTTTACAGACATCATCCCTTCATATTCAATTCCCACCTGTGACCCCTGACTAAATATATTCCATTCAGATGCCCTAATACAGTTTATCCTTTTAACATTCCTCATTATTTATTTTTTCCTATTTACCTTTTTATGCTTTTCTAGGGTCTTGTATTTGAAAGTAAATTTTTCTATTATGTTCAGGTCTTTTCATCAGAAATGCCTGAAAGTCCTCTCTTTTATTGAAGTCCCAGTTTTCCCCTGAAAGATTATACTCAGTTTTGCTAGGTATTCTTGGTTATAATCCCAGGTCCTTTGCCCTCCTGAATATCATATTCTATGCCCTCTGATCCTTTAATGTAGAAGCTGCTAGATCTTGTGTTATCCTTACTGCAGCTCCATAGTGCTTGAATTTCGTTATTCTAGCTGCTTGCAATATTTTCTCCTTGACCTGGGAGATATTGAATTTGGCTATAATATTCCTGTAGGTTTTCCTCTTGGGATCTCTTTCAGGAGATGATAGGTAGGTTCCTTCAATTTCTATTTTACCTTCTGCTTCTAGAATGTGAGGGCAATTTTTCATGACAATTTCTTGGAAGATGTTGTCTAAGCTCTATGATCATGATTTTCAGGTAGTCCAATAATTTTTAAATTATCTCTCCTGGATCTATTTTCCAGGTCAGCTATTTTTTTTCAAGGAGATATTTCATAATGCCCTCTATTTTTTATTGATTTGCATTTGGTTTACTGTGTTTTGCTTTCTCATAAAGTCATTAGCTTCCATTTGCTCAATCTTAATTCTTAAAGAATGATTTTCTTCAGAGAGCCATTTGGCCAATTTGGCTTTTTCAGCTGTTGAGTTTTTTTTTTTCCCATGACCCTCCTGCATCACTCTGATTTCTCTTTCCATTTTTTTCCTCTACCTCTCTTACTTTTCCCCCTACATCTCTTACTTTATCTTCAAAGTCCTTTTTGAGTTCTTCTGTAGCCTGAGACCAATTCATATTTTTCTTGGAAACTTTGGAATTAGGAGCTTTGACTTTATTTTCTAATTCTGAGGGTGTATTTTGATCTACATTGTCACCAGTGAAATTTTCAATGGTCTGAATCTTTTTCTGCCTGCTTATTATCCTAGCCTATTTCTTGGCTTTTAACTCCTTCTTAAAGTGGGGCATTGCTTCCAGTACATACTGCCCCAAGCTTCAGGGGTCCCAGTGCCAGGAATGGCACTGTGTCAGTTTGCCTGGCCTGTGCTCTTGTCTGTAAGTATCCACTGCCCTGCTTACTCTACACAGAAGCAGAAAACTGTTTCACTTATATCACAAGCTTAGTGTGCCTGTGCACTCCCTCACTTGGCCACTGCCACTAAAGTCTGCTTCCTACTCAACACAACAGTGCTCCACCTCAGCTCTAGCAGAGACCCCCAATATCTCCTCCTGTCCAACCACTGGACTCCCTCACTGCCCCATTAGCTGAATTCCAGAAGTAGCTGCTGATGCTCATGATTCTAAGGCTCTGGAGGTACAGCCTGCCTGGGGATGGATCTGTGAAATGTGGCTGCTCTCCCCTCTCAGACTGGTACAGCATACCTTCCTTACTGCCCTTTTAAGCTGTCTTTGTCTGGAAAACACTCTCGCTCTGTTCTTTTGTGGGTTCTACTGCTTCAGGAATTTTCTTATGGCATTATTTGGAGGTAAGTGGACAGGTAATGGGGAGCTCTTAAAAGTTATAACCTTCCTCAGCCATCTTGGCTCCACCCTAATTTCCAACATTCTTGATGAAAACACCAAAGCTGAATGGACAATTTGACTTTCAAAAACAGGATTCGAGAAAGTCATAGAAAGGTAAATATGAATGATAATTCATGAGGAACTTAGCAAAATTTAACTGTATATTTCTATATGGGAAGATGATACATATAACATCCAAGAATTTTATCAATGATAGGGTCCTTAGAATCAACTTAGAGAAAGGGCATAGGTATGATTCAATTATCTTTGAATGGTCTCAAAAGAAAAATGTAGGGCTAAGAAGGATGTACTAAGAGAAGGGAGATGAGAGAGAAAGAATGGAGGAAAATATCTCACTTAAAAGTGGTATGTAAGAAAGGGTTTTTATAATGAGAAGAATGTAGTGAGGAGTGGGAAACAATCAAACAACACTTTTATCTGAACTAGTCAAAAGAGGAAGGAATATACACACAAAAATATTTAGGCATAGAAATACATCTTCATGAACAGAAATATATGACAGGAAAGGGTTAAAAGAAAGCTGGAGCATGATAAGAGGAAGAACAGATTATGGGAGTAAGTGGTCAGAAGCAAAAGAGATTTTTGAGGGTGGAAAAGGCTAAAAGAGATAAATATAATCAGAAGAAAATAAGATAGATGAAAATATGAACACAATCACAAAACACCATACAAATAAAGAAAAATAAACATTGGGAGAAATAGAAATTACTCATGGGTAGGCTGAGCAAATAAAATAAAAATTATAATTCTATCTAAATTAATTTAATTATTCAGTGCCATTTTAATCAAATTGACAAAGAATTAGTTCATACAGCTGGAAAAAAATAATAAAATTCATGCATAGGAACAAAAGGACAAGAATATCAAGGGAATGAATAAAAAAAAGTAAAGACTGCCTAGAATTACCAGATCTGGAGTTATACTACAATGTAGTAATAATTAAAATAATCTGGTACTGTATAAAAAATAGCATGGTTGATCAATGAACTAGATTAGGTACATAATCTACAGAAATAGACAATAAATATCTATTATTTGATAAAAACCAAAGATCAAAGATTTGCGGGCCAAAATTTGAGAAAAAACTGCTATGAAAAGTGGAAAGCAGTCTGGCAGAAACTACACATAGCTGAACATTTCACACCATATTAAAAATATAATATCAAAATTTATAAATGATTTAGATACAAAGGGTGATATCATGAGCAAATTAGGGGAGCATTGAAAAAATTACTAGCTATATGTATAGGTAAGGGAAGAGTTTATGACCAAACAAGGGACACAAAAGATCATGAGAAATAAAATGGATGATTTGATTAATTAATGCATAATAAAAAAATTTGCACAAGCAAAACCAATGCGGCCAAAATTAGAAGCAAAGCAGAAAACTGGTGAGGGGGTATTTTTCCCAGCAATTTTCTCTAGTAATGACCTTATTTCACAAATATATAGGGAATTGAGTAAAATCAATAAAAATTAGAGACATTGTCTAGTTGACAAATGGACACAGGATATAAATAGACCATTTTCAGAAGAAATCAAAGCTATCAATGGTCATATTTTTAAAAAGCACTTAATCATAAATAATTAGTGAAATGTGATCTGAGCTAAGATGGTGGAGAACAAGCAGCAACCCAGCAGAAACATCCCCCTCCAAACAACTTTAACTCCTCAAATCAAATTTTGGAGCAGACAGAGCCAACCAAAGGTCAGGGTGAGATTTTTTTTCCTGTCTAAGACAATTTAGGACATTGGTAATGGAGGAATGTGACACCAAGATGGGGGTCAGTGTCGAGCACCAGACAGTAGCAGCCCTAAGGACGGGCCTTGGAGGCAGTCATAACTGCTGCTGCAGCTTTGGCGCTCTCAGGTAAGATATAATATGGTATTGGACCCGTGGTCAATAGGAGATTACAGGGGACTTTTTGCTGGCACTGGGTATAGTAAGCCTTTACTGGCAACTCTATTGCTTACACACAGTTCTGGGTTGCAGTTTTAGTAGGGAGAGGAGCACTTGTCAGTCCCTAGGGAGCAAGGGTCCTGATTGCAGTTAAGAGGAAGAGACTAGTGCTGTGGCTATGGAAGAGAAGGGTACCTAGTCATTGTCACATGGGTAAGAAGAGAACTAGTGTTTGTGGCTGCAGGGCAGCAGGGGCCCTTCCTGAGTAAAGATGAAAGTGCAAAAAAGGAGAGCAATGACCACTTCTTCCCAGATCACAACACCTTGGTTGCATTAAAAACTTGCAGATTCCAGAAATAACTCTGAAAATAGGAGCATGAAAAAGCTTAAAGCTTGGGAAAAATGTCCCCTCACACCCAG